>NC_091287.1:181169406-181843156 GCF_032444005.1 Ranitomeya imitator | reverse complement strand
CTTATTAACCTGTTGTTTGCCACCACCACGCTTAAAGCTGTTTAGCTTAGCCAACATGAGCTCTAATAGTAAGGATACTAATGACACAGAGCCCAAAGCTGCTGATGGCGCACGTAAGATTAGGTCTGATAGAAAGTATACTAATAATGCAGAGCAAAAAGACGCCGATGCCGTACGTAAGCGCAAACAGCGTGCTAACAAGAGTACAGAGGATAGATGCAAGCGCATGGACACTGTTAAGTATACTAATGACACAGAGTCCAAAGCTTATGATGGCGCACGTAAGATCAGGTCTGATATAAAGTATGGTAATGATGCAGAGCGAAAAGCCGCCGATGCCGGACGTAAGCGCAAACAGCGTGTTAACAAGAGTACAGAGGATAGATGCAAGTGCCTGGATACTGTTAAGTATACTAATGAAACAGAGTCCAAAGCTGCTGATGGCGCACGTAAGATCAGGTCTGATATAAAGTATGGTAATGATGCAGAGCGAAAAGCCGCCGATGCCGCACGTAAGCGCAAACAGCGTGCTAACAAGAGTACAGAGGAGAAGTTGTCGTCTGATGTCTTTCATCCCTCCCCTCATAAGCATGTTCATGGATCCTGTGTAACTGTACCTTAAATAACAAGAATTGTCAAGAGCTGGTGAGTGCAGCCATTTTTTGTTCTTTCTTACTATTATTTATTAATTGTATCATTCTTACATTTGAATAAATAAAGTATATATGGATTCTAGACTCCCGATTCTTTAGATATATATATATTGTAAGACTCATGCTGGTGTGGTAGTTGGAGGCAGATATATCTCGCCAAGGTGTTTGTCCTATGTGAATTAGGCCACTCAGTATCTTCAGGGTGCTAATGGGTTAATGGTTGCAGGAATAAAAGATGACCAGCTGGGTGTTTCCAGTGTCTGCCTGGGGCACACAGATTGCCTGCCTGTGTGAGACAAACGTGAGTGAAGAGCTCTGCTCAAGATCTGTGTGATGTTAGCTGGGTGGGAAAAGCCCCCCCAGTTGTTGAGATAGCAACGTATTTGTTTAGTTAGTGCCGGACAGGCTAGGATTTATTTTTATGTTTTGTTTTTTGTGTTGCTTTCACGTTAATAAATCTAATCTGAGGTCAGCCTGCTCAGAAACCTGCTGTACGCCTCAGATTCAATGCACAAACCACGTGACCTTTGACCCCAGCAAAGGCGATCCCAGAGTGTTTTGTCACATTGTGGTGGAGAACGCGGGCATACCGTGGCACAGGCGACAGCATGGAAGACGTGGTGAAAGCCTTAGTACAGTCCACTGCCGTACAGCAGCAGGCCACTGCCGCACAACACGAAGCTAATCGCTTGATGGGCGCACAGCTGAAGGAGTTAGTGGACATGACGGTTGCAGACCGCCAACTTCTCCAACAGGTGGCGCAGCGCCTGGTGAGCATGCCTGACGCTGACCCGGAAGCAGAATCCAGAAGGATCCATGTGAGTCGATACTGGCAAAAGCTGACTGCAGAAGATGACGTCGAGGCATACCTGACAACGTTTGAGCGGACGGCATTGAGAGAGAAGTGGCCGAAGGCACGATGGGCCGATTTGATTGCCCCGTTTCTCTCCGGCGAGGCCCAAAAAGCTTACCATGATTTGGACCCGGAGGTCGCTCAGGACTTTGAGAAGCTGAAAGCTGAGATCCTGGCCCGGCTGGGTGTGACGACGGCTGTCCGTGCATAGAGGGTACATCAGTGGACATACCAGCAAGATAAACCGGCGCGGTCTCAGATGTTCGACCTGATCTACTTGACAAAGAAATGGCTGCAACCCGAGGTACTGACAATACCTGAAATAATCCAGCGGGTTGTCCTGGACAAGTACCTGAGAGTACTACCCCCAGCGCTGAAAAGGTGGGTAAGCCAAGGAAATCCCACGACAGCGGATCAACTTGTGGAGTTGGTCGAGCGTTATTCCGTGGCAGAAGGACTTCCCGACGACACCGCCAGCCCCCGGTCTGTGCCTCCTCCTCGTGAAACCGGTAAGACTGTTCCAGGGACCACGGGTGAAGGAAAATCGCTTAAAACTGTGGGGGAGGAGTCCGGGACTGCTCGCACTCCGAGACCAAGAGTATTGGACGGTGGTCTCAGTAGGGGACCTGTTAGGTGTTTCCGCTGCCATGAGAAGGGTCATGTTTCTGCGAACTGTCCTGTTACCGCTGAACCCATGCAGTGCGACGTTATAGACTCTAGAAAACGCATGTCTTTGGTTACACAGCTAGTGAGTGTGAATGCGGGTCAAAATGATACAGTGAAACACCTGTGTGAATTATCTGTTGATGGGAAAAATGTTGTGGCATTACTAGACTCTGGAAGTGTGGTGACTCTGGTGAAAGCTAGTCTGGTGGCACTTCCATCTGGTCCGTCTGACAAGTTTTCTGTGACGTGTGTGCATGGTGACACCCGCTCGTACTTAACAGCGGTCATATGGATTTCTACTCCCTATGGGTCAGTGCAGCACAAAGTGGGACTCGTCCCCGCATTGTTACAGGATGTAATCCTGGGCAGGGATTTTCCCTATTTCTGGCAGTTGTGGGAGAATCAGTTGCTCCTTCACGGTAGCTGTACCCGTGAATCTTCTCCCATACCATCTGGAGGTCCCGAGTCCCTAGAGGAGACCCCACAGGAAGAGGTTGCTGGGGAGGTTGGTGAATCTAACCTTCAGTACCCCTTCTCCGTCATGGCGGGGGAAACAGAGGAAACTGAGGAACCTCAGCGAGAGGCGGAGGCAGACAGCCATCCGGCACCCTGCCTGCCAGATTTGGGAGTCCAGGTGGATGACTTCCACAGCGAGCAAATGAAAGATCCTACCCTAACTCCGGCTAGGAAAAATGTAAAAATGATAGATGGGGTACCCGTAGAACCTGACACTAGGCTAGCGTACCCGTACATGGTTCTTGAAAATGATTTGCTCTACCAGGTAGAGAAAAAAGGGGAAGACACAGTGCAACGGTTAGTGGTACCCAAACCTTATCGGCGGAAGGTACTGGATTTGGCCCACGGACATATAATGGGGGGACATCTGGGGGTACAGAAAACCACAGAAAGGATATTGCATTGTTTTGTGTGGCCTGGAATACATTGTGATGTGCGTAACTATTGTGAGTCCTGTCCAGAGTGCCAAATCGCGGCCCCTAAATCTCAGTTCCGTAGCCCTTTGGTACCCCTTCCTATCATCGGGGTCCCTTTTGAGAGAATTGGGATGGATTTGGTTGGGCCCCTTCCCCGATCCGCTTGTGGGCACCAACATATCCTCGTCATCATGGACTATGCCACTCGTTACCCGGAAGCCGTCCCTTTGCGTAACACAGCTACCAAGACGATCGCCAAGGAATTGGTACAAGTGTTTAGTCGGGTGGGAATTCCAAAACAGATACTCACCGACCAGGGGACTCCCTTTATGTCGAGGGTAATGAAGGAGCTCTGCAGGCTCTTACAAATAGACCCGTTGCGTACGTCTGTCTATCACCCTCAAACAGATGGCCTGGTTGAGCGCTTCAACAAAACCTTAAAACAGATGCTCCGGAAGGCGATAGACAAAGATGGGAAGAACTGGGATTACTTGTTACCCTATTTGCTGTTTGCCATTAGGGAAGTTCCCCAGTCTTCCACAGGGTTTTCGCCTTTCGAACTGTTGTACGCCCGTCGTCCCCGGGGACTGCTGGACGTCGCAAAAGAAACCTGGGAAGGTCAAGTCACTCCCTTTAAAACGGTGATCGACCATGTAACACAAATGCAGGATCGTATTGCCGCTGTCATGCCCATTGTTAGGGACCATATGTTACAGGCCCAGGGAGCCCAGCGGCAAAGTTATGATAGAGGCGCTAAGGTCCGTACATTTGCACCCGGCGATAGGGTGTTGGTCCTAATCCCTACGGTGGATAGTAAATTCCTGGCGAAATGGCAGGGCCCATTTGAGGTCCGAGAAAGAGTGGGTGAAGTGAACTATAAAGTGTACCAGCCGGGTAAGAGAAAACCGGAACAGATTTATCATGTGAATCTGATAAAATCCTGGAAAGACCGCTCTGCCCTAACGGCGGATCTGCCCCGTCCGGTTTGTTCACCTACTGTACCAGAGGTGCAGGTTGCTGAGACTCTCTCAGAACGACAAAAATCTGAGGTTAAGCAATTTTTGTTACAGAACCGACAGTTTTTCTCCGAAAAACCTGGCCGGACTAAGTTGGTGAAACATGAGATTGTCACAGAGCCTGGCGTCACTGTTCATGTGAAGCCCTACCGGATTCCGGAAGCCCGCCGTGAAGCCGTCTCCCGGGAAGTGATGGCAATGTTGGACTTAGGAGTCATTGAGGAGTCACACAGCGCCTGGTCCAGTCCAATTGTGTTGATACCTAAACTGGATGGCTCCATCCGGTTTTGTAATGACTTTAGGAAACTAAATGCAGTTTCTAAATTTGATGCGTACCCTATGCCCCGGGTCGATGAGTTGATCGACCGGCTTGGTAAAGCCCGATACATTACGACCCTGGATTTAACAAAGGGGTACTGGCAGATTCCTCTGGCCGAGGCGGCCAGAGAGAAGACGGCATTTGCTACACCGGAAGGTCTGTTCCAGTATGTCTATATGCCGTTTGGACTTCACGGAGCTCCCGCAACGTTCCAGAGATTGATGGATCGAGTCTTGAGGCCTCACAGACAGTACGCTTCTGCCTACCTGGATGACATCGTAATTTACAGCATGGACTGGGAAACTCATCTCCAGAAGGTACAAGCGGTGATTGATGACCTGCGAGATGCAGGTTTAACGGCAAACCCCAAGAAATGCCACATCGGGCTTGAAGAAGCCCGATACTTGGGCTACGTGATTGGCCGAGGAGTGGTTAACCCCTTCCCGACCTTTGACGCCACGTAGGCGTCATGAAAGTCGGTGCCAATCCGACCCATGACGCCTATGCGGCGTCATGGAAAGATCGCGTCCCTGCAGACCGGGTGAAAGGGTTAACTCCCATTTCACCCGATCTGCAGGGACAGGGGGAGTGGTAGTTTAGCCCAGGGGGGGTGGCTTCACCCCCTCGTGGCTACGATCGCTCTGATTGGCTGTTGAAAGTGAAACTGCCAATCAGAGCGATTTGTAATATTTCACCCATTATAACGGGTGAAATATTACAATCCAGCCATGGCCGATGCTGCAATATCATCGGCCATGGCTGGAAATACTAGTGTGCCCCCACACCACCCCTCCGATCGCCCCCCCCACCCCCCCGATCTGGCCGGTACACTGCTCCGGCTCCCCTCCGTCCAGTGCTCCGCTCCCCCCCGTGCTCGTGTCCGCTCCCCCCGTGCTCCAATCACCCCCCCGTGCTCCAATCACCCCCCCTGCACTCCGATCCACCCCCCCCCCCCGTGCTCCGTTCCACCCCCCGTGCTCCATTCCAGCCCCCCCGTGCTCCGTTCCACGCCCCCCGCGCTCCGTTCCACCCCTCCCGCGCTCCGATTCCCCCCCCCGTGCTCCGATCCCCCCCCCCCCCGTGGTCCCCCCCCACCCTATCATACTTACCGATCCAGCCGTGGTCCCGTCCGTCTTCTCCCGGGCGCCGCCATCTTCCAAAATGGCGGGCGCATGCGCAGTGCGCCCGCCGAATCTGCCGGCCGGCAGATTCGTTCCAAAGTGCATTTTGATCACTGAGATATAATCTATCTCAGTGATCAAAATAAAAAAAATAATAAATGACCCCCCCCCCTTTGTCACCCCCATAGGTAGGGACAATAAAAAAATAAAGACATTTTTTTTTCCACTAATGTTAGAATAGGGTTAGGGGTAGGGTTAGGGGTAGGGTTAGGGGTAGGGTTAGGGTTAGGGTTAGGGGTAGGGTTAGGGGTAGGGTTAGGGTTAGGGGTAGGGTTAGGGGTAGGGGTAGGGGTAGGGTTAGGAATGTGCACACGTATTCTGGTCCTCTGCGGATTTTTCCGCTGCGGATTTGATAAATCCGCAGTGCTAAACCGCTGCGGATTTATGGCGGATTTACCGCGTTTTTTTCTGCGCATTTCACTGCGGTTTTACAATTGCGATTTTCTATTGGAGCAGTTGTAAAACCGCTGCGGAATCCGCACAAAGAAGTGACATGCTGCGGAATGTAAACCGCTGCGTTTCCGTGCAGTTTTTCCGCAGCATGTGTACAGCGATTTTTGTTTCCCATAGGTTTACATTGAACTGTACACTCATGGGAAACTGCTGCGGATCCGCAGCGTTTTCCGCAGCGTGTGCACATACCTTTAGAATTAGGCTATGTGCACACGGTGCTGATTTGGCTGCGGATTCGCAGCAGTGTTCCATCAGGTTTACAGTACCATGTAAACATATGGAAAACCAAATCCGCTGTGCCCATGGTGCGGAAAATACCGCGCGGGAACGCTGCGTTGTATTTTCCGCAGCATGTCAATTCTTTGTGCGGATTCCGCGGCGTTTTACACCTGTTCCTCAATAGGAATCCGCAGGTGAAATCCGCACAAAAAACACTGGAAATCCGCGGAAAATCCGCAGGTAAAACACAGTGCCTTTTACCCGCAGATTTTTCAAAAATGGTGCGGAAATATCTCACACGAATCCGCAACGTTGGCACATAGCCTTAGGGTTAGGGTTAGGGTTGGAATTAGGGTTGTGGTTAGGGTTAGGGGTGTGTTGGGGTTAGTGTTGTGGTTAGGGGTGTGTTGGGGTTAGGGTTGTGATTAGGATTATGGCTACAGTTGGGATTAGGGTTAGGGGTGTGTTGGGGTTAGTGTTGGAGTTAGAATTGAGGGGTTACCACTGTTTAGGCACATCAGGGGTCTCCAAACGCAACATGGCGCCACCATTGATTCCAGCCAATGTCGTATTCAAAAAGTCAAATGGTGCTCCCTCACTTCCGAGCCCTGACGTGTGCCCAAACAGTGGTTTACCCCCACATATGGGGTACCAGCATACTCAGGACAAACTGCGCAACAATTACTGGGGTCCAATTTCTCCTGTTACCCTTGTGAATCTAAAAAAATGCTTGCTAAAACATAATTTTTGAGGAAAGAAAAATGATTTTTTATTTTCACGGCTCTGCGTTGTAAACGTCTGTGAAGCACTTGGGGGTTCAAAGTGCTCACCACACATCTAGATAAGTTCCTTTCGGGGTCTAGTTTCTAAAATGGGGTCACTTGTGGGGGGGTTTCTACTGTTTAGGCACACCAGGGGCTCTGCAAACGCAACGTGACACCCGCAGACCATTCCATCAAAGTCTGCATTTCAAAAGTCACTACTTCCCTTCTGAACCCCGACGTGTGCCCAAACAGTGGTTTACCCCCACATATGGGGTATCAGCGTACTCAGGAGAAACTGGACAACAAATATTGGGGTCAAATTTCTCCTGTTACCCTTGGGAAAATTAAAAAATTCTGGACTAAATAATTATTTTTGAGGAAAGAAAACGTATTTATTATTTTCACGGCTCTGCATTATAAACTTCTATGAAGCACTTGGGGGTTCAAAGTGCTCACCACACATCTAGATAAGTTCCTTTGGGGGTCTAGTTTCCAAAATGGGGTCACTTGTGGGGGGTTTCTACTGTTAAGCCACATCAGGGGCTCTGCAAACGCAACGTGACGCCCACAGAGCATTCCATCAAAGTCTGCATTTCAAAACGTCACTACTTCACTTCCGAGCCCCGGCATGTGCCCAAACAGTGATTTACCCCCACATATGGGGTATCAGCGTACTCAGGAGAAACTGGACAACAACTTTTGGGGTCAAATTTCTCCTGTTACCCTTGGGAAAATAAAAAATTGCAGGCTAAAAGATCATTTTTGAGAAAATAATTTTTTTTTTTATTTTCATGGCTCTGCGTTATAAACTTCTGTGAAGCACTTGGGGGTTCAAAGTCCTCACCACACATCTAGATTAGTTCCTTTGGGGGTCTAGTTTCTAAAATGGTGTCATTTCTGGGGGATCTCCAATGTTTAGGCACACAGGGGCTCTCCAAACGTGCCATGGTGTCCGCTAATGATTGGAGCTAATTTTCCATTTAAAAAGCCAAATGGCGTGCCATCCCTTCCGAGCCCTGCCGTGCGCCCAAACAGTGGTTTACCCCCACATATGGGGTATCAGCGTACTCAGGACAAACTGGACAACAATATTTGGGGTCCAATTTCTCCTATTATCCTTGGCAAAATAGGAAATTCCAGGCTAAAAAATCATTTTTGAGGAAAGAAAAATTATTTTTTATTTTCATGGCTCTGCGTTATAAACTTCTGTGAAGCACCTGGGGGTTTAAAGTGCTCAATATGCATCTAGATAAGTTCCCTGGGGGGTCTAGTTTCCAAAATGGGGTCACTTGTGCGGGAGCTCCAATGTTTAGGCACACAGGGGCTCTCCAAACGCGACATGGTGTCCGCTAACAATTGGAGCTAATTTTCCATTCAAAAAGTCAAATGGCGCGCCTTCTCTTCCGAGCCCTGCCGAGTGCCCAAACAGTGGTTTACCCCCACATATGAGGTATCGGCGTACTCGGGAGAAATTGCCCAACAAATTTTATGATCCATTTTATCCTACTGCCCATGTGAAAATGAAAAAATTGAGGCTAAAAGAATTTTTTTGTGAAAAAAAAGTACTTTTTCATTTTTACGGATCAATTTGTGAAGCACCTGGGGGTTCAAAGTGCTCACTATGCATCTAGATAAGTTCCTTGGGGCGTCTAGTTTCCAAAATGGGGTCACTTGTGGGGGAGCTCCAATTTTTAGGCACACGGGGGCTCTCCAAACGTGACATGGTGTCCGCTAAAGAGTGGAGCCAATTTTTGATTCAAAAAGTCAAATGGCGCTCCTTCCCTTCCAAGCCCTGCCGTGCGCCAAAACAGTGGTTTACCCCCACATATGAGGTATCAGCGTACTCAGGACAAATTGGACAACAACTTTCGTGGTTCAGTTTCTCCTTTTACCATTGGGAAAATAAAAAAATTGTTGCTAAAAGATAATTTTTGTGACTAAAAAGTTAAATGTTCATTTTTTCCTTCCATGTTGCTTCTGCTGCTGTGAAGCACCTGAAGGGTTAATAAACTTCTTGAATGTGGTTTTGAGTACCTTGAGGGGTGCAGTTTTTAGAATGGTGTCACTTTTGGGTATTTTCAGCCAAATAGACCCCTCAAACTGACTTCAAATGTGAGGTGGTCCCTAAAAAAAATGGTTTTGTAAATTTCGTTGTAAAAATGACAAATCGCTGGTCGAATTTTAACCCTTATAACTTCCTAACAAAAAAAAATTTTGTTTCCAAAATTGTGCTGATGTAAAGTAAACATGTGGGAAATGTTATTTATTAACTATTTTGTGTCACATATCTCTCTGGTTTAACAGAATAAAAATTCAAAATGTGAAAATTGCGAAATTTTCAAAATTTTCGCCAAATTTCCGTGTTTATCACAAATAAATGCAGAATTTATTGACCTAAATTTACCACTAACATGAAGCCCAATATGTCACGAAAAAACAATCTCAGAACCGCTAGGATCCGTTGAAGCGTTCCTGAGTTATTACCTCATAAAGGGACACTGGTCAGAATTGCAAAAAACGGCAAGGTCTTTAAGGTCAAAATAGGCTGGGTCTTGAAGGGGTTAAACCCCAGATCGACAAAATACAGGCAATTCAGGGCTGGCCACAACCAGTGAACAAGAAACAAGTGCAGGCTTTCCTGGGGATTGCCGGCTATTATCGCCGGTTCATACCCAATTTTGCAGCCATGGCTACTCCCTTGACGGATCTTACCAAGGGGAAGGGTTCCGTCATGGTAAAATGGACCTCAGCTGCTGAAGAGGCCTTCCACAGCCTGAAACGGGCTTTGTGCTCTCAGCCCGTACTAGTGACTCCTGATTTCAGCAGCGAGTTTGTGGTACAAACTGATGCCTCTGATACTGGTGTCGGAGCTGTACTTTCCCAGGTGAGGGACTGAGTCGAACACCCGGTCCTCTATCTCAGTCGGAAACTGAATGTACATGAGCAGAGGTATGCGGTGGTTGAAAAAGAGTGCCTAGCCATTAAATGGGCTCTCGACTCCCTCAAGTATTACCTGGCTGGTAGGAAGTTTAGGCTGGTCACAGACCATGCCCCTCTCAAGTGGATGCACCTCCACAACGACCGTAATAGCCGGGTAACCCGGTGGTTCCTTGCCCTGCAGGCTTACTCTTTTAAGGTGGAGCACCGACCTGGGGTGCAGATGGGGAACGCCGATGCCCTATCCCGAGTGCACTGTTTCAAAAGTGTTCTTGCTCGACCGGAGTGGTCTGAGCAAGGGGGGGGGGATATGTAAGACTCATGCTGGTGTGGTAGTTGGAGGCAGATATATCTCGCCCAGGTGTTTGTCCTATGTGAATTAGGCCACTCAGTATCTTCAGGGTGCTAATGGGTTAATGGTTGCAGGAATAAAAGATGACCAGCTGGGTGTTTCCAGTGTCTGCCTGGGGCACACAGATTGCCTGTGTGAGACAAACGTGAGTGAAGAGCTCTGCTCAAGATCTGTGTGATGTTAGCTGGGTGGGAAAAGCCCCCCCAGTTGTTGAGATAGCAACGTATTTGTTTAGTTAGTGCCGGACAGGCTAGGATTTATTTTTATGTTTTGTTTTTTGTGTTGCTTTCACGTTAATAAATCTAATCTGAGGTCAGCCTGCTCAGAAACCTGCTGTACGCCTCAGATTCAATGCACAAACCACGTGACCTTTGACCCCAGCAAAGGCGATCCCAGAGTGTTTTGTCACATTGTGGTGGAGAACGCGGGCATACCGTGGCACAGGCGACAGCATGGAAGATGTGGTGAAAGCCTTAGTACAGTCCACTGCCGTACAGCAGCAGGCCACTGCCGCACAACACGAAGCTAATCGCTTGATGGCCGCACAGCTGAAGGAGTTAGTGGACATGACGGTTGCAGACCGCCAACTTCTCCAACAGGTGGCGCAGCGCCTGGTGAGCATGCCTGACGCTGACCCGGAAGCAGAATCCAGAAGGATCCATGTGAGTCGATACTGGCAAAAGCTGACTGCAGAAGATGACGTCGAGGCATACCTGACAACGTTTGAGCGGACGGCATTGAGAGAGAAGTGGCCGAAGGCACGATGGGCCGATTTGATTGCCCCGTTTCTCTCCGGCGAGGCCCAAAAAGCTTACCATGATTTGGACCCGGAGGTCGCTCAGGACTTTGAGAAGCTGAAAGCTGAGATCCTGGCCCGGCTGGGTGTGACGACGGCTGTCCGTGCATAGAGGGTACATCAGTGGACATACCAGCAAGATAAACCGGCGCGGTCTCAGATGTTCGACCTGATCTACTTGACAAAGAAATGGCTGCAACCCGAGGTACTGACAATACCTGAAATAATCCAGCGGGTTGTCCTGGACAAGTACCTGAGAGTACTACCCCCAGCGCTGAAAAGGTGGGTAAGCCAAGGAAATCCCACGACAGCGGATCAACTTGTGGAGTTGGTCGAGCGTTATTCCGTGGCAGAAGGACTTCCCGACGACACCGCCAGCCCCCGGTCTGTGCCTCCTCCTCGTGGAACCGGTAAGACTGTTCCAGGGACCACGGGTGAAGGAAAATCGCTTAAAACTGTGGGGGAGGAGTCCGGGACTGCTCGCACTCCGAGACCAAGAGTATTGGACGGTGGTCTCAGTAGGGGACCTGTTAGGTGTTTCCGCTGCCATGAGAAGGGTCATGTTTCTGCGAACTGCACCTCATTTTCACCTCATCACCTCAGTATATACATGTTTGTCATCTCCCTTATATATAGTATACATCTGTATGTCATCTCCTGTATATAGTATATACCTGTATGTCATCTCCCTTATATATAGTATACATCTGTATGTCATCTCCTGTATATAGTATATACCTGTATGTCATCTCCCCTGTATATAGTATATACCTGAATGTCATCTCCTTCTATATATAGTATATACCTGTATGTCATCTCCCCTGTATATAGTATATATCTGAGTGTCATCTCCTCCTGCATATAGTATATACCTGCATGTCATCTTCTATATATAGCATATACAGTGGGGCAAAAAAGTATTTAGTCAGTCAGCAATAGTGCAAGTTCCACCACTTAAAAAGATGAGAGGCGTCTGTAATTTACATCATAGGTAGACCTCAACTATGGGAGACAAACTGAGAAAAAAAAATCCAGAAAATCACATTGTCTGTTTTTTTAACATTTTATTTGCATATTATGGTGGAAAATAAGTATTTGGTCAGAAACAAAATTTCATCTCAATACTTTGTAATATATCCTTTGTTGGCAATGACGTTTTCTGTAAGTCTTCACAAGGTTGCCACACACTGTTGTTGGTATGTTGGCCCATTCCTCCCTGCAGATCTCCTCTAGAGCAGTGATGTTTTTGGCTTTTCGCTTGGCAACACGGACTTTCAACTCCCTCCAAAGGTTTTCTATAGGGTTGAGATCTGGAGACTGGCTAGGCCACTCCAGGACCTTGAAATGCTTCTTACGAAGCCACTCCTTCGTTGCCCTGGCGGTGTGCTTTGGATCATTGTCATGTTGAAAGACCCAGCCACGTTTCATCTTCAATGCCCTTGCTGATGGAAGGAGGTTTGCACTCAAAATCTCACGATACATGGCCCCATTCATTCTTTCATGTACCCGGATCAGTCGTCCTGGCCCCTTTACAGAGAAACAGCCCCAAAGCATGATGTTTCCACCACCATGCTTAACAGTAGGTATGGTGTTTGATGGATGCAACTCAGTATTCTTTTTCCTCCAAACGCGACAAGTTGTGTTTCTACCAAACAGTTCCAGTTTGGTTTCATCAGACCATAGGACATTCTCCCAAAACTCCTCTGGATCATCCAAATGCTCTCTAGCAAACTTCAGACGGGCCCGGACATGTACTGGCTTAAGCAGTGGGACACGTCTCGCACTGCAGGATCTGAGAGTCCATGGTGGCGTAGTGTGTTACTTATGTTAGGCCTTGTTACATTAGTCCCAGCTCTCTGCAGTTCATTCACTAGGTCCCCCCGCGTTGTTCTGGGATTTTTGCTCACCGTTCTTGTGATCATTCTGACCCCACGGGGTGGGATTTTACGTGGAGCCCCAGATCGAGGGAGATTATCAGTGGTCTTGTATGTCTTCCATTTTCTAATTATTGCTCCCACTGTTGATTTCTTCACTCCAAGCTGGTTGGCTATTGCAGATTCAGTCTTCCCAGCCTGGTGCAGGGCTACAATTTTGTTTCTGGTGTCCTTTGACAGCTCTTTGGTCTTCACCATAGTGGAGTTTGGAGTCAGACTGTTTGAGGGTGTGCACAGGTGTCTTTTTATACTGATAACAAGTTTAAACAGGTGCCATTACTACAGGTAATGAGTGGAGGAAAGAGGAGACTCTTAAAGAAGAAGTTACAGGTCTGTGAGAGCCAGAAATCTTGATTGTTTGTTTCTGACCAAATACTTATTTTCCACCATAATATGCAAATAAAATGTTAAAAAAACAGACAATGTGATTTTCTGGATTTTTTTTCTCAGTTTGTCTCCCATAGTTGAGGTCTACCTATGATGTAAATTACAGACGCCTCTCATCTTTTTAAGTGGTGGAACTTGCACTATTGCTGACTGACTAAATACTTTTTTGCCCCACTGTACCTGTATGTCATCTCCTCCTGTATATAGTATATACCAGTGTGTCATCTCCCCTGTATACAGTATATATCTGAGTGTCATCTCCTCCTGCATATAGTATATACCTGCATGTCATCTTCTATATATAGCATATACCTGTATGTCATCTCCTCCTGTATATAGTATATACCTGTATGTCATCTCCTCCTGTATATATATGTACCTATATGTCATCTCCTCCTGTATATAGTATATACCTGTGTGTCATCTCTCCTGTATATAGTATATATCTGTGTGTCATCTCCCCTGTATATAGTATATACCTGTGTGTCATCTCCTCCTGTATTAGACCTCGTTCACACGTTATTTGCTCAGTATTTTTACCTCAGTATTTGTAAGCTAAATTGGCAGCCTGATAAATCCCCAGCCAACAGGAAGCCCTCCCCCTGGCAGTATATATTAGCTCACACATACACATAATAGACAGGTCATGTGACTGACAGCTGCCGTATTTCCTATATGGTGCAATTGTTGTAGTTTGTCTGCTTATTAATCAGATTTTTATTTTTGAAGGATAATACCAGACTTGTGTGTGTTTTAGGGCGAGTTTCGTTTGTCAAGTTGTGTGTGTTGAGTTGCGTGTGGCGACATGCATGTAGCGACTTTTGTGAGATGAGTTTTGTGTAGCAACATGCGTGTAGCAACTTTTTGTGTGTCGAGTTACATGTGACAGGTTAGTGTAGCAAGTTGTGTGCAGCAAGTTTTGCGCATGGCGAGTTTTGCGCGTTGCGAGTATTATGTGTGGTGCCTTTTGAGTATGTGCAAGTTTTGTGTGAGGCAACTTTTGCATGTGTTGCAACTTTTGTGCATGTGGCAATTTTTCCGCGTGTGCAAGTTTTGCGTGTGGCGAGCTTTTCATGTGGAGAATATTGCACTTGTGGCGAGTTTTGCAAGAGCCTAGTTTTTGCATGTGGCGAGTTCTGCACGTGGCGAGTTTTGAGTGGCGACTTTTGTGTTTTGACTTTTATGTGGCGAGGTTGGTGTATTTGTGGTGAAATGTGTGCTGAGGGTAATATGTGTTCAAGCACGTGGTAGTGTGTGGCGCATTTTGTGTGTGTTCATATCCCCGTGTGTGGTGAGTATCCCATGTCGAGGCCCCACCTTAGCAACTGTACGGTATATACTCTTTGGCGCCATCGCTCTCACTCTTTACGTCCCCCTTGTTCACATCTGGCAGCTGTCAATTTGCCTCCTACACTTTTCCTTTCATTTTTTCCCATTATGTAGATAGGGGCAAAATTGTTTGGTGAATTGGAAAGCGCGGGGTTAAAATTTCACCTCACAACATAGCCTATGACGCTCTCGGGGTCCAGACGTGTGACTGTGCAAAATTTTGTTTCTGTAGCTGCGACGCCTCCAACACTTTTCCTTTCACTTTTTTTCCCCATTATGTAGATAGGGGCAAAATTGTTTGGTGAATTGGAAAGCGCGGGGTTAATATTTCACCTCACAACGTAGCCTATGACGCTCTCAGGGTCCAGACATGTGACTGTGCAAAATTTTGTTGCTGTAGCTGCGACGGTGCAGATGCCAATCCCGGACATACACACACACACATTCAGATATATAGATATAGATTATATATATATATATATATAGATTATATATATATATATATATATATAGATTATATATATATATATATATATATATAGATTATATATATATATATATATATATATATATATATATATAGATTATATATATATATATATATATATATATATATATATATATATATATATATATATATGTCAGTAGACACCTATATGTATATATATTAATATTTTTTCCAGCGCTATACAGCTTGAAAGCCGGTAATTCAATTACCGGCTTTTTCTTTCTCCTTCCTAAAACCCGACATGATTTGAGACATGGCTTACATACAGTAAACCATGTCTTCTCTCCATTTTTTTTGCAGATTCCACACTACTAATGTCAGTAGTGTGTATCTGCAAAATTTGGCCGTTCTAGCTATTAAAATAAAGGGTTAAATGGCGGAAAAAATTGGCGTGGGCTCCCGCGCAATTTTCTCCTCCAGAGTAGTAAAGCCAGTGACTGAGGGCAGATATTAATAGCCTGGAGAGGGTCCACGGTTATTGGCCCCCCCCCCCCCCTGGCTAAAAATATCTGCCCCCAGCCACCCCAGAAAAGGCACATCTGTAAGATGCGCCTATTCTGGCACTTGGCCACTCTCTTCCCATTCCCGTGTAGCGGTGGGATATGGGGTAAAGAAGGGTTAATGCCACCTTGCTATTGTAAGGTGACATTAAGCCTAATTAATAATGGAGAGGCGTCAATTATGACACCTATCCATTATTAATCCAATTGAATGAAAGGGTTAAATAAAACACAAACATTATTTAAAATTATTTTAATGAAATAAAAACAATGGTTGTTGGAGTATTTTATTCTACGCCCAATCCAGTCACTGAAGACCCTCGTTCTGTAAGTAAAAAAAACATAATAAACCAACAATATCCTTACCCTCCGCAGATCTGTAACGTCCAACGATGTAAATCCTTCTGAAGGGGTTAAAACATTTTGCAGCAAGGAGTTCCGCTAATGCAGGCTGCTCCTTGCTGCAAAACCCCGGGGAATGAGGCTAAATATAGATCAATGATCTATATTTAGCTTCATTTGCGGTGAGGCGTCCTCTGCTGGATGTTCATAGATCGTGGGAACTTTCCTAGAAAGCCTGGTAAGTATATTGTTGGTTTATTATGTTTTTTTACTTACAGAACGAGGGTCTTCAGTTTATTAATTAGGCTTAATGTCACCTTACAATAGCAAGGTGGCATTAACCCTTCATTACCCCATATCCCACCGCTACACGGGAATGGGAAGAGAGTGGCCAAGTGCCAGAATAGGCGCATCTTACAGATGTGCCTTTTCTGGGGTGGCTGGGGGCAGATATTTTTAGCCAGGGGGTGGCCAATAACCGTGGACCCTCTCCAGGCTATTAATATCTGCCCTCAGTCACTGGCTTTACTACTCTGGCGGAGAAAATTGCGCGGGAGCCCACGCCAATTTTTTCCGCCATTTAACCCTTTATTTTAATAGCTAGAACGGCCAAATTTTGCAGATACACACTACTGACATTAGTAGTGTGGAATCTGCAAAAAAATGGAGAGAAGACATGGTTTACTGTATGTAAACCATGTCTCAAATCATGTCGGGTTTTAGGAAGGAGAAAGAAAAAGCCGGTAATTGAATTACCGGCTTTCAAGCTGTATAGCGCTGGAATAAATACTAATATATATACACATATATGTGTCTCACTGACATTATATATATATATATATATATATATATATGTGTATATATATATATATATATATACACACACCTATTCTATGTGTACACATTTATTCTACCTATTGGACTGTAAGCTGTCAGTGTGATTTTACTGTACACCGCACTGAATTACCGGCTTTTCTCTCTAACAGCGCTGCGTATTTCTCGCAAGTCACACTGCTTGTCCGTGTGTAATCCGTATTTTTCACGCTTCCATAGACTTTCATTGGCGTATTTCTTGCGCAGTACGGTGACAAACGCAGCATGCTGCGATTTTGTACGGCCGTAGAAAGCCGTATAATACTGATCAGTAAAATACGGCAGATAGGAGCAGGGGCATAGAGAATAATTGTGCCGTATTTTTTGCAAGTTTTACGGACGTAGTTTCTGCGCTCTTACGTCCGTAAAACTCGCAAGTGTGAAGCCGGCCTTAACCGTTCAGGTGCTTCACAGAAATTAATGGAATGTGAAAAGAAAAAAAAATTTAACTTTTTTTACAAAAATGTTCTCTTTTTATTTTACTTTTACAAGGGTAACAGGAGAAAATGGACCCCAAAATTTGTTGTGCAATTTTTCCTGAGTACACCCATACTCAATATGTGGTCGAAAACTACTTTTAAAGGCACAGTGCAAAGCTCAGAAGGTAAAAAGAACTACGGTATATTGGAGTTCAGATTTTACGGGACTGGTTTGACTGTGCCGTGTCATATTGGTAGAGCCCCTGAGGTGCCAAGACCGGCAGAACCCCCGATAAGTGACCCCATTTTATAACTACACCACTCAATGTATTCATCTAGGGGTGCAGTGATCATATTGACACCACAGGTGTCACAAAATTTAATACCATTGGGCAGTGAAAAAAATAATAATTACGGTACATTTTTACCACCAAGATAGTGGGTTAGCCCCGGATTTTACATTTTCATACCGGGAAATAGGTAAAAATGGCACCAAAATATGTCCCACAATTTCTACTGAATGTAGAAACACTCTTTATATGGCTGTATAGAGCTGCTTCGCCACACGGCTAGACTCGGGAAGGATGGAGCGCTATTTGCCTCCTGGAGAACAGATTTTCCTAGAATAGTTTACCGATTCAATATACAAAGCCCCCAAGTGCTAGAAAAACAGGAATCCCCCCATTTTCGAAATTAGACCCCTTTGGGAATTTACCTAGAGGTGTAGTGATGATTTTGAATCCATGGGTGTTTTCCAGAAACAAGCAGAAGTTGACATTGCAAACTGCCATTGTAGTGACCAGTACATTGTAGTGACCAGCTCATGCTTCTGGAAACAAGCTCTCATCACTACAGAAATGCCAAACATGTGGGTGCTAAATGTGGTTTAGACACACTGGGGTTCAAAACCGTGCAGGGCACTTGGGAGAGCCATTTTGCTTTTCCAAAGCCTTTGTACTAGTAACCTGAAAGCCCCCTATATTTCTATTGATTGATGACGCACCTGAATAGGGACTTGGGTTTCTTTGTGGATTGAGTTGAAGCTTTTATTGGGAACATTTTCCATAACACTTTGGATCACATTTAACCAGCGCTCTACACTGAGCACTTACTTTCCATCTAAATCTCCAAGTAATGTGACAGATGAAACCCCGACAGATCCATTCACTATAATGAGGCAGCAGAGTTGATCTGGACTCCCTCTTGCCTCTGTTCAGTGGTGTCTTTTTTTTCCAGAAGTGCACAAAACTTTGGTTGGCCCCGCTTTTATGCCCACCTAAAAAGACGGACACCGCTGAATCAAAAGTCAGACAGCATTCACAGTGCCTCCATCTGCCTCATTCAAGAGAGTCTTCCAGAGGGGGTTGCATTTGAATCACGTATTTCAGAGATCTACATGGAAACCCCAGTGTAGGTACTCAGCGTAGAGCGCAGGATAAATGTGAGCTGAACCTTACTGTGATCTTTGTGAAGCAAAATTAACAAATCAACAGTTAAATCAACAGCAGGTGAAGAATTGGTTTTATTTTTTACGCCGCTCCTCGTGCGGTATAATTGATTAGACAATTTGATTCTTCTTCATGTGATTACAGAGACACCAGATTTATATCGGTTTTTTTTTTTGGCTGCTGTCACACACTAAAAGACGCTTTTTATTGCAAAAAATTGTTTTTGCATCCCCATAATTCTCCAGGTCAGCATGATTACGCAGATACCAGACATGCATAGTTAAAAGGAATCTGTCACCCCATTTTTGGACTATAAGCTGCGGCCACGCCATCAGGGGCTTATCTACAGCATTCTGTAATGCTGTATATAAGCCCCCAATGCAACCTGAAAGATAAGAAAAACAAGTTAGATTATACTCACCTGGTCCGATGGGCGTCGCGGTCTGGATCCAGCGCCTCCCATCTTTCTTCATGCAATGACGTCCTCTTCTTTGCTTCCTGTCGCGGCTCCTGCGCAGGCGTACTTTATCTGCCCTGTTGAGGGAACAGCAAAGTACTGCAGTGCGCAGGTGCCGGAAGAGGTCAGAGAGGCCCGGTGCCTGCACATTGCAGTACTTTGCTCTTCCCTCAACAGGGCAGATAAAGTATGCCTGCGCAGGAGCCGTGACAGAAAGCAAATAAGAGGACGTCATCGCATGAAGATGGGAGGTGCTGGACCCTTACCGCGATACCCATTGGACCAGACCGCATCGGGACCGCCCCTGGGTGAGTATAATCTAACTTATTTTTCTTATCTTTCAGGTTAGATATGGGGCTTATCTACAGCATTATGGAATGCTGTAGATAAGCCCCTGATGGTGGTGGTCGCAGCTTATAGGCCTAAATTGAGGTGATAGATTCCCTTTAAAAAATTATTGAATTTTGCACACACAAAAAAAAAAGATTATATAAACTTCCTTCACCTGTGTCGCTAATTTCCTAGACCCATAACGTTTTAAATTTTTCATCAATGGGACCGCGTTTGGGCTTGTTTTTTTGTGCCCTGAGCAGACATTTTCATTTGATACCATTTTGAGGTAGATACAATGTTTTGATCATCTCTTATTGCAGTGTTGCGGCAGCCAAAAAAAACATAATTATGGCATTTCGATTTTTATGTCTCGTTACGCCATTTACCGACCTGGTTTATTTATTTTGCTTGATAGGACTTTTATAAACAGAGCGATACAAAATATATATTTTTTTATTTGTTTTTCATGAGGGAACAAGGTATCAATTTCAACTTTTATATTTTCTTTATTTAAAAAAAATATTTTTAAAACCTTTTATTCACCTTCAACTGTAGGGCAGCACGGTGGCTCAGTGGTTTGCACTGCAGCCTTGCAGCTCTTGAGTCCAGGGTTCAAATCCTACCAAGGGCAACATCTGCAAGGAGTTTGCATATTCTCTTCGTGATTGCGTGGGTTTCCTCTGGATACTCCAGTTTCCTTCCACACTCCAAAGACATACTGATAGGGAATTTAGATTGTGAGCCCCATCGGGGAACAGCGATGATAATGTATGTAAAGTGCTGCGGAATATGATAGTGCTATATAGAATGAAGATTATTATAAAACTAGATGGTGGCCCGATTCTAACGCATCGGGTATTCTAGAATATTTATAGTAGTATATAGCACAGCCCACGTATATAGCACAGCCAACGTAGTATATAACACAGCCCACGTAGTAAATAACAGCCCACGTAGTAAATAACACAGCCCACGTAGTAAATAACACAGCCCACGTAGTAAATAACACAGCCCACGTAGTATATAACAGGCCACGTAGTATATTGCCTAGCCAGGTAGTATATAATGCAGGCCACGCAGTATATAAACACAGCCCACATAGTATATAGCAATGTGGGCACCATATCCCTGTTAAAAACTAATTAAAATAAAAAATAGTTATATACTCACCTTCCGGTGGCCCCCGGATCGAGCCCAGGCGTTCAGCGATGCTCCTCGCGACGCTCCGGTCCCAAGGATGCATTGAAGCAATAACACGTGATGATCGCGAGACCGCTACGTCATCTCCAGTCACTGCCGCAATGAATGTATTCTTGGGACTGGAGCGTCGCGAGGAGCGGGAAAGGTGCCGGAAGGTGAAAATATAATGATTTTCTATTTTTTTTTATTATTTTTAACATTAGATCTTTTTACTATTGATGCTGCATAGGCAGCATCAATAGTAAAAAGTTGGCCACACAGGGTTAATAGCAGCGTTAACGGACTGCGTTACACCGCGTTATGCCACGGTGTAACGCAGCCCGTTTAACGGACTGCTAAACTGCTATGGGGGCACTGACTGGAGGGCAGTAGGGAGGGGGCACTGACCGGAGGGGAGTAGGTAAGGGCGAATTTGCGGCCGGACTGTGCCCGTCGCCGATTGGTCGTTGCTGGCCGGCCGCAACCAATCAGCGACGCGGGAGTTCCGTGACAGACAAACAGATGGAAGTGACCCTTAGACGATTATATAAAGAATTACTGTACTTCTTAGTCCCCTTAAGGGACTTGAACTTCTACTATAGATAATACCGTAGTACTGCTGTATATAGCAAAAATCAAGGTCTCCTATGAGCGCCAACCTAAGGACGGCTTTCACAGAAGAACTGTCATGAAAAGCACAGAGGTCTTCAGCAGGCCCCTGGCCATCATGGCAACGGACGATCATCATGGGTGCGCCAATGGGTTCATAGAATGATGCGTGTTCCTCCACTGCCACAGAGCATTAAATGCTTCTGTCAGGCTGACAGCGGCATTTAACATGTTAACAGCTGTGGGCAGAGTCCCACTCCACTTGCAGCTGGTAGAGGCAGATGATGGCTGAATAACACAGTCATCATCTATTGGTAAAGATGGGGGTTCATCATGTGAGTTTGTATCAAAGTCAGAGAGCCGGGATATGATAAGTCGGCAAGGATTTAAAGGGGTTGTCTGGTCAAAATAGATAGTGCAAGTACCTGCACTGATCGGCAAAGTAAGGCACTTTTATCCCAGTTAGAATGGAGCGGCAGTGAATGCTCGATAGTTGCTCCATTCATTCTCTATGAGGGTGTTGAAGAGATTTATCTAGCTTTCTCTAGAATTAGGGAAATAAAGGAGCAGCATTCGAGCATGTGCACAGCCCCTCCACTCTAAAAGGGATAAAGTGCCCCATTCTGGGGAGCAGTAGGGGCCCAGTGGTTAAATAGACAACATATTACAAGTTATCATCTATATACCACATTAGAAAAAATGGAGATAGGTCCAAGGATAACAAAATAACAACTTTATTAAATATATAACCACTATAATGTACAAAATACAAAAATGCAAGACTAGGATCGGGAAAAGGAGGGCACAGGTCCCGACCAATGAGATGGAAAAACGGCCAACATGGGGAAAGAAAGCAGGCTAAGTGCCGTCAATAGATAGAGGAAACCAGGGTAGTATATCCGTATTAAGTCCAATAACTAATTAGATCATTTGTATTCTGTAGTGCGCACTACCTCCAAACTACAACCCGGTTCGTACACTACCCAATCTGCTTACCCATGCTTATGCCAGGTCGGGACTGATGCTCCCCGCCGCCACCGCCGCGCGTTTCGCCTTCTTTGTCAAGGTGCGGTAGTGTGCCATATGTTCAGCCTCCCCTAAATACCCCACAAATGCCGTGCTCACACGTGCGGCGCATGTCCTCAGATCCGAGCGCCGGTGATTGCATCACTTCCAGCACAAGTCTAACACGCGAGCCAGGGCAAACAGTCGAGACTGGATCTCAAGTGTCAGCGTTAGTATGAAACAATAACAATAATATATCAAATCAAATTTTGATATATTATTGTTATTGTTTCATATATATTGGTCACTCCTCTTATGTGGCTCTTTTGTGTTGTATAGTGATGTTTTATTTATTTTTGTATTTGTCTGATGGTCTGTACAGCAATTCTATGGTGTTTGATCTGCTGCGCTATGTATTTGGTCTCCTCTCTGTTATATCCTCCCATGCTCTTGTGCGCATGTCCCGGATCGATGCGCTCTGGGGCATCGCTTCTGGCATACTAACGCTGACACTTGAGATCCATTGGCGCTCGACTGTTTGCCCTGGCTCGCGTGTTAGACTTGTGCCAGAAGTGATGCAATCACCGGCGCTCAGATCTGAGGACATGCGCCGCACGTGTGAGCTCGGCATTTGTGGGGTATTTAGGGGAGGCTGAACATATGGCACACTACCGCACCTTGACAAAGAAGGCGAAACGTGCGTCGGTGGCGGCGGGGAGCATCGGTCCCGACCTGGCATAAGCATGGGTAAGCAGATTGTGTAGTGTACGAACCGGGTTGTAGTTTGGAGGTAGTGCGCACTACAGAATACAAATGATCTAATTAGTTATTGGACTTAATACGGATATACTACCCTGGTTTCCTCTATCTATTGACGGCACTTAGCCTGCTTTCTTTCCCCATGTTGGCCGTTTTTCCATCTCATTGGTCGGGACCTGTGCCCTCCTTTTCCCGATCCTAGTCTTGCATTTTTGTATTTTGTACATTATAGTTGTTATATATTTAATAAAGTTGTTATTTTGTTATCCTTGGACCTATCTCAATTTTTTCTAATGTGGTATATATCTGATCGGGAGAGTCCTGTTGGTGCACGGACATGAGTACGGCAGTTTGTCCTGATAGCACCATTTTACCTATGGTACCTTATATGGTTTATGTTTAAGTTATCATCTATGCAGTGATAAAAGGTAACTTATTATAACCGGAATACCCCTTTAAAAATTGTCACAAGTCGACGAATCAGTGCTCACTATATCAGACTGTAGAGACACACACAATGACAAGAGAAGTGCCATGACAAATTTGTTGAGATGAGAGCTGAAAAAAGAAGCCAGCCATTTCCGGTAATGAATTGTGCAAAAGAATAAATATCAGTCAAAATGGTCATTTGTTTAGATTTTTCCCCGCCCCACAGTTGGTGACAGCATGGCTTGATACAAATGTCCCGTTCATTAATAAGGGTATGTGCACACGATGCAGATTTAGTGCAGAACTGCAGCAGATTTTTCTGCAGCAGAAACGCTGTAGAACTGCACGGTGATGTACAGTACAATGTAAATCAATGTGAAAAATAAAAATCTGCGCAGAAACGCTGAAGATTTCAAAGAAGTGCATGTCACTTTTGTGCAGTTCTGCAGCGTTTCTGCACCCCTCCATTATAGAAATCCACAGTGGTAAAATCTGCACAAAAAATGCACACAAAACGCACCTGCGGATTCTGCCAGGAGATGCAGATTTAGTGCAGAAAATTCTGCACCACATTTCCTATGTGTGCACATAGTGTTTAGCTTTCTTTTCCTCCCAAATCTGCCCCTGTGTCTGTATCAGCTCCATCTGTCGGACACTTCAAACCCCAAGTTTTTGGTCAGTTTAATACAATGGTTATAGAATGAAGGTAAATATGTAGAAGTGTGAACAAGTTCATGACTTACACAAATCCTTTTACTGAAAGCCAAACAGATCTACTCTGCTCATAAAAGTGCTATAAACGTACAAAGGCGCAATTGTCCTAGGAAGGTCGCCACAGACAGGAGTGCAGGCACATCAGTCAGCAGCGATTGCGTGCCACATGGGTGTGCTCCAACGCGCAGTCAATATTTACTCGCTATTTTTATACAGATTAGGAATCAACAGATAAAAGCAATGCGGAGGCCGACACCTGGAAAGCAGCTCCTCTACCTGCCACAATGCAGACACTTAAGTGAACACGTTCTCCCTACTAGGTAAAGTTCACAGATTTCTCAGTAGCTGTTTTTTTGTGGGGCTTTTTGTGCCATATTTTATACTGTATACAAACAATAAAATAAAGCAACAACTGTGATTTAACCCATTGCCTAAGGTTTCATGTGTGTATTGAGTAAAATTTGTACTTTTTGCTACTCCCTTACATCATTTCCTTTAAAAATTAACTAAACCATTATAATGTTGTTTTCTACATTAGAGTGCCCTCTTAATTGCAAGTAGATCAGATTAGGAGACCACCAATTGCCCAAACACCCTCCACTCCAATGGCTACATGCACACGTTGCGGATTTGACTGTGGAATCTTCTGTGCAAAATGCAGGTCAGAATCTGCGCCTTTTTTTGAGGATTTGATGCAGATTTTGTGCGGATTTCTTCCTTTTTTTACCCCTGCGGATTTTCATTACGGAATGGGTGCAGAAATGCAGATCCGCAGGAAATCTGCAACGTGTGCCCAAAGAGGTTTGCAGCCTAGGTAACAGTGCACAGCAAATATAGAAACAGCCAGCTCATCCCCGCTATGTGACTCCGAACTGTATAGATCCAATAGATAACTCCTCCAGCCAAAAATCCAGGCAAAAAATCTATTTCAGGCTGGTTTACATTGAAATGCGTTGGGATTTTAGATTATATTGCTGGATGAAATTGAGGAGCTAATTAATTTTTTAACCCCTTCACCCCAAAGCCTGTTTTCACCTAAGTGACAGGGCCAATTTTTACAATTCTGACCACTGTCACTTTATGAGGTCATAACTCTGAAACGCTTCAACGGATCCTGGTGATTCTGACACGGTTTTCTCGTGACATATTGTACTTCATGATAGTGGTAAAACTTCTTCGATATGACTTGCATTTATTTGTGAAAAAAACAAAAATTTGTCGGAAATTATGAAAATTTAGCAATTTTCAAACTCTTAGTTTTTATGCCCTTAAATTAGAGAGTTATATCACATAATATAGTTAATAAACAACATTTCCCACATGTCTGCTTTACATCAGCACAATTTTGGAAACATATTTTTTTTTTGTTAGGACGTTATAAGGGTTAAAAGTTGACCAGCGATTTCTCATTTTTGCAACAAAATTTGAAAACCATTTTTTTACGGACCACCTCACACTTGAAGTGACTTTGAGGGGTCTATATGACAGAAAATGCCCAAAAGTGACACCATTCTAAAAACTGCACCCCTCAAGGTACTCAAAACCACATTCAAAAAGTTTATTAACCCTTCAGGTGCTTCACAGGAATTTTTTGAATGTTTAAAAAAATTGAACATTTAACTTTTTTTTCACAAAATTTTTACTTCAGGTCCAATTGGTTTCATTTTACCAAGGGTAAAACCACAAAAGTCGTTGTACAATTTGTCCTGAGTACGCCGATACCACATATGTGGGGGTAAACCACTGTTTGGGCACATGGCAGAGCTCGGAAGGGAAGGAGCGCCATTTGACTTTTCAATGCAAGATTTGCTGGAATTGAGATCGGAGCCCATGTCACGATTGGAGAGCCCCTGATGTGCCTAAACAGTGGAAACCCCCACAAGTGACACCATTTTGGAAAGTAGACCCCCTAAGGAACTAATTAGATGTGTGGTGAGCACTTTGAACCTCCAAGTGCTTCACAGAAGTTTATAATGTAGAGCCGTAAAAATTTTTTCACAAAAAATGATCTTTTTGCCCCAAATTTTTTATTTTCCCAAGGGTAAAAGGATAAATTGGACCCCAAAAGTTGTTGTGCAATTTGTCCTGAGTACGTCGATACTTCATATATGGGGATAAACCACTGTTTGAGCGCATGGCAGAGCTCGGAAGGGAAGGAGTGCCATTTGACTTTTCAATGCAAAATTGGCTGGAATTGAGATCGGACGCCATGTCGCATTTGGAGAGCCCCTGACGTGCCTTAACAGTGGAAACCCCCCACAAGTGACCCCATTTTGGAAAGAAGACCCCCTAAGGAACTTATCTAGATGTGTGGTGAGCACTTTTAACCCCCAATTGTTTCACTAAAGTTTAGAATGTAGCATTGTGAAAATTAAAAAATAATTTTTTTCTTTCCACAAAATGATGTTTTAGCCCGCAATATTTTTTTTCCCAAGGGTAACAGGAGAAATTGGACCACAAATGTTATTGTCCAATTTGTCCTGAGTACGCTGATACCCCACATGTGGGGGGGGGGGGAACCACCGTTTGAGTGCATGGCAGAGCTCGGAAGGGAAGGAGCACCGTTTGAAATGCAGACTTAGATGGAATGGACTGCAGGTGTCATGTTGCATTTGCAGAGCCCCTGATGTACCTAAACAGTAGAAACCCACCACAAGTGACCCCATATTGGAAACTAGACCCCCCCAAGGAACTTATCTAGATGTGTTGTGAGAGCTTTGAACCAACAAGTGTTTCACTACAGTTTATAACGCAGAGCCGTGAAAATAAAAAATATTTTTTTTTCCACGAAAATGATATTTTATCCCCTATGTTTTTATTTTCCCAAGGGTAACCGGACAAATTGGACCCCAAAAGTTGTTGTCCAACTTGTCCTGAGAACGCTGATACCCCATATGTTGGGGGGAACCACTGTTTGGGTGCACGGCAGAGCTCGGAAGGGAAGGAGCACTGTTTTACTTTTTCAAAGCAGAATTGGCAGGAATTGAGATCGGACGCCCCCTGATGTGCCTAAACAGTGGAAACCCCCAATTATAACTGAAACCCTAACCCCAACCCTAACCCTAGCGGGAAAATGGAAATAAATACATTTTTTTACATTTTATTATTTTTCCCTAACTAAGGGGGTGATGAAGGGGGGTTTGATTTACTTTTATAGCGTTTTTTTGGCGGATTTTTATGATTGGCAGCTATCACACACTAAAAGACGCTTTTTATTGCAAAAAATAGTTTTTGCATCACCACATTTTTAGAGCTATAATTTATCCATATTTTGGCCCACAGAGTCATGTGAGATCTTGTTTTTTGCGGGACGAGTTGACGTTTTTATTGGTAACATTTTCGGGCAGATGACATTTTTTGATCGCTTTTTATTCCGATTTTTGGGAGACGGAATGAACAAAAACCAGCAATTCCTGAATTTCTTTTAGGGGGGGCGTTTATACCGTTCCACGTGTGGTAAAATGGATAAAGCAGTTTTATTCTTCGGGTCAGTACGATTACAGCGATACCTCATTTATGTAATTTTTTTAATGTTTTGGCGCTTTTACACAATAAAAACTATTTTATATAAAAAAATAATTGTTTTTGCATCGCATTATTCTGAGAGCTATAACTTTTTTATTTTTCTGCTGATGCTGTATGGCGGCTTTTTTTTTGCGGGACAAGATGACGTTTTCAGCGGTACCATGGTTATTTATATCCGTCGTTTTGATCGCGTGTTATTCCACTTTTTGTTCGCCTGTATGATAATAAAGCGTTGTTTTTTGCCTTTTTTTTTTTTTTTTTGCGGTGTTCACTGAAGGGGTTAACTAGTGGGATAGTTTTATAGAGCGGGTCATTACGGACGCGGCGATACCAAATATGTGTACATTTATCTTTTTTTTTTTTTACATAAATAAATGGATTTATTGGGAAATGTTTTTTTTTTTTATTTGGGGATTTTTTTTTATTTTTTTTTTTACACATTCTATTTTTTTTTTTTTTTTTACTTTCTAACATTGTCCCAGGGTGGGACATCTCTGTATTAGATCAGATCGTTGATCTGACACTGTGCATAGCACACTGTCAGATCAACGATCTGACAGGCAGCTTAGCTGGCTCTCCAGCGCCTGCTCTCAGCAGGCGCCGGCTAGCCAGGTCACTTCATGACCCGGAAGGAGTCCGGCGGCCATCTTAGATCCGGGGACTCCTTCCGGGTCACCGGAGCAACGCGATCTCATTGCGTTGCTCCGGTGGGAGAGCGCAGGGAGCCCCCGTCCCTGCGCGATCCCCCTCTATGCCACTGTCACTACTGACAGCGGCATCAGAGGGGTTAAATGCCCGCGATCGGCGATAGCGCCGATCGTGGGCATTGCTGCGGGGTGTCAGCTGTCGTATACAGCTGACACCCGCACCCGATCACCGCGGCGCTCAGCGCGAGACCGCGGTGATCGGTGCGCCGTACTAGTACTGCTGCTGGCACTAATGCAGTGCCGGCAGTGCAGTACTAGTACGGCGCATGTCGCGAAGGGGTTAATCACAATGGGATAAAGTTAAATTTTGTACCTGGATTTTCGGCTGGAGGAGTATTTTCTATTGGGTCTATAAGGGTATGTGCACACGTTGCGGATTTCCTGCGGATCCGCAGAGTTTTTTGCAGTGCAGAAACGCTGCAGATCCGCAAGTGATTTACAGTACAATGTAAATCAATGAGAAAAAAAAAAATGCTGTGCTAATGGTGCGGAAACGCTGCGGATTAAAAGAAGTAGCATGTCACTTCTTTGTTGCGGATCTGCAGCGTTTTTGTACCCATTCCATTATAGACATCCGCAGGGGTAAAAAAAAAAAAAAAAAACACAAGAAACCCGCACAAAAAACGCGTCAAACCCGCACCTGCATTTTCTGCCAAGAGTAGCAGAATCCGCACCAGAAATTCCTAAGCCTAAAGGTACCGTCACACTCAGCGACGCTGCAGCGATATAGACAACGAGCCGATCGCTGGAGCGTCGCTGTTTAGGTCGCTGTAGAGACGTCAAACACGGCAACACCAGAACGATGCAGGAGCGATCCAGTGACGTAACGGCGACTCACTTATCATTCTCGCTGTTTGTTCGCTCCATGTAAAACGTTGCTGGCATCGTTGCTTTTGCTGTCAAACATGACGATACACGCCGACCTGACGACCAAATAAAGTTCTGGACTTCTAGCTCCGACCAGCGATGTCACAGTGGGATCCTGATCGCTGCTGCGTGTCAAACACAACGAGATCGCTATCCAGGACGCTGCAATGTCACAGATCGTTGTCGTTCTCGTTGTAAAGTTGCTGAGTGTGACGGTACCTTAATCCGCAACGTGTGCACATAGCCTAAAAGTGCACAGCGCCTGCCTGACCGTGCACACAGAGCAGAGTACAGATATAATAGAAGGGCTCTGCCTTCTCCTGAATCCATACTCCATTTTGTGTGCACCTCTGGTCGCCTGGTGGAGTTTTTGTGTGATAGGTAGGTATCAGGACCTGGACACTGACCAATCTGCTTGCAAATACAAGGACACTCAAATGAAACAAAAAAGTTATAAAAGTTTAATTATTATTTAACCCATTCCCCTACAAAGCATTCTGTCACAAGGACCAGTAAAATACTTTCAATTCTTTGCATGTAAATGTCAAACAGCTAATAATTTATTTTATAAGTTAAAACAATATTTGCACCTTTTTTATTATTATTATTTATTTATATAGCACCATTAATTCCATGGTGCTGTACATGAGAAGGGGTTACATATAGAGTTATAGATATAATTTACAGTAAACAAATTTACAGGGACAGACTGGTACAGAGGGGAGAGGACCCCGTCCTTGCGGACTTACATTCTATGGGATAATGGGGAAGAGGCAGAAGGTAGGGGCGAGGCAGCGGCTCTGGTGATGGCGAGGCGGCAGCTCTGGCGATGGCGAGGTGGCAGGATGGTTATTGCAGGCTGAAGAGATGGGTTTTCAGGTTCCGTCTGAAGGAGCCGAGGGTGGTGGATAGTCGGACGTGTTGAGGCATGGAATTCCACAGGATGGGGGATATTCGGGAGAAATCTTGGAGGCGGTTGTGTGAGGAATGAATAAGGCTACGTTCAGTCTAGCGTTGTGCGCTGCCGCGTCGGCGACGCAACGCACAACGCACGCAAAAACGCGGCAAAACGCACGCAAAAACGCTGCGTTTTGCGACGCGTGCGTCGTTTTTTGCCGAAAATCGGACGCAAGAAAAATGCTACTTGTTGCGTTTTCTTGGTCCGACGCTTGCGGCAAAAAAGACGCATGCGTCGCAAAACGCAACAAACAAAAACGCATGCGTCCCCCATGTTAAACATAGGGGCGATGACGCGTGCGTCGCCGCTGCGTCGCCCGACGCTAACCCGACGCACACTAGCACAACGCTAGTCTGAACGTAGCCTAAGTGTGGAGGAGAGTAGGAGGTCTTGGGAGGATTGGAGATTACGTGAGGGAAAATATTTCCTTTTTCATGACAAATAGAGAAATATCATGTTTAACCATATAGCAGTTACCCTTTTATTTTTGCAATATTAGCATTTTATTGCATTACAAAAAATTTCAAACTCAAAAGTAATATTTTAAGTGACTGCAGACTTATTAATTTAGACTGGACAACCCCTTAATAATAATTAATAATCTTTATTTTTATATAGCGCTAAGGCTACGTTCACATTAGCGTTGTGCGCCGCTGCGTCGGCGACGCAACGCACAACGCACGCTAAAACGCACCAAAACGCACGCAAAAACGCAGCGTTTTGCGACGCATACGTCGGTTTTTGCCAAAATTTGGACGCAAGAAAAATGAAACTTGTTGCGTTTTCTTGGTCCGACGCTTGCGGCAAAAAAGACGCATGCGTCGCACAACGTAGCACAAAAAGACGCATGCGTCCCCCATGTAAAATATAGGGGCGCATGACGCATGCGTCGCCCGACGCAAACACGACGCAAAACGGGAAACGCTAGTGTGAACGTTACCTAACATATTCCGCAGCGCTTTACAGGTTGCACACATTATCATCGCTGTCCCTGTTGAGGCTCACAAGCTAAATTCCCTATCAGTATGTCTTTGGAATGAGGGAGGAAACCGGAGTACCAGGAGGAAACCCACGCAAACACGGAGAGAACATACAAACGCCATGCAGATGTTGTCCTTGGTGGGATTTGAACCCAGGACTCCAGTGCTGCAAGGCTGCAGTGCTAACCACTGCGCCACCGTGCTGCCCAACCCCTTAAGGCTGTGTGCACACGTTGCTGATTTTTCGTGGTTTTATTTGGGTTTTTTTTCACTATAAAAACGATATAAAACCGCAAAAAAACAGCATACATTATGCATCCCATCATTTAGAATGAATTCCGCAATTTTTGTGCACATGATGCGTTTTTTTTTCCGTGAAAAAAACGCATTGCGGTAAAAAACGCAGCATGTTCATTAATTTTGCAGATTTTTTGCGGATTTCCCACTATATAATGCATTGGTAAATGTCCGGAAAAATTTGCAAAAAAAAAAAAACGCACCAAAAACGTGGTAAAAAACACGAAAAAAACGCATGCCGATTTCTTACAGAAAATTTCAGGTTTTTCTCAGGAAATTTCTGCAAGAAATCCTGAACGTGTCCAGCCTTAGGCTGGAGTCACACTCAGCGTAAGACAATACGGTCCGTATATTACGGCCGTAATACACTGAAAAGTCCCCAAAATAGTGGTCCGTAGCCGTAGCTCCTCCGTAGGCAGGGTGTGTCAGCGTATTTTGCGCATGGCATCCTTCGTATGTAATCCGTATGGCATCCGTACTGCGTGTTTTTCTCGCAGGCTTGCAAAACTGACATACGGCTATACAAGGGATCCATGTGTAAAAAAAGAAAAAACATATATACTGTATATATATGTCAGTAGACACATATATATATATATTATTACTTCATACAGCGCTAGATAGCTTTAAAGCCGGTAATTCAATTGCCGGCTTTTGCTATCTCCTTCCTAAACCCGACATGATTTGTGACATGGTTTACATACAGTAAACCATCTCATATCACCTTTTTTTTTGCATATTCCACACTACTAATGTTAGTAGTGTGTATATGCAAAATTTGGCCGTTCTAGCTATTAAAGGGTTAAATGGCGGAAAAAATTGGCGTGGGCTCCCGTGCAATTTTCTCCGCCAGAGTAGTAAAGCCAGTGACTGAGGGCAGATATTAATAGCCTGGAGAGGGTCCATGGTTATTGCCCCCCCCCCCCCCCTGGCTAAAAACATCTCCCCCAGCCACCCCAGAGAAGGCACATCTGGAAGATGCGCCTATTCTGGCACTTGGCCACTCTCTTCCCATTCCCGTGTAGCGGTGGGATATGGGGTAATGAAGGGTTAATGCCACCTTGCTATTGTAAGGTAACATTAAGCCAAATTAATAATGGAGAGGCGTCAATTATGACACCTATCCATTATTAATCCAATACTAGTAAAGGGTTAAAAAATACACAAACGCAGGAAAGCACAGCGCCGGGGACAGACAGCGGAAGGCAAGTATGTAGTGTTTGTTTTTTTTTACTTTTACAATGGTAACCAGGGTAAACATCGGGTTACTAAGCGCAGCCCTGCGCTTAGTAACCCGATGTTTACCCTGGTTACCAGTGAAGACATCGCTGAATCGGCGTCACACACGCCGATTCAGCGATGTCTGCAGTGAGTCCAGCGACGAAATAAAGTGCTGGACTTTCTGCAGCGACCAACGACATCACAGCAGGATCCTGATCGCTGCTGCGTGTCAAACTGAACGATATCGCTAGCCAGGACGCTGCAATGTCACGGATTGCTAGCGATATCGTTCAGTGTGACGGTACCTTAAGCATTATGTCCCTTCTGGGTGTCTTTATCCTCTCAATACTTCACAAGGAGCAAGGTTGCATCAACACATCTACCTACGAAACAGTACAATCATGTGACTTATGGGTGATTCTTCTTGTGTAACTAGCTAGAGGTGCAAACAGTGCTGCTATTCCTAGAATTTGGAAAAGGCATAGTCTCAGAGAAACCCAGAGTTTGAATACAGAATTATTCATACTTTAAAGCAAACAGTCAGCAGGATTGTGCTCAGTAAACTACAGACACTGTTGGGTTGCCGCTGTTATACTGATTAAAATGATACCTGGGGTGAAGAAATCCATCTTTAGGTTCTTGTGCAATCAGTGTGACGTTTTCAGCTAATGATAAGCCCGTGCTCCGAGGTGGAACTGTAGGCAGAGTCTCATCTTCCTGCTCTAAGTCCGAGAAACCAAGGAAAGACCTGCCCACAGACCACCCCGAAACACAAACAGTTTGTCTCTATGATGAGGAACACGTGTGTGCTACAGGGCACCCTGTGGAAAAGAACATTTCGCCAACCACTAAGCATGGAGGTGGATCAATCATGCTTTGGGGTTTGTTGCAGCCAATGGCATGGGGAGCATTTCACGGGTAGATGGGAGAATAGATTCAATGAAACTTCAACAAATTCTTGATGCAAATATAACACTATCTGTAAAAAAAAGCTGAAGTTGAAAAGAGGATGGCTTTTACAAATGGATAATGATCCCAAACACGTCAGAATCCACAATATACCATCTCAAAAGGTGCAAGCTGAAGGTTCTACATTGGCCCTCACAATCTCCTGATCTGAGCATCATTGAAAATCTGTGGCTAGACCTCAAAATGGCAGTGAATGCAAGACAACCCAGGAATCTCACAGAACTCGGGAGAATTTTCCTAGGAAGAATGGATGAAAATCCCTCAAACAAGAATTGAGAGACCCTTGTCTGGCTGCAAAAAGCATTTACAAGCTGTAAGGCTAGTTTCACACTAGCGTTCAGCAGGGCTGCGGACTTCCTCTATGAAGCCCCGCCCACTGCCGCACCTCTTCCTTCAGCTCCGCCTACGGCTGCATGCGTCCTGCGTATCCTATCTTTAACATTTGGTACGCAGGCCATGCGGATGTATGCGGATGGCTCCGCATGCGTCGTCTTGACGCTGCGCTGACCTGTGTCAAACGCAACATGTTAGGATTTTGTTGCGATCAGCGCAGCTTCAAAACGACGCGTGCGGAGGTATCTGCATACTTCCGCATGGCCTGCGTACCCAATGTTAAAGATAGGTACGCAGGACGCATGCAGCCATAGGCGGAGCTAAAGGAAGTCAGCAGCCCTGCCGAACGCTAGTGTGATGCAACTAGGTATTAACCATGCAGGGTGCCCAAACTTTTGCATAGGCCCATTTTCTTTTTTTTTAATTTTTAAAATGTAAAAGATGATTTTTTTTTCCCCTCTAAAATACAAAGGAAATGTGTCATCTTTAACTTTAGGCCTTCTAGAAATCATTTCATCATCAACTTGCTCAACTGTTAAAATAAAAGTAATTTTGACCAGGGGTGCACAAACACTTACATACCACTACATATAGTTCTCGGTAGAGCTAACATTTATTATAATGTCTACTAAGTGTAGTGCAACGGTAGCACACTTATGCAGTGATGAGGCAGTGACCCAGCAAAGTTCAAAGCAAAACATCTCTTTAATGTTCAACTCGTATAAACACAGCACACAATATCCTCCGGATCGGAGCCGGGCACATATCCTCTAAACACGCAAGTCCACTTTTGACCCCTTACCATGGGCGACTGTACCGCCGTGTTAAGGTTTAACTCCTCTAGATTACAGTCACTAAACATGCCAGTCCACCTTTCACCAATTGCCGTGGGCAACTGCACTGCCATGTTGATGTCTCTTAACTCATAACATTACACAGTACCACAGCTACGCCTGTGACTGCAATGCACTCCCATGGCCTCAATACGCCTCCGTGCGCATCCTGGGGGGGACCTACAGAGTAACATCAGTCACTATCTCACATAAGGTATAATAAAAAAAATAGTTTTACAAAATATCTTGTACATTAATTTGTAATGTGTCAAATATTTCACTTCCAGTAGCTAAAAATAAGTCCTGCTCATAATAAATGCGCAGAAATTATTACAGGTCCCATAGAGTTATCAATATGCTTTTTAAAGGGAACATGACAGCATGATTTTGCAATGTAAAGAGATGGCTGTAATACGGATTACATTTATACCTTTGGTGAAGAAATCCGCTTTGTTCTTCTTTAATCACCACTTGAAGTTTTCTGCTAATTAGATTCTGGTGCACAGCCTATACAATGTGTCCTTCCATCTGCGATCCCCTTCCCCTCCTTGGGCCTCCAGTCTGTGACTGATCTGCCTCCTATATGTGAAATCTCAGGAGTGAGCTGTCATTCACAGACCAGAGGCGGGCAGAGGGGCGAGGAACCACAGACAGGGAGGGACAGACTCAATTAGCAGAAAACTTCATATGGTGATTGCAAAAGAATCAGAAGGCCAAGTTTACACTAGGCATTTTGCACCGTTTTTGATGAGTTTTTTAGTGCAAATTTTCAGCTTTACAGTACCAGCATAGTCTATGAAATATCAGTAATCTCATTCACACAGCTTGGTCTTTTGTCGTGAGTATTTTGTGCTTGCATGGATGTTGTTTTTTTACACAATGGAGCATGTCTCTTCTTTCAACCTTTTTTTCAGCGTTTTTAACCCATTGAAATGAATGGGGTGGGGGGGGGGGGTGAAAAAAACACAGTAAACACACAGGTATTTTGCTGCATTTTTTGCGCCAAAACCTGATTCTTTAGAATATGGCTTTTTTTTCCCAACACTAAACTTTATGAACAAGTGCGGGAGACAAATCTAGCATGCCAAAAATGCAGCACAAAAAAAAAACAAAAAACACAAAACAGGAAAAACACGATGAAAAAACACCTAGTGTGAACATATCCTTAAGCGGATTTCCTCATCAAAGCCATAATCAATATTTCAGAGCCATTACAGCCATGCCTTTACTTTATCTTACAAAATCGTGCTGACAGGTTCTCTTTAACCTGCCAAATGCCTGTGTATCTATTGTATGAGCACAATAAATTTCTACAGATTGAGGTCTTGCTGAAAACGATGATTCTTAAAATTATTTTATAAGATGAACAAGCATTTTGCCAGCTTATCAGGTGACTGGAAGCCCTTTTACATTGGCCAATTACGCAGAAAGGAGCATTCATAGGAATGCTAGTGCCTAATACACCCTTAGGATATGTGCACACGTCAGGTTTTTTTTTGCAGAAATTTCCTAAACAAAACCGGACATTTTCTGCAATAAATATGCATGCGGTTTTTTTTTTCATGTTTTTTTCACGGTTATCTTTTGTTTTATTTGCGTTTTTTCCCCAGAGGTTCCCACTGCAATAATATAAAATGGGAAATCTGCAAAAAAATCTGCAAAACTAATGAATGAACATGCTGCGTTTTTTACCGCGATGTGTTTTTTTCGCGGAAAAAAACGCAACATATGCACAAAAATTGCCAAAAGTATTATAAATGATGGGATGCATATGTATGAGTTTTTTAAGCGTTTTTAGGCTAGCTTCACATTGCGTTAGTGCAATCCGTTTAGCGCATATGCGAACGGAATGCGCTAACGCAATGTCCAAAAAGGGATTGCGTTTGGCGATCCCGCTAGCGTAGATGCCCGATCTGCGCTAGCGAAGAAGGGACCCTGAACGCTGCAAGCAGCGTTCGAGGTCCGTATGAAAAATAACGGGACATCGCTGACGCCTGCCAAAAATGGCATACGTTAGCGATGCGTTAGCGATCCGTTAGCACATTGCGGTCAATGGGTGCGCTAACGGATCCATTACATAGCGTTAATTGCGACAATTGCGCCATGTAACGGATTCCGTTAGCGGACACCCACTAACGCAATGTGAACCTAGCCTTATAGCGAAAAAACACGAAAAATCCTGAACGTGTGCACACAGCCTTAGGCTGGAGAGACACTAGTGATTTTAAAGTCGATCCAATTTTGATGCAGGAGAGTCGGACGAGTGTTATGCAAGTGTAATGCATTCTTTATGCGAGTACAGTCTGATTATTCACACCTAGCATCCGATTTACATCTGAATGCAGTGCGATTGCTATCTGATTGCAATGCGATTTTAACATGAGCACTTACATAGAGAAATTTACACATCATTTTCAAAGGAAATATTCTTCAAGATAGATAGATAGATAGATGAAAAGCCGGCAATTCAAATGCGGGTACAGTAAAATCACACACACTGACAGATTATCTATAATATAACGCTGGGAGCGTCACTCTGTCCGAAGCCTTTATAGACTGCGCAAGCGCCGGCGCAGTCTGGGCCTCACAGAGTGACGCTCCCAGGAGATCGCGGTATGCGTAAACACTGAACGCACACCGCGATCTCCAACAGAGAAGCAGGGACCGCCAAGGAGGGTAAGTATGAGCTATATTCACCTGGCCCCGTTCCACCGCTGCGCGCCGCCATCTTCCCGATCCTCGGCCTGTGACCTTCAGTTCAGAGGGCGCGATGACGCGCTTAATGCGCGCCGGCGCCGCCCTCTGACTGACCAGTCACAGCCAGAGGACCGGGAAGATGGTGGCGCGGGGCCAGGTGAATATAGTAAGAGCTGGGGGGCCTGATCTGGCGGCGATACCGGCACCTGACCCCCACAGCGCGCCGGTATCCCCGCCTGCTCAGGCCCCCCAGCACTCGGCGCCCAGCGACCATAGGTGTGTATGGTATTTTTTTTTTTTTATATATTGCAGCAGCATACGGGGCATATACAATGGAGCATCTTATGGGGCCATAAACCATAATGGAGCAGTGTACGGGGGCATATAGTATGGAGCATCTTATGGGGGCCATCAACCTTTTTGGAACAGCGTACGGGGCATACACTATGGAGCATCTTATGGGGGCCATAAACCATAATGGAGCAGTGTACGGGGGCATATACCATGGAGCATCTTATGGGGGCCATAAACCTTTATGGAACAGCGTACGGGGCATACACTATGGAGCATCTTATGGGGGCCATAAACCTTTATGGAGCAGTGTACGGGGGCATATACTATGGAGCATCTTATGGGGGCCATAAACCTTTATGGAGCAGTGTACAGGGCATATACTATGGAGCATTTTATGGGGGCCATAAACCTTTATGGAGCAGCGTATGGGGCATATGGATGGGAGCAGCAAATTAAAGAATGGTGGCGCAGGATGGGAGCAGCACATGACAGAACGGGGGCACAGGATGGGAGCAGCACATGACAGGATGGGGACGCAGGATGGGAGCAGCACATGACAGGATGGGGACGCAGGATGGGAGCAGCACATGACAGGATGGGGACGCAGGATGGGTGCAGCACATGTCAGAATAGAGGCACAGGATGGGAGCAGCACATGTCAGAATGGGGGCGCAGGATGGGAGCAGCACATGTCAGAATGGGGGCGCAGGATGGGAGCAGCACATGTCAGACTGGGGGCGCAGGATGGGAGCAGCACATGTCAGAATGGGGGCGCAGGATGGGAGCAGCACATGACAGAATGGGGGCGCAGGATGGGAGCAGCACATGACAGAATGGGGGCGCAGGATGGGAGCAGCACATGACAGAATGGGGGCGCAGGATGGGAGCAGCACATGACAGAATGGGGGCCATATACCAATATAAATGCTCACCACCCGGGCGTAGAACGGGTTCAATAGCATGTATGTATATATATATATATATATATATATATATATATATATATATATATATATATATATATATATATATATATATATATATATATATATATATATATATATATATATATATATATATATATATATATATATATATACATATGCACTAGATGGTGGCCCGATTTTAACGCATCGGGTATTCTAAAATATGCATGTCCACGTAGTATATTGCACAGCCCACGTAGTATATTGCCCAGGGACGTAGTATATTGGCCAGGCACGTAGTATATTGGCCAGTCACGTAGTATATTGCCCTGCCACGGAGTATATTGCCCTGCCACGGAGTATATTGCCCTGCCACGGAGTATATTGCACAGCGACGGAGTATACAGCACAGAGCCAAGTAGTATAGAGACCTACAAAAAATAAATAAACATATACTCACCTTCCGAAGGCCCGTTGAAGTCCTGCTATACTTACCATCCGCCACCTTTCCCGCTCCTCGCGACGCTCCCGAGACCGCTCCATTGCAAGCTGCAGCTTCCGGTCCCAGGGCTGGTATGAGCAGGACCTGTGATGACGTTGCGGTCACATGACCATGACGTCACGGCAGGTCCTTGTCGCACACCAGCCCTGGGACCGGAAGCTGCCGCTTGCAATGGAGCGGTCCCGGGAGCGTCGCGAGGAGCGGGAAAGGCGGCGGAGGGTGATTATAGCAGATTTTTTGTTTTTTTTATTATTTTTAACATGACATATTTTTACTATTGATGCTGCATAGGCAGCATCAATAGTAAATAGTTGGGGACACCGGGTTAAGAGCAGCTGTAACGGAGTGTGTTACATCGCGGGCCGTTACCGCTGCCATTAACCCTGTGTGAGCGGTGAGTGGAGGGGATTATGGAGCGGGCGCCGGGCAGTGAGTACAGGGGAGTAGAGAAGGGACTAATCGGACTGTGCCAGCCACTGATTGGTCTCGGCAGCTGCCTGTCATGGCTGCCGCGACCTATCAGCGAATGAATAACCGTGACAGAAGGACAGACAGACAGAATCGGGCCACCATATTAGATGGTCGCCCAATTCTAACGCATCGGGTATTCTAGAATATGTATGTATGTATGTATGTATGTATGTATATAGATGCCACATGGACTGTGCTATATACTATGTGGCTGCTATGTACATACATACATATTGTAGAATACCTGATGCGTTAATACAGGCCACGCAGTATAAAACTGTGGCCACGCAGTATACAACAGCCCACGTACTATATAACACAGCCCACGTACTATATAACACAGCCCACGTACTATATAACACAGCCCACGTACTATATAACACAGCCCACGTACTATATAACACAGCCCACGTACTATATAACAAAGCCCATGCAGTATGTAGCAGCCACGTAGTATATAACAAAGCCCACGCAGTATATAGCATCCACGTAGTATATAACAGGTGACGTAGTTTATAACCCAGGCCACACAGTATATAACACAGCTCACGTAGTATACAGCAGTGTGGGCACCATATCCCTGTTAAAAATAATTAAAATAAGTTATATACTCACCCACCGGGATCCAGCGAAGCTGTGCCGATGCGCGCGCGGCTGCCGCCATCTTCCGTTCCCAGGATGCATTGCGAAATTACCCAGATGAGATTGAGATATATATATATATATATATATATATATATATATATATATATATATATATATATATATATATATATATATATATATATATATATATATATATATATATATATATATACACACACACACACACACACACACACACATATATACACACGCTGGAATAATAGTGGAGAACAATAAAACAAAAATGATCAACGTAAATCAAAATGAATATCCCATGGAGGTCTGGATTTGGAATTATACTCAAAATCAAAGTGGAAAATCACATTACAGGCTGATCCAACTTCAGTGGAAATGCCTCAAAACAAGGAAATGATGCTCAGTAGTGTGTGTGGCCTCCACGTGCCTGTATTATCTCCCTACGTCTGGGCATGCTCCTAATGAAGAGGCGGATGGTCTCCTGAGGGATCTCCTCCCAGTCCTGGACTAAAGTATCCTCCCACTCCTGGACAGTCTGTAGTGCAACGTGACGTTGGTGGATGGTGCGAGACATGATGTCCTAGATGTTTTCAATCGGATTCAGGTCTGGGGAACGGACAGGCCAGTTCATAGCTTCAATGCCTTCATCTTGCAGGAACTGCTGACACACTGCAGCCACATGAGGTCTGGCACTGTCCTGCATTAGGAGGAACCCAGGGCCAACCGCACCAGCATATGGTCTCACAAGGGGTCTGAGGATCTCATCTCGGTGCCTAATGGCAGTCAGGCTACCTCTGCTGAGCACATGGAGGGCTGTGTGGCCCTCCAAAGAAATTCCACCCCACACCATTACTGACCCACTGCCAAACCGGTCATGCTGAAGGATGTTGCAGGCAGGCAGATCGCTCTCCACAGAGTCTCCAGACTCTGTCACGTCTGTCACATGTGCTCAGTGTGAACCTGCTTTCATCTGTGAAGAGTACAGGGCGCGAGTGGCAAATTTGCCAATCCTGGTGTTCTGTGGCAAATGCCAATCATCCTGCATGGTGTTGGGTTGTGAGCACAACCCCCATCTGTGGATGTCGGGCTCTCAGACCATCCTCATGGAGTCTGTTTCTAACCATTTGTGCAGACACATGCACATTTGTGGCCTGCTGGAGGTAATTTTGCAGGGCTCTGGCAGTGCTCCTCCTGTTCCTCCTTGCACAAAGACTGAGGTAGCGGTCTTGCTGCTGGGTTGTTGCCCTCCTACAGCCTCCTCCACGTCTCCTGGTAGCGCCTCCAGCCTTTGGACACTACGATGTAGATATATATAGATATATAGGTAGGGCAGCCTCAGTGACATCACCGCTAGTCACTGAAGCTGTGCTCGCGGCCGTGCTGAACTGGGATGACCTCTGGACCATGGGAAAATGTGCAGTTCAAGCACAGTGTCTTCACAGCAGATCACCGTGAGAATTTTTTCTTCCCAGATCTCATTCTGCGCATGCACCGCCTCTGGCAGCCATTTTCATGAAGACCAACTCATTACAGCGATGGAAGTGCGGGGGCTCCGGCCTTTCACAAAATGTTACAGACCTGTTAGTTTTTCCATTACGAAGCCCCCCTACTCTGCACTCATTACCTGTATTAATTGCACCAGTTTGCATTTGTTATCTGTATAAAAGACACCTGTCCACACACACACACACAATCACACTCCAACATTTCCACCATGGTCAAGACCAAAGAGCTCTCTAAGGACTCCAGGGACAAAATCGTGGACCTGCACAAGGCTGGGATTAACCACAGGACAATAGGAAAAAAGCTTGGTGAGAAGGCAACAACTGTTGGCACAATTGTTAGAAAATGGAAGAAAGCCAAGAAGACTGTCAATCTTCCTCGGGCTTCGTGCAAGATCTCGCCTTGTGGGGTAAGGATGATTCTGAGAAAGGTCAGGAATCAGCCCAGAACTGCACGGGAGGACCCGGTCTTCTGCAAGCCTAAACAAAGTCAAAACTACTAGAATATATAAAAATAATCTAAAAAAGGAGGAAGTGAAGAATTTAAAAGACATCATGGAAATGAAATTGATGAACAAGTATAACATATTACAGGAAGTATAGATATCCAGATCTACCGAGATGTTAGGACAACACATTTTCAACAACAAAAAAAAAACTGTGCATTTATTAAAGTTAGAAGAAATACAAGTGAAACAAACAAACAAAACACAATGGCAACAAAGAGATACATAAGTTATAAACCTGTCCAAACACCAAAATATTGCTGAAGGCTAGTTATGAGAAACAATATTCAGAACAAGAAGAACTACCGTAGGTGAAATAAAAATGATGCAAATAAGTGGGGGGAAAAATAGAGCTCAAATTTTGTGCAGGCAGTATATGCACTTTGGACTAATGGGAAGAAGACCAGATCGCGAGTGCCATGCTTCCGCTGAACATTACCCATTGTGTTCAGAAGGTAATAAATTATCCATTGTTTGGGCAATAAGTTCTTCCACTTACTGTAAATATTAAATGATCTCAGCAATGAGTTCCAAAGCAGAGGGGATTATTGCTTTCTTACAGACTCTCTGGATAAGTTGCCTAGCAGGCGCTAAGAAGTGTTGCAGCAGACACACAAGGAGATTCTTCACGAGAAGATGGATTGCCACTGGAAGCTAAATTGTTGCGTTTGTGTCTCTATAGTTATATACATCAAAAATGTCTTTCTAGAAATGCAGAATAGAGCAACCACCTAAGATATGAGAGCAATATCCAGCGCCAAGTGACAGAAGTAGATGGGAACAAGACTTGTAAAATGAACGGGCAACTGTGCCACCTAGAGAAGACCCTGTAACTCTCTTCCTGGATGAAACATTAAGTGATCTCTAAATTCTGTTCTTCCAAAAATGTGAGAACACAGGATACAATTATTATTATTATTATTATACATTTTTATAGCGCCATTTATTCCATGGCGCTTTACATGTGAATACGAGGCAAATCTAGACAAATACATTAAACATGAGCAGATAACAAGCCACACGGGTACATAAGGAGGGAGGACCCTGCCCGCGAGGGCTCACAGTCTGCAGGGGATGGGTGATGAAACATTAGGAGAGGGTAGGGCAGGTTGCGCCGCGGTTCAGTAACTTCAGGATCACTGCAGGCTGTGTTCTGCAGTGCACAGGCGCCGGGCCTCTCTGACCTTTCCTGGCACCTGCGCACTACAGTTCTTTGCTCTGCCCTCAACAGGGTAGAGAAGCACGCCTGCGCAAAAGTGTGATGCCGAGGAGCCTGAGTGGATGATGCAGGGACGCGTCCAGACAGGCATCGACACAAACCAAGGAGGAGGACTGCATCATAAGAAGATGTGAGGCACCAGACCAAGAAGAGCAACGCCCCTCGGACAGGACCACCCTGCAGGTGAGTATAATAATAGTTATTTTTTTCCTTCTCTTACAGGTCGGGTTGGGGGCTTATATACAGCATTATAGAGACCGTGTATATCAGCCCTGAAAGATGATGGCCATATCTCTTATTGGTCAAATGGTCTACATTCCCTTTAATGTAGATAAATGGAAAGAGTGACACAAAGTTTACCAAGATACAATGAGTGCCGTTACACGTCAACAGTAAAGCATCCTAGGACCATTTTTGTGTGGGGTTGCTTGTCATCCAAGGAAATGGAAGAACTCACAATTTTTCCCAAGAAAACCTCCATGAATGAAACCTAAAGAATGGTACCTAAACTTCCTTCAAGAGCAACGTCTCAAAGTGATCCAGGAACAATTTGGTGATGGACATCCAGCATGATGGAGCATCATGACAAGGTAAAAGTGAGAACATTAGGTAACTTGGTGAACAAAACATTGACATTTAGGTAAGTGGCCAGGAAACTCCACAGATCTCAGTCCTAATTAAAGGTACCGTCACACTAAACGATATCGCTAGCGATCTGTGACGTTGCAGCGTCCTGGCTAGCGATATCGTTCAGTTTGACACACAAGCGATCAGAATCTTGCTGTGATGTAGTTGGTCGCTGCAGAAAGTCCAGCACTTTATTTCGTCGCTGGACTTCCTGCTGACATCGCTGAATTGGCGTGTGTGACGCCGATTCAGCGATGTCTTCGCTGGTAACCAGGGTAAACATCGGGTTACTAAGCGCCGGGTCGCGCTTAGTAACCCGATCTTTACCCTGGTTACCAGCGTAAAAGTTAAAAAAAAAAAACACTACATACTTACATTCCGCTGTCTATCCCTCGGCGCTCTGCTTCTCTGCCCTGTGTAAGCACAGCGGCCGGAAAGCAGAGCGGTGACGTCCTGCGCTTAGTTACCCGATGTTTACCCTGGTTACCGGCATCGTTGGTCGCTGGAGAGCTGTTTGTGTGACAGCTCTCCAGCGACCAAACAGCGACGCTGCAGCGATCCGGATCGTTGTCGGTATCGCTGCAGCGTCGCTTAGTGTGACGGTACCTTAAGAACTTGTGGTCAATCCTGAAAAGCAGGTGGACATACACAGAAACTGTGATTAACTCCAAACCCTCCAAACTGTGTCAGATCAGTGGCCCAAAGTCATTTAACCCCTTAAAAACATCAGTTACTTATTTTAATCTGTGAAAATGGGCCGTTTGCCAACTTTGATGCCAGTTTTGGTGCCCAGAACCCATTTGGGCCAGGCTGGAGGGACCTGGTTTTATTGTGGGGCTCCCTGTTCTGTAGTCACATCAGGGCACCTCACTGCATTGTTTGTTATTATTCTGATGCTTAGTTTTTGTTGTTAAACCTATAAAAAACAGAAAATAAAAAATTGCCGAATAAGAAACCAACTTCAGCCTCGTCAGAAGTAAATACAACAGATGGAAAGATAACATCCTAATAACAAACAGGCTGGAGGTTACCCAGGTGTGGGAACAGCGAGCGGCAGCGCGGGCACAGGCTGAAGAGAGCGTTTACTTTACAATGTTCGCAGCAGACTTTTTGTTACAGTTGGAAACTTTCTGGCTCTCGCCCCGTAACCGTGTGAGCAGTAATGGGGGGAGCAGCCCCTGCACGGTGGGCACACTGCCTGGAGATGGTAATCAGCACATTCCCGACATTCCTCCCGGCTCATTTGCATATGTAAATAGGCTTTCTGTACACACATGTAACTAATGTAAACAGGCAGACAAACAACAAGCGAGCACAGAGCTGGCACACAACACCGAGGCTGCCCTGTCACCGGCCGGACTATCGGGCACAGACAAGCGCTGCCGGCTGTCACTGCTGCCTCTGCACCAGCACAGCAAAGTTCCCCGCCAGCCCGTACCTTGTGCCGCGGCAGGAGTCTCCTCAGGTCCCACAGTCCGGTAAGTAAAGAGCAGGATCCTCCCGGGGACGGTACGCGAGCTCCGCACTCACACTCCGCACAGACCCTGCACAGCGCGGGCAGCAGGACCCCAGCGGCAGCGGCGGAGGGAGCGCCGAGGTCACCACCATGTGATCGGTCACGTGGGAGGGGAGGAGTCAGAAAAGAAGTGTGCGCTGCGCTCCCGGGGCGGCTTCACCTCATGGGAGAGCGGTGACGATAGCATGTGATGACGTGTGCCAGAGCTGTGTGCACCTGGTGCAGGTGTGTGTGTAGTGTGTGCACCTGGTGCAGGTGTGTGTGTAGTGTGTGCATCTGGTGCAGGTGTGTGTGTAGTGTGTGCATCTGGTGCAGGTGTGTGTGTGTGTGTGTAGTGTGTGCATCTGGCACAGGTGTGTGTGTGTGTGTGTGTGTAGTGTGTGCATCTGGTGCAGGTGTGTGTGTGTGTGTAGTGTGTGCATCTGGTGCAGGTGTGTGTGTAGTGTGTGCATCTGGCACAGGTGTGTGTGTGTGTGTGTGTGTGTGTGTGTAGTGTGTGCACCTGGTGCAGGTGTGTGTGTAGTGTGTGAACCTGGTGCAGGTGTGTGTGTAGTGTAGTGTGTGCATCTGGCACAGGTGTGTGTGTGTAGTGTGTGCATCTGGCACAGGTGTGTGTGTAGTGTGTGCACCTGGCACAGGTGTGTGTGTAGTGTGTGCACCTGGTGCAGGTGTGTGTGTGTAGTGTGTGCACCTGGTGCAGGTGTGTGTGTGTGTAGTGGGTGCACCTGGTGCAGGTGTGTGTGTAGTGTGTGCATCTGGCACAGGTGTGTGTGTAGTGTGTGCATCTGGCACAGGTGTGTGTGTGTAGTGTGTGCACCTGGTGCAGGTGTGTGTAGTGTGTGCACCTGGTGCAGGTGTGTGTGTAGTGTGTGCACCTGGTGCAGGTGTGTGTGTAGTGTGTGCATCTGGTGCAGGTGTGTGTGTAGTGTGTGCATCTGGTGCAGGTGTGTGTGTAGTGTGTGCATCTGGCACAGGTGTGTGTGTGTGTGTGTGTGTAGTGTGTGCATCTGGCACAGGTGTGTGTGTGTAGTGTGTGCATCTGGCACAGGTGTGTGTGTAGTGTGTGCATCTGGCACAGGTGTGTGTAGTGTGTGCATCTGACACAGGTGTGTGTGCATCTGGCATAGGTGTGTAGTGTGTGCATCTGGCACAGGTGGGGGGGTGTAGTGTGTGCATCTGGCACAGGTGGGGGGGTGTGTGTATAGTGTGTGCATCTGGCACAGGTGTGTGTGTGTAGTGTGCATCTGGCACAGGTGGGGGTGTGTAGTGTGTGCATCTGGCACAGGTGTGTGTGTAGTGTGTGCATCTGGTACAGGTGTGTGTGTAGTGTGTGCATCTGGCACAGGTGTGTGTGTAGTGTGTGCACCTGGTGCAGGTGTGTGTGTAGTGTGTGCACCTGGTGCAGGTGTGTGTGTAGTGTAGTGTGTGCATCTGGCACAGGTGTGTGTGTGTAGTGTGTGCATCTGGCACAGGTGTGTGTGTAGTGTGTGCACCTGGCACAGGTGTGTGTGTAGTGTGTGCACCTGGTGCAGGTGTGTGTGTGTAGTGTGTGCACCTGGTGCAGGTGTGTGTGTGTAGTGGGTGCACCTGGTGCAGGTGTGTGTGTAGTGTGTGCATCTGGCACAGGTGTGTGTGTAGTGTGTGCATCTGGCACAAGTGTGTGTGTGTGTAGTGTGTGCACCTGGTGCAGGTGTGTGTGTAGTGTGTGCACCTGGTGCAGGTGTGTGTGTAGTGTGTGCACCTGGTGCAGGTGTGTGTGTAGTGTGTGCATCTGGTGCAGGTGTGTGTGTAGTGTGTGCATCTGGTGCAGGTGTGTGTGTAGTGTGTGCATCTGGCACAGGTGTGTGTGTAGTGTGTGCATCTGGCACAGGTGTGTGTGTGTGTGTAGTGTGTGCACCTGGTGCAGGTGTGTGTGTAGTGTGTGCACCTGGTGCAGGTGTGTGTGTAGTGTGTGCACCTGGTGCAGGTGTGTGTGTAGTGTAGTGTGTGCATCTGGCACAGGTGTGTGTGTGTAGTGTGTGCATCTGGCACAGGTGTGTGTGTGTGTAGTGTGTGCACCTGGCACAGGTGTGTGTGTAGTGTGTGCACCTGGTGCAGGTGTGTGTGTGTGTGTGTGTGTGTAGTGTGTGCAGGTGTGTGTGTGTAGTGGGTGCACCTGGTGCAGGTGTGTGTGTAGTGTGTGCATCTGGCACAGGTGTGTGTGTAGTGTGTGCATCTGGCACAGGTGTGTGTGTGTGTGTGTGTAGTGTGTGCACCTGGTGCAGGTGTGTGTGTAGTGTGTGCACCTGGTGCAGGTGTGTGTAGTGTGTGCACCTGGTGCAGGTGTGTGTGTAGTGTGTGCATCTGGCGTGTGTGTAGTGTGTGCATCTGGCGTGTGTGTAGTGTGTGCATCTGGCACAGGTGTGTGTGTGTGTGTAGTGTGTGCATCTGGCACAGGTGTGTGTGTAGTGTGTGCATCTGGCACAGGTGTGTGTAGTGTGTGCACCTGGTGCAGGTGTGTGTGTAGTGTGTGCACCTGGTGCAGGTGTGTGTGTAGTGTGTGCACCTGGTGCAGGTGTGTGTGTAGTGTGTGCATCTGGCGTGTGTGTAGTGTGTGCATCTGGCACAGGTGTGTGTGTGTAGTGTGTGCATCTGGCACAGGTGTGTGTGTGTAGTGTGTGCACCTGGTGCAGGTGTGTGTGTAGTGTGTGCACCTGGTGCAGGTGTGTGTGTAGTGTGTGCATCTGGCACAGGTGTGTGTGTGTAGTGTGTGCATCTGGCACAGGTGTGTGTGTGTGTGTAGTGTGTGCATCTGGCACAGGTGTGTGTGTGTGTAGTGTGTGCATCTGGCACAGGTGTGTGTGTGTGTGTAGTGTGTGCACCTGGCACAGGTGTGTGTGTAGTGTGTGCACCTGGTGCAGGTGTGTGTGTAGTGTGTGCACCTGGTGCAGGTGTGTGTGTGTGTGTGTAGTGTGTGCACCTGGTGCAGGTGTGTGTGTAGTGTGTGCACCTGGTGCAGGTGTGTGTGTAGTGTGTGCACCTGGTGCAGGTGTGTGTGTGTGTAGTGTGTGCACCTGGTGCAGGTGTGTGTGTAGTGTGTGCACCTGGTGCAGGTGTGTGTGTAGTGTGTGCACCTGGTGCAGGTGTGTGTGTAGTGTGTGCATCTGGCACAGGTGTGTGTGTGTGTAGTGTGTGCATCTGGCACAGGTGTGTGTGTGTGCATCTGGCGCAGGTGTGTGTGTGTGTGTAGTGTGTGCACCTGGTGCAGGTGTGTGTGTGTGTGTAGTGTGTGCACCTGGTGCAGGTGTGTGTGTGTAGTGTGTGCACCTGGTGCAGGTGTGTGTGTAGTGTGTGCACCTGGTGCAGGTGTGTGTGTAGTGTGTGCATCTGGCGTGTGTGTAGTGTGTGCATCTGGCGTGTGTGTAGTGTGTGCATCTGGCACAGGTGTGTGTGTGTGTAGTGTGTGCATCTGGCACAGGTGTGTGTGTGTGTGTAGTGTGTGCATCTGGCACAGGTGTGTGTGTGTGTGTAGTGTGTGCATCTGGCACAGGTGTGTGTGTGTGTGTAGTGTGTGCATCTGGCACAGGTGTGTGTGTGTGTGTAGTGTGTGCATCTGGCACAGGTGTGTGTGTGTAGTGTGTGCATCTGGCACAGGTGTGTGTGTGTGTAGTGTGTGCATCTGGCACAGGTGTGTGTGTGTGTGTGTAGTGTGTGCATCTGGCACAGGTGTGTGTGTGTGTGTGTAGTGTGTGCATCTGGCACAGGTGTGTGTGTAGTGTGTGCATCTGGCACAGGTGTGTGTGTGTAGTGTGTGCATCTGGCACAGGTGTGTGTGTGTGTGTGTAGTGTGTGCATCTGGCACAGGTGTGTGTGTCTGTGTAGTGTGTGCATCTGGCACAGATGTGTGTGTGTGTGTGTAGTGTGCATCAGGCACAGGTGTGTGTGTGTGTGTGTAGTGTGCATCTGGCACAGGTGTGTGTAGTGTGTATAAAAATACCCAGAAAAATAATAAAAACCAGCACTGTCAGAAACAGGCACAAAACATACTCCAAAGAGGATATATAAATATTTGTACTTTAATAAAGTTATATATTTTTATACACCCCTTTTTTGCCTTACACTGGTTTATTTATTTTTTGTAGCATTTTTGGTTATGTTTTGGAATTTGAAAGCTCTGGTTTTTTCATATGTTTTCTATAGTTCTAGTGGAGTTTTCCTCTAAATATGGTCATACTATATCAGTTCTGGTATGTTATCATATGTCATGTTATTATAGTATTGATTGTTATAATTGCTATTTCTTAGTATATTTGTTATGCACTTAGCACTTTAATTACATTATTGCACTATCTTTTTATTATTGCCATTGGTTATGCTATTTATTATACACTTTAATGTTTTGATTCACATATATTACTCATTGTCACTTATCCGGCTTGTATGTATTCAGGGGGTATATCTTGACTGTGATCTCTGCTCCGTCCCAATGGTACGCTATAACCTAGATCACCACGGTTACTGTGAACATTCCAGACGTACCTGGGCGGGGCCTGCGGAGGTTCGTCATGTCCGGCGGTCTGGTATGCAGATATGGGCCACTGCGGCGCTGATTGGTGTGGTAGGACATGTGCGCATGTCCGCGATGTGTGCGGGCGGAAGCATCGCCTCGGCGTCTGTACTGTGGCGTGCGCTGACTGCGGTTACCATGGCAATGGCCGCAGGCAGTGTGCGTCGCACAGGACGCTTAGTGGTGATGTCATTTCCGGCCCTGTAGACCTCGCCGACATGCGCCGCTAATTATGTCCATAATGGGGACAGGTGTGCAGGGTACATATAGATCGGAGACACACAATTGTGAGCATGGCCCCCTGAGGAAGCCCACGCGAAACGTGCGTTGGGGCTGCGGTCAACCTCGTTCACTGACCTATTTGGGTGAGATATTTTTACTTACACTTGTATACATCACACTGAGTTCTGGATACCTAGTTTTGGGCCACAACTGTCGTGATTTATGTGGTTTTTACCCTGGATCTCTCTCTGTAGCCGGTGTTAGATGTTTACATATATATATATATATATATATATATATATATAGATGCTATACACCCATGGTCCTGTTTACACTATGTAACTTAGTTGTTTTCTGTCTGTGTCCTTCACATTTTAACCTGTTTGTCCATGGTATACTTTTTTCCTACTATCTTGTACTCTTATGTTATATGCTTTTATACTTATTACTAATAAATATTAGATTTTATTTATGGGTGGTTTGGTACTCCTTTTTCTTTTGTGTCTATACAGGTGTGTGTAGTGTGTGCATCTGGCACAGGTGTGTGTGTAGTGTGTGCATCTGGCACAGGTGGGTGTGTGTGTAGTGTGTGCATCTGGCACAGGTGTGTGTGTGTGTAGTGTGTGCATCTGGCACAGGTGTGTGTGTGTGTGTAGTGTGTGCATCTGGCACAGGTGTGTGTGTAGTGTGTGCATCTGGCACAGGTGTGTGTAGTGTGTGCATCTGACACAGGTGTGTGTGCATCTGGCATAGGTGTGTAGTGTGTGCATCTGGCACAGGTGGGGGGGTGTAGTGTGTGCATCTGGCACAGGTGGGGGGGTGTGTGTATAGTGTGTGCATCTGGCACAGGTGTGTGTGTGTAGTGTGCATCTGGCACAGGTGGGGGTGTGTAGTGTGTGCATCTGGCACAGGTGTGTGTGTAGTGTGTGCATCTGGTACAGGTGTGTGTGTAGTGTGTGCATCTGGCACAGGTGTGTGTGTAGTGTGTGCATCTGGCACAGGTGGGGGTGTGTGTGTAGTGTGTGCATCTGGCACAGGTGGGGGTGTGTGTGTATAGTGTGCATCTGGCACAGGTGTGTGTGTAGTGTGTGCATCTGGCACAGGTGTGTGTAATGTGTGCATCTGGCACAGGTGGGGGGGTGTGTGTAGTTTGTGCATCTGGCACAGGTGTGTGTGTGTAGTGTGTGCATCTGGCACAGGTGTGTGTGTAGTGTGTGCATCTGGCACAGGTGTGTGTGTGTAGTGTGTGCATCTGGCACAGGTGTGTGTGCGTGTAGTGTGTGCATCTGGCACAGGTGTGGGGTGTGTGTGTAGTGTGCATCTGGCACAGGTGTGTGTAGTGTGTGCATCTGGCACCGGTGTGTGTGTAGTGTGTGCATCTGGCACCGGTGTGTGTGTAGTGTGTGCATCTGGCACAGGTGTGTGTGTAGTGTGTGCATCTGGCACAGGTGTGTGTGTGTGTGTAGTGTGTGCATCTGGCACCGGTGTGTGTGTAGTGTGTGCATCTGGCACAGGTGTGTGTGTAGTGTGTGCATCTGGCACAGGTGTGTGCATGTGGCACAGGTGTGTGTGTGTAGTGTGTGCATCTGGCACAGGTGTGTGTGTAGTGTGCATCTGGCACAGGTGTGTGTGTGTAGTGTGTGCATCTGGCACAGGTGTGTGTATTGTGTTTGCAAGGGGGGGTACCCAGCAGAACTGTGTGTACTGTGATGTGTATAATGTGCACTCAGCAGAGCCGGGTGGGGGTGGCACACACATCTGGGTACTTGCCGTCCTGTTCTCCTGATATACCTCCACGTGCCACCTCAGCCTTGATTTTGGAGAAACTGATCATATGGTTTCTGCGACGTGTGATCATCTGACCGGCCCAGCTGGGTGGGTGTGGGGGGAATTTCATAAAACCTCATCCACAGCGCTCGCGCTGTAAGGGTATGTGCACACGTCAGGATTTTTAGCGTTTTTTTTGCGGATTTTCGCCATAAAAACGCTATAAATATGGTAAAAAAAAGCTAACATTATGCATCCTATCATTTAGAATGCATTCCGCATTTTTTGTGCAGATGTTAGCGTTTTTTTCCGCAAAAAAAACGCATCCCGCAAAAAATCCGGACATGCTCATTCTATTTCCGGATTTTTTGCGGAATTGCTATCAAAAAGGTCATTCAGGAAAAAAATTCCGCGCGAAAAAAGGACGCGGATTTCTGGCAGAATTCTCAGGATTTTGTCAGGAAAAAATCCTGACGTGTGCACATACCCAGATGTGCAGTGTTTTTTCACATGGAAAATCCGCTATCATCCAACCCTAAGTGAATTCACGCACTGCAGCCTGCTAGATGCTCCTGACATCCCACACTGAGCTCTGGAGGGCATGTGCCCAATGCTTCTTTGTGCCGTTTCTCCACTTTGGGCTTCTTGGAGGAGTTTCTTTTCTGTCCCATCAAATCCCCTAAAATAGATTTAAAATGCCGGAGTAATCTGGGGAAAGGTCAGCTGAGCCTGCGTGTCCCCGGGGGCAGATGCCACTTTCCACCATTACAGCCCTGCTCCCAGGTGTAAGCTGTCATACCACACTTGTCCTATTCTATAGAGAGCCTCTTGGGCTGGTGCGGTAGAATATTTTCATTTCTCATGGTGAAATGATGCTAAAAGATGAACGTTAGCAAATTAAAGAGAAATACCTTTCCAGATTAATCACAGACCATGTGCTGTATGTCTGGATGAACAATCCGGATCACAGAATGAACGGAAATAATGTGTGTATGGAAATGTTGTAGAAACATCCATTATGCTTACTCATCCGGCTAATGTCTTCTAATCAAGCGTAAACTATAATTATTTCCAATCACTACCAATGATGAGTGAACGTGCTCGGAAGGTGTTATCTGAGCATGCTCGGGTGCTAACTGAGCGACTTCTTCGTGCTCTAATACTATGTTCGAGTCCCCGTGGCTGCATGTCTGGTGCCTGTTCTACAGACGCAACATGTGGGAATGACCTGTTTGTTAGGAAATCCCTGCATGTGTCGCTGCTGTAGGACAGCCACCAGACATGCAGCCACAGGGACTCGGACATAGTATCAGAACATGCCAAAGTCACTCAGATAGCACCTGAGCATGCTCAGATAACACCTCCCGAGCACGTTCACTCATCACTAGTCATTACACGTATATTGGGTATCTGCAGCCAGGGAAAAGCTCAAGGGAAGGTCAATCAAACACAAGTAAACTGGTCAGATAAAGGAATCTAGAAAAGCTGGGCTTTACTCCTGATTTGGTTGTAAACTGACCTTTCTGTCCCTGGATTTTTAGGACGGCCGCTCAATGGTTATTTTATTTCTGCTTCCAAACCAACATACTTTGCATAGATTTCCAGACAGCATCCTCACTGATTGTGTCCTGCGGGACTCTGAGAGCTCCATTCATTATTATATATTGGCAGGTTTTTGTCTAGTTTTTGGTATTTTATTTTGCAGTTTTTCATTTGCACCTTATTCTTTTAATTTGCTCCTTTTTAAACTTTGTTTTATGTGTTTATCAGTTTCTCTTATACTCGCCGTTGTGGTTGGAATATGGGGTTTCCAGATGTTTTTGCCTGACTTATCAATTGCAACTTTTTTTTAAAAATCACAGAATTGTCGCAAATACTCTCCAGTCCTTTGTTGCAGTGATTTATGCCAGTTATTTTGTCACAAATCCAATTAAATGTGCTACTTTGTGCAGTAAAAAGTCACTAAAAGAACCTAAAAAACCCCTACATGTCCCAGTTTGACAATCTGGCACCTAAAACTGGAAAGAGCGTCACAAGTCAAGAAAGAAAAGTCTCTTAAGCAAAATGTAAATTACAAATCAGGCCCGAAATTCTCTGCCAATTATGTCCATGGAGAAAGCCACACAAACTGGCGGGTGCGGAGCTCTGTGGCCGCTGCATATATATGGTGCGGGGAGCGGCCCCAGATGGTACCCAGGGTCGGGAGGAGACTCCTCCAGGCCCTGGGTACCATATCTCTGTAAAAAAAAAAAGAATTAAAATAAAAAATAGGGATATACTTACCTTCTGATTGCTCCCGGCTCTCAGCGGTGCACGCGGCGGCTTCCGTTCCCAGGGATGCTTTGCGTGAAGGACCTTTGTGACATCACGCGACCACGACATCATCTCCGGTGATTCGTGCAATGCAAGATTTTAGAACCCAAGCAGCGCAGTAAGTGACATTTCGCTGGAATCAGCAAAAATCTGTTGACAGATTCCCTTTAATCCATTCTATGTTTTATACGTATTGGGTATTGTACCAAAAAAATGCAAAAAAAAATTATGGATTGGTTCATAAAATCTAAAGGTACATTCACACATAACGATTTCGTTAACGATATCGTTGCAACGTCAAGCTTTTTGTGACGTAGCAACGATCCCGCTAACGATCTCGTTATGTGTGACAGCGACCAACGATCAGGCCCCTGCTGGGAGATCGTTAGTCGCTGGGGAATGATCAGGACCTTTTTTTGGTCGCTGATCACCCGCTGTCATCGCTGGATCGGCGTGTGTGATGCCGATCCAGCGATGTGTTCACTTGTAACCAGGGTAAATATCGGGTTACTAAGTGCAGGGCCGCGCTTAGTAACCCGATATTTACCCTGGTTACCATTGTAAAAGTAAAAAAAAAAACAGTACATACTCACATTCCGATGTCTGTCACGTCCCCCGGCGTCAGCTTCCCTGCACTGACTGTCAGCGCCAGCCATAAAGCAGAGCACAGCAGTGACGTCACCGCTGTACTCTGCTTTACGGCCGGCGCTGACACAGTCAGTGCGGGAAGCTGACGGCGGGGGACGTGACAGGCATCGAAAGGTGAGTATGTACTGTTTTTTTTTTTTTTACTTTTACAATGATAACCAGGGTAAATATCGGGTTACTAAGCGCGGCCCTGCGCTTAGTAACCCGATATTTACCCTGGTTACCCGGGGACTTCGGCATCGTTGAAGACAGTTTCAATGATGCCGAAGTCTTTCCCCTGATCGTTGGTCGCTGGAGAGAGCTGTCTATGTGACAGCTCCCCAGCGACCACACAACGACTTACCAACGATCACGGCCAGGTCGTATCGCTGGTCATGATAGTTGGTAAGTCGTTTAGTGTAACGGTACCTTAACTGATGTTGATGTTTAGCTAGTAGGCAAACGGCCCCCCATTTACATTGTTTTGCAAATAGGACTTGCTTTGCCATGGACATTTTTCCCATGAAATTACCATGTGCCTGATATGTGGAAAAAATGTGATTGTCCCATTTTTCTGAAGAAACGCCCCATTCCAAGCATTGGATGGATTTTTGCTCCCAGAAATGTCTGCAGTAAATCTGCTACATGTGAAATTTTGTGCAAGACACTCTGCCTCACAGTGGTGTGAGAAGAGACATGGCAGTAACACATTACTGTATGGGGACTTCTGCTGCACTCTACCTGGAATTTGCCAGAGGGAAATTCCTATGCGAGGTGATGGGGGATTTTTCTGTAATCTCCAGGACACAGCACTTTACAAGACTGAGAATTGTAAAAAAAAAAAAAGTATTAGGCCATATTCATCAAGATTGAGCTGGAAAAGTGTGATTATGGAATATAGAAAGCAGCTACCATTTTACCAGTGCAGGTTAGTAAACGAAAGCCATGATTTGATTTGTATGGGCAAAAATTGCAGCTAAAACTGTAATAACCATGATTGGTAACAAGATGTCACATAATGCCATGTTTACACCTGTAATAACCACGATCGGTAACAAGATGTCACATAATGCCATGTTTATGGAGCGCCCCTAGACACAGGGCCACAGGTTACTCGGTACCGGTCCTCTCTGTCTCAGTTCTGGGGTTGTCATGGTGGCTGGACCCGGTCCGTGACCGTGCTAACGGGCGTCCAAAAAAAGGGGTGATGGTAGTTTGTCAAGGTTTTGTGACGCCACCTGTGGTATTCGGCCAGTGAGACCGACGCTGCTTTGGGTCCACTGGGGTGATGTTATGGCAGCTAGATGGTATACCTTCCCACAGGTGAAGTGTGTCCCCAGGGCTTCCCAGTAATGTAGATGGCGATGGTGTGAGGTGCAGTCAGTAACGAGGACACAAGGTTGCGGTCTCTTTACCTCTTTACTGAAGGCTTCAGCATCCGCAATCCAGAGCACTGTTAACGGGCCGGCTGAGACCTGCCGGTCCGAAGGCACCTCCAGAGTTCCCTTTGCAGGTGGAAATCGTGGCCTACCAGTAGCGCTTGTGTGTTGTAGTGCTTCCCTGCTGAGCATGCGGGATAGTCCTCACAACTTCTATTCTCGTTCGTTCCAGTTCTTTCTCGTTCTTTCTATTCTCCGTCACCCAGGTTTGTTATGGCTATGACGGACCCGTTTGACGGGAAGGCTCGGAGCTCTTCCAGGACCCTAGAGATGCCCCTCTCCACGCGTTGCCCCCTATGTCTGCTTAGGTGATGTAAGGTAGACAGCCAACCTATAATTAACTGTCCTGCGGTATTTGAAGTAAGGCATAAAGTCAGTTACTTCCTCGGTGTTCCGGGCACCGGCTACGCGCCTCAGTAGGATGTTGCCGTTCTCCGGGCACGACTCCTACTGGCTCTCCTTTGTGCTTTGATCTTGTTTCTCACTGTCCACAATATCCTTCGCTTCGTGTCCTTTCTTTGGATGCCGCCGCAGATAGCGCAGGCGCGGCTCCGTAACGTTCTATCCTTGTCGCTAGGTGCCTGCCAGGTTCCCACGCCTGACAGGGACCCCCCTGAATCTTCCCCCGCAACACCCCCTGCCACGGGATGTTGCCTGAACAAAACCCAGTCAGCTTCTGAATAACTTCCTATCCAACCCCTAGTTTTACCAGTGTGAGGAGTGGCCTAATAAATAAAACCCTTTGCTCCCCCTAGTGGCCGGAGTGTGAAGTGTACTGGTGATACCTGGTCAGATGAACTCCTTTAGTGCCATCAGACGTGCCATCACACCCCTCAGTGGCAGAGCGATACTACTGTAACGACCAGGCCTCTGGGGCGCTGCATTTACACCTGTAATAACCACGATCGGTAACAAGATGTCACATAATGCCATGTTTACACCTGTAATAACCATGATTGGTAACAAGATGTCACATAATGCCATGTTTACACCTGTAGTAACCACGATCGGTAACAAGATGTCTCGTAATGCCACGTTTACACTTGTAATAACCACGATCGGTAAAAAGATGTCTCATAATGCCATGTTTACACCTGTAGTAACCACGATCGGTAACAAGATGTCACATAATGCCATGTTTACACCTGTAATAACCACGATATTGGTAACAAGATGTCACGTAATGCCATGTTTACACCTGTAATAACCACGATATCAGTAACAAGATGTCACAATGCCGTGTTTACACCTGTAATAACAACGATCAGTAACAAGATGTCACATATTGCCATGTTTACACCTGTAGTAACCACGATCGGTAACAAGATGTCACATAATGCCATGTTTACACCTGTAGTAACCACGATCGGTAACAAGATGTCACATAATGCCATGTTTACACCAGTAGTAACCACGATCGGTAACAAGATGTCACATAATGCCATGTTTACACCTGTTATAACGACGATATTGGTAACAAGATGTCACATAATGCCATGTTTACACCTGTAATAACCACGATCGGTAACAAGATGTCACATAATGCCATGTTTACACCTGTAATAACCACGATCGGTAACAAGATGTCACATAATGCCATGTTTACACCTGTAGTAACCACGATCGGTAACAAGATGTCACATAATGCCATGTTTACACCAGTAGTAACCACGATCGGTAACAAGATGTCACATAATGCCATGTTTACACCAGTAGTAACCACGATCGGTAACAAGATGTCACATAATGCCATGTTTACACCTGTAATAACCACGATATTGGTAACAAGATGTCACATAATGCCATGTTTACACCTGTAGTAACCACGATCGGTAACAAGATGTCACATAATGCCATGTTTACACCTGTAGTAACCACGATCGGTAACAAGATGTCACATAATGCCATGTTTACACCAGTAGTAACCACGATCGGTAACAAGATGTCACATAATGCCATGTTTACACCAGTAGTAACCACGATCGGTAACAAGATGTCACATAATGCCATGTTTACACCTGTAGTAACCACGATCGGTAACAAGATGTCACATAATGCCATGTTTACACCTGTAGTATCCACGATCGGTAACAAGATGTCACGTAATGCCATGTTTACACCAGTAGTAACCACGATCGGTAACAAGATGTCACATAATGCCATGTTTACACCAGTAGTAACCACGATCGGTAACAAGATGTCACATAATAGTAACATAGTAACATAGTTAGTAAGGCCGAAAAAAGACATTTGTCCATCCAGTTCAGCCTATATTCCATCATAATAAATACCCAGATCTACGTCCTTCTACAGAACCTAATAATTGTATGATACAATATTGTTCTGCTCCAGGAAGACATCCAGGCCTCTCTTGAACCCCTCGACTGAGTTCGCCATCACCACCTCCTCAGGCAAGCAATTCCAGATTCTCACTGCCCTAACAGTAAAGAATCCTCTTCTATGTTGGTGGAAAAACCTTCTCTCCTCCAGACGCAAAGAATGCCCCCTTGTGCCCGTCACCTTCCTTGGTGTAAACAGATCCTCAGCGAGATATTTGTATTGTCCCCTTATATACTTATACATGGTTATTAGATCGCCCCTCAGTCGTCTTTTTTCTAGACTAAATAATCCTAATTTCGCTAATCTATCTGGGTATTGTAGTTCTCCCATCCCCTTTATTAATTTTGTTGCCCTCCTTTGTACTCTCTCTAGTTCCATTATATCCTTCCTGAGCACCGGTGCCCAAAACTGGACACAGTACTCCATGTGCGGTCTAACTAGGGATTTGTACAGAGGCAGTATAATGCTCTCATCATGTGTATCCAGACCTCTTTTAATGCACCCCATGATCCTGTTTGCCTTGGCAGCTGCTGCCTGGCACTGGCTGCTCCAGGTAAGTTTATCATTAACTAGGATCCCCAAGTCCTTCTCCCTGTCAGATTTACCCAGTGGTTTCCCGTTCAGTGTGTAATGGTGATATTGATTCCCTCTTCCCATGTGTATAACCTTACATTTATCATTGTTAAACCTCATCTGCCACCTTTCAGCCCAAGTTTCCAACTTATCCAGATCCATCTGTAGCAGAATACTATCTTCTCTTGTATTAACTGCTTTACATAGTTTTGTATCATCTGCAAATATCGATATTTTACTGTGTAAACCTTCTACCAGATCATTAATGAATATGTTGAAGAGAACAGGTCCCAATACTGACCCCTGCGGTACCCCACTGGTCACAGCGACCCAGTTAGAGACTATACCATTTATAACCACCCTCTGCTTTCTATCACTAAGCCAGTTACTAACCCATTTACACACATTTTCCCCCAGACCAAGCATTCTCATTTTGTGTACCAACCTCTTGTGCGGCACGGTATCAAACGCTTTGGAAAAATCGAGATATACCACGTCCAATGACTCACCGTGGTCCAGCCTATAGCTTACCTCTTCATAAAAACTGATTAGATTGGTTTGACAGGAGCGATTTCTCATAAACCCATGCTGATATGGAGTTAAACAGTTATTCTCATTGAGATAATCCAGAATAACATCCCTCAGAAACCCTTCAAATATTTTACCAACAATAGAGGTTAGACTTACTGGCCTATAATTTCCAGGTTCACTTTTAGAGCCCTTTTTGAATATTGGCACCACATTTGCTATGCGCCAGTCCTGCGGAACAGACCCTGTTGCTATAGAGTCACTAAAAATAAGAAATAATGGTTTATCTATTACATTACTTAGTTCTCTTAGTACTCGTGGGTGTATGCCATCCGGACCCGGAGATTTATCTATTTTAATCTTATTTAGCCGGTTTCGCACCTCTTCTTGGGTTAGATTGGTGACCCTTAATATAGGGTTTTCATTGTTTCTTGGGATTTCACCTAGCATTTCATTTTCCACCGTGAATACCGTGGAGAAGAAGGTGTTTAATATGTTAGCTTTTTCCTCGTCATCTACAACCATTCTTTCCTCACTATTTTTTAAGGGGCCTACATTTTCAGTTTTTATTCTTTTACTATTGATATAGTTGAAGAACAGTTTGGGATTAGTTTTACTCTCCTTAGCAATGTGCTTCGGAGAGTTACACCTGTAATAACCACGATATTGGTAACAAGATGTCACATAATGCCATGTTTACACCTGTAATAACCACGATATCGGTAACAAGATGTCACAATGCCATGTTTACACCTGTAATAACCACGATCAGTAACAAGATGTCACATATTGCCATGTTTACACCTGTAGTAACCACGATCGGTAACAAGATGTCACATAATGCCATGTTTACACCAGTAGTAACCACGATCGGTAACAAGATGTCACATAATGCCATGTTTACACCTGTTATAACCACGATATTGGCAACAAGATGTCACATAATGCCATGTTTACACCTGTAATAACCACGATCGGTAACAAGATGTCACATAATGCCATGTTTACACCTGTAATAACCACGATCGGTAACAAGATGTCACATAATGCCATGTTTACACCTGTAATAACCACGATCGGTAACAAGATGTCACATAATGCCATGTTTACACCTGTAATAACCACGATCGGTAACAAGATGTCACATAATGCCATGTTTACACCTGTAATAACCACGATCGGTAACAAGATGTCACATAATGCCATGTTTTCACCTGTAGTTACACATCAGTAATGCCCTGCATTGTAGGATAATGTAAGCCCCCCCGCGTAAACTGAAAATAAATAAAGCGGGGGTCTCATGTCCCCATGGACCCTGCATTGAGCTTATTATAATAGTTTTATCCTCATTTTTATGGGAATGTAAATTTCAGTCAGAATCTGTGGATTCGTGACAGACTGTTTTTTTCCAGTTTTTGAGCGCTAATTTTCCAGCATTTTCATTGGTGGAGAGTGTTTTGGCGGTTTTCATTTATTTACAGATCTGACTGACAGCTGTCATTACCTCAGTTGCTGGCGCAAGAGCAACGAAGAGGTACCACGCTGCCATGGAGAAGCTAGTCCAGGAAGTTTTAGCTAGGGCAGGGGGCCAGGATGGCTTAGACTGGCTAAAAAGCTGCCTGGCAATGAAGGAAACGCCAGTGGGCGCTGAAGTTATCCCTCCTCCTACCGAACCGGAGGCCTTCCCCCCGCTGTCAAGCCCGGTACCTGCCGCCCAGCCAGCGTCGAGCGCTGTATCGCGCTCCAGGAGGTCTAGGTCGGTCTCAGCTGCAGCGTCGGATTCCCCGGCGCACAAGCGCAGCCAACGTGACGCCGGAAAGAAACCGCGACGCTGCGCCTCAGCGAAGTCCCGCAGCCCGGCGAGAGACGTCGGTCGTCGCCCCCTAGAAGAACCGGCGACGTCATCTCAAGCAGCCGGAAAGGCAGGAGTGGGGCAGGGCCGTAAAAGCGCTGCGGTCCCCTCCTGCTCTCTCTCCAGAGCGGCCATCTTTGCATCGGACTTGCAGGGAAGGTCGGCTCCAGCGGCTGCAGCACAGTCCTCAGAAGATGAAGAAGAACTTCAATCAAGTTCCCTCAGAGAGCCGCGCTCGCCTAATCCTATGGGCTTGAGCGCAGGCATTTCTGGTGAGCGTCGCCGGGAGGTCCAGCCTGACAGGGGTGAGAACATCAATCAAATTTTACTTAATAGTGAATTGAAGGATTTTATTAAATCAGTAGTGTGTGAGGCTCTAAGGGATGTTGTACCCACTCCCCCTCCCCTTCCCTTATCGGTTCCTAAGATTACTATTGACTCTATGCGTATCGATACGCCTTCTATAGCTTCCATCCCATTAAATCCTTTTAAAGAGGCTCTAACTTGTGAGCTGTCTCCACTTGGTTTCCATTTAAGTTCCTCGGTTAAGGAGCTTATTTGGAACAATAATTATATCGATATATTTTCTCTTATCCCTCGCAGAGATCAGCCCCCGAAGTCTGAAAAAAAAGAGGACAGAGCGGATTCTGAGGATAGTAGGCGTAACATTAGATCGTTTAACAACTGGATACAAGCCTTTGCTATATACGCTGCAGTTTTGGGGGAGAAATCCCCTAATCTTTGCAGTAGCTTGTTTCAGCACGTCGATATTATCCTAGAAGCTTATAGAAATTTCGGCGGCTCTGCTTGGCTTCACTATGATGAGGCTTTTAGGCACAAGCTATCTGTTCACCCTGAGGTTAAATGGGGTACGAAAGATATCGGGTTGTGGATTAACCTCATGCTGCCGTCAAGACAAGTCGCGAGTGGGCAAACGGTTAATTCCTTTCCTAAAAGAGGCGTCTGCTTCGCCTTTAACGAATCCTTTTGCAAATGGAGCAATAATTGCCGGTTCAGGCACGAGTGCTCCTTCTGCGGTAATGCCCATCCGATGTCCAAATGTTTTAAGAAGCAGGCAGCCCAGCAATCTGCAAGTAAGGATCCTAACCCAAAAGGCCCGGACGCCGGTGATTTTGGAAAATATGGTTCACTGGCTAAACAGATTCCCAAACAAGGAGAGTAGTCAGCTCTTGTTTGAGGGTTTTTATGATGGTTTTTATGTACCCCAATTCAAGGGGAAGGGTTGCATTATCGTAAAGAATTTATCCTCCGTTTCTGCTTTTCCAGAAGTTGCTAGGGAAAAAATCCATAATGAGTTAGAATTAGGTAGGGTGGCTGGCCCTTTTATGCCCCCCCCCCCCCCCCCCCCTTTTTAAATTTTCGCATCTCACCTCTGGGGGTCGTACCTAAAAAAGATTCCGGTTCATTTCGTTTAATTCACCATCTTTCATATCCGCCAGGCCAATCTTTAAATGATGAAGTTGATAAGGAATGTTGTTCAGTGTATTACTCTTCCTTCGACGGTGCATTGGATTTGCTAAGGAAATTCGGTTTGTTTGCCTTAATGGCAAAATCCGATATTAAATCGGCTTTTAGGATTCTACCAGTTCACCCTATGGGTTTTAATTCATTAGGTTTCCATTTTGATGGCTGTTTTTTTTTTCGATAAATGCCTCCCAATGGGCTTTTCATTGTCATGCTTTTACTTCGAGACGTTTTCCGTTTTTTTGCATTGGGTTTTGCAATCCAGCTGTGAGGAAGCCGGGATACTGCACTACCTGGATGATTTCCTTTTCATAGGTCCTCCTCATTCACCTGTATGTCAGGCTACCCTGGACACATTTTTTCGGATGTGCTCTCACTTTGGCGTTCCTATCGCGAATGATAAAACGGTTGGCCCTTGTAATCGAATTGAATTTTTAGGCATCACAATCGATTCTGTAAAAATGGAAGCTATTCTTCCTGAGGATAAGGTTGCCAAACTGCGTGCTTCTCTTTCAGAATTTTTGTCTAAGGATAAAATCTCTCTCAAAGATCTTCAGGCGCTTTTAGGCCTGCTGAACTTTGCTCTTCGGGTAATTCCAATGGGCCGAGTGTTTTCTAGGAGTCTTTACGAGGCCACCAAAGGTTTTTCCTCACCTAAATGCCACATTCGAGTTCGCTCTGAGCTCAAGGAGGACGCTAGAATTTGGCTGTCATTTTTGTCCGATTTTAATGGTAAATCTGTTTTACAATCTCCTTTTATCAATGCGGATTCTATTCCTCTGGTTTTCTCCGCGGATATTTCCTTAGGTGTCAGCTTAGTATGTTCATCTCATTGGGTTCGCTTGAATTGGCCTGATGATTCTGATATTATCAGGGTCATGAATAATTCCCTGCTCTTAGAGCTTTTTGCAATTTTTTCAATTATCTTCATCTGGGGCAAAAACTTGCAAAATTCAAGAATCCTGTTGTTATCCTCTAACCAAGCAGTCGTTTTTGCCATCAACACTCTATCTTCAAAGAATCGTCAGGCCGCAAAGATTTTGAGACAACTGGTTTTTCTATGTTTGAAAAACAACGTATGGCTGAAGGCGAAAGTGGGCTCTAGCAAATTTAAATCGTTAACTGAGATGTTATTGAATAGTCAGTGGACTAATTTTTCCCAACAGGTTCCACTAGCAGACAAGGAAGCGACCCATTGTCCTCCATCAGTTTGGGACGTGATCTCAGCCTAGTTCCGCATTTTATTGAAAATTCCCTGTCCAAACGATCGTGGGCCGACTACTCGGCCGCATGGAAAAAATGGACTGATTTTTGTGTTCTTCACGGGTTTAATGCATTGACTTCCGACCCTTTTGTTGCTCTGCAATTTGCGGAATCTTTACTTAAGAAGAATTTATCTTACTCTGCGGTAGCGAAATGCTTAGCAGGAGTCTCCTTTTTCCTGAAGGTCCACGGGGAATCTGCGTTGACTGACCTTTTTCTGGTCAAACAATTCTTGAAGGGCCTAAAACGAAAGAATTTTGTACCAGATTCCAGACGTCCCATTTCCCTGTCGTTGCTAAGAAACATTTGTTCTGTACTGATTAATGTTTGTTCGAATCCGGAGGAAGCACTGTTGTTTAACGCCATTTTCTCAATTTGTTTTTTTGGAGCTCTTAGAGTCGGCGAGATAGTGTCTTATAAGAAAGCTGAGCCATCCGGGCTCAGGCTGGAGGACGTTAAAATTTTTGACTCCTTTCTTTTGGTGTTTATTAGAAGTTCTAAAACGGATCAAATGGGAAGAGGTAATGAAATCTGTTTGAAATCTTTTGGTGACAAAACTATTTGCCCAGTTTTTTGTATAAATCATTTTTATTGGTCACAGCAATAAAGAATAAAGGTAAACAGTACAAACTGATAAATCTGTGCAATGATAAGCAGTAATTTTAAATCAAACAAGAAGAGCATAGTTACATTTATGTCTTATGAATGATATAATTTTCTAATTAATAATGCTCTTGACTATCCCGAAATTATGAATTAATAACAATAAAGAACTACCAGGATAGTTGGTAACAATTATTATATTCCTTTGTAAATATTTAAAATACAATATGTAAAATCAAAACTGGATATGAGAAGGACAAACATAGAAAGTAAGAAAGAGGAAAGAAAAGAGGGTAGAAAGAAGAAGAAGAGAAGGGTGGATGAGGGGGTGGGGAATTCAGGGAAGGAGTGCGGCTGCCCCCGTAGCCCAGCGGACAGGACGCATGCCGAGGAACGGCCCGAAAGCATATGAAAATAAGCTACACAGTGTGTCGGGTTCTGGAAACCCAGAGATCCAGTTCAGGAGTTTCCCTAAAAGCGATCCAAGGGGCCCATATGCTGTAGGTTTTTTCTACGTTACCTGGTGACTGGTTTATCAATTGCTCCATTCTATAGATGTTATTAAGTTCTGCTACAAATTCTGTGCGGGTAGGAAATTTTTCTTGTTTCCAAAACCTAGGGATTAGATTTCTAACTGCGGTAAGAAAGTGTCTGAGGATACCCCTCTTGAACCTAGATATTGATAGGTCGCATAGAGACAGCAATGCTAGACCTGCTGAAGGTTGGATCTGTGTGATAGACAGCTTATTATGAAGTTCAAAGACAGCCAACCACAAATCCTTTATGGGGGGGCAGTCCCACCAGATATGCATGTAAGAGCCTATTTCCTTTAAACATCTCCAGCAGGTGTAAGGAGTCGTGGGGAACACCGCATGCACCATGGAGGGGCATCTATACCATCTTGCTAGAATCTTATAGCTCCTCTCCTGTGATACCGCGCATAATGACGATCTGGATGAGAAGAGAATAATTTTTCCCCTGTCTTCAGATGACAAGGGCCTTCCCAGATCGCCCTCCCATTTCGGGAAAAACAATGGCCAACCCTGCAGTGGAGCCCTCCCCTCTTGGAAGATTTTATATAGCAGCGAGACAGTATGATCCGGGGGATTTGCTGATATACAAAGCATCTCAAAGGGAGTTAGCGGCCTGTAGATATTGGTTTGTTTAGAGATTGAGTGGATATAACTTTTTAGTTGTTCGTAGAAGAACCAATCAATAGAGTGGGATTCTTCCTCCGGGAATAATTCCCGGAGGGACTTCATCCCAGTTTCTTTTAAGTAATCATGGATGATGGGTTTGGAGTCTTTTCTCTTATTTAGAAATGTCTCTCTATTCAGCCCCGCTGGAAAAGCAGAGTTGTCATAAATTGGGATTAAGGGGCCCGGGAGAGTTGTGATCTGAAGGTCTTTGTTTCGGTTTTTAATAAGAAGCAATATGTTTCGTGTGAGGAAGGGTATGTAGATGCCTGGCCCTACCCCCTTGCCTCCTGTCCAAAGAACAACTTGGGAGTCGCATCCATTAAGATCGTTTTCTAGGTTTACCCACTTTTTGTTGTTTTTACTGTGATAAAGGTCTAGGATACAGGTTCCCATTGATGCATAGCTATAAATCGCGAGATCTGGGAGACCCAATCCACCTGTCAGTTTAGATCTACTTAATGTTGTATATGAAATACGTGCCCGATTATGGGACCAAATAAAACGGGTAATTATTTGTTTGAGGCGGGAAAAGAAGGAAGCTGGCAAGTATAGGGGAATTGTTTGAAAAAAATATAAGAGACGAGGCAGAAGGTCCATCTTAACTGCATTGATCCTACCCAGCCAGGACAATTGGAGCCTGTGCCATTTCTCCAGGTCTGAGTTTGTTTTCTGTAGGATTGGTGCAAGGTTAATTTCAAACAGTTTCGACGATTTGCTTGTAATTTTGATACCTAAATAAGTAAGGGAATCAAAGCGCCATTTAAATGGGAAGGACCTCCTTAATTGATCCACCAAGGGGAGTTGGAGTGAAATGTTTAGGATTTCGAATTTATGGGAATTCATTTTGAAGTTACTTAGATGGCCAAATTTATGTAGCTCCGAAATGATATTTGGTAGACTCGTAGAGGGGGACGTAATATATAGGAGGATGTCATCTGCAAAAAGTGCTAGCTTGTGTTCTTCAGAACGTAATTTTATACCATTAATTGATGGGTTGTTTCTCAGAGCCACAGCTAAGTGCTCCATTGTTAGGATATATAAGAGGGGAGAGAGAGGGCACCCCTGCCTTGTACCATTCCTGATCGGGAACATTTCCGATAATGTGCCGTTTACCTTGACCTGGGCACTAGGACAAGAATATAGGGCGGAGATCCTACGCTGCATGTTTTCTTTAAAGGTACCGTCACACTTAGCGACGCTGCAGCGATACCGACAACGATCCGGATCGCTGCAGCGTCGCTGTTTGGTCGCTGGAGAGCTGTCACACAGACAGCTCTCCAGCGACCAACGATCCCGAGGTCCCCGGTAACCAGGGTAAACATCGGGTAACTAAGCGCAGGGCCGCGCTTAGTAACCCGATGTTTACCCTGGTTACCAGCGTAAAAAAACAAACACTACATACTTACATTCAGCTGTCTGCCCCTTGCCGTCTGGTTCCTGCACTGACTGCTGGCCGTAAAGTGAAAGTGAAAGCACAGCACAGCGGTGAGTCACACAGCGGTGACTCACCGCTGTGGCTGTGCTCTGCTTTCACTTTACGGCCAGCAGTCAGTGCAGGAACCAGACGGCAAGGGACAGACAGCTGAATGTAAGTATGTAGTGTTTGTTTTTTTACGCTGGTAACCAGGGTAAACATCGGGTTACTAAGCGTGGCCCTGCGCTTAGTTACCCGATGTTTACCCTGGTTACCAGTGAAGACATCGCTGAATCGGTGTCACACACGTCGATTCAGCGATGTCTGCGGGGAGTCCAGCGACCAAATAAAGTTCTGGACTTTCTTCCCCGACCAGCGACAGCACAGCAGGATCCTGATCGTTGCTGCCTGTCACACTGGACGATATCGCTAGCGAGGACGCTGCAACGTCACGGATCGCTAGCGATATCGTCTAGTGTGACGGTACCTTTAGGCCAATTTCCTCTAGGGTCTGGGAAATAAATTCCCAATGGACCCGGTCAAAGGCCTTTTCAGCATCTATTGACATGATACACAGGGGGTCCCCCTCTCTGCCCACTCTGTCAATTAGAGAGATGGTTCGGATTGTGTTATCCCTAGCCTCTCGCCCTGGGACGAAGCCCACCTGGTCCTGGTTTATTAGTTTTGGTAAAAGGGGGCATAATCTATTGGCTAACATTTTTGCATATATTTTAATATCCAGATTTATTAAAGAGATCGGGCGGTAATTTTCGCATGTAGAAGGGTCCTTTCCAGGCTTAGGGAGAACTGTTATGTTATTTGCCCAGTTTTTAATTTTTCCAAATGGATTGTGGTTAGGCCTGCGGTGCAGGGCTCGTTGTTTTTGCATAAAGATGAAACCCCAGACACTGTATTCCAGTTCAATTTTATTTTGAAAAAATGTTTATCTTTTTTGGGTAAGAGTCACCTCAGGATCTCCTCTCATTCGTTTAGGATAGGTGCGGCTACGGAAGCCTCTAGAGCCGGCTTATCTGATGCCAGAATTAAAAAAATGGGAAGCTGGGAATCGAATCGTTTTAAACTGTACGTTCGACATAATTTATATGCTGACTAATTGTTTATTTTCTTTTAGGTCCAAATATTGTTTGGATTGTTGGCCATTCCTTTATTTTCTGGACCCAGAAGAGGGCTAGTCAGCGTTGTTACTCGGAGAATCTGTCCTTTAACCCTTCCATTACGCAGGTTTACTGGCATAGCATCCGTGGACTGAAGTGGGCTTCTTTGGTGTCTGAGCTAAAAAATTGTTTGTTGAAATTTCCATACCCGGATTTAATAATTATTCACCTGTCTGGGAATGATCTCGGGAAGATCAATACGCATAATTTATTGGCGGCCATGCGGTCCGATCTTATTTTTTTGAAACAAAATTTTCCTTTTTCTTGCCTTGTTTTTTCCGAGGTCATTCCCAGACTCTTTTGGCAGCAACAGCAATTTGCTTTTATGGATAAGATTCGTAAAAGGGTGAACCGTGAAATGATGAAATTTTTTACCCTTCTAGGAGGCTTTTCCTTTAGGCATGTGGATTTGGAGGGGTTTTTTACCTGGTCTATTTAGACAAGATTTAGTTCACTTGTCCAACATAGGACTTGACATTTTTAATCTGAACTTGGGCAACATAGTTGAAAAATGACTGTGTGGTTTGGGGGGGCCTCGACTCTGTTAGTCTTGGCCTTGTGGGATAAATCACCCATGTATGGGTGGATTTGGACATTTGGAATTTTTGGAGAATTTTTAAATATGTTATATCGGAAGTTTATTTAATGGAAGTATTTTATGGTATTTTATGTAACCCTGAATAAAACCGCACGGCCATTTTATTTCCACTTTAAATTAAATCTGTCTCCAGAGTGTTTATTTGGGCATGGGTTTTATGGGGACATGTAAGCCCCCCCGCGTAAACTGAAAATAAATAAAGCGGGGGTCTCATGTCCCCATGGACCCTGCATTGAGCTTATTATAATAGTTTTATCCTCATTTTTATGGGAATGTAAATTTCAGTCAGAATCTGTGGATTCGTGACAGACTGGTTTTTTCCAGTTTTTGAGCGCTAATTTTCCAGCATTTTCATTGGTGGAGAGTGTTTTGGCGGTTTTCATTTATTTACAGATCTGACTGACAGCTGTCATTACCTCAGTTGCTGGCGCAAGAGCAACGAAGAGCCCACCCTCCCTCCCTTTATGTCATCGTTCCTACTGTCGTGTGGTTTTAATTGTGGGGATAAATAACCCATGTAAGGGTGGATTTGGACATTTGGAATTTTTGGAGAATTTTTAAATATGTTATATCGGAAGTTTATTTATTGGAAGTATTTTATGGTATTTTATGTAACCCTGAATAAAACCGCACGGCCATTTTATTTCCACTTTAAATTAAATCTGTCTCCAGAGTGTTTATTTGGGCATGGGTTTTATGGGGACATGCCGCAGAACTGCAGCTCCCAGGCACCTGGGCGTCCAAGAACTTAACGTCGCTCACCATAAAACTGCATGTCCCAGACCAGGGATTGCCTACATGTAGGGCAGTTCCTCATTTATGGACGTGGTTGAAAAACTCTGTTCCTGTACACAGATTTGCATCCGTGGATCACCTAGTCGTCTACCTATTCTCTAGTTAGCCATGGAACTCTACATTTGGGGCTCCAGTTCTCCCTTCCACTGGCTATAGCTGTATAAATTGACTTAAGACATACTGTTTTTCTAGCACCAACTATGTACTTAAACATGTAGTCCAGGTAATCGGAACTCAAAAAAGCATCAGCCTGTGGTTTTTGACTAATGAAATACATTATTTCCCACGTTCAGCAGTCACGTTGGGCTTGTATCCGAACTTCCCACAATATGGTATTCAGGAATATGCGCTGACAGAGGCATTGACTTTTATGGTGCTGACAGAGTGAACGTGCAATCTGACATGCGTCATTTTCGGGCGGGTACGCTAAGTGTCCACCCCCAGTAGGAGCACACTCCCAAACATGATGCACAACAGAGTGCACGTTCGCTCTGTCGACACCATTATAGTCATTGGCCCCATCAGCGCATATGCGCGAACAGGGGTGGATTAAGGGTAACCAGGGCCCCGGGCTGTTCAGACACTGTGGGCCCCCGGTCATGTGACGTGGGTCATGTGATGGGGTCAGGACGGGGTCATCATATACCTGAACCAGATGATTCCAGAAAAATAGTTGCTGTGTGAAACTATAACCTGTCAAACATCCATTGATCTAATCAATTTACCCTTCAGTTCAGTATATAGTATACAGTGTATAGTGTCAGTGTATAGGTCACACTGATTCACCAGTGACGTCTCTAGGTGAAGTCCTTCATCTTTCATCCAGCACAGACCGCCACCACTTCATCCAGCCAGGACTCGTCTCTGCAGGAAATAACACAGTTATCTCGAGCTGCGCTTGTGGAACACATTACTTAATTTTTCCCAACTTCTACATTACACCACATGAAGAAAAAGAGGCGACATAGTGTCACTCTACACAGTAACAGGACCGCCCCCCATTTAAAACAGTGTCCTCAAAAAATTAAATACATCACTGCAGTAATAATGTCCCTTAATTAGCCCCTATGGTAATAATAATATCCCCCATCCTGGCCCATGTATCTCATTCCTGGCTCCAGCCATATGTTCTCCCATCCTGCCCTCATGAGTATCCATCCTGCCCTATATGATCTCCTCATCCTGCCCTATCAGTTTCCATCATATCCATCCTGACCCATGATCCTGCATGATCTGTCTCCAATCCTGCCACATGTCTTTCATTCTGCCCTGTGTCTCCAATCATGCCCCGTATCTACATTCTGCCCATGTCTCCAGTCCTGCCCCCAGTGTGTCCAGCATCTCTGCCCCCAATGTGTCCAGCATCTCTGCCCCCAATGTGTCCAGCATCTCTGCCCCCAATGTGTCCAGCATCTCTGCCCCCAATGTGTCCAGCATCTCTGCCTCCAATGTGTCCAGCATCCTGCCCCCAGTGTCTCCAGCATATTGCCCCAGTGTCTCCAGCTTATTGCCCCAGTGTGTCCAGCATTCTGCCCCATTGTGTCCAGCATATTGCCCCCAGTATGTCCAGCAATCTGCCACAGTGTCTCCAGCATATTGCCCCAGTGTGTCCAGCAATCTTCCCAAGTGTCTGACTAGCATATTGCCCACAGTGTGTCCAGCAATCTGCCCCAGTGTCTCCAATATTGCCCCAGTGTGTCCAGCAATCTTCTCCAGTGTGTCCAGCATATTACCCCCAGTGTGTCCAGCAATCTGCCCCAGTATGTCCAGCATATTGCCCCAGTGTGTCCAGCAATCTGCCTCAGTGTCTGACTCCAGCATATTGCCCCCAGTGTGTCCAGCAATCTGCCCCAGTGTCTCCAGCATTGCCCCCAGTGTGTCCAGCAATCTGCCCCAGTGTCTCCAATATTGCCCCAGTGTGCCCAGCAATCTGCCCCAGTGTGTCCAGCATTGCCCCCACTTTGTCCAGCAATCTGCCCCACTGTCTCCAGCATTGCCCCCAGTGTGTCCCGCAATCTGCCCCAGTGTGTCCAGCATATTGCTTCGGGCCCCCCGGATTGCCGTTCGCAAAAAAAAACGAGTTCTCCACCTGACCGGCGCTCCAGCGGCGAGCTCCCTTCAGCAGCGCTAAGTAAAGAAAAACGAGTGGCCATGAAGACATGAAGGTCAGTCAGTCCGAAAAATTGGGAAAACTTTGAAAGTGTCCCCAAGTGCAGTGGCAAAAACCATCAGGCGCTACAAAGAAACTGGCTCACATGAGGACCGCCCCAGGAAAGGAAGACCAAGAGTCACCTCTGCTTCTGAGGATAAGTTTATCCGAGTCACCAGCCTCAGAAATCGCAGGTTAACAGCAGCTCAGATTAGAGACCAGGTCAATGCCACACAGAGTTCTAGCAGCAGACACATCTCTACAACAACTGTTAAGAGGAGACTTTGTGCAGCAGGCCTTCATGGTAAAATAGCTGCTAGGAAACCACTGCTAAGGACAGACAACAAGCAGAAGAGACTTGTTTGGGATAAAGAACACAAGGAATGAACATTAGACCAGTGGAAATCTGTGCTTTGGTCTGATGAGTCCAAATTTGAGATCTTTGGTTCCAACCACCGTATCTTTGTGCGACGCAGAAAAGGTGAACGGATGGACTCTACATCAGGGGTGTCAAACTGCGTTCCTCGAGGGCCTCAAACCATGCGTGTTTTCAAGATTTCCTTAGCATTGCACAAGGTGCTGGAATCATTCTCTGCAGGTGATTAAATTATCACCTGTGCAATGCAAGGAAATCCTGAAAACATGACCTGTTTGCAGCCCTCGAGGAATGCAGTTTGACACCCCTGCTCTACATGGAGGAGGAGGTATGATGGTGTGGGGGTGCTTTGCTGGTGACACTGTTGGGGATTTATTCAAAATTGAAGGCATACTGAACCAGCATGGCTACCACAGCATCTTGCAGCGGCATGCTATTCCATCCAATTTGCGTTTAGTTGGACCATCATTTATTTTTCAACAGGACAATGACCCCAAACACACCTCCAGGCTGTGTAAGGGCTATCTGACCAAGAAGGAGAGTGATGGGGTGCTACGCCAGATGACCTGGCCTCCACAGTCACCAGACCTGAACCCAATCGAGATGGTTTGGGGTGAGCGGGACCGCAGAGTGAAGGCAAAAGGGCCAACAAGTGCTAAGCATCTCTGGGAACTCCTTCAAGATTGTTGGAAGACCATTCCCGGTGACTACCTCTTGAAGCTCATCAAGAGAATGCCAAAAGTGTGCAAAGCAGTCATCAAAGCAAAAGGTGGCTACTTTCAAGAACCTAGAATATAAGACATAATTTCAGTTGTTTCACACTTTTTTGTTAAGTATATAATTCCACATGTGTTAATTCATAGTTTTGATGCCTTCAGTGTGAATGTACAATTTTCATAGTCATGAAAAGACAGAAAAATCTTTAAATGAGAAAGTGTGTCCAAATTTTGGTCTGTACTGTATATATACATAGTGGGGAAAATAAGTATTTGATACACTGTCTATTTTACAAGTTTTCCCACCTACAAAGAATGGAGAGGCCTGTAATTTTTGCTTAGGTACACTTCCACTGTGAGAGACAGAAAGTAAAAAAAAAAAAAGTCCTGAAAGTCACATTGTATGATTTTTACATAATTAATTGGCATTTCATTACATGAAATAAGTGTTTGATACAATAGAAAAACAAAACGTAATATTTGGTACAGAAACCTTTGTTTTGCATTTATAGAGATCAGACATTTCTCGTAATACTTGACCAAGTTTGCACACACTACAGCAAGGATTTAGGCCCACTCCTCCATACAGATCTTCTCTATATCTTTCAGGTCTCGTGGCTGTCGCTGGGCAACATTAAGTATCAGCTCCCTCCAAAGATTTTCTATTGGGTTCAGGTCTGAAGACTGGCTAGGCCACTCCAGGACCTTGAAGTGCTTCTTATGGAGTCACTCCTCAGTTGCTCTGCCTGTGTGTTTCAGGTCATTGCCTTGCTGGAAGATCCAGTCACAATCCATCTTCAGTGCTCTTTCTGAGGGAAGGAGATTGTTGGCCAAAATCTCACGATACATGACCCCATCCATCCTGCCTTCAATATGGTGTAGTTGTCCTGTCCCCTTTGCAGAAAATCACCCCCAAATTATGATGTTTCGCCCCCACCATGCCTCGCAGTTGGGATGGTGTTTTTAGGGTTGTACTCATCCTTCTTTCTCCAAACACGGAGAGTGGAATTGATAATAAAAAGTTCTATTTTGGTCTCCTCTGACCACATGACCTTCTTCCATGCCTCCCCTGGATCATCCAGATGGTCACTTGCAAACTTCAAACGGGCTTGGACATGTTCTGGTGTGAGTAGGGGGACCTTACATGCCCTGCAGGATTTTAATCCATGACAATGTAGTGTGTTACTAACGGTAATGTTTGAGACTGTAGTCCCAGCTTTCTTCAGGTAATTGACCAGGTCCTCTCATGTAGTTCTTGGCTGATTCCTGACCATTCTCAGAATCATTATTACCCGATGATCCAAGATCTTGCATGAAGCCCCAGACAGAGGAAGATTGACAATCTTCTTGTGTTTCTTCCATTTTCTAATAAATGTACCAACAGTTGTTGCCTTTTCACCAATCTGCTCGCCTATTGTCCTGTACCCCATCCCACCCTTGTGCAGGTCTACAATTTTGTCCCTGGTGTCCTTAGACAGCTCTTTGGTCTTGGACATGGTGGAGAGGTTGGAGTGTGAGCAATAAAATGCAATTTAATTATTTAAAAATCATATATTGTGATTTTCTGTTTTTTTTTTATTTTTAGATTCTGTCTCTCACAGTTGAAGTGTACCTATGATAAAAATTACAGACCTCTCCATTCTCTGTAGGTGGGAAAACTTGCAAAATCGACAGAGTATCAAATACTTATTTTTCCCACTGTATGTGTATGGAAAAGCATGTTTTTATGTCATGTTAACGCTCAGTTAACATATTTCCATGTATATCTATCGGTAAAAGCTCCACTTTATGCTGTATGTAAGTGATCCTGAACTACAGCTTCTGTTCCTGCTTCAGTTTAAAAAAAAGATGTTTCTTTTAAGTGTTGTAAAAAATGTGACCTAAGGCGTAATATTTCATGTAGTTGTTGTGAGTCATGTTCAGAGGTGAACAACTTGCACTTTCATAACTGTAGTTAACAGTGTATGTAGTTGTCATTGCACAACTATGTAAGAAAGCATGAGACAATCCTCACACTACAAACACTGGGCAAATACTGTCTCTAGGGGAACTGTGTTGTTGGGAGGTGCACTTTGGTGTTCTTTTTATGTGTTTACTACAGTCCAGGAAGCTACAAAATATGACCTTTAGACATTTTTACAATTACATTGTATCTATTTCATATATAAAAAGCAATTCAGTAAAAAGATAGTATGCTCTCATACTAATAAATATACCGTATATACTCGTGTATAAGCCAAGATTTTCAGCACAATTTTTTGTGATGAAAACGCCCCCTCGGCTTATACACGAGGCAATTGTCCAGAAAGCTGGCGGGGGAGGGGGATCGGCGTAGCAGCGGCAGGAGTCGACGGCTGTGGCACGGTGACAGCTGCAGCCGCCGGCTAACACATCATACTCACCCTCCGTCCCTGCATCTCCGTTGTCCCGGCGCCGGAGTCTCTCCTCTCCTGTGCTGAGCGGTCATGTGGTACCACTCATTAAGGTAATGAATATGGACGCATCTCCTCTCCCATAGGCGTGGAGCGCATATTCATTACGTTAATTAGCAGTACCACGTGACCGCTGAGCAGAGGAGAGCCGCCGGGACAACGGAGATGAAGGCGCGAGGAGGGTGAGTATGACGGGAGGGGGGCAATGTGAGCCATGCATAGAACCAGGGGAAGGGGGGGAGCCGAGCCATGCGGACTGGGGGAGCTGAGCAATGTGGGACCGGAGGAGCCATGCATACAATAGGGGGAGCCACACATACCAAGACAGGATGAGCCTTATACCAGGACAGGATGGGGGAGCCACATACCATGACAAGGGGGAGCCACGCATAGCAGGACAGGATGGGGGAGCCACATACCAGGTGTAATGAGACAAAAATAGGAAGACAGGAGATTAGGAATCTGGGCCCCTGAACTGCCCCTCAGGCTAGGGGAAGCCCTGTCTTTCCTTAACTTGGGGGTACCCTTGAAGGTAGGGAGTCCCAAGTCACCGACCTGTCCCTGTCTCCAGTTAAACCCTTTACTAAACCCCCAACCCCCACCCTAGGGGGTGAACAGTGTAAACAGCACCACAAAGCAAATAACAATATAAGAGTGAGGGGAACACGATACCAATCGGTGAATGCACAAACTACAAAATAACAAAACTCAGAACTTAGCTTGTGCACGCCGCTGTAAACTCCACAACAAAGATAATACAGCAACTGAGCTCCAAACACCAGACTTGGCTGACACCAGGGAGCTGCTACTGCAAGGTTGGTCTTCTGAAAGGAACTGTATAACCAACAGTAAGCTGATGCACCAGGTGACCTTATAAAGGATGGTGGAAGTGGTCACAAACATCTGCTGACCCAGCAGCAATGCAATACAATAACACCAGCGGCCACTGGGGGAGAAAACTGCATTAACCCCCAATGACCAGAAAAGGAAAAAAGGTTTAAATCTGAGAGAAACCAGATCTGCCACAGATCCAAACATGGATCGTGACAGTACCCCCCTTTCAATGAGTGGCCCCTGGACATTCAACATCAGATCTCACCAGACCTACCTACGGTGAGGACGCCTCAATCCACCAGAGTTCACCTCGGCAGTCACCTGACTCTCAGGTTTATGGCAAACGCGACCTGATGAAAATGCCACCAACGAAGGCTCCGGAGGAGCCACAAATCTCCAGAGGGCCGACCTGGGGAATGAGTTGTGTACATGCATAACTGGGGGTAACTCCAACTGAAAAGTCCCCGGGCTGAGAATGGCCGACACCCGATATGGCCAATCACCCTGGAACTCCAGGTCCCAGTTGCACACTTCCACCTGATGTTTTTGGTGGACACCCATATGTACTCATTCACACATAGGTCCGGACCTGAACGTTTATTTCCATGCAAACGTTTGCCACAGGACGGAGAATTCTTTGAGGAACCAGATCTGTCACAGATCCAAACATGGATCGTGACACCAGGACAAGGGGGAGCCACAGGACAGGGGGAGCCACACATAGCAGGACAGGATGGGGGAGCCACATACCAGGACAGGGATGAGAGGGACAATGCATACTCGGCTTATACTCAAGTCAATAAGCTTACCAAGTTTTCCGTGGCAAAAGTAGGTGCCTCGGCTTATACTCGGGTCGGCTTATACTCGATTATATACAGTAATAAATGCACAATATTCAAGTTTTTCTTTTTTCACAGAATTGTAACATCATCGGCTGTATTATCTGGCCAAGTTAAGTGTCTCCGAATGATCTCAATCTTCAATCATTTCGGGGGACTGATTACCTAAATATATAGACACATTTGCACTGTTTTTCTTGTATTCTTTTTCATCTTTTTATTAATGACCTTATGGATGGGATCGAGAGTAAAGTGTCAGACCTTTGCTGATTACATCAAACTATTTAAGATATTAAAATCTGACCTTGACATTACAATATTGCAAAATGATCTGGATAAGATGACCGAATGGGCAAACACTTGGCAAATGAGATTTAATGTAGATAAATGTAAAGTAATGCACCTAGAACGGAGTAATCCTATAATATTGCTACAAATACATTAAATGGGAGAATACTCGGGGCAAGAGATGAAGGACTTGGGTATTCTCGTAACAAGTAAGCTGAGCAGTAGTACTCAATGCCAAGCAGCAGCCGCAAAAGCAAACATGATTTTAGGGTGTATATAAAAAGATAAAATACTGAGATCCCAACGTACTGTTAGGCTGGTTTCACACTTGAGTTTTGATCTGCAGCATTTTTAACGCAAACGCATTTAAACGCATTTGGTGCAAAAACGCGTTTAAACGCTGCGTTTTTTAGGCGCATGCGTTTTTGCATGTTTTAACGCAAACGCGGCGTTTTGACGCGTTTACAAGCGTTTTTTCCTGCGTTTGCGTTTTTGAAACGCATGATGAGAAGTGTGTGACAGCTGCCAATCATCAAAATCAACTAGAAAACCCACTATAAACAGAAATACCTAGGGTTAGGGTTAGGATCCCTAGTAACCCTAGGGATCCTAACCCTAAAACACAAACTCTAACCCTAAAACACAAACTCTAACCCTAACCCAAACTCTAACCCACACTCTAACCCTAACACAAACTCTAACCCTAAAACACAAACTCTAACCCTAACCCAAACTCTAACCCAAACTCTAACCCTACCACAAATTCTAACAAACTCTAACCCTAAAACACAAACTCTGACCCTAAAACACAAACCCTAACACAAACTCTAACCCTAACACAAACTCTAACACAAACTCTAACCCTAACCCTAAAACACAAACTCTAACCCAAACTCTAACCCTAACACAAACTCTAACAAACTCTAACACAAACCCTAACCCTAAAACACAAATTCTAACCCAAACTCTAACCCTAACACAAACTCTAACACAAACCCCAACCCTAAAACACAAACTCTAACCCTAACCCTAAAACACAAACTCTAACCCAAACGCTAACCCTAACCCTAAAACACAAACTCTAACCCTAACACAAACCCTAACCCTAAAACACAAACTAACCCAAACTCTAACCCTAACACAAACTCTAACACAAACCCTAACCCTAAAACACAAACTCTAACCCTAAAACACAAACTCTAACCCTAAAACACAAACTCTAACCCTAACCCAAACTCTAACCCTAACCCTAAAATACAAACTCTAACCCTAAAACACAAACTCTAACCCAAACTCTAACCCTAACACAAACTCTAACAAACTAACACAAACCCTAACCCTAAAACACAAACTAACCCTAAAACACAAACTCTAACCCTAACCCAAACTCTAACCCTAAAACACAAACTGTAACCCAAACTCTAACCCTAACACAAACCCTAACCCTAAAACACAAACTCTAACCCTAACACAAACTCTAACAAACTCTAACACAAACCCTAACCCTAAAACACAAACTCTAACCCTAACCCTAAAACACAAACTCTAACCCTAACCCTAAAACACAAACTCCAACCCTAAAACACAAACTCTAACCCTAACACAAACTCTAGCCCTAACACAAACTCTAACCCTAACACAAACTCTAACAAACTCTAACACAAACCCTAACCCAAACTCTAACCCTAACCCTACAAACACAAACTCTAACCCTAACGCTAAAACACAAACCCTAACACAAACCCTAACACAAACTCTAACACAAACCCTAACACAAACTCTAACACAGCCCCTAATACAAACTCTAACACAAACTCTAACCCAAACTCTAACCCTAACCCTACAAACACAAACTCTAACCCTAACCCTAAAACACAAACTCTAACCCTAACACAAACTCTAACAAACTCTAACACAAACCCTAACCCTAAAACACAAACTCTAACCCTAACCCTAAAACACAAACTCTAACCCTAACCCTAAAACACAAACTCCAACCCTAAAACACAAACTCTAACCCTAACACAAACTCTAGCCCTAACACAAACTCTAACCCTAACACAAACTCTAACAAACTCTAACACAAACCCTAACCCAAACTCTAACCCTAACCCTACAAACACAAACTCTAACCCTAACGTTAAAACACAAACCCTAACACAAACCCTAACACAAACTCTAACACAAACCCTAACACAAACTCTAACACAGCCCCTAATACAAACTCTAACACAAACTCTAACCCAAACTCTAACCCTAACCCTACAAACACAAACTCTAACCCTAACCCTAAAACACAAACCCTAACACAAACTCTAACACAAACCCTAACACAAACTCTAACACAGCCCCTAACACAAACTCTAACACAAACTCTAACCCAAACTCTAACCCTAGCCCTAACCCTATGGATCCTAACCCTAGGGATCCTAACCCTTAGGGTTAGGATCCCTTAGGGTTAGGGTTTGTGTTAGAGTTTGGGTTAGAGTTTGGGTTAGAGTTTGGGTTAGGGTTTGTGTTAGGGTTTGTGTTAGGGTTAGGGTTTGCGTTAGAGTTTGTGTTAGAGTTTGGGTTAGGGTTTGTGTTAGGGTTAGGGTTTGTGTTAGAGTTTGGGTTAGGGTTTGTGTTAGGGTTAGGGTTTGTGTTAGGGTTTGTGTTAGGGTTTGTGTTAGGGTTTGTGTTAGGGTTTGTGTTAGGGTTAGGGTTTGTGTTAGAGTTTGTGTTAGAGTTTGGGTTAGGGTTTGTGTTAGGGTTTGTGTTAGGGTTAGGGTTTGTGTTAGAGTTTGGGTTAGGGTTTGTGTTAGGGTTTGTGTTAGGGTTTGTGTTAGGGTTTGGGTTAGAGTTTGGGTTAGGGTTAGAGTTTGGGTTAGGGTGTTTTCTTGTTTTTTTCTATAAAAACGCATGCACGCATTACATAGACATCAATGCGTTTTTTTGCCGCGAAAAAAACGCATGCGTTTTTTCGCGGCAAAAAAACGCCGCAAAAATTACTACAGGTTGCATTTCTGCAACACAACGCATGCAGAGAAAAAACTCATGCTTTGCAAAAACGCGTTTTTAATGTTAAATATAGGGGAAAAAACGCATGCATTTTTTGCGTTTTTTACAGCAAAAACACAAAAAAAAACCGCAAATGTGAAACCAGCCTTACCCCTTTATAATTCGCTTGTGAGGCCAAATCTAGAATACGGGATCCAGTTTGAGGCTCCACATTTTAAAAAGGATATTTAGAAGTTTACTTATTTCACCCGCTGTATGTATAGCACTGGCAATTCGACAATTGCAGCTTCAACTCTTCTAAAGGGACTATTAAGTGAGAAATTTTTTTTTTTAAATATGAAAAAAAGCCCCCACAAGTTCAAATCACCCCCCTTTTGCCCTATTAAAAATAAAACAAAAAAAGAAAATATTTGGTATTGCTATGTTCAGATATGTTCGATCTATCAAAATATAAAATAAATTAATCCAATCTGTAAACAGCATAACGAGAGAAAGAAAATCAAACCAGAATTACGGTTTTTGACCAGTGCAACATTAGAATAAAATACCGTCACAGGCGATTAAAACATTGTATCATGTTCTTATTGATGGTAAGTTGCCCACATTCAGTCCTCTGGAGGCTCCATCCCCGTCCAACTTCCTTTCATGGGAAGGGTATAGACTACTTATGCCAATTCACACCATCCCTTTTTGAAAAATTATTTTTACAGGAAGCTCCACCTAAGCATGTGATTTCAGTTACCATATATTCTCATGTATAAGCCAAGTTTTTCAGCACATTATCTGTGCTGAAAATGCCCTCCCCACCCCCCTTCCCCCTCGGCTTATACACGAGTCATTGTCCCAGAAAGACAGAGAGGGAGCAGTGGGTCACAGAGGCAGGAGCCGGCGGCTGCAGCTAAAGCCTGTGCCCACTGCTAAAGAGAAATGAATATTCACTGCACTGGCAGTGAATATTCATTTCTCTTACAGCGCGCACAGTTACAGCCGCCAGCGTCCAGCAGTGGCCGGGCTAGCACGGGTGCCCGCTCATTAAGGTAATTAATATTTTGTTTTTTGTTTTTTTTTTAATAGGAGCCATGCATGCAAGGATAGGGGATAAGGAGCCATGCAGTCAATGATGGGGATAGAGAACCATGCATACGGGGATGGGGAGCCATGTATACAAGGACAGGGATGGGAAGCCATGCATACAAGCATGAGGATGTGGAGACCATGCATACCAGGATAGGGATGAGGGGGCCATGCATACCCAGCTTATACTCGAGTCAATAAGTTTTCTCGGTTTTTCGTGGCAAAATTAGGTGCCTCGGCTTATACTCGGGTCGACTTATATACAGTACATACAACTACCTAATCAGAGAGGGATGTGAGGGGAAAATGGGCTAACAGTTAGCATGGGAACGGGAACTTGGGGAATCTTTATCTCAGAGTGGGAGAAAGGATTTCTATTTACTCATAAGCTATCAGTCACTTGTCCTGCCCAGGAATAAAGCTATAAAATTTCCTGCCCAGGAATAAAGCTATAAAATTACAAGATGGTATCATTATCCCTCAAAATTTCATGCTATTTTTCCATCTGTTCCTGACACATGTTGGCGATGTGGAAGAGGTAGAGGTAATATGATACGTATAAGGTGGGATTGCAGTAGAATTAAGCCATTCTGGGAAAAGGTTCTTTCAAATTACTCTTTGGTTATGGGTAGAAGTTTGGAGTTCAGCCCTAAGATTGCGCTTCTTTCTATTTTTTCTCTTCAATTGGTTCCCAAACAAAAAATAGTCTCTGATTTTATTTAACTGCAGCTCAGTCAGTGATCCCAAGACGTCGGAAAACATCGTATACTCCCCTAATGTCAGAATGGTTTGCCGAGATGGTTAATATCTGTAGGATGGAAGAACTCGCAGCCGAAAGCTCTGGACACAGTGATAGATTTAGGAGATGTGGAGCGACTGGATCCTGTTTCAGGACTCAGTGGATTTTTGTAAATTATTTCTATATATGGACTGTTCTCACATGAAGTGTTTCTGCTTTGGTGCTGTGTGTTTACCTCAAGATTGTCGCCTCATTTCCTTCATCTCCCCCTCCTTCCACTTTTCCATACCCCTTCTCCCTGTTAACCCTCCCCCTCTCATCCCTCTTATCCCTTCTGACCCCCCCCCAAAAAAAATGTTTCTCCTTCCTTCTTTCTACTTACTCATATGGATTCCCACATATGTTTTTCTCCCTTTTCTCTTTCTAACCTCTATGTTGGAATGTTGGAATTTTCAGAATTCTTCATTTGCTGATATGAAAATTTTGGTCAATTTTTTTATGCACCTACAATTTTGAGTGACCTGTTTATATTTCCACATGAATACTGTTATCTTTACAAGCCTTGTTAAGTCCTGCGTGACATATTTGATCATAATATATTTGGTCGAATGTTGTGTTTTTTTGTGATTTCACTATTGATTAATAAAAACAAATTGAACACAAAACATATCTACCCCAAAATGGTATCAATAAAAACGTTATCTCTGGTCGCAAAAAATAAGCCCTCACCTCGTATCTCGAAAATTGAAAATGCTACGGGTCTCGGAAAATGGTGACAAGTGAAATTTTTTTTTTCTTACAAATTTCAGATTTATTTTTTTCACCAAGTAAGGGAATCTGTCACCACATTTGATCTATTTAAAGGGACACTGTCACCTGAATTTGGAGGGAACAATCTTCACCCATGGAGGCGGGGTTTTTGGGTGTTTGATTCACCCTTTCCTTACCCGCTGGCTGCAATATTGGATTGAAGTTCATTCTCTGCCCTCCATACGACACGCCTGCGCAAGGCAAGATTGAAAAGATGATAACAAATTGCAAGCTTTCGAGACTACACAGGTCCCTTCATCAGGCATAGACACCATTCTAAAAACTGCAACCCTCAGGGTGCTCAAAACCACATTCAAGAAGTTTTTTAACCCTTCAGGTGATTCACAAGAACTGAAGCAATGTGGAAGGAAAAAATGAACATTTAACATTTTTTTTCACAAAAATTTTACTTCGGACACAATTTGTTTTAAATTTTCTCAAGGGTATCAGGAGAAAATGAACCACAATATTTGTTATGCAATTTCTTCTGAGTACCCCATGTGTGGAGGAAGACCACTTTTTAGGCGCACGTCAGGGCTGAGAAGGGAAGGAGCACCATTTGTGGTTTTGAACGTAAAATTGGCTGGAATCGAGAGCGGACGCCATGTTGCGTTTACAGAGCCCCTGATGTGCCTAAACAGTGGAATCCCCCCACAAGTGGCCCCATTTTGCAAACTAGACCCCTCAAGGGACTTGTCTAGATGTTTAGTGAGTGCCTTGAATCCCCAGGTTTTTCAGACAAGTTTATGATGTAGACCCGTGAAAATAAAAAATCACATTTTTTCCACAAAAATCATCTTTTAGCACCAAATTTTTTTTGTATAAATCATTTTTATTGAGCACAGCAATAAAGAATAAAGGTAAACAATACAAACTGGAAAATCTGTGCAATGATAGGCAGTAATTACAAGTCAAACAAGAGGAGCATTGTTACAGCATTTAAGACTTATAATTTAACTTTCTGATTAGTACTGCTATTGGCTGTCCTGAGATTATGAGGTAATAACAATAGAAAACAGCCGGGATAGTTGGTAACCATTGATAGGTTCCTTTGTATTCATTTAAAATACTATATATATATATATATGTATATATATATATAATCAAACTGGGTATGGGGAGGACTAACATAGAAAGTCAGAGAGGGGAAAGAAAGGAGGGTAGGGAGAAGAAGAGAGGGATGGAAGAGGGTGAGGGAAATTCAGGGAAGGAGTGTGGCTGCCTCCGCATCCCAGCGGACAGAACGCATGCCAAGAAACGGCCCGGACGCACACGAAAATAGACTAAATAATGTGTCGGGTTCTGGTAACCCAGAGGTCTAGTTCAGGAGTTTCCCTAAAAGCGATCCAGGGGGCCCATACGTTGTAGGTTTTTTCTGCGTTACCTGGTGACTGGTTTATCAGCTGCTCCATTCTATAGATGTTATTAAGTTCTGCCACAAATTCTGTGCGGGAAGGAAATTTTTCTTGTTTCCAAAACCGAGGGATTAGATTTCTGACTGCGGTAAGAAAGTGTCTGAGGATACCCCTCTTGAACCTAGATATTGACAAGTCGCATAGAGACAACAATGCTATACTTGGTGAAGGCTGGATCTGTGTGATAGACAGCTTATTATGAAGTTCAAAGACGGCCAACCACAAATCCTTTATGGGAGGGCAGTCCCACCAGATATGCATGTAAGAGCCAGTCTCCTTTAGACATCTCCAGCAGGTGTCAGGAGTCATGGGGAACACCGCGTGCACCATGGAGGGGCATCTATACCATCTTGCTAGAATCTTATAGCTCCTCTCCTGTGATACTGCGCATAATGACGATCTGGACGAGAAGAGAAGAATTTTTCCCCTGTCTTCAGATGACAAGGGCATTCCCAGATCGCCCTCCCATTTCGAGAAAAACAATGGCCAACCCTGCAGTGGAGCCCTCCCTTCTTGAAAGATTTTATATAGCAGCGAGACAGTATGGTCCGGAGGGTTTGCTGATATGCAAAGCATCTCAAAGGGAGTTAGCGGCCTGCCAATATTGGTTTGTTTAGAGATTGAGTGGATATAACTTTTTAGTTGTTCATAGAAGAACCAATCAATAGAGTGTGATTCCTCCTCTGGGAATAATTCCCGAAGGGACTTCATCCCAGTTTCTTTTAAGTAGTCGTGGATGATGGGTTTGGAATCTTTTCTCTTATTTAGAAATGTCTCTCTATTCAGTCCCGCCGGAAAAGCAGAATTGTCATAAATTGGGATTAAGGGGCCCGGGAGAGTTGGGATCTGAAGGTCTTTGTTTCGGTTTTTAATAAGAAGCAATATGTTTCGTGTGAGGAAGGGTATGTAGGTGCCTGGTCCTAGCCCCCTGCCTCCTGTCCAAAGAACAACTTGGGAGTCGCATCCATTAAGATCGTTTTCTAGGTTTACCCACTTTTTGTTGTTTTTGCTGTGATAAAGGTCTAGGATACAAGTTCCCAATGATGCATAACTATAAATCGCGAGATCCGGGAGACCCAATCCGCCTGTCGGTTTAGATCTACTCAATGTTGTATATGAAATACGTGCTCGGTTATGAGACCAAATAAAACGAGTGATTATTTGTTTGAGGCGGGAAAAGAAGGAAGCTGGTAGGTATAGGGGGATTGTTTGGAAAAAATATAAGAGGCGAGGCAGGAGGTCCATCCTAACTGCATTGATCCTACCCAGCCAGGACAATTGGAGCTTGTGCCATTTCTCCAAGTCTGAGTTTGTCTTCTGTAGGGTTGGCGCAAGGTTGGTTTCAAACAGTTTAGACGTTTTGCTTGTTATTTTAATACCTAAATAAGTAAGGGAATCAAAGCACCATTTAAATGGGAAGGTCTTCCTTAATTGATCCACCAAAGGAAGTTGGAGTGAAATGTTTAGGATTTCCGATTTATGGGAATTCATTTTGAAGTTACTTAGGTGGCCGAATTTATGTAGCTCCGAAATGATGTTTGGTAGACTCGTGGAGGGAGACGTAATATATAGCAGGATGTCATCTGCAAAAAGTGCTAGCTTGTGCTCTTCAGAACGTAGTTTTATACCATTAATTGATGGATTGTTTCTCAAGGCCACAGCTAAATGCTCCATTGTTAGGATATATAGGAGGGGAGAGAGTGGGCACCCCTGCCTTGTACCATTTCTAATCGGAAACATATCCGATAGTGTGCCGTTTACCTTGACCTGAGCACTAGGAGAAGAATACAGGGCGGAGATCCTACGCAGCATGTTTTCTTTTAAGCCAATTTCCTCTAGGGTCTGAGAAATAAATTCCCAATGGACCCGGTCAAAGGCCTTTTCAGCATCAATTGACATGATACACAGGGGGTCCCCTCTCTGCCCGCTCTGTCAATTAGAGAGATAGTTCGAATTGTATTATCCCTCGCCTCTCGTCCTGGAACGAAGCCCACCTGGTCCTGGTTTATTAGTTTTGGTAAAAGGGGACATAATCTATTGGCTAACATTTTTGCATATATTTTAATATCTAGGTTTATTAAAGAGATCGGGCGGTAATTATCGCACGTAGAGGGGTCCTTGCCCGGCTTAGGGAGAACTGTTATGTGAGCGATGAGTGCCTGTGTAGGGAACGATCCCCCAAGGGAGACAAAATTGCAAGCTTTCAGAAGTATTGGACTAAGCAGTGTGTTGAATGACTTGTAAAAGCCTGCTGAGTACCCATCAGGGCCCGGGCTCTTGCCCTGTTTCAAGGCGCTAATGGTTTCAGAAACCTCCTCCACTGAGAATTCCTTTTCAAGATCAAGTAGATCACCTTCAGGCAGAGTGGGTAATTTGTGTTCCTGTAGATATGATTTGATTTTATTACGGAGAGAATGTAGTGGAGCCTCTTTATAGTGACCCGCTATGTTATATAGAGATTTGTAGTAGTCGCTGAAGTTAGAAAGAATATCTCTGGTATTAAACACTTTCTTCCCCTCTTTGTTTTTAATAAAAGGAATGTAGGTATTGGGATTACGTTGATTAAGTGCTCTGGCCAAGAGTCTACCACTTTTATTGCCTAGCTGGTAGAAGCGGCTCTTGAGTCTTTCTCTGAGGCATTTAGATTTTTGGTCTATTATAGTTAGCAGTTTTTGTCTGGCCGAGGAGAGCCTAGCAAATGTGCTGGCCTCAAGGTCTCGTTTATGTTTGTTTTCTAATTGGTGGATTTGTTCTGTTAAGCTAAGTATTTCCGCCGCTCTTTCTTTTTTTAGCCTAGCGCCATGAGAGATGAGGACGCCTCTTATTACACTTTTCAAAGCCTCCCATTTTACAGTGGGGGACGTGGTGTCTTCCTCGTGGTCAGACAAGAAATCTGTGATTGTTTGATCAATCTTGGATTTACATATGGGATCTTGTAACAGGTTTTCATTCAGGCGCCAGGAGAAACCTGGTCTCGAGGCAGAATGAAGCGAGATTGTTAGGAAAATAGGAGCGTGATCTGACCACAGTATCGACCCCACGTCCGCCTTTACCTGCATGTCAAGCAACTTATGTGAAACGAAAAAATAGTCTATTCTACTGTAAGTGTTATGTATTTTTGAGAAGAAGCTAAAGTCCTTAGTTGTTGGGTTAAGAACCCTCCAAACATCTACCAGTCTCATGCTGTGTAGCTGGGATCTTATTTTTTTAATAGAAGATGCAGGATATGAAGACTTACCCGAAGAGACATCCACCGCAGGGTTCATAGGAATATTAAAGTCGCCCCCAAGTATCACAGGAGAGGAACCAGCAAACTCCTCGAGACGTCTATTGCATTCGGCTCCAAACTTCTGTTGCCCTTGGTTTGGGAAATATACGTTAGCAATTACAAGTTTATGTGCTGCCCATGTGATGAGTAGGAAGATATATCTGCCGTGTTTGTCAATTTGTGAGTCTAAGATCTCAGGCACAAAGGATTTGTGGAAGGCTATTGAGACACCTTTTGACTTTGAAAATGGATTTGAGCAGTGATACCATTTAGGATAATATTTCGTGATACAGTGTGGCACCACACCAGTTTTGAAATGTGTCTCTTGGAGCAGTAGCACAGAGACCCTCTGTTTGTGGCTATCAAATAGGACCCGCCGTCTTTTTTCTGGTATATTTAGCCCCTTAACGTTGAAGGAGCAAAATTTAACTTCATACATTATCAAATACCTTTACGCCATTCCGCAGTACCATGCGCCCCATTCGCCAGAACACGCGACAGCCAGGGGTAGTAGGGAAGAGACAGTAGGAGGGAAGGGAAAAAGGCGGGGTAGAGAAGAAATAATAGAACATGGAAAACATAAAAGAAGGTGCGTTAGGATTGACGCACCAGGTCAGACTATACATCTGTGTAGTTAGGGCAAAAGAATGGAGAAGGAGGAGTCTCCTCCCCTCCCTTCACCCGTGCACCTTAGGTGGATAAGGGAAGCCAAGGGAAACACTGACCCCCCCATCCCCCCCGAACTTGGTGGGTCCCATAAACGAGAACTTGCGAACATGTAACGTCTAGTTAAACATTGTAATAGTCCTTGCACCAGCGAGATGTCCCGCATGCCATCAGAGAAAAAAAAAAGGGGGGGAAGGAATCTAGGGGAGAGGGAAGAAGGACAAATTCACCGATGACAGGCAGGACACCACGCGTCCAGGTGTTCAAAGAATAGGATCAAACCTTCAAGGCGAGCCCACGGTGAGACAGACCGCCCCGCCAGGAGACTCAGCCGATTAACAATAAGTGTTCATGAGACCACTCAACTGCAGCAGAGTATCTGAGTATATTGCAGCAATGATTAGAAACTAATTGAAACTAAGAAGAAAATGGAACAAGAGAAGAGAGAAAAACTTCATGGAGGATCTGAGGAGCCTTCGGTGGTATGACGATTCTTGGAACGGGGAACCTTGAGCCACCTTGGAGGAGCATCTGCAAGTGTCGGAGCCAGAGGCCATTCGGGAAGATCTATTAGTGGAAGTTCAAACGTGCCCAGGAAGTTAGCCAGATCCCCAATCCGGCGAAAGTATGCGCTTTTGCCACCTTTGAATGCTGTTAGTTGAAATGGGAACCCCCACCTGTAGGGGATATCTCTTTCCTTGAGAACCTCCCGCAAGGGTTTCAGAGCTTTGCGCAAGAATAGAGTGCGCCTGGATAGATCTGACAGGAGTAGGATTGGATGACCTTCAAACTGGAGGGATCCCTTTTTCCTAGAAGCCATCATGATGGCCTCCTTAATTCTGAAATAGTGCACCCTGCAGATGACGTCCCTAGGGCGCGACTCAGACGTGGGTTTAGGACCAAGGGATCTATGAATCCTGTCGAACTCAATGGTGTTATCCTCGTGGTCGCCAAGAATGTCCAGAAATATTCTCTGAACTGTACGGTCTAGGTCCTGAGGACTGACAGATTCTGCGAGGCCACGTATACGGATATTGTTACGCCTATTGCGATTTTCCAGATCCTCAAGACCAGATGATATTTCCTCCAGTTTCATGGTGTGGTCCATTAAGATTTCTCTGTGTGCCTGAAGTTCCTGAGAGATATCTTCTTGTGTCTTTTCCACATCCTCTATACGCGATGTGAATTCTGTCTGTAAGTTATGTATCTCCTTTTTATACGAGTTCTCAAGCCTGCACGCGAAACTTTCCAGATCCGTTTTGGTTGGAAGGGCTTTAATGTATTTACTCAGTTCAGCTATGTTCATGTCCTCTGGCATGTCTCCATCTCCACCACTGTTGCCTGTTGTTTTTTTAGGGGAGATATGTGGGGTCTGTGGCTCCCTTGAGGAACTATTTTTATGTGGGGTTTGCGACATTGTTGATCTGGTGTTCCTTGTTTGAAGTGGCTGGTTTAAGAACCGTTCCATGTCCTCTATAGGAGGCTCCTTGTGTAAGCTTGTGGGTTGTCCAGAAGACCTCTTAGTTTTACCCATATATGTCTGCTGCTATTAATTGCCCGTGGTAGTGTTCAGGGGAACTGTTATGGCTGGCAATCAGGCAACACAGCGTGCAGTAATCAGCGCACATACAGAGATCTGGCAATAACCAAAAACAATAGGACGAGCTCTGAGACGTGGAATCTCTGTAGACTGCAGTACCTGATCTATCCTCACATAACTATAAGCAGCAGTGGATTGCGCCTATCACTACCTATGCAACTCGGCACTGCCTGAGGAGCTGACTAGCCTGAAGATAGAAATACAAGCCTGACTTACCTCAGAGAAATACCCCAAAGGAATAGGCAGCCCCCCACATATAATGACTGTTAGCAAGATGAAAAGACAAACGTAGGAATGAAATAGATTCAGCAAAGTGAGGCCCGATATTCTAGACAGAGCGAGGATAGCAAAGAGAACTATGCAGTCTACAAAAAACCCTAAAACGAAAACCACGCAAAGGGGCAAAAAGACCCACCGTGCCGAACTAACAGCACGGCGGTGCACTCCTTTGCTTCTCAGAGCTTCCAGAAAGTTAATAGCAAGCTGGACAGAAAAAACAGAAAACAAACTAGAAGCACTTATCCAGCAGAGCAGCAGGCCCAAGGAAAGATGCAGTAGCTCAGATCCAACACTGGAACATTGACAAGGAGCAAGGAAGACAGACTCAGGTGGAGCTAAATAGCAAGGCAGCCAACGAGCTCACCAAAACACCTGAGGGAGGAAGCCCAGAGACTGCAATACCACTTGTGACCACAGAAGTGAACTCAGCCACAGAATTCACAACAGTACCCCCCCCTTGAGGAGGGGTCACCGAACCCTCACCAGAACCCCCAGGCCGACCAGGATGAGCCACATGAAAGGCACGAACAAGATCTGGGGCATGGACATCAGAGGCAAAAACCCAGGAATTATCTTCCTGAGCATAACCCTTCCATTTGACCAGATACTGGAGTTTCCGTCTAGAGACACGAGAATCCAAAATCTTCTCCACAATATACTCCAATTCCCCCTCCACCAAAACAGGGGCAGGAGGCTCCACAGATGGAACCATAGGTGCCACGTATCTCCTCAACAACGACCTATGGAATACATTATGTATGGAAAAGGAGTCTGGGAGGATCAGACGAAAAGACACCGGATTGAGAATCTCAGAAATCCTATACGGACCAATAAAACGAGGTTTAAATTTAGGAGAGGAAACCTTCATAGGAATATGACGAGAAGATAACCAAACCAGATCCCCAACACGAAGTCGGGGTCCCACACGGCGTCTGCGATTAGCGAAAAGCTGAGCCTTCTCCTGGGACAAGGTCAAATTGTCCACTACCTGAGTCCAGATCTGCTGCAAACTGTCCACCACAGAATCCACACCAGGACAGTCCGAAGACTCAACCTGTCCTGAAGAGAAACGAGGATGGAACCCAGAATTGCAGAAAAATGGAGAGACCAAGGTAGCCGAGCTGGCCCGATTATTAAGGGCGAACTCAGCCAACGGCAAAAATGACACCCAATCATCCTGGTCAGCGGAAACAAAACATCTCAGATATGTTTCCAAGGTCTGATTGGTTCGTTCGGTCTGGCCATTAGTCTGAGAATGGAAGGCCGAGGAGAAAGATAGGTCAATGCCCATCCTACCACAAAAGGCTCGCCAGAACCTCGAGACAAACTGGGAACCTCTGTCAGAAACAATATTCTCAGGAATGCCATGTAAACGAACCACATGCTGGAAGAACAAAGGCACCAAATCAGAGGAGGAAGGCAACTTAACCAAGGGCACCAGATGGACCATTTTAGAAAAGCGATCACAGACCACCCAAATGACCAACATTTTTTGAGAAACGGGAAGGTCAGAAATGAAATCCATCGAAATATGTGTCCAAGGCCTCTTCGGGACCGGCAAGGGCAAAAGCAACCCACTGGCACGTGAACAGCAGGGCTTAGCCCTAGCACAAATTCCACAGGACTGCACAAAAGCACGCACATCCCGTGACAGAGATGGCCACCAGAAGGATCTAGCAACCAACTCCCTGGTACCAAAGATTCCTGGATGACCGGCCAGCACCGAACAATGAAGTTCAGAGATAACTTTACTAGTCCACCTATCAGGGACGAACAGTTTCTCGGCCGGACAACGATCAGGTTTATTAGCCTGAAATTTCTGCAACACTCTCCGCAAATCAGGGGAGATGGCAGACACAATGACTCCCTCCTTGAGGATACTCGCCGGCTCAGATAACCCCGGAGAGTCGGGCACAAAACTCCTAGACAGAGCATCCGCCTTCACATTTTTAGAGCCCGGAAGGTATGAAATCACAAAATCAAAACGAGCAAAAAATAACGACCAACGGGCCTGTCTAGGATTCAAGCGCTTGGCAGACTCAAGATAAGTAAGGTTCTTATGATCAGTCAAAACCACCACGCGATGCTTAGCACCCTCAAGCCAATGACGCCACTCCTCGAATGCCCACTTCATGGCCAGCAACTCTCGGTTGCCCACATCATAATTACGCTCAGCAGCAGAAAATTTCCTGGAAAAGAAAGCACATGGTTTGAACACTGAGCAACCAGAACCTCTCTGTGACAAAACCGCCCCTGCACCAATCTCAGAAGCAGCAACCTCGACCTGGAACGGAAGAGAAACATCAGGTTGACACAACACAGGGGCACAGCAAAAACGACGCTTCAACTCCTGAAAAGCTTCCACGGCAGCAGAAGACCAATTAACCAAATCAGCACCCTTCTTGGTCAAATCGGTCAATGGTCTGGCAATGCTAGAAAAATTACAGATGAAGCGACGATAAAAATTAGCAAAGCCCAGGAATTTCTGCAGACTTTTTAGAGATGTCGGCTGAGTCCAATCCTGGATGGCCTGAACCTTAACCGGATCCATCTCGATAGTAGAAGGGGAAAAGATGAACCCCAAAAATGAAACTTTCTGCACACCGAAGAGACACTTTGATCCCTTCACGAACAAGGAATTAGCACGCAGTACCTGGAAAACCATTCTGACTTGCTTCACATGAGACTCCCAATCATCTGAGAAGATCAAAATGTCATCCAAGTAAACAATCAAGAATTTATCCAGATACTCACGGAAAATGTCATGCATAAAAGACTGAAAAACAGATGGAGCATTGGCAAGTCTGAACGGCATCACCAGATACTCAAAATGACCCTCGGGCGTATTAAATGCCGTTTTCCATTCATCTCCCTGCCTGATTCTCACCAGATTATACGCACCACGAAGATCAATCTTAGTAAACCAACTAGCCCCCTTAATCCGAGCAAACAAGTCAGAAATCAATGGCAAGGGATACTGAAACTTAACAGTGATCTTATTAAGAAGGCGGTAATCAATACACGGTCTTAGCGAACCATCCTTCTTGGCTACAAAAAAGAACCCTGCTCCCAATGGTGACGACGATGGGCGAATATGTCCCTTCTCCAGGGACTCCTTCACATAACTGCGCATAGCGGTGTGTTCAGGTACGGACAAATTAAATAAACGACCCTTAGGGAATTTACTACCAGGAATCAAATCGATAGCACAATCACAATTCCTATGCGGAGGTAGGGCATCAGACTTGGACTCTTCAAATACATCCTGAAAGTCCGACAAGAACTCTGGGATGTCAGAAGGAATAGATGACGAAATAGACAAAAATGGAACATCACCATGTACTCCCTGACAACCCCAGCTGGTTACCGACATAGAGTTCCAATCCAATACTGGATTATGGGTTTGTAGCCATGGCAACCCCAACACGACCACATCATGCAAATTATGCAGTACCAGAAAGCGAATAACTTCCTGATGTGCAGGAGCAATGCACATGGTCAGCTGGGCCCAGTACTGAGGCTTATTCTTGGCCAAAGGTGTAGCATCAATTCCTCTCAACGGAATAGGACACCGCAAAGGCTCCAAGAAAAATCCACAACGTTTAGCATAATCCAAATCCATCAGATTCAGGGCAGCGCCTGAATCCACAAACGCCATGACAGAATACGATGACAAAGAGCACATTAAGGTAATGGACAAAAGGAATTTGGACTGTACAGTACCAATAACGGCAGAGCTATCGAACCGCCTAGTGCGTTTAGGACAATTAGAAATAGCATGAGTAGAATCACCACAATAGAAACACAGTCTGTTCAGACGTCTGTGTTCTTGCCGTTCTACTTTAGTCATAGTCCTGTCGCACTGCATAGGCTCAGGTTTACTCTCAGACAATACCGCCAGATGGTGCACAGATTTACGCTCGCGCAAGCGACGACCGATCTGAATGGCCAAGGACATAGACTCATTCAAACCAGCAGGCATAGGAAATCCCACCATTACATCCTTAAGAGCTTCAGAGAGACCCTTTCTGAAGCACTCTAATGTCTAGGGGAAAAAAAAGACTGAAGACAGAGCTAAGAAAAAAAAATGATGTCAGGATTTCTTTTTTCCCTCTATTGGGAATCATTGGTGTGGCTCCTTGTACTGTTATGGCTGGCAATCAGGCAACACAGCGTGCAGTAATCAGCGCACATACAGAGATCTGGCAATAACCAAAAACAATAGGACGAGCTCTGAGACGTGGAATCTCTGTAGACTGCAGTACCTGATCTATCCTCACACAACTATAAGCAGCAGTGGATTGCGCCTATCACTACCTATGCAACTCGGCACTGCCTGAGGAGCTGACTAGCCTGAAGATAGAAATACAAGCCTGACTTACCTCAGAGAAATACCCCAAAGGAATAGGCAGCCCCCCACATATAATGACTGTTAGCAAGATGAAAAGACAAACGTAGGAATGAAATAGATTCAGCAAAGTGAGGCCCGATATTCTAGACAGAGCGAGGATAGCAAAGAGAACTATGCAGTCTACAAAAAACCCTAAAACGAAAACCACGCAAAGGGGCAAAAAGACCCACCGTGCCGAACTAACAGCACGGCGGTGCACTCCTTTGCTTCTCAGAGCTTCCAGAAAGTTAATAGCAAGCTGGACAGAAAAAACAGAAAACAAACTAGAAGCACTTATCCAGCAGAGCAGCAGGCCCAAGGAAAGATGCAGTAGCTCAGATCCAACACTGGAACATTGACAAGGAGCAAGGAAGACAGACTCAGGTGGAGCTAAATAGCAAGGCAGCCAACGAGCTCACCAAAACACCTGAGGGAGGAAGCCCAGAGACTGCAATACCACTTGTGACCACAGAAGTGAACTCAGCCACAGAATTCACAACAGGGAACATGGGGATGCAGCGGTCACCACATCAGGCAGAGCCCCCCATCAGCAAGCCCCCTCCGAGGTGCATTGGTTATGGTTTGAAGTTAGTGGGGCATATACAATGTCCTGATCCAGGAAAAGGGAGCCTCTATATGTTATAAACAATTCCAGCAATAGGTGTCACCAGAGGTCTGGGCTTGTAAATTGTAGGCTTGTTAAGTAGTGTGCTGGAGTTCTTTCCTTCTTTTTTTTGCCCTTTCCCCCTTTTCCCCTCTCTCTCCAATGCTATTGTATATGAGGCACAATGATAGCGCAGTGAAGGGCTATGGTGGGGTGGCCGCACCACTTCTGCAGCAAGGATGATAGGCAGAGCAATATGCAGGGGTGCCGGGTATTTTGGGTATGCCCGCCCTAGGACGGTGCTTCTCTATGAGGGGCCCCGTCCCCAACATGGCGCCCACCCTCTCAGTGGCGGGAAAACAGTCAGCGCTGCCAGCACAATGGCGGGTGCCCCTTATATCAGTCCTACCTTCCTTGCCTTCTTTGGTGAGGCGCACTCTTCAAAGTTTCCCCAGCAGGGATTCTGGCTGAGCGTACCCGCGGCGTTCTCTTTGTGGGTGCTCACCATGCGCTGCCTGCTGGGCCTCCCTGTGCCGTCCGCAGAGCCTGAGGGGATCGGTGGAGCGCGGTCCGCGTACTTCACCCGCAGGGGTTCCAGCTGAGCACGCCTGCGGTGCTCTCACGGCGGGCGCCGCTGGGAATCCAAGGGCAGGAGGGTCTCTCCTTCACTGCCTCCTTAGCTCAGCGGGGGTCTGCGAGCTTCTTGCTGCCGCCGCTCACCTCACCACGCGTCGCCTGCACCAGGTCCTTCTTTGTTGTGCCGCAGTCCCCCTCCTTGCCTCGTGGAACTGTGCCCGCTCCGGGGCTCTGTCTCTCGCCGCTCCTTCACCACAGGGGCTCCACGAGGAAGCAGTAATGGCGCCTTCTGACTGCAGTGCTGCGGGCTCCTGCCGGCGTCTCCTCCTCAGAAAGCCTCCCTCGGTGCGGGGTTTAGGCAGCGCCGGTTGGAGGTCCCTTTATTCTCTAATTTGAGGGCTTTTTGGTGATTTTAGATGGGGTTTTGGGGTTCCCAGACTGGAAAATCTGGGGAGCTCGTATCAGCCACGTCTGCTTCGTTCAGGCTCCAAGCCACGCCTCCCTCGGTGCGGGGTTTAGGCAGCGCCGGTTGGAGGTCCCTTTATTCTCTAATTTGAGGGCTTTTTGGTGATTTTAGATGGGGTTTTGGGGTTCCCAGACTGGAAAATCTGGGGAGCTCGTATCAGCCACGTCTGCTTCGTTCAGGCTCCAAGCCACACCCCCCCTAGCACCAAATTTTTTATTTTAACAAAGGTAGCAGGATAAAATAGACCTCAAAATTTGTGTAATTACTCCTGAGTACGCCGATTCCCCATGGGTGGAGGAAGACCACTGTTTGGGCACACGGCAGATCCCGAAAGGGAAGAACAAGGTTTTACATTTTGCACACAAAAGTGGCTGGAATCGAGAGCGGATGCCTTGTCACTTTTGAAGGGCTCCTGATGTGCCTAAACTGTGGAAACCCCCACAAGTTATACAATTTTGGAAACTATACACCTCAAGGAACTTATCTAGTTATTTGGTGAGCATCTTGAACCACCAGGTGCTTTAAAGACGTTTATAACAGAGCTAAGAAAATTGAAAAAATAACATGTTTCCCAAAAATTTTAGCCCCAAAGTTTTTATTTTCTCAAGGGTAACGGGAGAAAATGGACCCCAAAATTTGCTGTGCACGTTCTCCTGAGTGTGCCAATACCCGATGTGTGGGTGAAAACTACTTTTGAGGCACAGTGCAAAGCTCAAGAAGGGAGGAGCGCATTATTATAATGCAGATTTTACTCTTATGGTTTGAGCCCCTGAGGTTCCAGAACAGCAGGACTTTTCATAAGTGACCCCATTTTACAAAATACACCTCTTGATGAATTAATCTAAGGGTGCAGTGCAGTGATCATTTTGACTCCATCCTTGGGTCACAGAATTTTATACCATTGGGCAATGAAGAAAAAATAATTAAATTTTTACCACAAAAAAAATATAGTTTTAGCCCCAGATGTAACATTTTCACACAAGAAGTGGATAAAATTTGCACCAGAATTTGTCCCACAATTTCTACTGAACATAGAAATACTTTGATATGTGGCTGTACAGTACTGCTTAGCCATATGGAGAGTCTCGGTAGGGATGGAGCGCTATTTGCCTCCTTGAGCACAGATTTTCCTAGAATACTTTACGGACTCCATATTCAGAGCTCCCTAAGTGCTAGAGAGCAGAATCCTACCCTCCAAGTAACCCCATTTTGCAAATTATACACCTGCCAAATGTGAACGGTAAAGGTGTTTTATGCACACTGGGGCTCAGAAGGGAGGGGCATTTGCATTTGGGAGCGGAGAATTTATTAAATTTCTTTTGGCAGGTGAGGAACTTTTGTACTACCAGTAATGTGGAAACTCCCTATATTTCCATTAACAGATGACGGACCTGAGTGGGGACTTGCTTTTTTTTGTGAATTGAGTTGAAGCTTTTATTGGGAACATTTTTCATAACATTTGGGATCACATTTATCCGGCGCTCTACACTGACCACATACTTTGGGGTTTGGGATCTAAATCTCTGAGTGACATGACAAATGAAACCCCCGAGTTATCAATCACTATAGTGAGGCAGCAGAGTTACTCTGGACACCGTTTGGGCTCTGTTCAGCACTGTCCTTCCTTTCAGAGGTGCACAAAACTATGATGGACCACATTTTTATGCACGCTTAAAAAGACAGACACTGCCAGATCACAGGTCCTATGGCGTTCACAGTGACTCCATCTGCCTCATTATAGGGAATCTTCCGCCGGCGGTTCTGTCTGAATCACGTATTTCAGATATTTACACGGAAAACCCGGTGTAAGCGCTCAGTCTAGAGCGCAGGATAAATGTGCGCCGAGCCTTACTGCAATCTTTGGGAGGCAGTATGAACAAATCCACAGCAGGTGAAGAATTGGTTTTAATTATTTTTTACTCTGTTCCTTGTGTGGTATAAGTGATTAGGCAACTTTATTATTTGGATTGGTGCGATTACAGCAATACCAGATTTATATCCTTTATTATGTTTGGCTGCTGTCACACACTGAAAGACCCTTTTTTTTTGCAAGAAAAAGTTTTTGCATCGCCAAATTCTGAGAGCTATAATTTTTCCATTTATCGACCCACAGAGACATGTAAGGGCTTGTTTTTGCGGGACAAGCTGACTTTTTTTATTAGTACCATTTTCGGGCATATAGCATTTTTTGATCGCTTTCTAGTCCGATTTTTGTGGAGGCAGAATAAACAAAAACCAGCAATTCAGGAACTGTTATTTTTTTCCATGTGGTAGAATTGATAAGGCAATTTTATTCTGCAGGTCAGTACGATTACAGCGATGCCACATTTATATAGTTTTTTTATGCTTTGGCTCTTTTACACCATAAAAAGTTTTAGAGAAAAAAAAAATTTGCATTGCTTTATTCTGAGTGCTACAACTTTTTTATTTTTCAGCTGATGGAGCTGAATGGCGGCTTGTTTTTTTGAGGGACAAGATGTCATTTTCACTGATTCCATTTTTATTTACATTCATCTTTTTGATCATGTTTTATTCCACGTTTTCCAAGCGGTATGATGATAAAGCATAGTTTGCCACTTTTTTGTGTGTTTTTTTTTTGCGGCATTCACTAAAGGGCTTAACTAGCATGACACAGTTATAGATCGGATTGTTCCCGACGCGGCAGTACCAAACGTGCACTTTCTTTTGTTTATTTAATTTTTTTTACATAAAAATGTGTATTAGTGCATTTTTTTAATGATTATTCTTTTGTAATTTTTTTTTCCATATTTTTTTTCCTCTTTTACTTAGTCCCTTTATGGGATTTTCACTTTTTTACTTTGATTGAAGATATAATGCATTGCAATGCACTAGCATTGCACTGCATTATACCTATACTGAAAGCTTCTGACGCCATGCTGTGAGCATGGGTTTAGAAGCTTTCTGTAGCTTGGTGACCTGGGGGTCATCATGACGACCCTGGGTCACCTTGGCAGCGATCTGGCCCCCAGTGATGACTTTTCTGAAGAAAAGGGAGCTCCCGTCCCTCTGCCTCCTTCCTGAATGCTGCGATCGCGCTCGATCACAGCATTTAGGGGGTTAGCAGCCAGGTGCGGCGCAGACACCGTTCTGTTATGACCTGGTGGTTAGGACAATAATGGACCTGGTGGTTAAGAGCACACGGAATGACCTGATAGTTACTAATAATACAGGACAAGCTCTGAGACGTGGGAACTCTGCTGACCGCAATCCCTAATCCTATCACACACACTAGAAATAGCCGTGAATTGCTCCTAACGCTCCCTATGCAACTTGTCACAGCCTAAGAAACTAGCTAGCCCTAAAGATAGAAAAATAAAGCCTACCTTGCCTCAGAGAAATTCCCCAAAGGAAAAGGCAGCCCCCACATATAATGACTGTGAGTTAAGATGAAAATTACAAACACAGAGATGAAATAGATTTAGCAAAGTGAGGCCCGACTTACTGAACAGACAGAGGATAGGAAAGGTAACTTTGCGGTCAGCACAAAAACTACAAAAAGACCACGCAGAGGGCGCAAAAAGACCCTCCGCACCGACTCACGGTGCGGAGGCGCTCCCTCTGCGTCCCAGAGCTTCCAGCAAGCAAGGCAAAAATCAAAATAGCAAGCTGGACAGAAAATAGCAAACAAGAGAAAAACAAGCAGGAACTTAGCTTCTGCTGCGAAGACAGGTCACAAGAACGATCCAGGAGCGAACTAGACCAATACTGGAACATTGACAGGTGGCATGGAGCAATGATCTAGGTGGAGTTAAATAGAGCAGCCAGCTAACGAATTAACCTCGTCACCTGTGGAAGGAAACTCAGAAGCCGCAGCCCCACTCACAACCACCAGAGGAAGCCCATGGACAGAACCAGCCGAAGTACCATTCATGACCACAGGAGGGAGCTTGACAACAGAATTCACAACACCGTTCCTGGCTGTTGGTGCAGACACTCAGCCACTGGCAGAGCTGATCTGCTGCACTGTTCCCGCGGGAGGTGCTGATATTTCAGCATCTCCTGCGCTATCATGCTGTGATCAGCTAGTCTGATTGACCGAATAATCACAGCGATCTGGGTGAGGGGACTGATAGCATGGGTCCTGCACCTCTTCCTGTGCCTCTCAGCTGTCACAGACAGCTGTCGGCATTGAACTGTCACTGCATGTTTACATGTGGTGACAGTTTAAATGCATGATAGACACAGTCCGTCCTGGACCTGGCACCCGGCCATGAAGATCTGTCAGTGGACGTTAAGGGGTTAAATAGGCAGACTGATAACAAATTTGTAGACATATGTGATGATGATTACAGGACACATCTTAACCCCTTAATGACTGAGCCACTTTGCAGGTTATTGACCATGCCTCATTTTTAAAATCTGACCAGTGTCACTTTTTGAGGTATAATATGCAAATTGCCTCTTCTGAGAAAAAGAGGACTTAAACTCTATAGCGCCACCTGTTGGAAGTAGCGATCCTACAAGTCACAATTAACCCTTTAACGAGTCGTGCAATATGACTTAGGATAAAAGCCAAATCAGTATCTCAATTCGCAGACACGGTGTTTCGGGCTGTTCGCCCTCGTCAGTGCGAAGCACTTTTTGAGGTAATAACTCTGCAACACTTCAACAGATCCTAGTGATTTTCATAGTTTTTTGAGCCATCTTGTGCTTCATGATAGCGGCAAAATGTATTCAATATGATGTGAGTTTATTTGTGAAAATATTGGAAATTTTACAAAACTTTTGAAAATGTGCAATTTTCCAACTTTTAATTCTTATGCCCTTAAACCAGAGAGTCATGTCACACAAAATAGTTAATTAGTAACATTTCCCACATGTCTACTTTATAATCAGAACAATTTTTGGAACATCATTTTTTTATTAGAAAGTTACAAGGGTTAAAAGTTGATCTGCAATTTCTAATTTTTCCAACAAAATTCACAAAACGATTTTTTTCAGGGACCACATCACATTTGATGCGACTTTGGATGGTCTACATGACAGAAAATACCCATAAGTGACACCATTCTAAAAACTTCACTCCTAAACGTCCTCAAAACCACATTCAAGAAGTTTATTAACCCTTTAGTTTTTTTCACAGGAATTAATGCAAAGTGAAAAAAAAGAAATGAAAATGTTACGGTACTTTTTTTTTCACAAAAATGCTACTTTAGGACCACATTTTTTATTCTCACAATACTAACAGGAGAGAATGGACTGCAAAATTTGTTGTGAAATTTCTCCGATATCCAATATTTGGGGAAAATCGACTGGGTACATAGGACTGGGAAGGGAAGGAGCGCCAGTTGAATTTTTGAAGGCAAAAATGACTTGAGTTGAGAGCAGACGCCATGGCACTTTTGGAGAGCCCCTGATATGCCTAAACGGTGAAAAAAAAACATAAGTGACCAGAAACTAGACCCTTCAAAGAATGTATGAAGATGTGTTGTGAGCACCTTGAATCTCCAGGGGTTTCACAAAACTTTATAACATAGTGCTGTGAAAATACAAAATCACATTTTTTCCCCACAAAAATGTTCTTTTAGCCCCAATTTTTTTTATTTTCACAAAGGCTGTAGGGGAAGTTGAACATTACTAATTTTGAGTAATTTCTCCTGAGTACACCTTTACTCCATACGTAGATAACAAGCTCAGAAGGGAAGAAGCACCATATTGGATATCAGATTTAGCTGGAATGGTTTGAGGGTGCCATGTCACATTGAACCCGAGGTGCCAGAACAGCAGAAAGCCCCATAAGTAATGTCATTTTACAAATTACACTCCCCAATGAATTCATTCAGGGGTGCAGTGAGTATATTGACCCCACATGTGCCTCACAGAAACTTATACCATTCGGCGGTGAAGAAAGAATAATTACATTTTTTATAAATTTTTGTGAGGGCTAATAGGAAAAAATTGACCTCTCAGATTGTTCTGCAATTTATCCTGAGTGATCCAATACCCTATATGTAATCCAGAAATTCTTTTGGGACACAGAACAAAGCTTGGAAGGGTAGGAGCACCATATTATAGTGCAGTGCCAAAATAGCAGAACACCCCATAAGTGACCCCTTTTTAAAAACTACACCTTTCAATGAATTAATCTAATAGTGCAGGGATCAAATTGACACCATGGATGTTTCACAGAACCTTACCCCATTGGACAGGGAAGAAAAAATGATTACATTTTTACCACAAAAACTTTGTTTTAGCCCCAGAGTTTACATTTTCACAAATAGGTAAAAATGGAACTAAAATTAAAAAATTTAACAAATAGCAGGTGAAGAATTGGTTTTATTTATTTTTTATGCCTTTCCTCTTGTGGTATAAGTTTCAAGTTATTTCAGTGACTATTGTGGGGTTTACTTACTTTAACAGGGTACCAACAATTTTGTCTGTGTCTTGTATCTATAAAGGCAGTCTGTCTCACAAAATTCAATTTCAGGAGATAGTCATTTAGAGGACTTATTGGTAGCCTAATTCTCTCTGCCCTTATTGGCTATAAAATGATGTTTAATCATTATGCAAATGAGGGTGCAGCAAGCTCAGATCCTGCAGTGGCACATGGCTGAGGTTTCAGTTCAGGCAGGGCTCACTCTGGGCATGGAAATGTTATCAATTAACAGAGGAAGACAGTAGAGTCATGGTAATTGAGGGGGCAGAACTGTTCTCTGAGCACTTAGTGACATCCAGGGTGAACCAAACACCCTCATATCATCTTCCATCACACCGCTCCCGGCTGTAAACTACTGGTGAATGAATGAAATGCTGGGAGCGGAGCTTCAGTGACTAGTGGTGACATCATCGAAGCTGCGCTCCCTGGCGGCCTGAACTAAAATGAACTCTTCAGTGTGGTAAAATCAGCTGCTGCTGGTGTCTGCACCAGCATCTGAAGTGATGATATCACTTGTGACAAGCACACTGCAGCCTGTGACTGACTGCAGTGGTCAGGTGAATTGAACAGCCTCTTATAAAATTTTTCATTGCATATTTTGGAACTTTAACAGAATCCAAGTTGAGGCAAGATTGTATTCTGTCTGGAAAACTCCTTTAATTACTAATAATAGTAAAACAGTAACACCCTTTTATAAAATCAAAATGTCGGTATTTCCACTTTTTTTTCTTGTGAAGAAGACAATATTAGACAAATGCGAAGATTTGTATTGTACCTATCTGATGGCTGCAGAAAGAACATTTAAAGTTCTACCACTAGGTATCACTATGTGCTGGTATATTACTCTAGTTGTAACATCTTGTTTGCTTATGGATAAAAAAAACTAATAACAAAAGACTGATCTTCACTTCCAAACAGAAAATTGGTGTGTACAGGTTCAAACTTAGAGGAGCCATAACATAACAAACAGATAAAGTAGCAGTCTGTAGTGCTATAGCATGTAAACATGAAATATATGAAATTACTGCTCTAGATAATAAGAAAAAATGGAGATGCTTAGCACTTATGTGGCCAATTCATGCAAGCCCAGCAGCCAATGACAAGGTGGTGTACGGGTTGCTGGGAACCTAATGTGAATTCTCTCCTAGGCTCAGATCCTACCTATCCACATATTTCATGTTTACATGCTGTAGCGCTAAAAAGTGCTACTTTGTGGATAAAAAAATAAAACAAGTGCTCTTTCATTCTAAAAGCATCTTGAGGAATTAGCAGTCGCCCTTATTGATTGCTCTACTATACTGTGAATTAAGTATTATTTAACCCCTTTAGGACTGACCAATTTTGGGCCTCCACGGTAAAGCATTATATCCTTCTGATCTGCAAAAACGTAAGTGAACATGTAGCTGTCATTGTGGGTAAAATTCCAGCATCTGCTTTTCCTGGTATTTTGTATTGTAACCCTTTCACCCCACAGCCTGTTTTCCAATTCTGACCACTGTCACTTTATATGGGAACAACTATAGAACGCTTAAACGGATTCCATTGATTCTGAGATTGTATTTCGTGACACATTATACTTCATGTTAGTGGCAAATTTAGGTTGTCAGTAGTGATGAGCGAGCACTAAAATGCTCAGGTGCTCGTTGTCCGGGTCTAGCAATTTGTGACACTCGGGTACTCGACCCGAGAAACGAGCCCAATGTAAGACTATGGGAAACCCGAGTATTTTTACCGCGATCCTCCCGGGGGTCATTTTAAGGTCTGAAAACATCTGAAAATGATGGAAGCACTGCTCAAATGACACGGAGATATCATGGGGATCGCCCCTGGAAGCATTTCTGACTCCTAGGTCACAGCTGTAAGCAATGTTGTCAGAGTCTTACACCATTTATACAGGTGTACCCAAAAAACATACAAAAACGAAACCAAAATGGATTTTCCTGGGAAATATGATAAAGAACATCCTTTCCAGGCAAAATAAATAACCAAAAACAAAAATGTTCCTCCACCACTTGGGCTATGATCACACGCAGCGTTTTTATGCGTTTTTCAACTTTAAAATTGCTTTCAACCAAGAAAATGCATTCACTGGGAAATGTCATTGTAACATTTAACAACCCTAGCTGGCCATGTGGTGTGTGACACATCATCAGACACATCCTGTTTAATTTATGGAGGAGGGACAAAGCCTATTTTTATAATGGCATCAGGCGGCATTAATTTTCTTAGGGCCATTATTATACAGTGGGTCTCCTATACTGTTGTTGCCTATGCAGTGAGTGGCTGGGGCGCACAAAAATACCTCTTTCACGAGACGTACAGGAGGGCTTCCAGAAAAAATATTCCCATTTTAAGAAAGTGGGTCTCCCATAGTGTTTGATTATGCATTGAATGCAAGGCCTCCTCTGTATCAAAGTTACACGCACCACAACAACCCATTGAGCAGACGTCCTGAAACCAAAGTCCCCATTATTAGGAATTTGATACTGCCAAACTGTTAGCGTCTGCATTGAATGCAAGGCCTGCCCTGCACCTGCACCAAAGTAACACGCACCCCAATAAGCCTTTGAGCCCACGTACTGGATGACCACATGAAACCAAAGTTCCCATTTTTTTCATTCGGTACTGCCATACTGTTAGCCTATGCATTGCATGCAAGGCCTGCCCTGTACAAAAGTAACGCACCCCATTAAGGCTTGGAAGAGACGCAGAGGTGGGCCTCCTGAAAACAATGTTCCCATTATTAGGAAGTGGGTCTCCCATAGTGTTTGCCTATGCAGTGAATGCAAGGCCTGCAAAACATTAGGAGGCACTCCAATGCCCCTTGAAACCAGGGATTCAAGCTTCAGGAGGCTAATTTGCATATTCCAGGTGCCTTCTGGGAGAAGCGAAGTCTCCCTAAGCTAGAAGATCGTTGGGTACAGCCGGGACCAGCTGCTTCGAAAGCATCACCAAACCAGGGATTCAAGCTTCAGGAGGCTAATTTGCATATTCCAGGTGCCTTCTGGGAGAAGCGAAGTCTCCCTAAGCTAGAAGATCGTTGGGTACAGCCGGGACCAGCTGCTTCGAAAGCATCACCAAACCAGGGATTCAAGCTTCAGGAGGCTAATTTGCATATTCCAGGTGCCTTCTGGGAGAAGCGAAGTCTCCCTAAGCTAGAAGATCGTTGGGTACAGCCGGGACCAGCTGCTTCGAAAGCATCACCAAACCTGTAGGACATTATTGCAAGAGAGCTTGGCTGAGTAGATTACACAAGAAGGAAAACACACAGCAAGTCAGCAGGATCTAGGAGCAACATGGCAGATGTGACAACCTACATGGTGAGCTGCAGCATGTGCTACATGTTCACAGATCGACCAGAAGAAGAATCCAATTTCACCTGTCAGAAGTGTAGACTAGTGGCCCTTTTAGAAGAAAAGGTGCGGGGTCTGGAAGAAAGAATAGCAACTTTGAAACTCATCAAAGAGAATGAAGACTTTCTAGACAGAACAGAAGCATCTCTACTGGTCACAGAAGGTGCAAAAAGTGTCAGAGAACCTCCAAAAGCAGATGAGTGGAAGCATGTGACCAAAAGAAGCAAGAAGACCATGGAGAAATCACCAACCACACAACTGAAGAACCGATATCAAATCTTTGTAGAGGATGAAGATGGCACACCTAAGAATGAAGCAATACCAGCAAGCAAAAAAGAAAAGGGCACACAGCAACAAGTGACAGCAAAAAGTACAGCCAAGAAGCAACGAAGAGTGGTGGTGGTGGGAGACTCACTACTGAGAGGCACCGAAGCAGCCATCTGCAGACCGGACATAACTGCAAGAGAAGTATGCTGCCTTCCAGGTGCGATGATCAAGGATGTGACCGATAGGATACCAAAGCTCTTCAGCTCCAAGGACGTCCACCCATTTCTTCTGATACATGTTGGCACCAATGACACGGCAAGGAAGGACCTACCGACAATCTGCAAGGACTTTGAAGAGTTGGGGAAGAAAGTAAAGGAACTGGATGCACAGGTAGTTTTTTCTTCTATCCTTCCAGTAGACGGGCATGGCACCAGGAGATGGAACAGGATCCTTGATGCAAACAACTGGCTAAGACGATGGTGCAGACAACAAGGATTTGGATTCCTGGACCACGGTGTGAATTACTGGTATGATGGACTCCTCGCCAGAGACGGACTACACCTCAACAAACCTGGGAAACACACATTCGCCAGAAGACTCGCTACACTCATCAGGAGGGCGTTAAACTAGAAGAAAAGGGGACGGGAAGAAAAACATTAGACTCGAACAAAGACGACCCAGGAAAACATACTCAGAAGGGAGGTAAGAACATTTCTAAAACAATCCACAGTGAGGAGATTGGAACAAAACAAAATCCTCTAAACTGCATGCTCGCAAACGCCAGAAGCCTGACAAACAAGATGGAAGAACTAGAAGCAGAAATATCTACAGGTAACTTTGACATAGTGGGAATAACCGAGACATGGTTAGATGAAAGCTATGACTGGGCAGTTAACTTACAGGGTTACAGTCTGTTTAGAAAGGATCGTAAAAATCGGAGAGGAGGAGGGGTTTGTCTCTATGTAAAGTCTTGTCTAAAGTCCACTTTAAGGGAGGATATTAGCGAAGAGAATGAGGATGTCGAGTCCATATGGGTTGAAATTCATGGAGGGAAAAATGGTAACAAAATTCTCATTGGGGTCTGTTACAAACCCCCAAATATAACAGAAAGCATGGAAAGTCTACTTCTAAAGCAGATAGATGAAGCTGCAACCCATAATGAGGTCCTGGTTATGGGGGACTTTAACTACCCGGATATTAACTGGGAAACAGAAACCTGTGAAACCCATAAAGGCAACAGGTTTCTGCTAATAACCAAGAAAAATTATCTTTCACAATTGGTGCAGAATCCAACCAGAGGAGCAGCACTTTTAGACCTAATACTATCTAATAGACCTGACAGAATAACAAATCTGCAGGTGGTTGGGCATTTAGGAAATAGCGACCACAATATTGTGCAGTTTCACCTGTCTTTCACTAGGGGGACTTGTCAGGGAGTCACAAAAACATTGAACTTTAGGAAGGCAAAGTTTGAACAGCTTAGAGATGCCCTTAATCTGGTAGACTGGGACAATATCCTCAGAAATGAGAATACAGATAATAAATGGGAAATGTTTAAGAACATCCTAAATAGGCAGTGTAAGCGGTTTATACCTTGTGGGAATAAAAGGACTAGAAATAGGAAAAACCCAATGTGGCTAAACAAAGAAGTAAGACAGGCAATTAACAGTAAAAAGAAAGCATTTGCACTACTAAAGCAGGATGGCACCATTGAAGCTCTAAAAAACTATAGGGAGAAAAATACTTTATCTAAAAAACTAATTAAAGCTGCCAAAAAGGAAACAGAGAAGCACATTGCTATGGAGAGTAAAACTAATCCCAAACTGTTCTTCAACTATATCAATAGTAAAAGAATAAAAACTGAAAATGTAGGCCCCTTAAAAAATAGTGAGGAAAGAATGGTTGTAGATGACGAGGAAAAAGCTAACATATTAAACACCTTCTTCTCCACGGTATTCACGGTGGAAAATGAAATGCTAGGTGAAATCCCAAGAAACAATGAAAACCCTATATTAAGGGTCACCAATCTAACCCAAGAAGAGGTGCGAAACCGGCTAAATAAGATTAAAGTAGATAAATCTCCGGGTCCGGATGGCATACACCCACGAGTACTAAGAGAACTAAGTAATGTAATAGATAAACCATTATTTCTTATTTTTAGTGACTCTATAGCGACAGGGTCTGTTCCGCAGGACTGGCGCATAGCAAATATGGTGCCAATATTCAAAAAGGGCTCTAAAAGTGAACCTGGAAATTATAGGCCAGTAAGTCTAACCTCTATTGTTGGTAAAATATTTGAAGGGTTTCTGAGGGATGTTATTCTGGATTATCTCAATGAGAATAACTGTTTAACTCCATATCAGCATGGGTTTATGAGAAATCGCTCCTGTCAAACCAATCTAATCAGTTTTTATGAAGAGGTAAGCTATAGACTGGACCACGGTGAGTCATTGGACGTGGTATATCTCGATTTTTCCAAAGCGTTTGATACCGTGCCACACAAGAGGTTGGTACACAAAATGAGAATGCTTGGTCTGGGGGAAAATGTGTGTAAATGGGTTAGTAACTGGCTTAGTGATAGAAAGCAGAGGGTGGTTATAAATGGTATAGTCTCTAACTGGGTCGCTGTGACCAGTGGGGTACCGCAGGGGTCAGTATTGGGACCTGTTCTCTTCAACATATTCATTAATGATCTGGTAGAAGGTTTACACAGTAAAATATCGATATTTGCAGATGATACAAAACTATGTAAAGCAGTTAATACAAGAGAAGATAGTATTCTGCTACAGATGGATCTGGATAAGTTGGAAACTTGGGCTGAAAGGTGGCAGATGAGGTTTAACAATGATAAATGTAAGGTTATACACATGGGAAGAGGGAATCAATATCACCATTACACACTGAACGGGAAACCACTGGGTAAATCTGACAGGGAGAAGGACTTGGGGATCCTAGTTAATGATAAACTTACCTGGAGCAGCCAGTGCCAGGCAGCAGCTGCCAAGGCAAACAGGATCATGGGGTGCATTAAAAGAGGTCTGGATACACATGATGAGAGCATTATACTGCCTCTGTACAAATCCCTAGTTAGACCGCACATGGAGTACTGTGTCCAGTTTTGGGCACCGGTGCTCAGGAAGGATATAATGGAACTAGAGAGAGTACAAAGGAGGGCAACAAAATTAATAAAGGGGATGGGAGAACTACAATACCCAGATAGATTAGCGAAATTAGGATTATTTAGTCTAGAAAAAAGACGACTGAGGGGCGATCTAATAACCATGTATAAGTATATAAGGGGACAATACAAATATCTCGCTGAGGATCTGTTTATACCAAGGAAGGTGACGGGCACAAGGGGGCATTCTTTGCGTCTGGAGGAGAGAAGGTTTTTCCACCAACATAGAAGAGGATTCTTTACTGTTAGGGCAGTGAGAATCTGGAATTGCTTGCCTGAGGAGGTGGTGATGGCGAACTCAGTCGAGGGGTTCAAGAGAGGCCTGGATGTCTTCCTGGAGCAGAACAATATTGTATCATACAATTATTAGGTTCTGTAGAAGGACGTAGATCTGGGTATTTATTATGATGGAATATAGGCTGAACTGGATGGACAAATGTCTTTTTTCGGCCTTACTAACTATGTTACTATGTTACTATGTTACTAGATATGGTGGAGGGCCTCATAAAAAATGCCCATACACTAAGTGTAAAGGCTGACAAACATTTCCTCCTGGGGGGTGCACTTTTTTTTTTACATTATTTACGGGCATCATAAACACCCTTGCAAAAATTAGAGTGACCGTTGCATCACGGAATACGTTCACCTTCGTGTTCTAGTGGTGGTGTCTGAAGAGTCATGGAGGATGTCCTCCTAAGAACCTATTCACAATTTAAGGGGGCGGGTCTCCTATACTTGTAATGCCCATACACTAAGTGTAAGGGCTGACACACATTTCCCCCTTGGGGTACACTTTTTAAAAAATAATTATTTATGAGTATCATAAACAGCCTTGCCAAAAATTAGAGTGACTGTTGCATCACGGAGCATCAGCTTATCTAAGCTGGCTCAACCCACGCCCATACTGGTGATGGGCATAGAAATTGTCCATAAACACTGGAGGAAAGGGGACTACATTAAACAGATGTCCCGGGAAGAGAGCTGGTGGATTTTTCACCTTGACCCCTTAAAACCAAAAGGACTAAACAGTGAAGTTGAATTGTTTTCATTCTAATAACCCTTTTATGATGGACATGACCCTTGGGATAAAAGGCAGCCACACTACTACCCGGACCATCCCTGATGAAGGAAACTATGTATTTCTAAAAATCGTAGGAAATGATCCTTGCCGCACCTCTTACTTCGTGGAGACACGTGCATCTCACGTGACTACCAACAACACGCAGGTCCTGTCCGCTCTCAGATGCCGCGACCACGTAGGAGTCTATCTCTGTGCCTAGACGCCCTCGCATCAACGGAGGAGAGCCACAAGGAGCGCTTGTCACCGTCCAGGACAGCGCTCCAGTACACCCACCAACCAGCTACCGCTTGCTACTGCCACCAAGCTTGAGGACACCTACAGAGGATTAAACATTCCCAGCCTGCAGACTGTTTAACCGCAACCTCATCCACTAGAGTTAAAATATGTTTATTGACAAAAAATGGTAAAGAGTAGCACCACCCAAACAATAGTGTATCTAATAAAAATCAATTTAAAAAGAAGCAATTTTCCAAGTGACAATAAGTATAATCCACTCAAATCATACATATACTGTATATCTCATATTGAAATGTATAAAAAAATACATATACCATATTTTCCGGCGTATAAGACGACTGGGCGTATAAGACGACCCCCAATTTTTCCAGTTAAAATATAAAATCTTCTCAAAAGTCGGGGGTTGTCTTATATGCCGGGTGTCATTTTATAGGGTGGGTGCGGAGCAATCTGCAGTCGAAGTATATAGTAGGGGGGAGTGGTCCCGATGACGAGGTGAGGGAGCGCCTCACCAGGAAGGTGTAAGTGAAGCAAACTGTCAGCGTCTGGGATGCCAGGGTTATGCAAAAAAGAGAGAGAGTGGTGCTGTGCCTAGAAAAACACTCCTCTTTCACTAATCTGGCTCACCCTTGTATCCTATTATCTCCTTCTCTGCCTCTGCTTCACTTACACCTTCCCGGTGAGGTGCCCCCTCTCCTTGTCATTGGGGTCGCAACCCCCACAATATGCGGCGACCGCAGATTACTCCGCACCTGCCCTATAAGACGACACCTGGCGTATAAGACGATACCCGACTTTTGAGAAGATTTTCAAGGGTTAAAAAGTAGTCTTATACGCCAGAAAATACAGTATATCTCAGATCAATATATATACATATATATATATATCTATAGAGACCAAAGAACATGAAGTATAACAACTCATCAATACGTTTAAAAATATATATTAATGCAATAAAGCAAAAATGATAAATTACAAAACATAACTCCAAATAAATAACACATGCTCCCCGAGGAAGCCGTGGGCAAAACGCGCGTAGGGGCACGTGTTGGTACTCATGGATAGAGAAAACACAGCATGGGACTAGTTCCCTTATATTGATACTATTTTGGGGTCACTAGACCATGGAGTATATCCGTTTTACTAAAGGTACCTTCACACTAAACGATATCGCTAGCGATCCGTGAAGTTGCAGCGTCCTCGCTAGCGATATCGTTCAGTTTGACACGCAGCAGCGATCAGAATCCTGCTGTGATGTCGTTGGTCGGGGCTAGAAGGCCAGAACTTTATTTGGTCGCTGGCTCTCCCGCTGACATTGCTGAATCGGCGTGTGTGACACCGATTCAGCGATGTCTTCGCTGGTAACCAGGGTAACCAGGGTAAACATCGGGTTACTAAGCGCAGGGCCGTGCTTAGTAACCCGATGTTTACCCTGGTTACCATCCTAAAAGTAAAAAAAACAAACGCTTCATACTTACCTTCCGCTGTCTGTCCTCGGCGCTGTGCTTTCGTGCACTCACTGTGAGCACAGCGGCCGGAAAGCAGAGCGGTGACGTCACCGCTCTGCTTTCCGGCCGCTGTGCTCACAGCCAGTACAGAGAAGCACAGCGCCGGGGACAGACAGCGGAAGGTAAGTATGAAGCGTTTGTTTTTTTACTTTTAGGATGGTAACCAGGATAAACATCGGGTTACTAAGCGCGGCCCTGCGCTTAGTAACCCGATGTTTACCCTGGTTACCGGCATCGTTGGTCGCTGGAGAGCGGTCTGTGTGACAGCTCTCCAGCGACCAAACAGCGACGCTGCAGCGATCCGGATCGTTGTCTGGATCGCTGCAGCGTCGTTTAGTGTGAAGGTACCGTTAGTGATATGGTTTTGATCTTTATGGTTGTTTAGGGATGTAGTAAGCACTAGCATGTTATTTTTTCCGTTTGGCATCCATTGGATCTAAACACTACAACCTATACCCCTTTTCTGTATCCATGATGCAACACTGGTTTTAGGGCACCCATTCTCAATATTCAATTGACTCTGTATGATACATTTCTGGTTATTTATTTGGAGTTATGTTTTGTAATTTATAGTTTTTGCTTTATTGCATTAATAAATATATATTTTTAAACGTATTGATGAGTTGTTATACTTCATGTTCTTTGGTCTCTATATATTAGGAAGTATCTCAGGGTACTATCCCAATTAGTCCTGGGTGATCCAGACAGGACTGTTCTTTATGGCAATGGTATCTGCATCTGAGGTTTTATTTATATAAATATATATTTTTTTTAATTGATCTACTTTTTATTATTTATTTAAATATTTGTACTACATGATATATATATATAAACATATATATATATATCTATATATTTATATATATATATATATATACAGTGGGGCAAAAAAGTAATTAGTCAGTCAGCAATAGTGCAAGTTCCACCACTTAAAAAGATGAGAGGCGTCTGTAATTTACATCATAGGTAGACCTCAACTATGGGAGACAAACTGAGAAAAAAAAATCCAGAAAATCACATTGTCTGTTTTTTTAACATTTTATTTGCATATTATGGTGGAAAATAAGTATTTGGTCAGAAACAAAATTTCATCTCAATACTTTGTAATATATCCTTTGTTGGCAATGACAGAGGTCAAACGTTTTCTGTAAGTCTTCACAAGGTTGCCACACACTGTTGTTGGTATGTTGGCCCATTCCTCCATGCAGATCTCCTCTAGAGCAGTGATGTTTTTGGCTTTTCGCTTGGCAACACGGACTTTCAACTCCCTCCAAAGGTTTTCTATAGGGTTGAGATCTGGAGACTTGCTAGGCCACTCCAGGACCTTGAAATGCTTCTTACGAAGCCACTCCTTTGTTGCCCTGGCGGTGTGCTTTGGATCATTGTCATGTTGAAAGACCCAGCCACGTTTCATCTTCAATGCCCTTGCTGATGGAAGGAGGTTTGCACTCAAAATCTCACGATACATGGCCCCATTCATTCTTTCATGTACCCGGATCAGTCGTCCTGGCCCCTTTGCAGAGAAACAGCCCCAAAACATGATGTTTCCACCACCATGCTTTACAGTAGGTATGGTGTTTGATGGATGCAACTCAGTATTCTTTTTCCTCCAAACACGACAAGTTGTGTTTCTACCAAACAGTTCCAGTTTGGTTTCATCAGACCATAGGACATTCTCCCAAAACTCCTCTGGATCATCCAAATGCTCTCTATCAAACTTCAGACGGGCCCGTACATGTACTGGCTTAAGCAGTGGGACACGTCTGGCACTGCAGGATCTGAGTCCATGGTGGCGTAGTGTGTTACTTATGGTAGGCCTTGTTACATTGGTCCCAGCTCTCTGCAGTTCATTCACTAGGTCCCCCCTCGTGGTTCTGGGATTTTTGCTCACCGTTCTTGTGATCATTCTGACCCCACGGGGTGGGATTTTGTGTGGAGCCCCAGATCGAGGGAGATTATCAGTGGTCTTGTATGTCTTCCATTTTCTAATTATTGCTCCCACTGTTGATTTCTTCACTCCAAGCTGGTTGGCTATTGCAGATTCAGTCTTCCCAGCCTGGTGCAGGGCTACAATTTTGTTTCTGGTGTCCTTTGACAGCTCTTTGGTCTTCACCATAGTGGAGTTTGGAGTCAGACTGTTTAAGGGTGTGCACAGGTGTCTTTTTATACTGATAACAAGTTTAAACAGGTGCCATTAATACAGGTAATGAGTGGAGGAAAGAGGAGACTCTTAAAGAAGAAGTTACAGGTCTGTGAGAGCCAGAAATCTTGATTGTTTGTTTCTGACCAAATACTTATTTTCCACCATAATATGAAAAAAAAATGATAAAAAAACAGACAATGTGATTTTCTGGATTTTTTTTTCTCAGTTTGTCTCCCATAGTTGAGGTCTACCTATGATGTAAATTACAGACGCCTCTCATCTTTTTAAGTGGTGGAACTTGCACTATTGCTGACTGACTAAATACTTTTTTGCCCCACTGTATATATATATATATATATATATATAAATATATAGATATATATATATGTTTATATATATATATCATGTAGTACAAATATTTAAATAAATAATAAAAAGTAGATCAATTAAAAAAAAAAAAAATATATATATATATATATACACATGGCACTATATGTATAGGGTATACATTACTGTGCATCTAGATCTACAGTATATGACAATATATGCCATGTCCCATAGTAAATACAGAAGAAAAAAATGTAAAAGGAATACAATTCCTCTAACAGTGCAGTAGTGAAGGTTTAAGTAGAAGTGTCAACACAAGATAATTCAATTGCTTAGTGCTAGGTAATATCTAATAGCACCACCAGGACTGAAGTGAATGGCAATAGTCATCAATGTTGTGAGACAAAGAGAAAATAAAATGTTAAAAAGTACAAGAATACATGGGAAAGGAGTATATATGGGAGCTATGGCTGCTATGTAGTCAAGTGCACTAGTACAAAAAGGGTATGTTACCTGGAGAGAAGCTCCAGAGCAGCGCACACCCTGACGAGCATTTCAAACTAGTCAGGGAATGTTTCACAACATTGATGACTATCGCCATTCACTTCAGTCCTAGTGCTATTAGGGTACCGTCACACTATACGATTTACCAACGATCACGACCAGCGATACGACCTGGCCGTGATCGTTGGTAAGTCGTTGTGTGGTCGCTGGAGAGCTGTCACACAGACAGCTCTCCAGCGACCAACGATGCCGAGGTCCCTAGGTAACCAGGGTAAACATCGGGTTACTAAGTGCAGGGCCGCGCTTAGTAACCCGATGTTTACCCTCGTTGCCAGCGTAAAAAAAAACAAACACTACATACTTACATTCCGGTGTCCGTCAGATCCCTTGCCGTCTGCTTCCCGCACTCACTGACTGCCAGCCGTAAAGTGAAAGCACCAGCACAGCGGTGACGTCACCGCTATGCTCTGCTTTCACTTTACAGCCGGCAGTCAGTGAGTGCGGGAAGCAGACGGCAAGGGACCTGACGGACACCGGAATGTAAGTATGTAGTGTTTGTTTTTTTTTACGCTGGTAACCAGGGTAAACATCGGGTTACTAAGCGCGGCGCTGCGCTTAGTAACCCGATGTTTACCCTGGTTACAAGCGAACGCATCGCTGGATCGGTGTCACACGCTTAGTAACCCGATGTTTACCCTGGTTACAAGCGAACGCATCGCTGGATCGGCGTCACACACACCGATCCAGCGATGACAGCGGGAGATCCAGCGATGAAAGAAAGTTCCAAACGATCTGCTACGACGTACGATTCTCAGCAGGGTCCCTGATCGCTGCTGCGTGTCAGACACAGCGATATCGTATGGATATCGCTGGAACGTCACGGATCGTACCGTCGTAGCGACAAAAGTGCCACTGTGAGACGGTACCCTTAAGGCCCCTTCACATTTAGCGACGCTGCAGCGATACCGACAACGATCCGGATCGCTGCAGCGTCGCTGTTTGGTCGCTGGAGAGCTGTCACACAGACAGCTCTCCAGCGACCAACGATGCTGGTAACCAGGGTAAACATCGGGTAACTAAGCGCAGGGCCGCGCTTAGTAACCCGATGTTTACCCTGGTTACCATCCTAAAAGTAAAAAAAAACAAACACTAGATACTTACCTACAGCTGTCTGTCCTCCAGCGCTGTGCTCTGCTTCTCTGCTCTCCTCCTGTACTGTCTGGGAGCCGGAAAGCAGAGCGGTGACGTCACCGCTCTGCTTTCCGGCTCACAGCCAGTACAGGAGGAGTGCAGAGCACAGCGCTGGAGGACAGACAGTGGTAGGTAAGTATCTAGTGTTTGTTTTTTTTTACTTTTAGCATGGTAACCAGGGTAAACATCGGGTTACTAAGCGCGGCCCTGCGCTTAGTTACCCGATGTTTACCCTGGTTACCAGTGAAGACATCGCTGGATCGGTGTCACACACGCCGATCCAGCGATGTCTCCAGGGAGTCCAGCGACGAAATAAAGTTCTGGAATTTATTCAGCGACCAACGATCTCCCAGCAGGGGCCTGATCGTTGGTCGCTGTCACACATAACGATTTCATTAACGATATCGTTGCTACGTCACAAAAAGCAACGATATCGTTAACAATATCGTTATGTGTGAAGGTACCTTTAGATATTACCTAGCAGCACTAATCAATTGAATTATCTTGTGTTGACACTTCTACTTAAGCCTTCATGTCTGCACTTTTGGAGAAATTGTATTCCTTTGCCTCTACGTATTGTGCTGTGTAACTATACGGTATATATATATATATATATATATATATATATATATATATATATATATATACACACACACACACACACACCTTTTCCAAAATTAATCTACTTTTTGTTATTTATTTAAATATTTAAATATTTGTACTACATGATGTATATATATATTTTGATCTGAGATATATATGTATTTTTTTATACATTTCAATATGAGATATAGAACTATGATTTGAGTAGATTATACATATTGTTACCTGGGAAGTTGCTTCTTTTAATTGATTTTTATTAGATACACTATGTATTGTTTGTTTGCTTTTAGGATGCGGCAGACACCTCTTGTACATGGTTCTACTCTTTCCCACATTTTGTCAATAAAGGTATTTTAACTCTATACTTTCTTGTCCCGTATTATCTTGGATCACATGTTCGGCTTCTCTCGTTTTACGTCTTTTCACGTAATTCCCGAATGGTCTATCATTTATCCACCCAGCAGATGTTTACCACCTATTTTATCAGAAAATATATATACTAATCTGTTTGGTTGGTCATATATCTACTGTTGTGTCCAGTATTTGTTTTCTATTAAGTTTGTTACATTTCTTTGATCCTTAGTACAAATTACCGTTTTTTTACTGATTCTCGGTAATCTTATATCCACGTCGTGCTGCTGAATATTTCCATATTATACGTGCCCCTCCTACTGCCTGTCATATCATTTGCCTTTGTAAATTTAGGTTGGTATGATTTGTGTTTATTTCTGAAAACATCAAGAATTTGACTAAAAAAAGTTCAAACTTTGAATTTTTATGCTCTTTACCCCTTGTAGGTTAATCACTAGGCCTAATTTTTTAAATCTGACCATATCACGTTTTGTCCAGGTAATAACTCTGGAACACTTGAACTGATCCCAGTGATTTTTTTGTAACAAATTGTGCTTCATGATGGTGGTAAAATTTGTTCAATATGACTTGCGTTTATTTGTGAAAATATCCGAAATTTGGCAAAATTTTGAAAATTTCACAAATTTTAAAATTTTAATACTTATGCCCTTAACCCCTTTCTGCCATTAGACGTACTATTGCGTCCATGTGGGGTGGGCTTTACTTCCCAAGGACGCAATAGTACGTCATGTGCGATCGGCAGCGCTCACGGGGGGAGCGCCGCCGATCGCGGCCGGGTGTCAGCTGTTTATCGCAGCTGACATCCGGCACTATGTGCCAGGAGCGGTCACGGACCGCCCCCGGCACATTAACCCCCGGCACACCGCGATCAAAGATGATCGCGATGTGCCGGCGGTACAGGGAAGCACCGCGCAGGGAGGGGGCTCCCTGCGGGCTTCCCTGAGCCCCCCGCAGCAACGCGATGTGATCGCGTTGCTGCGAGGGTCTCACCTCCCTCCCTGCTCCCTCCAGCCCCGGATCCAAGATGGCCGCGGATCCGGGTCCTGCAGGGAGGGAGGTGGCTTCACAGAGCCTGCTCAGAGCAGGCACTGTGAAGCAGCCTGCACTCCTATCAGATCAGTGATCTGACAGAGTGCTGTGCAAACTGTCAGATCACTGATCTGTGATGTCCCCCCCTGGGACAAAGTAAAAAAGTAAAAAAAAAAATTTCAAATGTGTAAAAAAAAATAAAAAAAAATATTCCAAAATAATGAAAAAAAAAATAAAAATATTATTCCCATAAATACATTTCTTTATCTAAATAAAAAAAACAAAACAATAAAAGTACACATATTTAGTATCGCCGCGTCCGTAACGGCCCGACCTATAAAACTGGCCCACTAGTTAACCCCTTCAGTAAACACCGTAAGAAAAAAAAAAAAAAACGAGGCAAAAAACAACGCTTGATAATCATACCGCCGAACAAAAAGTGGAATAACACGCGATCAAAAAGACAGATATAACTAACCATGGTACCGCTGAAAACGTCATCTTGTCCCGCAAAAAACGAGCCGCCATACAGCATCATCAGCAAAAAAATAAAAAAGTTATAGTCCTGAGAATAAAGCGATGCAAAAATAATTATTTTTTCTATAAAATAGTTTTTATCGTATAAAAGCGCCAAAACATAAAAAAATGATATAAATGAGGTGTCGCTGTAATCGTACTGACCCGAAGAATAAAACTGCTTCATCAATTTTACCAAACGCGGAACGGTATAAACGCCTCCCCCAAAAGAAATTCATGAATAGCTGGTTTTTGGTCATTCTGCCTCACAAAAATCGGAATAAAAAGCGATCAAAAAATGTCACGTGCCCGAAAATGTTACCAATAAAAACATCAACTCGTCCCGCAAAAACCAAGACCTCACATGACTCTGTGGACCAGAATATAGAAAAATTATAGCTCTCAAAATGTGGTAACGCAAAAAATATTTTTTGCAATAAAAAGCGTCTTTCAGTGTGTGACGGCTGCCAATCATAAAAATCCGCTAAAAAACCCGCTATAAAAGTAAATCAAACCCCCCTTCATCACCCCCTTAGTTAGGGAAAAATTAAAAAAATGTATTTATTTCCATTTTCCCATTAGGGCTAGGGTTAGAGTTAGGGCTAGGGTTAGGGCTAGGGTTAGGGCTAGGGTTAGGGCTAGGGTTAGGGCTAGGGCTAGGGTTAGGGCTAGGGTTAGGGCTAGGGTTAGGGCTAGGGTTAGGGTTAGGGCTAGGGTTAGGGCTAGGGTTAGGGCTAAGGTTAGGGCTAGGGTTAGGGCTAGGGTTAGGGCTAGGGTTAGGGCTAGGGTTAGGGTTAGGGCTAGGGTTAGGGCTAGGGCTAGGGTTAGGGTTAGGGCTAGGGTTAGGGCTAGGGCTACAGTTTGGGTTGGGGCTAAAGTTACAGTTAGGGTTTAGATTACATTTACGGTTGGGAATAGGGTTGGGATTAGGGTTAGGGGTGTGTCAGGGTTAGAGGTGTGGTTAGGGTTACTGTTGGGATTAGGGTTAGGGATGTGTTTGGATTAGGGTTTCAGTTATAATTGGGGGGTTTCCACTGTTTAGGCACATCAGGGGCTCTCCAAACGCGACATGGCGTCTGATCTCAATTCCAGCCAATTCTGCGTTGAAAAAGTAAAACAGTGCTTCTTCCCTTCCGAGCTCTCCCGTGTGCCCAAGCAGGGGTTTACCCCAACATATGGGGTATCAGCGTACTCAGGACAAATAGGACAACAACTTTTGGGGTCCAATTTCTCCTGCTACCCTTGGGAAAATACAAAACTCGGGGCTAAAACATATTTTTTGTGGGAAAAAAAAGATTTTTTATTTTCACGGCTCTGCGTTATAAACTGTAGTGAAACACTTGGGGGTTCAAAGTTCTCACAACACATCTAGATTAGTTCCCTGGGGGGTCTAGTTTCCAATATGGGGTCACTTGTGGGGGGTTTCTACTGTTTAGGTACATTAGGGGTTCTGCAAATGCAATGTGACGTCTGCAGACCATTCCATCTAAGTCTGCATTCCAAATGGCGCTCCTTCCCTTCCGAGCTCTGCCATGCGCTCAAACGTTGGTTTCCCCCAACATACGGGGTATCAGCGTACTCAGGACAAATTGGACAACAACTTTTGGGGTCGAATTTCTCCTCTTACCCTCGGGAAAATACAAAACTGGGGGCTAAAAAATAATTTTGGGGGGAAAGATTTTTTTTTTTAATTTTCACGGCTCTGCGTTACAAACTGTAGTGAAACACTTGGGGGTTCAAAGCTATCACAACACATCTAGATGAGTTCCTTAGGGGGTCTAGTTTCCAAAATGGTGTCACTTGTGGGAGGTTTCTACTGTTTAGGTACATTAGGGGCTCTGCAAATGCAATGTGACACCTGCAGACCATTCCATCTAAGTCCTCATTCCAAATGGAGCTCCTTCCCTTCCGAGCCCTCCCATGCGCCCAAACAGTGGTTCCCCCCCACATATGGGGTATCAGCGCACTCAGGACAAATTGGACAACAAATTGTGGGGTCGAATTTCTCCTTTTACCCTCGGAAAAATACAAAACTGGGGGCTAAAAAATAATTTTTGTGGGAAAAAATTTTTGTTTTATTTTTACGGCTCTCCATTATAAACTTCTGTGAAGCCCTTGGTGGGTCAAAGCGCTCAGCACACATCTAGATAAGTTCCTAAGGGGGTCTACTTTCCAAAATGGTGTCACTTGTGGGGGGTTTCTACTGTTTAGGTACATTAGGGGCTCTGCAAACGCAATGTGACACCTGCAGACCATTCCATCTAAGTCTGCATTCAAATGGCACTCCTTCCCTTCTGAGCCCTCCCATGTGCCCAAACAGTGGTTCCCCCCACATATGGTGTATCATCGCACTCAGGACAAATTGGGCAACAAATTTTGGGGTCCAATTTCTCCTGTTACCCTCAGGAAAATACAAAACTGGGGGCTAAATAAATAATTTTTGTGGGAAAAAAATTTTGTTTTATTTTTACGGCTCTGCATTATAAACTTCTGTGAAGCACTTGGTGGGTCAAAGTGCTCACCACACCTCTAGATAAGTTCCTTAGGGGGTCTACTTTCCAAAATGGTGTCATTTGTGGGGGGTTTCAATGTTTAGGCACATCAGTGGCTCTTCAAACGCAACATGGCGTCCCATCTCAATTCCTGTCAATTTTGCTTTGAAAAGTCAAACGGCGCTCCTTCCCTTCCGAGCTCTCCCATCCACCCAAACAGTGGTTTACCCCCACATATGGGGTATCCGCGTACTCAGGACAAATTGTACAACAACTTTTGGGGTCCAATTTCTTCTCTTACCCTTGGGAAAATAAAAAATTGGGGGCAAAAAGATAATTTTTGTGAAAAAATATGATTTTTTATTTTTACGGTTCTACATTATAAACTTCTGTGAAGCACTTGGTGGGTCAAAGTGCTCACCACACCTCTAGATAAGTTCCTTAGGGGGTCTACTTTCCAAAATGGTGTCACTTGTGGGGGGTTTCAATGTTTAGGCACATCAGTGGCTCTTCAAACGCAACATGATGTCCCATCTCAATTGCTGTCAATTTTGCATTGAAAAGTCAAACGGCGCTCCTTCCCTTCCGAGCTCTCCCATCCGCCCAAACAGTGGTTTACCCCCACATATGGGCTATCAGCGTACTCAGGACAAATTGTACAACAACTTTTGGGGTCCAATTTCTTCTCTTACCCTTGGGAAAATAAAAAATTGGGGGCGAAAAGATAATTTTTGTGAAAAAATATGATTTTTTATTTTTACGGTTCTACATTATAAACTTCTGTGAAGCACTTGTTGGGTCAAAGTGCTCACCACACCTCTAGATAAGTTCCTTAGGGGGTCTACTTTCCAAAATGGTGTCACTTGTGGGGGGTTTCAATGTTTAGCCACATCAGGGGCTCTCCAAACGAAACATGGCGTCCCATCTCAATTCCAGTCAATTTTGCATTGAAAAGTCAAATGGCACTCCTTCGCTTCCGAGCTCTGCCATGCGCCCAAACAGTGGTTTACCCCCACATGTGGGGTATTGGCATACTCAGGACAAATTGTACAACAATGTTTGGGGTCCATTTTCTCCTGTTACCCTTGGTAAAATAAAACAAATTGGAGCTGAATTACATTTTTTGTGAAAAAAAGTTAAATGTTCATTTTTATTTAAACATTCAAAAAATTCCTGTGAAGCACCAGAAGGGTTAATAAACTTCTTGAATATGGTTTTGAGCACCTTGAGGGGTGTAGTTTTTAGAATGGTGTCACACTTGGGTATTTTCTATCATATAGACCCCTCAAAATGACTTCAAATGAGATGTGGTCCCTAAAATAAAATGGTGTTGTAGATATGAGAAATTGCTGGTCAACTTTTAACCCTTATAACTCCCTAACAAAAAAAAATTTTGGTTCCAAAATTGTGCTGATGTAAAGTAGACATGTAGGAAATGTTACTTATTAAGTATTTTGTGTGACATATCTCTGTGATTTAATTGCATAAAAATTCAAAGTTGGAAAATTGCGAAATTTTCATAATTTTCGCCAAATTTCCGTTTTTTTCACAAATAAACGCAGGTACTATCAAATAATTTTTACCATTGTCATGAAGTACAATATGTCACGAGAAAACAATGTCAGAATCACCAGGATCCATTGAAGCGTTCCAGAGTTATAACCTCATAAAGGGACAGTGGTCAGAATTGTAAAAATTGGCCCGGTCATTAACGTGCAAACCACCCTTGGGGGTAAAGGGGTTAAACCATAGAGTTATGTCACACAAAATAGTTAATAAATAACATTTCCAACGTTTACTTTACATCATCACAATTTTTCAAACGTAATTTTTTTGTTAGGAAGTTAGAAGGGTTAAAAACTGATCAGCAATTTCTAATTTTTTCAACAAAATTTACAAAACCATTTTTTTCACGGATCACATCCCATTTGAAGTGTCTTTGGGGGGCATATTTGGCAGAAAATACCCAAAAGTGACACCATTCTAAAAACTGCACCCCTCAAGATGTGCGAAACATTCAAGAAGTTTGTTAACTATTCAGGTGCTTCACAGGGATTAATACAGCATGGAAGGACAAAATTAAAATTTTTACTATTTTTCCACAAAAATTTTACTTTAGGAGCACCATTTGACTTTTTTAAGGCAAAAATGCCTGTAAGCGACAGTGGACGCCCTGTCGCATTTGAAGAATCCCTGACGTGCCTAAATTGTGGAAACCCCCACAAGTGACCCCATTTTCGAAGCTAAACCCCTTAAGGAACTTATCTAGATGTGTGGTGGGCACTTTGAGCCCCAAAGTGCTTCACAGAAGTTTATAATGTAGAGCCGTGAAAATAAAAATTAACATCTTTCCCACAAAATTGTTCTTTTAGCCCAAAAATGTTTGTTTTCACAAGGGTAACAGGAGAAAATTGAATCTAAAATTTGTTGTGCAATTTCTCCTGAATAGGCCAATACCCCATATGTGGGTGGGTGAATGGCAGGGCTGTTTTCGGTGGATGGCAGGGCTTAGAATGGAAGGAACATCATTGGACTTTTTTAAAGCAAAACTGTCTGGAATTGAGAGCGGACATCATGTCTCGTTTGAAGAGCACCTGATGACTTGGTAAGGCACTTAGTTACGCCCCTCCAGGCTTTCCTTGGGCCATGGCCCAGTTTGTTACAGAATCCCCCAGAAGTCACCACATTATGGAAACTATACCTCTCAAGTGAGATGCGTAGTGATCACCTTGAACTCCCAGATGCTTCCCAAAAGTTTATATCATAGAAATATATCGTGAAAATAAAAAAAATCTCTGGGACTCAGAAGGGAAGGGAGCATTTGGATTTTGGAGTGCAGAATTCGTTGGATGTCTTTTGCACTGGGGCATAGTGATTTTCAAGAGCTTTTTTGCTACCTGTAATGTGAAAGCCCCCTATATTTCATTACAGATGACGGACCTGAGTGGAGACTTGTTTTTTTTTTGTGGATTGAGTTGAAGCTTTTACTGGGAACGTTTTACATATCATTTGGGATCAGATTTATCCTGCACTCTACACTGGGCACTTACAGCAGGGTTTCTATCTAAATCTCAGAGTAAAAATCCAGGGGTTCTGCTTGAAGCATGTATTTCAGAGATTTACATGGAAACACCAGTGTAAGTGTAAGATTCAGTCAGGACCGTAGTCATGATCCAGGATACCGGAGCTTTTGTGTCCTGGCCTCCCCTCACAGAAAAATAACATTCATCCATCCGCATACCTGTGTCTTCTCTCACCATACCCTCTGGGACTCCTCTACAGTGCTGGGGACTTTGTGTAATAGACTTCACAAGAATTGAGACACAGTCCGGTTCAAATACAAAATGAAGAACTTTAATCAATACACTTTGCAGCACATTCTTGTCAGAATCAGCATAAACATCAGGCTCCATACAGTACACATCCTGCACCTTCCCCGTACTCAGTCTCATGTTCTTCAGTACATTACAGGATAATAATGCCTGAGGCAGTACCGCAGCATTCTCCTTGTCCAGGCTCACTACCTCTGGGTTTTACCTCATCTGTTTCACCCTGGATTTGAGAGTATCTGCCCATGCAATGATCTGCCACATCTTGAACCATCTGCGCCCTGTACTTTCCCGGACTGTTTCCTCTCTTCCACTCCAAACTGCAGTAGATCTGCTGGTGTATACTGTGCTTCTGTCCCTATAGGACTCTGAATGACTGTAGTCTCCACTTGAAACGTTACGTGGTTGCTGCGGTGTCCTGGGCTTAGAGTCCGTGTGGACATTTCGGCCACCTAGGCCCTTCTAACTACCTAACAGAAACGTTCCTAGCTTACCACACAGCAGCCCCTCCAACAGTTAACCATTTACTTGCACTATGTTACTAATTATACTACAAACACTATAGTGCCCCCCATCTAGTGGCCACAATAATAAGTACACTTACCTTATTATAGTGAGTACAACAGTAAATCAATTACACCATATATACAGTTACCAAGACAACTTAATACACTGATTTGTGCAGCAGTACCAATGAGGAACAGTGGTAATACACTGTTATGAACTGGTGATTCAGAAACACAATGGACCTGGTGGTTAAGAGCACACAAAGTGACCTGATAGTTACTAATAACATAGGACGAGCTCTGAGACGTGGGAACTCTGCTGACCGCAATCCCTAATCCTATCACATCACACTAGAGGTAGCCGTGGAGCGCTCCTGACCAGACCTAGGCGCCTCGGGCACAGCCTGAGAAACTAGCTAGCCCTGAAGATAGAAAAATAAGCCTACCTTGCCTCAGAGAAATTCCCCAAAGGAAAAGGCAGCCCCCCACATATAATGACTGTGAGTAAAGATGAAAATACAAACACAGAGATGAAATAGGTTTTAGCAAAGTGAGGCCCGACTTACTGAATAGACCGAGAATAGTAAAGATAGCTTTGCGATCAGCACAAAAACCTACAAACAACCACGCAGAGGGCGCAAAAAGACCCTCCGTACCGACTAACGGCACGGAGGTGCTCCCTCTGCGTCCCAGAGCTTCCAGCAAGCAAGAAAAACCAATTGCGTTAGGCGCAATCCACGGCTGCCTCTAGTGTGGTTGGATAGGATTAGGGATTGCGGTCAGCAGAGTTCCCACGTCTCAGAGCTCGTCCTATGTCTTTTGGCTATTATCAGGTCACTTTGTGTGCTCTGAACTTCAAGGTCCATTGTGGTTCTGAATTACCTAATCATAACACATCTCACTGCAAGAGTACAAAATATTCAAGACATTGTGGTTCAGAAATCTATGTTAGAACCTAGAATTCCACAATATACTCCAACTCCCCCTCCACCAAAACCGGAGCAGGAGGATCAACAGATGGAACCATAGGTGCCACGTATCTCCGCAACAATGACCTATGGAATACGTTATGGATGGAAAAAGAATCTGGAAGGGTCAAACGAAAAGACACAGGATTAAGAACCTCAGAAATCCTATACGGACCAATGAAACGAGGCTTAAACTTAGGAGAGGAAACCTTCATAGGAATATGACGAGATGACAACCAAACCAAATCCCCAACACGAAGTCGGGGACCCACACAGCGTCTGCGATTAGCGAAACGTTGAGCCTTCTCCTGGGACAATATCAAATTGTCCACTACATGAGTCCAAATCTGCTGCAACCTGTCCACCACCGTATCCACACCAGGACAGTCCGAAGACTCAACCTGCCCTGAAGAGAAACGAGGATGGAACCCAGAGTTGCAGAAAAACGGCGAAACCAAGGTAGCCGAGCTGGCCCGATTATTAAGGGCGAACTCAGCCAAAGGCAAGAAGGACACCCAATCATTCTGATCAGCAGAAACAAAGCATCTCAGATATGTTTCCAAGGTCTGATTGTTTCGTTCGGTCTGGCCATTAGTCTGAGGATGGAAAGCCGAGGAAAAAGACAAATCAATGCCCATCCTAGCACAAAAAAGCTCGCCAAAACCTCGAAACAAACTGGGAACCTCTGTCAGAAACGATGTTCTCCGGAATGCCATGTAAACGAACCACATGCTGGAAAAACAATGGCACCAAATCAGAGGAGGAAGGCAATTTAGACAAGGGTACCAAATGGACCATCTTAGAGAAGCGATCACAAACCACCCAAATGACCGACATCTTTTGAGAGACGGGGAGATCCGAAATAAAATCCATAGAGGTATGTGTCCAGGGCCTCTTCGGGACTGGCAAGGGCAAAAGCAACCCACTGGCACGAGAACAGCAGGGCTTAGCCCGAGCACAAATCCCACAGGACTGCACAAACGAACGCACATCCCACGACAGAGACGGCCACCAAAAGGATCTAGCCACCAAATCTCTGGTACCAAAGATTCCAGGATGACCAGCCAACACCGAACAATGAACCTCAGAGATAACTCTACTCGTCCATTTATCAGGGACAAACAGTTTCTCCGCTGGGCAACGGTCAGGTCTATTAGCCTGAAATTTCTGCAGCACCCGCCGCAAATCAGGGGAGATGGCAGACAAAATTACCCCCTCTTTGAGAATACCCGCCGGCTCAGGCAAACCCGGAGAGTCGGGCACAAAACTCCTAGACAGGGCATCCGCCTTCACATTCTTAAAGCCCGGAAGGTACGAAACTACAAAATCAAAACGGGAGAAAAACAGCGACCAACGAGCCTGTCTAGGATTCAACCGTTTGGCAGACTCGAGATAAGTCAAGTTCTTGTGATCAGTCAAGACCACCACGCGATGCTTGGCTCCTTCAAGCCAATGACGCCACTCCTCGAATGCCCACTTCATGGCCAACAACTCTCGATTGCCAACATCATAATTGCGCTCAGCAGGCGAAAACTTCCTGGAAAAGAAGGCGCTTGGTTTCATCACCGAGCAATCAGAACTTCTCTGCGACAAAACAGCCCCCTCTCCAATTTCAGAAGCATCAACCTCGACCTGGAACAGAAGCGAAACATCTGGTTGACACAACACAGGGGCAGAAGAAAAACGACGCTTTAACTCTTGAAAAGCTTCCACAGCAGCAGAAGACCAATTGACCACATCAGCACCCTTCTTGGTCAAATCGGTCAATGTTTTAGCAATACTAGAAAAATTACAGATGAAGCGACGATAAAAATTAGCAAAGCCCAGGAACTTTTGCAGACTCTTCAGAGATGTCGGCTGAGTCCAATCATAGATGGCCTGGACCTTAACAGGGTCCATCTCGATAGTAGAAGGGGAAAAAATGAACCCCAAAAATGAAACCTTCTGAACACCAAAGAGACACTTTGATCCCTTCACAAACAAAGAATTAGCACGCAGGACCTGGAACACCATTCTGACCTGCTTCACATGAGACTCCCAATCATCGGAGAAGACCAAAATATCATCCAAGTATACAATCAGGAATTTATCCAGGTACTCTCGGAAGATGTCATGCATAAAGGACTGAAACACCGATGGAGCATTGGCAAGTCCGAAAGGCATAACTAGGTACTCAAAATGGCCCTCGGGCATATTAAATGCAGTTTTCCATTCATCACCCCGCTTAATACGCACAAGATTATACGCACCACGAAGATCTATCTTGGTGAACCAACTAGCCCCCTTGATCCGAGCAAACAAATCAGATAGCAGCGGCAAGGGGTACTGAAATTTGACCGTGATTTTATTTAGAAGGCGGTAATCAATACAAGGTCTCAGCGAACCATCCTTCTTGGCCACAAAAAAGAACCCCGCTCCCAATGGCGACGATGACGGGCTAATATGACCTTTCTCCAAGGACTCCTTCACGTAACTCCGCATAGCGGCGTGCTCAGGTACAGATAAATTAAACAGTCGACCCTTAGGAAACTTACTACCAGGAATCAAATCGATAGCACAATCACAATCCCTATGAGGAGGTAGGGCATTGGACTTGGGCTCATCAAATACATCCCGGTAATCAGAAAAGAACTCTGGGACCTCAGAAGGGGTGGATGACAAAATAGACAGAAATGGGACATCACCATGTACCCCCTGACAACCCCAGCTGGACACAGACATGGATTTCCAATCTAATACTGGGTTATGGACTTGTAGCCATGGCAACCCCAACACGACCACATCATGCAGATTATGCAACACCAGAAAGCGAATATCCTCCTGATGTGCAGGAGCCATGCACATGGTCAGCTGGGTCCAGTACTGAGGCTTATTCTTGGCCAAAGGCGTAGCATCAATTCCTCTCAATGGAATAGGACACTGCAAGGGCTCCAAGAAAAACCCACAATGCCTAGCATACTCCAAGTCCATCAAATTCAGGGCTGCGCCTGAATCCACAAATGCCATGACAGAATAAGATGACAAAGAGCAGATCAAAGTAACGGACAAAAGAAATTTTGACTGTACCGTACCAATGGTGGCAGACCTAGCGAACCGCTTAGTGCGCTTAGGACAATCGGAGATAGCATGAGTGGAATCACCACAGTAGAAACACAGCCCATTCTGATGTCTGTGTTCTTACCGTTCAACTCTGGTCAAAGTCCTATCGCACTGCATAGGCTCAGGTTTATGCTCGGATAATACCGCCAAATGATGCACAGATTTACGCTCACGCAAGCGTCGACCGATCTGAATGGCCAAAGACATAGACTCATTCAGACCAGCAGGCATGGGAAATCCCACCATGACATTCTTAAGGGCTTCAGAGAGACCCTTTCTGAAAATAGCTGCCAGCGCACCTTCATTCCATTGAGTGAGCACGGACCACTTTCTAAACTTCTGACAATAAATCTCTATCTCATCCTGACCCTGACACAGAGCTAGCAAATTTTTCTCTGCCTGATCCACCGAATTAGGTTCATCGTACAGCAATCCGAGCGCCAGGAAAAACGCATCAATATTACATAATGCAGGATCTCCTGGCGCAAGGGAAAATGCCCAGTCTTGAGGGTCGCCACGTAATAAAGAAATAATGATCCTAACTTGTTGAACTGGGTCACCAGAGGAGCGAGGTTTCAAAGCCAGAAACAGTTTACAATTATTTTTGAAACTCAGAAATTTAGCTCTATCTCCAGAAAACAAATCAGGAATAGGAATTATTGGTTCTAACATAGGATTCTGAACCACAAAGTCTTGAATATTTTGTACTCTTTAAGTGAGATGATCCACACATGAAGACAGACCTTTAATGTCCATCACTACACCTGTGTCCTGAACCACCCAAATGTCTAGGGGAAAAAAGGCAAAACACAGTGCAAAGAAAAAAAAATGGTCTCAGAACTTCTTTTTTCCCTCTATTGAGAAGCATTAGTACTTTGGGCCTCCAGTACTGTTATGATTAGGTAATTCAGAACCACAATGGACCTTGAAGTTCAGAGCACACAAAGTGACCTGATAATAACCAAAAGACATAGGATGAGCTCTGAGACGTGGGAACTCTGCTGACCGCAATCCCTAATCCTATCCAACCACATTAGAGGCAGCCGTGGATTGCGCCTAACGCTCCCTATGCAACTCGGCACAGCCTGAGAAACTAGCTAGGCCTAAGATAGAAAAATAAGCCTACCTTGCCTCAGAGAAATACCCCAAAGGAAAAGGCAGCCCCCCACATATAATGACTGTGAGTAGAGATGAAAATACAAACGCAGAGATGAAATAGATTTAGCAAAGTGAGGCCCAACTTACTGAACAGACCGAAGATAGGAAAGATAACTTTGCGGTCAACACAAAACCCTACAAACAACCACGCAGAGGGGCAAAAAGACCCTCCGCACCGACTAACGGTACGGAGGTGCTCCCTCTGCGTCCCAGAGCTTCCAGCAAGCAAGAAAAACCAATTAAGCAAGCTGGACAGAAAAAATAGCAAACAAAAATAACACAAGCAAAACTTAGCTTATGAAGAGCAGACAGGCCACAGGAACGATCCAGGAGAAAGCAAGACCAACACTAGAACATTGACTGGAGGCCAGGAGCAAAGCACTAGGTGGAGTTAAATAGAGCAGCACCTAACGACTTCACCACATCACCTGAGGAAGGAAACTCAGAAGCCGCAGTACCACTCTCATCCACCAACGGAAGCTCATAGACAGAATCAGCCGAAGTACCACTTGTGACCACAGGAGGGAGCTCTGCCACAGAATTCACAACAGAGATGATCCACACAAGAAAACAGACCTTTAATGTCCATCACTACACCTGTGTCCTGAACCACCCAAATGTCTAGGGGAAAAGAAAGACAAAGCACAGTGCAGAGAAAAAAAAATGGTCTCAGAACTTCTCTTTTCCCTCTATTGAGAAGCATTAGTACTTTGGGCCTCCAGTACTGTTATGAACTGGTGATTCAGAAACACAATGGACCTGGTGGTTAAGAGCACACAAAGTGACCTGATAGTTACTAATAACATAGGATGAGCTCTGAGACGTGGGAACTCTGCTGACCGCAATCCCTAATCCTATCACACCACACTAGAGGTAGCCGTGGAGCGCTCCTGACCAGACCTAGGCGCCTCGGGCACAGCCTGAGAAACTAGCTAGCCCTGAAGATAGAAAAATAAGCCTACCTTGCCTCAGAGAAATTCCCCAAAGGAAAAGGCAGCCCCCCACATATAATGACTGTGAGTAAAGATGAAAATACAAACACAGAGATGAAATAGGTTTTAGCAAAGTGAGGCCCGACTTACTGAATAGACCGAGGATAGTAAAGATAGCTTTGCGGTCAGCACAAAAACCTACAAACAACCACGCAGAGGGCGCAAAAAGACCCTCCGTACCGACTAACTGCACGGAGGTGCTCCCTCTGCGTCCCAGAGCTTCCAGCAAGCAAGAAAAACCAATATAGCAAGCTGGACAGAAAAAATAGCAAACAAAAGTAACACAAGCAGAACTTAGCTTATGCAGGGCAGACAGGCCACAAGACGATCCAGGAAAGAGCAAGACCAATACTGGAACATTGACTGGAGGCAAGGAACAAAGAACTAGGTGGAGTTAAATAGAGCAGCACCTAACGACTTAACCTCGTCACCTGAGGAAGGAAACTCAGAAGTCGCAGCCCCACTCACATCCACCAGAGGAAGCTCATAGACAGAACCAGCCGAAGTACCACTCATGACCACAGGAGGGAGCTCGACCACAGAATTCACAACAATACACATGTTCGTGTAGCAGTACCAATCTCCAGCATTATTAAGTGACATATCAAAGAACAATGTTAACTATTGCTTACACAATATCTTGTACACAAGTGGAAATGACCATAACATAATGGTACTGGGATGGCAGGTACGTCATACATAGCCCATCCCCCCACATAATTGCTCAGCGTAAAACGCAGGGTAAATGTGAGCCGAGCCTGACTACGATCTTTGGGAGGCAGAATGAAAAAATCAACAGTAGGTGAAAAATGTATTCTATTTATTTTTTACGCCATTCCTCGTGCGGTACAAGTCATTAGACTACTTTATTCTTCGGGTTATATTTTTTTATTTTTGGCTGCAGTGACACACTAAAAGATGCTTTTTTCTTGCAAAAACTAGCTTTTGCATCTCCATATTTTGCAAGTTAAAATTTTTCCAAATTTCTGTTGACAGTCATGTGAGGGTTTGTTTTTTGCTGGATAAGTTGACGTTTTTATTGGTACCATTTTCGGGCATATAACATTTTTTGTTCGCTTTCTATTCCGATTTTTAGGAAGAAGAATTAAAAAAAAACAGCAGTTCAAGAATTATTTTTTGGAATTTTTATGCTGTTTCGCATGTGCTAAAATTGATAAGGTAACTTTATTCTTTGTGTCAGTACAGCGATACCTCATTTGTCATTTTTTCATGTTTTGCCGCTGTTACACATTAAAAACTATTTTATAGAAAAAAAATTGTTTTGCATCACTATATTCTGAGAGCTATAACTTTTTAATTTTTCAGCTGATGAAGCTTTTTGGTGGCTTGGTTTTTGTAGGACAAGATGACGTTTTCAGTGATACCATTTTTACTTACATTTGTCTTTTTGATCACGTTTAATTCCACATTTTTTCCAGCGGTATGATGAAAAAATCATAATTTGCGATTTTTTCTTTTGTGGCGTTTACTGAAGGGGTTAACTAGTGTGACTATTTTATAAATCGGATCGTTCTAAACATGGTGATACCAAATATGTGTACTTTTTTTTTACATAAAAATGTGTTTTTATTTTTGTAATATTTTTATTATTATTTTATATTTAAAATATACTGTATATATATACGTATATATATATATACATATATATGTATATATATATATATACAGTACAGACCAAAAGTTTGGACACACCTTCTCATTTAAAGATTTTGCTGTATTTTCATGACTATGAAAATTGTACATTCACACTGAAGGCATCAAAACTATGAATTAACACATATGGAATTGTATACTTAACAAAAAAGTGTGAAACAACTGAAAATATGTCTTATATTCTAGGTTCTTCAAAGTAGCCACCTTTTGCTTTGATGACTGCTTTGCACACTCTTGGCATTCTCTTGATGAGCTTCTAGAGGTGGTCACTGGGAATGGTCTTCCAACAATCTTGAAGGAGTTCCCAGAGATGCTTAGTACTTTTTGGCCCTTTTGCCTTTATTCTGTGGTCCAGCTCAACCCAAACCATATCGATCGGGTTCAGGTCTGGTGACTGTGGAGGCCAGGTCATCTGGCGTAGCACCCCATCACTCTTCTTCTTGGTCAAATAGCCCTTACACAGCCTGGAGGTTTGTTTGGGGTCATTGTCCTGTTGAAAAATAAATGATGGTCCAACTAAACACAAACCGAATGGTATAGCATGCTGATGCAAGATGCTGTGGTAGCCATGCTTGTTCAGTATGCCTTCAATTTGGAATAAATCCTTAACAGTGTCACCAGCAAAGCACCCCCACACCATCACACCTCCTCCTCCATGCTTCATGGTGGGAAACAGGCATGTAGAGTTCACTTGTTCATCATTTCTGCGTCGCACAAAGACACGGTGGTTGGAACTAAAGATCTCAAATTTTGACTCATCAGACCAAAGCACAGATTTCCACTGGTCTAATGTCCATTCCTTTCGTTCTTTAGCCCAAACAAGTCTCTTCTGCTTGTTGCCTTTCCTTAGCTGTGGTTTCCTAGCAGCTATTTTACCATGAAGGCCTGCTGCACAAAGTCTCCTCTTAACAGTTGATGTAGAGATGTGTCTGCTGCTAGAATGCTGTGTGGCATTGACCTGGTCTCTAATCTGAGCAGTTGTTGACCTGTGATTTCTGAGGCTGGTGACTCGGATAAACTTATCCTCAGAAGCAGAGGTGACTCTTGGTCTTCCTTTCCTGGGGCGGTCCTGATGTGGGCCAGTTTCTTTGTAGCGCTTGATGGTTTTTGCCACTGCACTTGGGGACACTTTCAAAGTTTTCCCAATTTATGAGACTGACTGACCTTCATTTCTTAAAGTAATGATGGCCACTCGTTTTTTTTAATTAGCTGCTTTTTTCTTGCCATAATACAAATACTAACAGTCTATTCAGTAGGACTATCAGCTGTGTATCCACCAGACTTCTGCACAACACAACTGATGGTCCCAACCCCATTTATAAGGCAAGAAAACCCACTTAATAAGCCTGACAGGGCACACCTGTGAAGTGAAAACCATTCCCGGAGACTACCTCTTGAAGCTCATCAAGAGAATGCCAAGAGTGTGCAAAGCAGTCATCAAAGCAAAAGGTGGCTTCTTTGAAGAACCTAGAATATAATACATATTTTCAGTTGTTTCACACTTTTTTGTTAAGTATATAATTCCACATGGGAATTTCATAGTCATGAAAATACAGAAAAATCTTTAAATGAGAAGGTGTCCAAACTTTTGGTCTGTACTGTATATATTTACACTTTTTTAAATTTATTTTTCACTTTTGTACTTAGTGCCATTATGGGACTTTCATTTTTTTCACAATGATCGCAAATGTAATGCATTGCAATGCACCAGCACTGATTACAGATTGCAAGAACTGATTACAAACTGATGAAACATATGACATGGGGTTCCCCTTATTTTTAATAACCAGCTAAGGGAAAGCAGACAGCTGTGAGATGGCCATATACTGGAAAGGGGTGACTAACCATGGACCTTCCAAGGCTATTAACTCCTTCATGACCGTTTTCGTTTTTTGCTCCCCTTCTTCCTAGAGCCATAACTTTTTTTATTTTTCTGTCAATACGGCCATGTGAGGGCTTGTTTTTTGTAAGACAAGTTGTACTTTTGAACGACACCATTGGTTTTAACATATGGTGTACTGGAAAATGGGAAAAAAATCCAAGTGTGGTGAAATTGCAAAAAAAAGTGCAATCCCACAGTTGTTTTTTGTTTTGCTTTTTTATTATGTTGACTGAATGCTAAAACTGACCTGCCATTATGATTCACCAGGTCATTACAAGTTAATAGACACCAGACATGTCTAGATTATTTTTTATCTAAGTGGTGAAAAAACATTCCATACTTTGTTAAAAAAAATAAAAATTGTGACATTTTCCGATACCTGTAAAGTCTCCATTTTTCGTGATCTCAGGTTGGTTGACAGCTTGTTCTTTGCGCACCGAGCTAACGTTTTTAATGATACCATTTTGGTGCAGGTACAATCTTTTGATTGCCCGTTATTGCATTTTAATGCAATGTTGTAGCGACCAAAAAAAACGTAATTCTGGCCTTTTGATTTTTTTTCTCGCTACGCCAATTAGAAATCAGGTTAATCCTTTTTTTATTGATAGATCAGGCAATTCTGAATGCAGCGATACCAAATATGTGTATTTTTGATTTTTTTATTGTTTTATTTTGAATGGGGAGAAGGGAGGGTGATTTGAACTTTTATATATTTTTTATTTTTTTTATATTTTTAAAAACATTTTTTTTTTTGGCATGCTTTAGTAGTCTTCATGGGAGACTAGAAGCTGCCATAATCTAATCGGCTCTGCTACATACTGGCGATGATCAGATCAGAGATGTAGCAGAATTACTCACTTGGTATGAGCGCCGACTACCGGGCAGAGCTCATAGAAATCTGGCAGTGACAACCATAGAGGTCTGCAGGAGACCTCTGGTTGTCATGCCAACCCATTGGTGACCCGCCGTCATGTGACGGGGTCACCAATGGGCGAATTTCAGGCGCGCTTGCTGGAAACACGTGTTCAATGCTGCTGTCAGAGTTTGACAGTGGCATTTATCGGGTTAACAGCCACAGGAGGATCGCTGTTAGCGGCACATGTCAGCTGTTCAAAACAGCTGACATGTGCCAGAGAAGTGTCAGCGCCATAGCCCACATCAAAGGAAGGGTGTCCGACATTGGCGTATTATTACGCCCAATTTCAGAAAGGGGTTAATATCAGTCCTGGCTGTGTGCTTAGCCTTTACTGGTTATTAAAAATGGGGAGACCCTAAAAAAATGATGTGGGGTACCCCATTTTTTTAATAACCAGAAATGGCTATGCAGACAGCTATGGAAACGCTAACCAGTGAATGGGGTCTTACCTTACTGCAGTCTGCAATTTCCCATTAAGAGAGTTTCTATTAGGACTGTGAGCCCTAGTGGGTACAGTGATGATACTGCCTGTAAAGTGCTATGAAATATTTTGGCACTATCTATATAATAGTCTAAGGGGTACTTCCGTCTGTTTGTCTGTCTGTCTATTTGTCTGTAACGGAAATCCCACATCGCTGATTGGTCACGGCTGGCCGGCCGCGACCAATCAGCGACAGGCTTAGGCTACGTTCACATTAGCGTTTTGCGTGTTTGCGTCGGGCGACGCAGCGGCGACGCATGCGTCATGCGCCCCTATATTTAACATGGGGGACGCATGGACATGCGTTGTGCTGCGTTGTGCGACGCATGCGTTTTTTTTGCCGCAAGTGTCGGGCGCAGAAAACGCAACAAGTTGCATTTTTCTTGCGTCCAAATTTCGGCAAAAAACGACGCATGCGTCGCAAAACGCAGCGTTTTTGCGTGCGTTTTGGTGCGTTTTTATTTGCGTTGTGTGTTGCGTCGCCGACGCAGCGGCGCACAACGCAAATGTGAACGTAGCCTTAGTCCGGCCACAATTTGGCCCCTCCCTATTCCCCTCCAGTCAGTGCCCCCTCCCTACTCCCCTCCAGTCAGTGCCAGTGTGTCGCCCCATCCCGGACCAACTTTTTAGTATTGATGCTGCCTATGCAGCATCAATAGTAAAAAGATTTAATGTTAAGAATAATTTAAAAAAATAAAAAATTGTGCTATTCTCACCTTCCGCCATTCACCGATGCGCGCAATGCTGCCGCCAGCTTCCGTTCCCAGTGATGCATTGCGAAATTACCAAGATGACTCAGCGGTCTCGCGAGAGCGCTAAGTCATCTGGGTAATTTCGCAATGCATCACTGGGAACGGAAGCTGGAGGCAGCATCGCGCGCATCGGAACAGCTTCGGTTGATGGTGGAGGGTGAGTATATAACTATTTTTTATTTAATTTTTTTTTACAGGGATATGGTACCCACACTGCTATATACTATGTGGGCTGTGTTATATACTGCGTGGGCTGTGTTATGAGGGATATGGTGCCCACACTGCTATATACTATGTGGGCTGTGTTATATACTGCGTGAGCTGTGTTGTATACTGCGTGAGCTGTATTGCATACTGCGTGGCCTGTACTATATACTACGTGGGCTGTGTTATATAATAGGTGGGCTGTGCTATACATTACGTTGGCTGTGTTATATACTGCCTGGCTGCTATATACTACATGGGCAGTGTTATATACTGCATGGGCTATGCTATATATTACGTGGTTGTGGTATATACTACATGGCTGTCTGTGTTATATACTACGTGGCTGTGTTGTATACTACGTGGCTGTGCTATATACTACGTGGATGTGCTTTGAGTGACGTACATACATACATACATATTCTAGAATACCCAATGCATGTTGTATACTACTTGGGCTGTGTTATATACTGCATAGACTGTGTTATATATTACGCGGCCTGTGTTATATACTGCGTGGGCTGTGCTATATATTATGTGGGCTGTGTTATATACTACATGGCTGCTATATACTATGTGGCTGTGCTATATACTACGTGACTGTGCTATATACAATGTGGCTGTGCTATATACTACGTGGCTGTCTGTGTTACGTGGGCTGTGCTATATACTATATGGCTGCTATATACTATGTGGCTGTGCTATATACTACGCAGCTGTGCTATATACTACGTGGCTGTGTTATATACTATGTGGCTGTGTTATATGCTACATGGCTGTGTTATATATTACGTGGGCTGTGTTATATACTAAATGGCTGTGTTATATACTATGTGGCTGTGCTATATACTACGTGGCTGTGCTAAGCGCGACGTACATACATAAATACATATTCTAGAATACCAGATGCATTGGAATCGGGCCACCATCTAGTGTATTTTATAAGGCAGTAAAATACATGAAAGTTTCTGTATAGTTCAGAAAACACTTTAGTCTGTCTTGTGTACTGTACGTGCTAGTACAAGGTGACATATCCTAGTGATACCACTAGGACTATAAGGTGGGTATTGGTGCTTCAGCTGCTTTTTTCAGCTATAATTTGATAATTGTAATCATTATCGTTTCATAATTATAATCATGTATTCTGTATAGTTGGCAGAAACTGAAGCATGAAGCAGAAGAGTATTGGAATAATGGTAACCAAGTGTCTTCTTAAAAAAATTCACATGATGATTGTAAATGTACAGTGCCTGACGTACAAAAAACTGGAGCGTCGTTTGACTTAAAATAATGGTCACTTACTTTATGGGTTTAGAGACTAGTATGTATACATGAATGGCAGGAAATGCCTTTTGTACTTGTCACTTCCTGTGTCCGATTTCTGACATTTAGTTCTTTCCCCTTTATCGACAATTTGGTAACAAAGAAGACATGGGAGTTTCCAGCACCATTCCATGTGCATACTCCAATATCGTGTGTCACTTCTTGCTCATACTTTAAAGCTTGAAATCTGTGTCAGAGTTTTACATTTACCTTTATGTTAACGCCAGGTATGAAAACGTTTTACCACTATTGTCCTAGTAGTTATGTTAAGACATCCTCCTCGTGCATTTTTTGTGGCAATAGTTTTACTTTTGAAAAACACCATTAATTTCCTGCAGAATTTTTTAGGGTGCTGTTTTTGGTATTAAGACTTGTTTTTGGGGAGGGGAAATGCAATGGATCCATAAAAGGCACTAAAGGTGTAGAAATAGACCACCAGCAAAAATAAATGTACCAATCCTGTCACAGATAAACTGATAGATATAACGCCACCGCCTCCATCCCACATTTCTTCCATCCTCTTCTGCTGCTGCTCAGGGTCTGCGCACTGTGCACAGAACCCCAGGCACTGAGCTTAGGGCACATGCTCCTTCTTAAAGGGGCCGCATATCACCCTAATCTGTCCCCAACCAATAGCTGGGAGACAATTATTATTTAAGCCACCTCCGCCTAGTGTCCTTGCACAAACTCCAAACTTCTCCCAAAAGTGTATGTTACTGTTCGGGTTCAGAAACCCAAACAAAGCTTGTTGAAAGGTTGCAGTGCAGCTAGTCAACAAGCTTTCCTTTTGTGGGCACTTCCGGCTCAATCACAGCCATGTCAAGTATTGGCATGGCTGTGATTGGCTGGCACACAGTTTAAAAAAACACCAAAACATGGGGTCTTGTCTAATTGTGATAAAAATCACAGGCATAACCCAAGAAAGAAAAGAACATGTCCACATGAACGGGAGCTCCTCAAACAATTACACAAAAGTTACAAAGTTTTTATTGAAAACGTACCACAATGGTCAAAGATACATCACACAAAAAATAGGACTAAAAACATTTAAAAATGCAATGCACAGAACAAACGTGCACAACAGACATTTCCTAATATAGGGAAAATGCCTAACCACATCCCCTTCCCCTCCCAAAAATTGAAATGGATATATTCAGCACAATGGCCAATAATTTAGCCATATAGCAGTACATACAGTGCAGATGGTCTCTATACAATACTAATAATAACTGTGAAGTACTGCTATATCCCCGCTATCAAAAGATGCAGTGCATACTTATATATGGACTCACTAATATCACAGTGCCATATGGTCCCACAGACAATTAAAGCCAAGGAACAGTTAATGAAAGCAAACCTGTGACAATCAATGCCTCAATGGCTGCTGGGACAAAAGCTCATGCCCCATTAATGCAGATGCAAATGTACAAGATAATCAACATAATGGTCTGAGATTTGCCTGGATAGTGCATAATATACCTGTGCCTAGAAAGAACCGCTGATACAAAATGGATCAAGACCCCAAGACAGCCTAGATAAAGGGGTAAGAGAAGCAAAAAAGGGGGGAGGAGGGGATGTGGGGTGCGAACCCACGCGTATCGCCGCAACTATGGCGGCTTCCTCAGGGAAAGAATAGCAGCAATCACAGGCATAGGACATAGGCATTAATGGATTATCAACGGAAAGGAGGTGAGTATAACTTTGCTTTTTTATTTTGACTTGTTGAATAAATGGGTAAAAGAGGGTCAGGGAGTTTTAATTTAAAATAAAGAACTTTGTGTGTTTATTTCAATTAAAGGACTGTACTCTGTCTGATGCTTGATGTTAGCTGACTTTATAAAGCTGACATCAATCCCAAAACTATTACCACACTTGCCACTGCACCAGAGCAAGTGTGAAGAGCCTGTCAAAGTGCCAGAATTGGTGTATCTTATGGATGCACCCTTTCTGGGGCAGCTGCAGGCTGCTATTTTTAGGGTGGGGAGGGCCAATATCAATGGCCCCTTCTCAGTCACAGAATACCAGCCCACAGCTGGCACTTATTTATTTAAATAATAAAAAAAGTCTTGGGGACCCCTCTATTTTTGATAACCAGCCAAGATAAAGCTGACAGCTGAGGGTTGCAATCCGCCGCTATCACCATTACCTGCGCTGGTTATCAAATAGAGGGCGACCCCACACCATTTTATATATTTATTAGGTAAATGTACAAGATGGTGAATACACTCATCATTGCTCTTGCTGCTATCAGCGAGACCAGGCATACAATGATTAGAATAGTACCCTCATGAGCCGATGCCTGAGATGGTGGTAACCTTTTCACCAATGATCTACTCTGCCGGCTTACACACTCCCATCTGTGTGACAGCATGGGAACTGCAGCGCTATGATCAGAGCCGGTGTTTCTCGCACTGTCATGCAGATGACAGCGTGGAAAATGCCGAATGTTCATTTGAATGGGGTCAAGTTTGGGTACCACTCTCTATTACCCAAACCAATCTTTTTATTAAAGTTCAGCCCAACCCGATGGACCCGAACATCCAAAGGTCTGCCCATCCCTACACAGTCTTAAGATGTGCTGAGTTTATCATCTAACATAAACCACTGTTATAACTTTAATTATAAATTTAAGCCTTACTTAATAAAAAATGATCTATATATTTCACAGGATTAGTAGATCTACCCCACTGTATTAAAAAGCACTCTCGATCTGGACATTTTACAGAATTTATATTCTTGGCAAGTTAAACAAGCATGTAATGTTATTTCCATGGTTGGTAATTTAAGAATAATTTCCTTATCGAAAAACAATGAATCATTTGTTATCATGCTCAGAGTCACAAAAAACATTTTATCATAAACTTAGATATGGAAAATTGGGAACTAAAATGAAGAAGTCTGCAACACAATGATGATTTTGTCACTTCAGTTTCTTGAATACTCAACTATTCAGAATATCAATAAGAGAGAATAATAAACATAACAAACTTGTTTTTATCACATATCATTAAAGCTCAGAACTTACATGTTCCATTTGGAGGCCATGTTAACATTTTCACACTGCTGCTTCAAGTTAGCTCTTATTATCAGTATTTGGGATACTACAGACTTTAGCATAAGAAAAAAAGACATTTTGTTGGTTTACTGTAATATAATAATGACTATGGATTAATTGAAATAATCTGCACCTTTTACTATTTACCACTATATAAAAATTTGGAGTAAAGGTACCGTCACACTAGACGATATCGCTAGCGATCCGTGACGTTGCAGCGTCCTCGCTAGCGATATCGTCCAGTGTGACAGGCAGCAGCGATCAGGCCCCTGCTGGGAGATCGCTGGTCGGGGAAGAAAGTCCAGAACTTTATTTCATCGCTGGACTCCCCGTAGACATCGCTGAATCGGCGTGTGTGACACCGATTCAGCGATGTCTTTGCTGGTAACCAGGGTAAACATCGGGTAACTAAGCGCAGGGCCGCGCTTAGTAACCCGATGTTTACCCTGGTTACCATCCTAAAAGTAAAAAAACAAACAGTACATACTTACCTACCGCTGTCTGTCCTCCAGCGCTGTGCTCTGCTCTCCTCCTGCTCTGGCTGTGAGCGTCGGTCAGCCGGAAAGCAGAGCGGTGACGTCACCGCTCTGCTTTCTGGCTGCCCGGCGCTCACAGCCAGACCAGAGAAGCAGAGCGCCGAGGACAGACAGCGGTAGGTAAGTATGTAGCGTTTGTTTTTTTACTTTTTAGGATGGTAACCAGGGTAAACATCGGGTTACTAAGCGCGGCCCTGCGCTTAGTTACCCGATGTTTACCCTGGTTACCGGGGACCTCGGGATCGTTGGTCGCTGGAGAGCTGTCTGTGTGACAGCTCTCCAGCGACCAAACAGCGACGCTGCAGCGATCCGGATCGTTGTCGGTATCGCTGCAGCGTCGCTATGTGTGACGGTACCTTAAGGCTGCAAAGTGTCACAGATTATGTGCACCATAGTTTTCAATCTATTGGCCATATTTGCACAATCCAGAGAATTGTATCCTGTATCTCAAGTTCTAATGGGCTGGTGGTCATGTTTCTACACTATCACTCCATTCACTGCCTATAAGACAGGAGAAGTAAAATGCACTTCATATAGTCCTCCATATAATATACAATATGGAGGACTATGGGGAGTGCATTATACTGCATGGAGGACTATGGGGAGTGCATTATACTATATGGAGGACTATGGGGAGTGCATTATACTGCAAGGAGGAGTATAGAAAATGCATTACAATGTACAGAGGACTATTGGGAGTGCATTATACTATATGAGGGTGTATTTTACTATATGGAGGACTATGACTGTGCATTATACAATATACAGAACTATGCAGAGTGCATTATACTATATGGATAACTATGGTAAGTACAGTATACTGCATGGAGAACTATGGGAAGTGCATTATCCTGTACAGAGGACTAAGAGGAGTGCATTATACTATAAGGAGGACTATAGGGAGTGCATTATACTGCATGGAGAAGTATGGGGGATGCATTACAATGTATGGAGGACTATGGGGAATGCATTCTACTATATGGGAGTATATTTTACTGTATGAAAGACTATAATGGTGCATTATACTATATACAGAACTATGGGGAATGCATTATACTATATGGGGTGTATTTTACTATATGGAGGACTATAAGATGCATTATACTGTATACAGGACTATGGAGTGTGCATTATACTATATGGATGACTATGGTAAGTACAGTATACTGCATGGAGGACTATTGTGAGTACATTATACTGTGTGAATGACTATGGGGAGTACATTATACTGTATGGAGGACTATGGTGAGTGCATTATAGTGTATGGAGGACTATGGAGAGTGAATTAATCTGTAGAAAGGACTATGGAAAGTACTTTAAATTATATGAAAAACTATGGGTAGTGCATTATGCTGTATAGAGGACTATGGGGAGCACATTATACTGTATGTAAGACTATACAGAGTACATTATACTATATGGAGGACTATGGTGAGTGCATGATACTATTTGGGGGACTGTGAGTCAATTATACTATATGGAGGACTATTTGGGTGCTTTATACTATATGGAAGACTTTGGGGAGTGCACTATACTATATGTAGGACTATGTGGAAAGATTATACTATGTTGAAGACTATGGGTGTGCATTATACTATATGGAGGACTATTGGGAGCCCATTATGCAGTACAGATGACCATGGGGAGTGCATTATATGATATGGAGGACTATGGGGAGTGCATTACAATGTTCAGAGGACTATAGGGAGTGTATTATACTATATGGGGGTGTACTTTACTATATGGAGGACTATGAGGGTGCATTATACTATATAGATGACTATGGGGGTGCATTATGCTATATGGAGAACTATTGGGGTGCACTATATTATATGGAGGACTATGGGGAGTGCATTATACTGTATGAAGAATTATGGGGTTCAGTATACAATGCGGAGGACTATGGGGCCATTTATACTATATGGAGGGCTATGTGGGGCTATTATAATAGTTGGGGGGTTATGTGAGGTCCATTATAATATGCGTGAACCTTTATATTTTGGAGGGATATGTGGGGGACATTATACTGTATGTAAGAAATGATACAGTGTGAAGGTTTGTGAAGGTACATCATGATGTTTGGAGGGCTAGTGAGGGCCATTATACTGTTTGGTTGGGTGTGAGGCCATTATACTGTATGTAGGCCCATTATACTGCATGCAGGGCAGAGTGGGGGATCACACTGTGTTAGGGTCACAGAGGAGATGAGGTGGAGTACAGTAGGGTCATCATATTGTGAGTGTGGAGGGTTCTGTGGAGGTATCATTCTGTACTTGTGGGGCACTTTTGTTGGCATCATACTTTAAGGGGAAACTTACTTTGTAGAGGCTGCAAAGTTGTGAGATATGCTCTTCTGTGACTCAGCCGAACATTTTTTTGTTCCTGATGGGGGAACTAATTAGAACTTCTGCAATGGGGCCACATGATTTCTATTTTCTCCCCTGCTAGTATCTATGCATGTCCACATGGACTTTTCCTCTCTGAACCCTGTCCACACAGGTAATATACAGATGATCAGGTTTTTAAATACATCAGATAGGGATTGCATACATCAGTTAGGACTTCTCTGATATGGGTATACCTTGACATTTGGTGGAGCAGCTTAGTATACATTTTTTGCAAAAAACGTATCAACCAAATACCCTGTTTTTTACATCTTTTTACTAGCACTTGCGGATTACTGTGATTTTTTTAAACTGAGTGTTTTTGGTTCTACTATGCTCTTTTGTGTCTTCAAGTTTCTTGGTGGTGTGTGAACATGTTCCTACAGACTTGTTCACTGTGCAGGTAGCCCATGTGTTCCTGTTTCCATATGTGGGGGCCATTATACTGTATGCAAGAAATGATACAGTGTGAAGGTTTGTGTAGGTACATCATGATGTTTGGAGGGCTAGTGAGGGCCATTATACTGTGTTGTGGGGTGTGAGGCCATTATACTGTATGTAGGCCCATTATACTGCATGCAGGGCAGAGTGGGGGATCACACTGTATTAGGGTCACCATACTTTGCCAGAGGAGATGAGGTGGAGTACAGTAGGGTCATCATATTGTGAGTGTGGAGGGTTCTGTGTAGGTATCATTCTGTACTTGTGGGGCACTTTTGAAGGCATCATTTTGTTGGCCTTCATGACATGAGCAGTACATGTACTGCTCATATCGTGTCTCCCCCTTTGATGTTGGCTCCGGCGGTGAGCCCACATCAAAGTCGCGACATGTCAGCTGTTTTGTACAGCTGACATGTGCGCGCAATAGCGGCGGGTGAAATCGCTATTCACCCGCCGCTATTAACCTGTTAAATGCCGCTGTCAAACACAGACAGCGGCATTTAACTACCGCATCCGGCCGGGCGGCCGGATATGACGTCATCGCCGACCCCCGTCACATGATCGGGGGTCAGCGATGCATCAGGAAGGTAACCATAGAGGTCCTTGAGACCTCTATGGTTACTGATGCAGGTCTGCTGTGAGCGCCCCCCTGTGGTCGGCGCTCACAGCACACCTGCATTTCTGCTACATAGCAGCGATCTGATGATCGCTGCTATGTAGCAGAGCCGATCAGGCTATGCCAGCTTCTAGCCTCCCATGGAGGCTATTGAAGCATGGCACAAGTAAAAAAAAAATGTTTTTAAAAATATGAAAAAAATATAAAAAATATAAAAGTTTAAATCACCCCCCTTTCGCCCCATCCTAAATAAAACAATAAAAAAAAAACCAAACCTACACGTATTTGGTATCGCCGTGTTCAGAATCGCCCGATCTATCAATTAAAAAAAAGCATTAACCTGATCGGCGTAGCGAGTAAAAAATCCGAAACGCTAGAATTACGTTTTTTGGTCGCCGCGACATTGCATTAAAATGCAATAACGGGCGAGCAAAAGAATGTATCTGTGCAAAAATGGTATCATTAAAAACATCAGCTCGGCACGCAAAAAATAAGCCCTCACCCGACCCCAGATCACAAAAAATGGAGACGCTACGGGTATCGGAAAATGGCACTTTTTTTTTTTTTTTTTAGCAAAGTTTGGAATTTTTTTTCACCACTTAGATAAAAAATAACCTAGTCATGTTAGGTGTCTGTGAACTCGTAATGACCTAGATAATCATAATGGCAGTTTAGTTTTAGCATTTAGTGAACCTAGCAAAAAAGCCAAACAAAAAACAAGTGTGGGATTGCACTTTTTTTGCAATTTCACCGCACTTGAATGTTTTTCCCGTTTTCTAGTAAAAGACATGGTAAAACCAATGGTGTCTTTCAAAAGTACAACTTGTCCCGCAAAAAATAAGCCCTCACATGACCATATTGACGGAAAAATAAAAAAGTTATGGCTCAGGGAAGGAGGGGAGCGAAAAACGAAAACGCAAAAATGAAAAAGGGCCGCGACTTGACTTTGTAGAGGCTGCAAAGTTGTGAGCTATGCTCTTCTGTGACTCAACCGAACATTTTTTTGTTCCTGATGGGGGAACTAATTAGAACTTCTGCAATTGGGGCCACATGATTTCTATGTTCTCCCCTGCTAGCATCTATGCATTAGGCCGGGGACACACACAACGTATAAAAAAAGGTCCGTTTTTGACGGACGAGAATCGCACAAATGTTACCAAAACAATGATCCGTGTGCAGTGCGAGGATGCGATTTTCTCGCATTAAATGATCCGTGTGACATCCGTGTGACATCCGTATGGTGAGATTTTCTCACACACTTGCAAAATGAGCAAATAGTGGCTGAGCCTTTCCTGTCACCTGCCCAATGCCTGAGAATTTCTCGCAAGTCACACTGATGGTCCGTGTGCTGTGCTATTTTTTCTCACCCCCATAAACTTTCATTGGCGATTCTCGGCCGAGAAACGCTGACAATCGCAGCATGCTGCGATTTCACTCGGATCCTGAATACAGCCGAGAAAATATCGGATGATGGGAGCTGCCCCATTGATTAACATTGGGACGAGTGCTATGCGATTTTTTATCGCCTTGCACTCGTCCGTATTACGGTCTAGTGTGACCCCGGCCTTAGGCCGGGGACACACACAACGTATAAAAAAACGGTCCGTTTTTGACGGACGAGAATCGCACAAATTTTTACAAAACAGTCATCCGAGTGCAGTGCGAGGATGCGATTTTCTCGCATCAAATGATCCGTTTGACATCCGTGTGACATCCGTATGGCTTCCGTATGGCGAGAATTTCTCGCAGGCTTGCAAAATGGACATATAACGGTTTTTCCACCTGAAAAAATTTAAATCATCACCAAGAACATTATTTAATGGCCCAAAACACAGGTGCCACCCACCAATCTATGCAGTAGAGTCCCTGCTTGTGTTGATGCACTTCGGATTGATGAGCAACATGTCTGATCGACTGACTTTCAACACCACAGAGCATGTGCTTTTCAACTGGGTACTTTCCCAACGTTTTGGCCAGCCATACCCAGTTATTGTAGATCCGAGGAGGCGGAGACGGATGTGGGTACATCCACTTATCAAACAACGTATCAATAAAGGCCATTTCAGCCGTCTGTATGCTGCTCTGAGGACTAATCCGGACAAGTTCTTCAACTATTGTCGGATGAGGATTCAAACCTTTGACATTTTGTTGGAGATTTTGCGTCCAGGGATCACGAAGAAGGACACCATGATGCGCAAATCTATTTCAGCTGAGGAGCGCCTTATCCTTACCTTGCGGTATGCCTTAATACTAATTGACCCAATATGTTACTCATTTTTTTGTCGATACCCCTTCTTCAAATTATATACTTAAATGGTTAAGTAACTTCAACATAATTTTTACTTATTTTCTTAATGTAATTTTTTTAAAAGATCAAAGCCATAGTATTTTATTTTTTTTTAAATTTAAAAAAAGTGTTTGATTGCCCCATATCACCCTGTATTGTGTTAATTTTATCTTTGATAAAAATATTATTTTGTCTTTTAGCTTCCTTGCCACTGGCCTATCATATGCGGCCCTGCATTTAGAGTTTTTATTGGGCAAATCTACAATTTCTGGGATTGTGCGGGATACATGCACGGAAATCTGGAGAAGACTCCATCAAGAGGTGATGCCTGAACCAAAAATTGCAGACTGGTTACGTATTGCTCAAGGATTTCAGGACACATGCCAGTTTCCGCACTGTATTGGGGCTCTTGACGGAAAGCACATCCGTGTGCGTAAGCCGCCAGGTTCAGGGACCCAATTCTATAATTATAAACAGTTTTTCTCTGTAGTGCTGTTGGCCCTAGTCGACAGCAACTACAGGTTTATAATTGTAGATATTGGGGCCTATGGGAGAACTGGAGACTCTAGAGTCTTCAGTTCTTCCATTATGGGTCGGCGGCTGCGCAACAATGAATTGGATCTCCCACCCCCAAGTCACATACCAGGTGCTAATTTGGATGCGGTGCCTTACATGATGGTAGCAGATGAGGCCTTTCAATTATCAAGGAACGTCATGAGACCCTATCCACGGAGAGGCCTGGACTACCGGCGCAGAATCTTTAATTTGCGTCTTTCCCGTGCCCGCCGTCTGGTCGAGTGTTCATTTGGCATTCTCAGTGCAAAATGGCGGGTCCTTCAGTCTGCAATCCAACTGAGTGAAGGCAATGTAAATGGTGTGATAAAAGCATGTGTTGTTCTTCACAACTTTACAAGAGACCATGATTGCCCATCATCTGCTGCAGATGACATTGATTATGCAAATACTGTCTTGACAACTACACGTGTTCGTCCTTCACGTCGTCAGCCCTCTGGCCTAAAAGTTTGTGATGTTTTAACCAATTTTTTTGTGTCACCAGAGGGATCTACGGTTTGGCAAGACAATGCTGTTTTGCCTTAATTTTTGATTAGATTCTAAGTTAATAAATCACATAATTTCCTTCAGAAATTGGTGTAATATGTATCTGATGATGAAAAGATGTAAGTGTGTAAAGCTGACAAATCATGTATGTAGCTGGACCAAGACATAAGACTCTGTTTTCAGAACAAATTTTTACTGCTCTGCGCATATATATATGCATTCCCAAAACATATTTCAATTTTCATATGTAATTTAAACAAAACAAACAACACAGCTTTACATGCCATGGTCACAAAAAACTAAGGCCAACAAAAGGCCAAAATGACAGGCAAAATCTAACATCCAAAACATTACAGGTTATGGTAGGTTGGGGGTGGTGATGGTGATGGCGGGTGTCCAGCATGTGCGGAACTTGGCCTGGGTGGTTGACCAACCACTCTGTCTACCTGTGTTATTGCAGATAGAAATTGCGGGTGTTGCTGCAAGCTGCGATCATGTGTATGACCTAACACTTGATGTGGAGGGTAGAAGGGCATCAAGTCCTGGCTACTGGCTTGACCCATTTGTTCCGAACCCCCAATATGACCATGTCGAGCAGACACATGTTGGGACCAGCCTCCAAACATGTGTCTGTTCAAGTGGTCAAATTGGGGATGTGCTGCAAAATCATAAATACCCCTGTTTTGGCCTTGTTGTGTGGTTTGTGCAGGCTGTGGAGCTATAGGTTGCGGGGGTGGTGCTGACACAGTTTGTGATTGGTCCTGTGGAAGGTCTTGCACCGCCAGAAGGTTGGTAGATGACATTTGCCACCGTTCAAGATAATTAAAGATATTAGTCGGGTTGTTTGGGGGTGTTGCCGCATCTAGCAAAATTTGGATGCAACCTCTGGTCCGCAGCCTGAGCGAGCGGGGAATGGGACGTAAATAGCGGGCAAGACTGCGGAAGTAAGCTTCCTCCCCATCATCATTGGCAGCTCGGGACAAATAGTCCAACACCCCGGTATCAACTTGCCTCCTGGTGCCAATGTTCAAAGCCACCCTTCTGCGACGACCACGGTTTGGTCTGGTAGTAGGCTGTGGTGATGTATCCAGAGCCAATGTTGGACTGCTGCTCTGGCCTCCTTCATCAACCTCAGGATTTGCCTCCTGTGGAGCGGTAGACGCTGCTGCTGGTTGTGGTGGTGGGGGAGGGTGGTTGCTGCCTGTTGCTTGCCCAGATGGTCCAGCCAATTCTGCATCTTCAGCAACAGGGTCAATCAGCAACTCAGAGTCCAGTCTCTCTTTCAGTCAGATTTGACTCTGTTCTGTATTTCACAAAACATTATTTATATTAAAAAATACATACATATTCACATCATAAAATGTGTTAAATATTTGTACACATGCATGCACTTACGGTCGTAGCTCCATCACCGGGGCAAGAAAATTTAGGCGGTCATAATAAAGGTATTTCCTTTTTTTGGGGGCTGCATCACCACTCCGCCCATGAACTTGACGCTCACGCCGGTATTGGTCCCGGCAACTCCGCCAGCGTCTATTTACATCATTGACTGCAAATATACAAAACATTTGAGATAAATATCACACACAAACAGTTACAGGCTTTGCAAAAACACATGGGCTAGGGGGACATAAAATTCCTTTGGCCCTATATTAACGGACTATAGCTAAATTAATTTAAAGCCATATTTGTGTCTCTTGGGAATGTTTTGGCATCTTCAACCAAGAGCATAGATGATTTACTAACATCATAAGCAAAACACATATGATGCTTTCAGGCTTGCATGAAAAAAAAAAACATTTGAAGAATGGTACTTACATATTTCTTGCTGAACCTCTTGAGGTCGCTCATCAAAATCGGGGAACATGTGGCGACATATTGCCCTCCATGCTGCGTCTTTACGTGCACGGTCTGCATAATGTGCGTCGCGTTGGTCCCATAATTCGGGCCTATCATGGACCAGAGCAATGAGCATCTCCACATTAATATGCCTGGCCATGCTGCTACTACAGAACACTCCGTGGAGGCGTGCTTCCTGGTTTGCAATCCAGCGTGGGCCTGAAATTAGCATTCCAAAGCTTCCTGATAATGGATGATTCAATTTCCTGTCACCTGGAGAAGTCTTCCGTATTTCTCGCAATGCACACGCATGGTCCGTATGTAATCCGATGTTTTCTCGCACCCATAGACTTTCATTGGCGAGTCTCGCCCGAGATACGCTGACAATCGCAGCATGCTGCGATTTCACTCGGATCCTGAATACGGCCGAGAAAATATCGGATGATGGGAGCTGCCCCATAGATTAACATTGGGGCGAGTGCTATGCGATTTTTTATCGCATTGCACTCGTCCGTATTACGGTCTAGTGTGACCCCGGCCTTAGAAGCATTTACGTTAGATCCCTAAAGTTGTGAGGTGCAGCATACATCTATAAGATTTGTGTTTCCAGGAAAGAAAAAATCAAAATTACCATCTGTAACTCTGTCATTTTTTTTTCAAAATATTCATGAACAATTTTACACAATGAAACCATTAACTGTCTCAAAAGGACCACTATTATTAGAGAATGTGTTGCCATACAGGGGTGTTCTCATTCTATAATTAGTTGTACATATTAAAGTTACATGTGCATATTTGCCAGGATCCAAGGATTCCCAGCAGGACATTTCTGAAAGCATCACGCTTTATCTGCTGTCTTAGCTACTTATAGTGCATCCTGATGCCTGAGCACTTGGTCATCCATTTGATAAGAAACACTTTCACCAAAATAGACCACCTTCTATCATTGCTCCGTGGTCCAGTTCTGATGTCCACATGTCAATTTTAGGGGCTATTGGTAGTTGACAGCTAGGTACTGTGCCAATTATGAGGCTATGCAGCCTTGTATACAGCAAGCTCCAATGTACTGTATGTTCTGACACTTTACTGTAATAGCCAGCATTCATTTTATGCTATAGTAGCCTTTCTATGGGGATCAGACCTAGGAAGACTTTGGTTTGCTCGTAATGCACATTATTGGGCTCCGCGAGCCCATAACTTTTTCATTGGTTCATGGGTGTATATTTTCTTTTAGAAATGCCCAACAAAATTTTCCATCTTATAGATGTACTGACCCAATCATCTAGCCATTTCAGTTTGGCCTATGTTAACATTGCCCAGAACCATGCTTGCCCAGTGTTTTTACTTGCTGCCTGATATACCACATGTATACATTGATATTCTGTGCCATTATTATTCTAAAAACAATATATATATAAATATGATGATTTATAATTTATTACATTTTTTTTTGCTTGCAACTTCTATGCCCTCAAAAAAATATTTGCTTGTCGGCAAGACACCTACTTCTGTAAATAGGTATTTGCCTGCTGCTTAAGAAGACAGAGCATGAGAAGAGGAAAGAAGAATGATTAATAGCAGTTTAAAACCTCCTGCAATCATTACAATAATAATTCTTATAATCAAGTCTTTTAATCATTAACCCCTTCACTGGAGCGCCCCCAGACACAGGGCCACGAGTTCTCGGTACCGGGCCTCTCTGGTTCGGTTCTGAGGCTGTCACGGTGGCTAGACCCGGTCCGTGACCCTGCTAAGGGGCGTCCAGTAAAGGGATTTGTACAGTCTGTCAATGGTTCGTGACGTCACCTGTGGTGTTCGGTCAGGGCGACCGACGCTGCTGTGGGGTCCGCTGGGGTGATGGAATGGCAGCTGGATGGTATACCTTCCCACAGGTGAAGTATGTCCCCAGGGCTTCCAAGTAAGGTGGATGGTGATGGTGTAAGGCGCAGTCAATAACGAGGACACAAGGTTGCAGTCTCTTTACCTCTTTACTGAAGGCTTCAGGATCCTCAATCCAGAGTACGTTCAACCGGGCTATCAGAGACCGGCCGGTCCGATGGGCACATCCAGAGTTTCCTTTGCAGATGGAAATCGTTGCCTACCAATAGCGCCTGTGGGTTGTAGTCCTACCCTGCTGAGCATTCAGAATAGTCCTCACAATTGCTGTTCTCGTTCGTTCGTTCTCTACAGCTTTCTCTCGTTCTTTGGTTCCAGATGTTGCTAGTTTCTAATGTCCCCCAGATATGTTATGGCTAGGACGCCACCCGTTTGACGGGAAGGCTTGGAGGTCTTCCGGGACCCTAGAGACGCCGCTCTCCCAATGTTGCCCCCTGTGTCTTCGTAGGTGTAAAAGGTAGACAGCCAACCTATAATCAACTGTCCAGCGGAATTTGAAGTAAGGCCTGAAGTCAGTTACTCCTACGGTGATCCGGCCACCGACTATGCGCCTCAGTAAGATGTTGCCTTCCTCTCTCGGCACGACTCTTACTGGCTCTCCTTTGTGCTGATCTCGTTTACACTGCTCCACAATATTCTTCCCCTCTAGTCTCTCTCTTAGGATACCGCCGCAAGGTGTGCAGGCGCGGTTCCGTAACGTTCTGTTCTGTTCGCTAGGCGCCTGCCAGGTTCCCACGCCTGACAGGGACCCCCCTGTGTCTTCTCCCTGCAACATACCGTGCCACGGGATGTTGCCTGGTTCCAACCCAGTCAGCTTCTAACTTCCTCCCCAGCCCCTAGTTTTACCAGTGTGAGGAGTGGCCCAATAAATAAAGCCTTTTTCTCCCCCTAGTGGCCGGAGTGTGAAGTGTAATGTGTTCTGGTGATACCTGGTCAGGAGAACTCTTTAGTGCCATCGGACGTACCGCTACTCGCCTTGGGGCCATACTGCAACGACCAGGTCTCTGGGGCGCTGCACTCCCCCCCGGTTAAATCCAGTACTCCTGGACTGGGAAGAAGAACAACAATATAATGCAGTGAAAGACATACAAAATTTTTGGATGCTAAGAACAAATAAATAGAAAAGGTGCTTCCCTTTATGGGAGGTAAGGACACTTGAACGTTACAAACAAAAATAACAGTTAAATATTTTTAAATAACATTATGACTATAAATAACTCTCAGTACCCAGCCGGGTATACTACTAAGTGCAAATTTTTGGACCATAAACTAACTCTTCCTTTAAGGGCGTATAAGCGGAACCCACTAAAGGCCTACTATCAGGTACTACAACAACTCAACTTTCTTTTCCGTTCTCACTTCACCAATGCAGGACCGCCTAGCTCCTTGGCTGAGCCTACTGCCATTGTGCCGACCATCTTTCTACGTTTCTCAGGAGGACTCTCTCTCTAACCCCTACGGGTTGCAGGTAGCAGCAGGAAACAGTTAACTATTTACAATTCTCAGGTCTTCGAGGTTTATTTCTATAATAGGTTGCAAGGCATCCATCGGTAGGGGACTCTTCCCGGCCGCGGGAGTCCCGGTTCCGTGTTCTCGCCTGTTGCAGTGTCATTGTCGTGGTTTCGTCGCTCGGGTGCGGCCAGCTCACCCGGTGTATGAATCCAAATGTCGGCTTGGGTTGCAAGTTCTGCAGCGGTGATGATGCATACTGTGGTGACAGGGGTGAAATTCGTCAAATCCAGGTTAGTCGTAGTCAGGACCGCAGGTGGCACCACTACCGGTTCGTATCGGTAAACATTCCGAGCGCACCACCCTTGCGCACTCCGATGGCGGGTGTATGTCACCTGATCCCCTGGATACAGCAGTTGATTATCCCATCTATCTCGGCGTGGGGTCTTCACGTTGTAGCTAGTAAAGAAGATTTCCGTCGGTAGCCCCGGTTCCTGTATATAGCCCCAATCTCGCTTCGGGTAAAAGGCTACCACAGTTTCCCGCTTTACCGGACTTCCTTTACGGCGTCCTGTCTTTGGTTCTGGTATTTTCGGTGGGTCACTTTGTTCTGTCTCTTTTCGGTCTTTCCAGTGTAAAATCAGGCATTGTTTATATTGTTCCCAAGTGAGCGCAGCGATGCTGAGGCCCTCTTGTCTGGTCCCGTCTGGCTCTATCCTCGGGTTATCCCATTGGAAGATCACCCCCTCGGAGCTTACGCACAGTGGTGTCCCCATAGTTGTCGGAAGCGGAGGCACCAGCTTCTCCATGGTGCCGGGGGCTATAACCACCAGTTCAGGGGCAGGGAATCGGTCACCGTCAGGACGGGGAGCGGTCGCGGGAGCCGGATCGGTCAGGAGGGCAGGGGCGCTTCCCATACCTCCGTCTGATGTGGTTCCACCGATGCCGATCGGTTCCGTTGATGAGGACATTGGAGTCGGCTGCGGCTCGAACTGCGGTTCTCCCGACACGGCTCTCGGTGGTGGTTCCGATCTCCATAGCTTTGCATCGACTGGTTCCACGCTCGGGATAGGCTGACTCGGCTCCTCCGTCTGCGACCCCAAAAAGTCCGAGTCCTCCAGCCGCGGCGGATTCGAGTCCGGGTCCCCCTCCGGCTGACGGCAGCAATCCAGGATCACTCCTTCATCGCTCAGGTACCCGTTGATCGTCATCCCTTCTCCGGGATCCACAATGGCACTCACACGCTGCTCCTCCATTTCCTGGGGGTGAAGCTCCTTGTCTTGGTTCCCGCCGTTGCAAATCAGGAGGCGGTTCTCCTCTCCTTCAGGGCAGATCATCCTCTTGCAACAGCAATCGGAGGGGGCGGTCAGCACTTCTGGCGCCACTTTGATAGTCTCCTCCCATGGCACGCCCTCCTTCTCCGACGCTCCGGCGGCGGTTTTGGTGGGAATCTTGCGGCAGATAGCAACACACAGTCCCAGCAATAAATCACAGTCCAACACGTTTCAATCACAGTTCCAAGGCACACATGACCTGTTTCTCAGGCTTAAGTACGATCCTGTTCGTGACGCCAAGTTGGAGCGCCCCCAGACACAGGGCCACGAGTTCTCAGTACCGGGCCTCTCTGGTTCGGTTCTGAGGCTGTCACTGTGGCTAGACCCGGTCCGTGACCCTGCTAAGGGGCGTCCAGTAAAGGGATTTGTACAGTCTGTCAATGGTTCGTGACGCCACCTGTGGTGTTCGGTCAGGGTGACCGACGCTGCTGTGGGGTCCGCTGGGGTGATGGAATGGCAGCTGGATGGTATACCTTCCCACAGGTGAAGTATGTCCCCAGGGCTTCCAAGTACGGTGGATGGTGATGGTGTAAGGCGCAGTCAATAACGAGGACACAAGGTTGCAGTCTCTTTACCTCTTTACTGAAGGCTTCAGGATCCTCAATCCAGAGTACGTTCAACCGGGCTATCAGAGACCGGCCGGTCCGATGGGCACATCCAGAGTTTCCTTCGCAGATGGAAATCGTTGCCTACCAATAGCGCCTGTGTGTTGTAGTCCTACCCTGCTGAGCATTCGGAATAGTCCTCACAACTGCTGTTCTCGTTCGTTCTCTACAGCTTTCTCTCTCTCGTTCTTTGGTTCCAGATGTTGCTAGTTTCTAACGTCCCCCAGATATGTTATGGCTAGGACGCCACCCATTTGACGGGAAGGCTTGGAGGTCTTCCGGGACCCTACAGACGCCCCTCTCCCAATGTTGCCCCCTGTGTCTTCGTAGGTGTAAAAGGTAGACAGCCAACCTATAATCAACTGTCCAGCGGAATTTGAAGTAAGGCCTGAAGTCAGTTACTCCTACGGTGATCCGGCCACCGACTACGCGCCTCAGTAAGATGTTGCCTTCCTCTCTCGGCACGACTCTTACTGGCTCTCCGTTGTGCTGATCTTGTTTACACTGTTCCACAATATTCTTCCCCTCTTGTCTCTCTCTTAGGATACCGCCGCAAGGTGTGCAGGTGCAGTTCCGTAACGTTCTGTTCTGTTCGCTAGGCGCCTGCCAGGTTCCCACGCCTGACAGGGACCCCCCTGTGTCTTCTCCCTGCAACACCCCCTGCCACGGGATGTTGCCTGGTTCCAACCCAGTCAGCTTCTGACTAACTTCCTCCCCAGCCCCTAGTTTTACCAGTGTGAGGAGTGGCCCAATAAATAAAGCCTTTTTCTCCCCCTAGTGGCCGGAGTGTGAACTGTAATGTGTTCTGGTGATACCTGGTCAGGAGAACTCTTTAGTGCCATCGGACGTACCGCTACTCGCCTTGGGGCCATACTGCAACGACCAGGTCTCTGGGGCGCTGCACTTTGGGTTTTTCGTTTTTTGAGATTCTGGATTTTTGCTCCCCTTCATCCCAAAGCCATTACTTTTGTATTTTTCTGGCAATATGGACATTTGAGGGCTTGTTTTTTGCAGGACGAGTTGTACTTTTGAACGACACCATTGGTTTTGCCATATAATGTACTGGAAAATGTAAAAAAAAAATCAGAGTGGTTCAATTCCACATTTGTTTTTTTACCATGTTCAATAAATGCTAAAACTGTCCTGCCATTGTGATTCTCCAGGTCATTACGAGTTCGTAGATACCAAACATGTCTAGGTCCTTTTTTTAAAGTGGTGAAAAAAATCAATTTTTCGTCATCTGGGGCTGGGTGATAAGCTATTTTTTGTGCGCCGAGCTGACACTTTTAATGATAACATTTTGGTTTAGATACAATCTTTTGATCTACCATTATTGCATTTTAATGCAATGTTGCGGCAACAAAAAAAAAACGTAATTCTTCCGTTTTGATTTTTTTCTCATTATGAGTCGGATTAACTCTTTTTATATATTGATAGATCATGCGATTCTGAAATTGGTAATACCAAATATGTGTATTTTTTTATTTTATTGTTTTATTTTGAATGCAGCGAATGGGAGGTGATTTAAATTTTTATTTTTTTTAATATTTTTAAAAACATATATTTTTTTTACTTTACACTTGCTGCAATAGTCTCCATTGGAGACTAGAAGCTGCGATCATCCGATCGCTTGTGCTGCACAGAGCAAGGCTGCAGCCCTGCTGTGTGCAGCAGAAATGCGGCAATGACAACCACAAGAGTTGGCTGCAGACCCCAGGTTGTCATGCCAACCCATTGGCGATCTGTGGTCATCTGACGTGGGTGTCGATGGTTGGGATTAGTGATGTGCTTCCATCGTGAGCGTGACAAATGCCGCTGTCAGAGATTGCTGTTGCTGTGGCTGTTAGGGGAACATGTCAGCTGATAAAATCAGCTGACATGTGCCGGAAAAGTTGCGGGCTCCGTGCCAGAGCCCACAGCAAACAAGGGGAGCCAACCTTAGGTGTAACTATATGTCTAAGGTGGTATAGGGGTTAAACACTAGTCTAAGTCCTCAGTCCTTAGTTTATGGGCAATTTTTCTGTCAATTAATCCATTGTAAATTAATCTTGTCGTGGAGAAAAATGTAAATACATAAAGACATCTCCAGAAAGGGGACATTTATAAATGTATATACCCTCACATTGAACACATGGGCTTAATTATGACTGAGGAAGTGAGAAAAAGTTGACACTTCAACCTCCATTGAAGAAGGGCTTTCTGCTGCAAACAGATGATTACAGCATAGATCTGCTCTGAGAACCAGCTGACAAGTCTAGTATTTGTATATACAGAGGTGGAAAAGTACACTTCCGAGGCTAGCGCTTCCACTGTTCAAATGACTGGACTCGGACTTTCTGAAGCCAGTGGTCTGTGATGAATATTGGGGTTTGCATCAATCTTACATTTATGGTAGATATATTTTAGGTGTCATAGTGAAGGGATGGCCATAATGCATTCACTCACATCACCGTAAGGCAGGCAAAACACCTCCAACTTAATCCAATAAAACAGGAAAAAAGCAGCAACACTCCACTTCTTGGTGAAAAAACAACCTTAGTCCTTTATTGCATAATAAAGATCATGGACAAGGTATTACGGGTAAAACAAGTGCAGGTTATGCAGGCAAATGAAGCAGGACGACGGCCGTTTCACGCAATATGCGCTTCTACGGGTCCAACTTAATATTGGTCAAATGAATGATGCTATCCATGCCACGTTTCCTCTCTATAGAAAGGTAAAATCATGATAGGAAACATGACAACAATATCTCACGCCTGGAACCTCTGAAATTTGGAGATTTCATAATTCTCTAAAGGTCTAGCACATCCTACAACTAGCCCCCCATACAAGCTCACCAAGGGGAGGTATGTGGGCATAATCTTTATATGCTGTAATACAAATGAGAGGTAGGGTTTCTGTAATTTTTAATTTTCTGGATGACACAGTTCACTGTGAGAAAGTTCCATTTTCCTAATCAAAGTGATTCCCTCCATAAAGATAAGAGCCATTCCTGCAAAATCAGATTTAGAATTTTTTTTTCATTATCCCTTTTTATGATATAGAAATGTATATACAGTGGGGCAAAAAAGTATTTAGTCAGTCAGCAATAGAGCAAGTTCCACCACTTAAAAAGATGAGAGGCGTCTGTAATTTACATCATAGGTAGACCTCAACTATGGGAGACAAACTGAGAAAAAAAAATCCAGAAAATCACATTGTCTGTTTTTTTATCATTTTATTTGCATATTATGGTGGAAAATAAGTATTTGGTCAGAAACAAAATTTCATCTCAATACTTTGTAATATATCCTTTGTTGGCAATGACAGAGGTCAAACGTTTTCTGTAAGTCTTCACAAGGTTGCCACACACTTTTGTTGGTATGTTGGCCCATTCCTCCATGCAGATCTCCTCTAGAGCAGTGATGTTTTTGGCTTTTCGCTTGGCAACACGGACTTTCAACTCCCTCCAAAGGTTTTCTATAGGGTTGAGATCTGGAGACTGGCTAGGCCACTCCAGGACCTTGAAATGCTTCTTACGAAGCCACTCCTTCGTTGCCCTGGCGGTGTGCTTTGGATCATTGTCATGTTGAAAGACCCAGCCACGTTTCATCTTCAATGCCCTTGCTGATGGAAGGAGGTTTGCACTCAAAATCTCACGATACATGGCCCCATTCATTCTTTCATGTACCCGGATTAGTCGTCCTAGCCCCTTTGCAGAGAAACAGCCCCAAAGCATGATGTTTCCACCACCATGCTTTACAGTAGGTATGGTGTTTGATGGATGCAACTCAGTATTCTTTTTCCTCCAAACACGACAAGTTGTGTTTCTACCAAACAGTTCCAGTTTAGTTTCATCAGACCATAGGACATTCTCCCAAAACTCCTCTGGATCATCCAAATGCTCTCTAGCAAACTTCAGACGGGCCCGGACATGTACTGGCTTAAGCAGTGGGACACGTCTGGCACTGCAGGATCTGAGTCCATGGTGGCGTAGTGTGTTACTTATGGTAGGCCTTGTTACATTGGTCCCAGCTCTCTGCAGTTCATTCACTAGGTCCCCCCGCGTGGTTCTGGGATTTTTGCTCACCGTTCTTGTGATCATTCTGACCCCACGGGGTGGGATTTTGCGTGGAGCCCCAGATCGAGGGAGATTATCATTGGTCTTGTATGTCTTCCATTTTCTAATTATTGCTCCCACTGTTGATTTCTTCACTCCAAGCTGGTTGGCTATTGCAGATTCAGTCTTCCCAGCCTGGTGCAGGGCTACAATTTTGTTTCTGGTGTCCTTTGACAGCTCTTTGGTCTTCACCATAGTGGAGTTTGGAGTCAGACTGTTTGAGGGTGTGCACAGGTGTCTTTTTATACTGATAACAAGTTTAAACAGGTGCCATTACTACAGGTAATGAGTGGAGGAAAGAGGAGACTCTTAAAGAAGAAGTTACAGGTCTGTGAGAGCCTGAAATCTTGATTGTTTGTTTCTGACCAAATACTTATTTTCCACCATAATATGCAAATAAAATGTTAAAAAAAACAGACAATGTGATTTTCTGGATTTTTTTTTCTCAGTTTGTCTCCCATAGTTGAGGTCTATCTATGATGTAAATTACAGACGCCTCTCATCTTTTTAAGTGGTGGAACTTGCACTATTACTGACTGACTAAATACTTTTTTGCCCCACTGTACCAAAATGTTTTGTTACCATTTTGTAACATCTTTGTATATTGTTTTTATAAACACTGCCTACCTTTCTGGACAAAATATATCAAATAAAATAGCTGTGTTCCTCTTGCTCTGTAGACGGCACCACTGAAGTCATATGCTAAATGGAACAGATGTCCAATTGGCCTGTATAAACGACTGGTGGTGACAGTAGCTCCTTTTGTTATTGATGGGCTGGCAGTGATTGTACCAAGGTATACACTACCGTGTAAAAGTTTAGGGTCACTTAGAAATTTCCTTATTTTTGAAAGGAAAGCACAGTTTTTTCCAATGAAGCTAACATAAATGATTCAGAAATACACTCTATACATTGTTAATAAGGTAAATGACTATTCTAGCTGCAAACAACCATCACTCCAGTGTTCTTACGGTACTTTGTGTTTGCTAACTGTGTAAGAAGGCTAATGGATGGTTAGAATACCCTTGAAAACACTTGTGCAAGTATGTTAGCACAGATTAAAACAGTTTGGCTGATTAGAGAAGCTATAAATCTGACCTTCCTTTGAGCTAGTTGAGAATCTGGAGCATTACATTTGTTGGTTCCATTAACCCCTCTCTGACCTTAGACGTACTATCCCGTCGAGGTGCCCTGGGCCTATCTGACCCTCGACGGGATAGTACGTCATAGCGCGGCCGATCGCGGCCGGGTGTCAGCTGCCTATCGCAGCTGACATCCGGCACAATGTGCCAGGAGCAGTCACGGACCGCTCCCGGCACATTAACCCCCGTCACACTGCGATCAAACATGATCGCGGTACAGGGAAGCGTCGCGCAGGGAGGGGGCTCCCTGCGAGCTTCCCTGAGACCCCCGCAGCAACGCGATGTGATCGTGTTGCTGCGAGGGTCTCCCTACCTCCTTGCTCCAGGCCTGGATCCAAGATGGCCGTGGCATCCGGGTCCTGCAGGGAGGGAGGTGGCTTCACAGCGCCTGCTTAGAGCAGGCACTGTGAAGCCTGCAGTGCTCTAAGTCAGATCACTGATCTGACAGAGCGCTGTGCAAACTGTCAGATCACTGATCTGTGATGTCCCCCCCGGGACAAAGTAAAAAAGTTTAAAAAAATTTTTCCAAATGTGTAAAAAAAAAAAAAAAAAAATCCTAAATAATGAAAAAAAAATATTATTCCCATAAATACATTTCATTATCTAAATAAAAAAACAAACAATACAAGTACACATATTTAGTATCGCCGCGTCCGTAGCGAACCAACCTATAAAACTGTCCCACTAGTTAACCCCTTCAGTAAACACCGTAACAAAAAAAAAAAACGAGGCAAAAAACAATGCTTTATTATCATACCGCCAAACAAAAAGTGGAATAACACGCGATCAAAAAGACGGATATAAATAACCATGGTACCGCTAAAAACGTCATCTTGTCCCGCAAAAAACGAGCTGCAATACAGCATCATCAGCAAAAAAATAAAAAAGTTATAGTCCTCAGAATAAAGCGATGCCAAAATAATTATTTTTTTTATAAAATAGTTTTTATCGTATGAAAGCGCCAGAACATAAAAACATAATATAAATGAGGTATCACTGTAATCGTACTGACCCGAAGAATAAAACTGCTTTATCAATTTTACCAAATGCGGAACGGTATAAACGCCTCCCCCAAAAGAAATTCATGAATAGCTGATTTTCGGTCATTCTGCCTCACAAAAATCGGAATAAAAAGCGATCAAAAAATGTCACGTGCCCGAAAATGTTACTAATAAAAACGTCAACTCGTCCCGCATAAAACAAGACCTCACATGACTCTGTGGACCAAAATATGGAAAAATTATAGCTTTCAAAATGTGGTAACGCAAAAAATATTTTTTGCAATAAAAAGCGTCTTTCAGTGTGTGACGGCTGCCAATCATAAAAATCCGCTAAATAACCCGCTATAAAAGTAAATCAAATCCCCCATCATCACCCCCTTAGTTAGGGAAAAATTAAAAAAATGTATTTATTTCCATTTTCCCATTAGTGTTAGGGCTAGGGCTAGGGTTAGGGCTAGGGTTAATGCTAGGGTTAGGGTTAGGGCTAGGGTTAGGGCTAGGGTTAGAGCTAGGGTTAAGGCTACAGTTAGGGTTTGGGCTAAAGTTAGGGTTAGGGTTGGGGCTAAAGTTAGGGTTAGGGTTTGGATTACATTTACGGTTGGGAATAGGGTTGGGATTAGGGTTAGGGGTATGTCAGGGTTAGAGGTGTGGTTAGGGTTACTGTTGGGATTAGGGTTAGGGGTGTGTTTTCATTAGGGTTTCAGTTATAATTGGGGGGATTTCTACTGTTTAGGCACATCAGAAGCTCTCCAAACGCGGCATGGCGTCCGATCTCAATTCCAGCCAATTCTGCGTTGAAAAAGTAAAACAGTGCTCCTTCCCTTCCGAGCTCTCCCGTGTGCCCAAACAGGGGTGTACCCCAACATATCGGGTATCAGCGTACTCAGGACAAATTGGACAACAAATTTTGGGGTCCAATTTCTCCTGTTACCCTTGGGAAAATACAAAACTGGGGGCTAAAAAATATTTTTTGTGGGAAAAAAAAGATTTTTTATTTTCACGGCTCTGCGTTATAAACTGTAGTGAAACACTTTGGGGTTCAAAGTTCTCACAACACATCTAGATAAGTTCCTTGAGGGGTCTAGTTTCCAATATGGGGTCACTTGTGGGGTGTTTCTACTGTTTAGGTACATTAGGGGCTCTGCAAATGCAATGTGACGCCTGCAGACGAATCCATCTAAGTCTGCATTCCAAATGATGCTCCTTCCCTTCCGAGCCCTCCCATGCACCCAAACGGTGGTTCCTGCCCACATATCAGGTATCAGCGTACTCAGGACAAATTGGACAACAACATTTAGGGTCCAATTTCTCCTGTTACCCTTGGAAAAATACAAAACTGGGGGCTAAAATATAATTTTTGTGGAAAAAAAAAATTTTTTATTTGCACGGCTCTGCGTTATAAACTGTAGTGAAATACTTGGGGTTTCAAAGCTCTCACAACACATATAGATGAGTTCCTTAGGGGGTCTACTTTCCAAAATGGTGTCACTTGTGCGGGCTTTCTACTGTTTAGGTACATTAGGGGCTCTGCAAATGCAATGTGACGCCTGCAGATCAATCCATCTAAGTCTGCATTCCAAATGGCGCTCCTTCCCTTCCGAGCCCTCCCATGCACCCAAACGGTGGTTCCCCCCACATATGGGGTATCAGCGTACTCAGGACAAATTGGACAACAACTTTTAGGGTCCAATTTCTCCTGTTACCCTTGGGAAAATACAAAACTGGGGGCTAAAAAATAATTTTTGTGGGAAAAAAATTTTGTTTTACTTTTATGGCTCTGCATTATAAACTTCTGTGAAGCCCTTGGTGGGTCAAAGTGCTCACCACACATCCAGATAAGTTCCTTACGGGGTCTACTTTCCAAAATGGTGTCACTTGTGGGGAGTTTCAATGTTTAGACACATCAGGGGCTCTCCAAACGCAACATGGCGTCCCATCTCAATTCCTGTCAATTTTGCATTAAAAAGTCAAACCGCGCTCCTTCTCTTCCGAGCTCTCCCATGCGCCCTAACAGTGGTTTACCGCCACATATGGGGTATCAGCGTACTCAGGACAAATTGTACAACAACTTTTGGGGTCCATTTTCTCCTGTTACCCTTGGTAAAATAAAACAAATTGAAGCTGAAGTAAATTTTTGTGAAAAAAAGTTAAATGTTCATTTTTATTTAAACATTCCAAAAATTCCTGTGAAACACGTGAAGGGTTAATAAACTTATTGAATGTGGTTTTGAGCACCTTGAGGGGTGCAGTTTTTAGAATGGTGTCACACTTGGGTATTTTCTATCATATAGACCCCTCAAAATGACTTAAAATGAGATGTGGTCCCTAAAAAAAAATGGTGTTGTAAAAATGAGAAATTGCTGGTCAACTTTTAACCCTTATAACTCCTTAACAAAAAAAAATGTTGCTTCCAAAATTGTGCTGATGTAAAGTAGAAATGTGGGAAATGTTACTTATTAAGTATTTTGTGTGACATATCTCTGTGATTTAATTGCATAAAAATTCAAATTTGGAAAATTGCGAAATTTTCAAAATTTTCACCAAATTTCCATTTTTTTCGCAAATAAACGCAGGTATCATCAAAGAAATTTTACCACTATCATGAAGTACAATATGTCACGAGAAAACCATGTCAGAATCACCAGGATCCGTTGAAGCATTCCAGAGTTATAACCTCATAAAGGGACAGTGGTCAGAATTGTAAAAATTGGCCCCGTCATTGACGTGCAAACCACCCTTGGGGGTAAAAGGGTTAAACTCTCAAAATGGCCAGAAAAAAAGAACTTTCATGTGAAACTTGACAGTCTATTCTTGTTCTTAGCAGCTTGACTGTATGGTACGCAAAAAGTGCCCATCAAGCCAAACCAACTTATGGGAGGGGCTTCTGGAAGCATGGGGGGACATTTCTCCAGATTACCTCAGCAAATTAACTACTAGAATGCCAAAGGTCTGAAATGCTGTAAGTGCTGCAAAGAGAGCATTCTTTGACTAAAGCGAAGTTTGAAGGAGAAAATTATTATTTCAAATAAAAATCTTTTTTTTAACCTTGTCAATGTCTGGACTTGATTTTAAATTCATTTGGCAACTCATTTGATTAATAAAAGTTTGATTTTTCATGGAAAACACAAAATTGTCTGGGTGACCCCAAAATTTGGAACGGTAGTGTATATATTCCATGCGCTGGAATCGGACGTGTATATACCATATGCTCACTGTGAGTTCCCCAATAACTGGCCTAGTAGCAGAAACAGCTGTGGACTCGTCCATCACTGGTCGGTCAATTGCATAAGTGTCCTGATAATTATTGGAGGCAGCAGAGTTGCGTTCCCTGACAAATTAGTGGCAGCAGTAGGATTTGCGTGATTTCCCCCTGTTATCCTTGACAAATCCTATATCCAACATGAAAAGTTGTTTTCATATAACTTATAATGCAAAAACAATTCACACCGTAGACTAGTAAGTAACATATATAGCTAGTAGAAAAGGGAAATCCAATTAACGTGCAAAATAAAGAATATTATAAAGAACACTGCATACAAGTTGCAGACATACATACCACTGTTGCACCTATGCCGCCGCAAAATCAGTATCCAGGAACGTGTTCTTGTATATTGTCTGTTCTCTTAACCTCTAATTAATTTCTTTCTTACTCATATTCTTTTTCTACTCTTATAAATTTAAAATGGCAGAAATTCATGTTTTTTCAATGTATTTTTTGGTTAATTTTGTCAGCATTTTTCAAGCTTCTCCTTAGTTCTTATAAGGCCAGATTCACACATCCATGTGTTACAAGCTGAGTACGGACTGATTGTAGGTCTCCTAACCAGATTTAGACAGCCTTATACATGTGTATGAAGCTGATGAGTTTAGGTGGTTAAACCATGACACGGCTGTGTGAAAGCAACTTAAAAGGGATATTTCTATCTCCAAAATCCTATCCCAATGTGTGGTAGGTATAATAATATTAATAGTATTAGCAAATACCTAAAATTAGAAGTGTAGTATAGTTCTTCTGATTTGCTATGTTACTTACGCCATGTGCCGTGATTAAATCAGTCATCATGTGTGGGGAAAGATCTGGGCTCGGCGTGCAAGACCACATCAAATTCAGGGACACAACCTTTGACGTAAATATACGTCAAAGGTTGTGAAGGAGTTAATATTATTCTCAGCCTCATAAACATGCACCTTTTAAAGGGGTTTTCCACATACCATATTTATCAAGAGGTCCCCCAGACCTTCTCACCAGCATATTTCAGGTCAGAAGAAGTTCTATGTTCTGCCAATTGACTACAAAAACTATTGGATCAGCATCTAACACAAGACTGAACCTTTCATCCTGTTCTGAATGAAGCAATCTTATCCATTCTCAGCATCAGTTATCGAACATACAAGTTTAAAAAAATGAATTTTACTAATTACAGACCTGAATCCTGAATTCATATTCTTTCTGGAGGGAAATATAGCAATCCATGATGGGTCAGCACAGAGGTATCAGGAATCTTGAAGAACAATCTTTTACTGCTGAATCTCTTCTTATTGACAGATCAATTCTTCTCTTTGGTAAAGTTGCAAAAATATTCCAAACAAAACTGAGAAAAAAATGACGTTTTAAGAAAACCATGTGCTGAACATTTGCCACTGGCCAGGAATATTTTCTGATCTGATCCTACGGAGACCCCATTGTCCCCCTCTGAGTGTGGATAGCAAGTAGGCGCTGTGTCTGCAGCTGAGGAAACGTAGCTTTCCTCTTCCAGTGGGAGGGTTTTGGATCACTGAATGGTATGGTTGCAATAACAAGGAAACAGATACAAATGATCATCGTCATTTGGAAAAAGATAGCTGTTCTACCATTGTTCCAGGCCTCAGGTTAGAAATTTACGAGAAGGTTAAAAGCACCGTATGTCCTGCAATAGTGTGTGATTCGTGATAATATAGAGGAGATTTTATGTAAGGCTAGCACTTGTTCTTGCCACAATATTAATAAATTTTTACTTGGCATGCCTAAATGTGACAAATTACTGTAAGATCTCATTTATTGAAGTGTATTCCCTGTTGAGCTACAGGCAGGACTTTTGGCACCCCTCTTGCGCTTCCCTAATATTCATGTTGGAATGCAGTGAGTTCTTTATTACCAAACTCAATATACTACTTGAATTACCTAAACGCATTTCACCCATCCATTTTATTTGCACATCAGAGGTTTATATCATATCTACGAGCTGTGCTAAACATTACTCATTCAGCACAGGAGCTTACACTCCCGACCCCAGTGCGAGCAGCCAAAGAAGAAATATCTTCTAAATAAGTAGTTACAATGATACAAGTGCTTCTCATAAAATTTAAAATATCATCAAAAATATAATTTGTTTCAGTTCTTCAATACAAAAAGTGAAACTCATATACACTGCTCAAAATAATAAAGGGAAAACTAAAATCCCACATCCTAGATATCACTGAATGAAATATTCCAGTTGTAAATCTTTATTCATTACATAGTGGAATGTGTTGAGAACAATAAAGCCTAAAAATTATCAACGCAAATCACAACTAATATCCCACGGAGGTCTGGAGTTGTAATGATGCTCAAAATCAAAGTGGAAAATGAAGTAACAGGTTGATCCAACTTCAGTGGAAATGCCTCAAGACAAGGAAATGATGCTCAGTAGTGTGTTTGGCCTCAACGTGATTGTATGACCTCCCTACAACACCTGGTCATGCTCCCGATGAGGCAGCGGATGGTCTCCTCCCAGACCTGGACTAAAGCATCTGCCAACTCCTGGACAGTCTGTGCTGCAAAGTGACATTAGTGGATGGTGTGAGACATGATGTCGCAGATGTGTTCAATCAGATTCAGGTCTGGGGAACGGGTGGGCCAGTATATAGTTTCAATGCCTTCATCTTGCAGGAACTGCTGACACACACTCCAGGCACATGAGGTCTGGCATTGTCCTGCATTAGGAGGAACACAGGACCAACAGCACCAGCATATGGTCTCACAAGGGGTCTGAGGATCTCATCTAGGTACCTAATGGCAGTCAGGCTATCTCTGGCGAGCACATGGAGGGCTGTGCAGCCTGTTGTGAATTCTGTTATCGAACTCCCTCCTGTGGTCATGAATGGTACTTCGGCGAGTTCTGTCCATGGACTCCCTCTGGTGGCTGTGAGTGGTGCTGCTGCTTCTGAGGTTCCTTCCACAGGTGACGGAGTTTATTCGTTGGCTGGCTGCTCTATTTAACTCCACTCAGATCGTTACTCCATGCCAGCTGTCAATGTTCTTGTACTGGTTCAGTTCGTTCTTGGATCTTTCTGGTGACCTGTCTACACCAGCAGAAGCTAAGTCCCTGCTAGTTATTATTTGTTCATTGTTTTCTGGTCCAGCTTGCTATCATGATTTTGTTTAGCTAGCTGGAAGCTCTGGGATGCAGAGTGGCACCTCCGCACCGTGAGTCGGTGCGGAGGTCTTTTTGCACACTCTGCGTGGTCTTTTTGTAGTTTTTTGTGCTGACCGCAAAGATACCTTTCCTATCCTCAGTCTGTTTAGTAAGTCGGGCCTCTCTTTGCTGAAACCTGTTTCATTTCTGTGTTTGTGACTTTCATCTTTACTCACAGTCAATATATGTGGGGGGCTGCCTTTTCCTTTGGGGAATTTCTCTGAGGCAAGGTAGGCTTTATTTTCTATTTCTAGGGCTAGTTAGCTCTTAGGCTGTGAAGAGGCGTCTAGGCCGTGTTAGGTACGCTCCACGGCTATTTCTAGTTGTGTGATAGGATTAGGGGTTGCGGTCAGCAGAGTTCCCACTTCCCAGAGCTTGTCTTGTGTGAGTTTAACCATCAGGTCGTTCCTGGTGCTCCTAACCACCAGGTCCATAACAGCGGCCCTCCAAAGAAATGCCATCCCACACCATTACTGACCCACTTCCAAACCGGTAATGCTGAAGGATGTTTCAGGCAGCAGATCACTCTCCACGGCCTATCCAGACTCTGTTACATCTGTCACATGTGCTCCGTGTGAACAGGCTTTTTGCTTTCATATGTGAAGAGCACAGGGCGTGGATGGCGAATTTGCCAATCCTGGTGTTCTGTGGCAAATGCCAATCATCCTGCACGGTGTTGGGCTGTGAGCACAACCCCCATCTGTGGATGTCGGGGACTCAGACCATAGTCATGGAGTCGGTTTCTAACTGTTTGTGCAGACAAATGCATATTTGTGGCCTGCTGGAGGTCATTTTGCAGGGATCTGGCAGTGCTCCTCCTGTTCTTCCTTGCACAAAGGCTGAGGTAGCGGTCATGCTGCTGGGTTGTTGCCCTCCTACGGCCCCCTCCACATCTACTGGTGTACTGGCCTGTCTCCTAGTAGCGCCTCCAGCCTCTGGACACTACGCTGACAGACACAGCAAACCTTCTTGCCACAGCTCGTATTGATGTGCCATCCTGGATGAGCTGCACTACTTGAGCCACTTATGTGGGTTGTAGAGTCAGTCTCATGCTACCACGAGTGTAAAAGCACAACCAACATTCAAAAGTGACTAAAACATCAGCCAGAAAGCATTGGTACTGAGATGTGGTCTGTGGTCCCCACCTGCAGAACCACTCCTTTATTTAGTGTGTCTTGATAATTGCCAATAATTTCCATCTGTTGTCAATTCCATTTGCACAACAGCATGTGAAATTGATTGTCAAAGAGTGTTGCTTCCTAAGTGGACAGCTTGATTTCACAGAAGTTTGATTTACTTGGAGTTATATTCTGTTGTTTAAGTGTTCCCTTTATTTTTTTGAGAAGTGTTTTATATAGAGTCATTACAAACTGAGTGATCTGTTTCAAGTGTTTATTTCTGTTAATGTTGATGATTATGGCTTACAGCCAATGAAAACCCAAAAGTCATTATCTCAGTAAATTAGAATAATTGACAAAAAAATACCTGCAAAGGATTCCTAAGCATTTAAAAAGGTCCCTTAGTCTATTTCAGTAGGCTCCACAATCATGGGGAAGACTGCTGACTTGACAGATGTCCAGAAGACAGTCATTGACACACTCCACACACTCCACAAGAAGGGTAAGCCACAAATGGTCATTGCTAAGGAACCTGGCTGTTCACAGAGTGCTGTATCCAAGCATATTAATGAAAAGTGGAGTGGAAGGAAAAAGTATGGTAGAAAAAAGGTGCACAAGAAACCTGGATAACTGCAGCCTTGAAAGGTTAAGAAAAGACCTTTTAAAGATTTGGGGGAGATTCACAAGGAGTGGACTGCTACTGGAGTCATTGCTTCACCACACACAGATGTATCCAGGACATGGGCTACAAATGTTGCATTCCTTCTGTCAAGCCACTCATGACCAATAGACAAAGCCAGAAGCGTCTTACCTGGCCAAGGAAAAAAAGAACTGGACTGTTGCTCAGTGATACAAGGTGTTGTTTTCAGATGAAAGTAAGTTTTGCATTTCATTTGGAAATCAAGGTCCCAGAGTCTGGAGGAAGATTGAAGAGGCACACAACCCAAGCTGCTTGAGGTCTGGTGTGAAGTTTCCACAATCAGTGATGGTTCGGGGACCCATGTCAGCTGCTGGCGTTGGTCCACTGTGTTTGATCAAGACCAAAGTGAGTGCATCCATCAGCCAGGAAATATTAGAGCACTTCATGCTTCCCTCTGCCGACAAGCTTTTTGGAGATAGAAATTTCTTTCTCCAGCAGGACTTGGCGCCTGTCCATACCGACGAAAGTACCAATACCTGGTTTAAAAGAAACTGTATCACTGTGCTTGATTGGCCAGCAAACTCGCCTGACCTTAACCCCATAGAGAATCTATATGGTGCTGTCAAGAGGAAGATGATAGACACCAGACCCAACAATGCAGACGAGCTGAAGGCTGATCTGAACTGATGTGACTGCTCTCAAAAAACAGCCAGCAATACACTGACAGGAGGTAATCGCTCCCGCAGTGTATAGCACTGAGCAGCTGTGCTAAAGTTCTCACGCAGCAGTGCCATAAGTGAGAGCACTGGAGCTGATCAGCTGATGAAGTCTGGTGAACTCTCTCACGACAGCTCAGTGATGCACTGCTGGAGCGAGTACCTCCTGTCAGTGTATTGCCGGCAGTCGGGTAGAGCAGTCACATCTCAATGACTGTTGATGTGAGATCGTCATGGGACACTCGGGATTACATGGACTATGGCGGACAGGTGAGTATATGTTGGTTTATTATTTTACATTTTTCTAGAAGACAAGGGCATTGGGGATTTGGTGTTAGGTGAGTATAATGTTTCTTTTATTTTTATTTGAATAAGTATGTAATTATTTACCTTTTTTTTTCTTAACTGTGAGCACAGGTATAGGCAGATGATACTACGTCTCCCATCAGCCTCACCTGCTGTCACTGTTATCAGTGACAGGCAGATGTAGCCCAATGGAAGCAGTAGTCTCATCAGCCCATGCCTGCTGACCAGCGTTAAGCTTTTTGTCGCAGTTCACCGCTGTGGGTCACAGCCACAGCTGTGAGGTCACGCTGCTATTTGACATGATGACCCCGCAGCGCTCTGACCAGCGATCTTCCTGGTGATCATGTTACCGCCGATAAGAACGTTCGCGCCGGTGTTTCCCATGCTGTCACACAGATGACAGCATGGGAAACACCTTAGGCAGTATGTGAAAACGCAAACAAAAACTCAGCAAATCTACAGCAAATCCACAAACATTTTTATACCTGTGTTTTTGCTGTGAATTTGATTGACTGAATTGAAGTACAGTACAGACCAAAAGTTTGGACACACCTTCTCATTTAAAGATTTTTCTCTATTTTCATGACTATGAAAATTGTACATTCACACTGAAGGTATCAAACCTATGAATTAACAAATGTGGAATTATATACTTAACAATACTTACATTTGTCTTTTTGATCATGTTTAATTCCACATTTTTTCCAGCGGTATGATGAAAAAATCATAATTTGCGATTTTTTCTTTTGTGGCGTTTACTGAAGGGGTTAACTAGTGTGACTATTTTATAAATCGGATCGTTCTGGACATGGTGATAACAAATATGTGTTTTGAAATTTTTTTTTTTACATAAAAATGTGTTTTTATTTTTGTAATATTTTTATTATTATTTTATATTTAAAATATACTGTATATATATATATATATATATATATATATATATATATACAGTACAGACCAAAAGTTTGGACACACCTCATTTAAAGATTTTGCTGTATTTTCATGACTATGAAAATTGTACATTCACACTGAAGGCATCAAAACTATGAATTAACACATATGGAATTATATACTTAACAAAAAAGTGTGAAACAACTGAAAATATGTCTTATATTCTAGGTTCTTCAAAGTAGCCACCTTTTGCTTTGATGACTGCTTTGCACACTCTTGGCCTTCTCTTGATGAGCTTCAAGAGGTAGTCACCGGGAATGGTCTTCCAACAATCTTGAAGGAGTTCCCAGAGATGCTTAGCATCTTTCACATCTTGAATCTAATCACAGCAGTTGAATCTAAAATGGCCGACTTCAAAATGGCCGCCATGGTCACCACCCATCTTGAAAAGTTTCCCCCCTCCCATATACAAATGTGGCACAAACCGGAAGTTGATATCACCAACCATTCCCATTTTATTTAGGTGTATCCATATAAATCGCCCACCCTGTACATTGGAAAACTACCTTTACGCACTAATATTTAGGGAATAAATTAGTGGTGGATTCCTAATAGAAAAAATATTGATTCCTCAATGATTAACTGGATTTTCCTGACTCATTACTTTCCTGCCTCATTTTGCATTGTAAATACTAAATTTGCACAGGGTGTAACATAGTGACAAAGTAACATAGTTAGTAAGGCCGAAAAAAGACATTTGTCCATCCAGTTCAGCCTGTATTCCGTCAGAATAAATCCCCAGATCTACATCCTTCTAAAGAACCTAATAACTGTAAGATACAATATTGTTCTGCTCCAGGAAGACATCCAGGCCTCTCTTGAACCCCTCGACTGAGTACACCATCACCACCTCCTCAGGCAAGCAATTCCAGATTCTCACTGCCCTAACAGTAAAGAATCCTCTTCTATGTTGGTGGAAAAACCTTCTCTCCTCCAGACGCAAAGAATGCCCCCTTGTGCCCGTCACCTTCCTTGGTATAAACAGATCTTCTGAGAGATATTTATATTGTCCCCTTATATAATTATACATGGTTATTAGATCGCCCCTCAGTCGTGCTTTTTCTAGACTAAATAATCCTAATTTTGCTAAATTCTCTGGTTATTGTAGTTCTCCCATCCCCTTTATTAGGTTTGTTGCCCTCCTTTGTACTTGCCCTAGTTCCATTATATCCTTCCTGAGCACCAAATCTGTACACAGTACTCCATGTGCGGTCTAACCAGAGATTTACCCAGTGGTTTCCCATTCAGTGTGTAATGGTGATACTGATTCCTTCTTCCCATGTGTATAACCTTACATTTATCATTGTTAAACCTCATCTGCCACCTTTCAGCCCAAGTTTCCAACTTATCCAGATCCATCTGTAGCAGAATACTATCTTCTCTTGTATTAACTGCTTTACATAGTTTTGTATCATCTGCAAATATCGATATTTTACTGTGTAAACCTTCTACCAGATCATTAATGAATATGTTGACGAGAACAGGTCCCAATACTGACCCCTGCGGTACCCCACTGGTCACAGCGACCCAGTTAAAGACTATACCATTTATAACCACCCTCTGCTTTCTATCACTCAGCCAGTTACTAACCCATTTACACACATTTTCACCCAGACCGTGTACGATTTCATTTCCTATGATTTCTGTACCTTTTTTTTTACAGGAATGTCCATTTTTTAACAGTAAAAAGTCACCCAGAAAGCTATACTCATCTGTGCATTAGTCATATCCTAGACTGTTTTAATAGTCTATATGGGGAAAACATAAAACCTATTTAGAGAATGTTCCAGTTAATGGATAAAATCCCATATTCTAATCATATTGTTACTATGTGGAATGATCACATACTGTTATAGAGGAACCATAATCGTTCTCTGTATAGACACATGCACATGTGCTGCTTTTCCCAATATCATGCCATCTTTGGCTATTTCTCTTTCATTTTGTCATTATCTCCTAACTTACTACTGATACCGGTGGGGTGATAATATTATTTCAACGCAGAATGAAGTGCTTTATTTTGGGGGCTTTAGACGAAGTATAACTTCTTTTACTGACATCTAGTGGACAATATAAAAACTGCATTATATTCATGTTTACAAGGACAGTCACATAGAACAGATCTGTCAAAATTAAACAAAAATTATTTCAACACTCATTAAAAAACAAAGCAGAATACCAGAGGGAGCTTTTGTTACATATTCCAGTTTAATATTTAGCAGAAGTGTCCCAATTGTCATGCAATGTAAGTTACTATCCGCTAAATATCAATTTCTCTTCATCAGCATTCTGCAAGTACTAAAGGATCTGGAACTTTCACTAACCAACATGCATTGTACCTGCCATTGTTCAAGGGCTTGCCTGCCCCAAGCTGAAAATCTGCCTGGTTGTTATGCCTATGTGCAGTATAAGGCCACATTCACACATCAGTATATGGAAGCCAGAATCAGAGGTGCAACAATCAGAGGAAAATATAATAGAAACACGTGCACTACTTTTGTATTTGTCACCCACGCCTGGTTTCAGCTTATAAAAACTAATGTAAAAAACTGACCACAAAACTACCGTGTAGACATGGCATAACAGAGAGAGGAGATGAAAGATTTTGTCCCCTCTCTTCTTGTACTCATCATATTATATAACACTGTACTTACAATTGCTCATTGTTCTCTTTTACCCAGCTAATTCTTCTCTTTTCCATTAGGTCTATGACTTCACATGATTAAAAACATGCTAGCTGAATCCTTCTAAGTTCCATGAAGAAATAGGAGGTCAATGTTCTTTGCATAAGTCATCCTCTTCTTCACCTCCTGCACCAGTTGTTCTGTTTCTTCCCCTGCCAAGGACTTAGCAGTGATGTAGAATTGTAGTTCTACTGATCACGCATGCAGTGACAAAAGACGCCCAGTTCTATATAGAGGATTCATGAAGGATTCAGCTAGTCAGTTTTTAATCATGTGATGTAATAGACCCATTAGAAAGCAGAAGAATTAACTGAGTAGAAAGGCAAAATGAGCAATTGTAAGTACACAGTGCAATATAATATGATTGCAATATATTAAGACCATATATAGTTTGATGGGAGGAGAGCTTTTTTTTATCACAAGGGAGATCAACTTGTCTGAAAGTCCAGTGATCACGTAAGTTGGTTCACTGGGTTTTAAATAGGATATAGTTTTCAGTGAATGAAAAAAACTGACCTCAATATGTGAAGTGGCTTGTCAATAGGAGCTGCCATTGGAAGCGTCTACTCTTAATTTACTTTATGCATCGCTTAGCTAAAGCTTTTAAATTTATGCAAGAATCTGACTTCACAAAATCTGGATTGCCTCCAACAGAAGAACTTGTAATGTGTGTATGTAGGACGCTGAAAACTGCAGACAAATAAGGTTACAATTTTTAGATCACAGACTAAGAAAAACAAGCTCCATAGGACTACATTCCCACGGTGTGAATATTACAGTATTGCTGAATATCGTACAAGCGATCAAATGATTCATTTTACAAAGAAAGTGAAAAGAAGAAAAAATAATTTTTCAAAATATATAACAAAAGTTTAGAATTACACTCTCCCCCTTTTCCCTAGTTAAAGATTAAAAAAAGATACACAAATTATATGTTTGTTATCACAGTGTCCATAAAAGTCTGATCAATCAAAATGTATAATATATGTATGAATTAATAAATGTTGTAAATAGGAAAAAAATCAAAACACCAGAGCTGCATGTTATTGAAATGCAAATGGTTCAAAACATAGTCTGTACCACAAATATGGTGTAAATAAAAACAACAGCTCAAATGATGGAAACATAAAAATAGTCATGGGTCACAAGGTTTTTTTTTTTTTTTTTTTACGTATTTTTTTTTTTAAGTAAATGAAATGGTAAAAAATATATCTTTGTATGTTTGCTATCTCCATGTTCATACTGGCCAAGAGAATCATGTGTTTAGGTCAAAGTTAAAGCACAATTTCTAATATTAAAATGGATCCAAATAACAATGTTGGAATTGCGGGTGTTATTTTACTATTTCACTGCACTTGGAATTTTTTTTGCCATTTTTCCTTACTATGTATGGTAAAAGAAACACATAATCAGGGATGGAAATCTGCAGGTGTAAAGGAGGGGGAAAAGGCATTCTCAGAGTACAACAATCCCTATGGAGTTAGTAATGGGGGTGTCTTATTAACACCTTTCCATTACAAACCTCTTGGCTTGATGTCACCTGACAATACAAAGGTGACATCAATCCCCCAATTATCACCACACTTGCCCCCGCTACAGGGCAAGTGGGAAGAGTGAGGTTATGTGCCAGAATTGGCGCATCTTAGAGATGTGCCTCTTCTGGGGCGGCTGAGTGCTGATGTTTTTAGCCTGTGGGGACAGTATCCATGGCCTCTTCCTAGGATATTAATATCAGCCAGCAGCTGTCTGTGGAGCGCCCGCTGGGGCCTAGGGGTACTCGGGCCGGGTCCGGTGGTTGTTTTAAGGGGTGGTCACGGTGGCAGTCACCCGGTCCGTGGCCCTGGGCGTCCAAGTAAAAGGAAAGGTCTTTAAAGGGGTTTTTAGGGATAAGAATGATCGTGACGCCACCTGTGGTATTCGGTCAGGGATGAAAGACGCTGCTTAAATGGTTCCACTGGGTTGATATTATGGCAGTTGGGATGGTATGGCTTCCCACAGGTGAAGCTGGGTCCCCAAGGCTCCCGGTATAGTAGATAAAGATGGTGTAGTAAGAAACAAAGGACACAAGGTTGCAGCCTCTTTCCCTGTTTACTGGTGTAAGGCAGCCACAGTCCAGGGTAACGGATGACAGGTACTGGTATGGTCCGGCCAGCTTGGAAGCAATTTTAGGACTCCCCCATGCTGCTACAGTCCGGTGACATGTATGAGTCTAATTTTGGACTATTACAACTAAGAAGTGTGCAAAAGAAAATATAAATATATACAGTTTATATTTATTTATTCATTTTTTGTCAACGCGCATATTTGTGAGTTTACATTTCTGCAACTGCTGATAACTGACCTCTTTGCTAATTGTTACAATGACATTATGATCCACACACCAGCCAATCAGCAGGTATTGTGTACATGGCCATTAGTTGACCATATGTATTATCTGCACCGATCATGCACGTCTCTCAACAGGTGTGGGGGGTTGTAAAGACATGATCAATGCTCCCCTCTAATGTAGAAGGGATTATCAGCGGATAACCCCATAGATCAGTGTATCTCTTCAGATTCTTATGATATAGCCAAGCCTTAAAGCGTCCCTATAAATCAGTTCTCCTGCTGGATCTGACATCACACATGAAGTAGAAGAGCATGCACATCAGGCAGAGCAATTACCAATAAAACCTTACATTGCCTGTATTGTCTCATGCACAGAGCCTATTCATTACAATAAGGATCCATGCACATGAATCCACTGTAAGTGATTGTATGAAAGCCTCAGAACCGAAGGTTCCTATCGTATACCCTGTCCCTTTCCCATGTGATCTCAGATTAGGCAGAATAATTTAATTAGATGTTTTTTTCTCAATTGCCATTTTTCATCTATCCAAAAGACAGGTGATACATGTCTGATTGCTGGCGGTGTCACTGACCACAAGGAATGGGCCTCTAATCCCCATTCCGCTATGCCACATGACTGTGGTGAGAATAGGGCATTTCAGTAGAGAAAATGTTGAGCATTCACCCTAGCACTGAATTAAATGGCTCTTATGTAACTAATAGTGGGTTCTCAATCCTCCATTACATTCCCTATCCACAGTGCAGCTACATTGTCAGTATTGTTTCCGAAGTTTCCATCACTGATTGGCAGTCTATACCAGAAATGGGACAATGGAAAATGTGTAATGAAAACACTTGAACTGAACTATCTTTTACAATTTTTACCCATTCCTGGTTTTGGCTAATTAATAATGTAGGAAAATACTGATCAAAATGCTGCTGTGTGAACTTGGTCTTAAGGAAACAATGAGCACTGAACTATGGATATGACTGGGCTGTTAACTTGCAGGGCTATAGCCTGTTTAGAAATGACCGTACAGATAAGCGAAGGGGTGGGGTGTGTCTATATGTAAAATCGTCCTTAAAACCCATCCTGCGTGATAATATAGGTGAATTTAATGAAAATGTAGAATCCCTGTGGGTGGAGATAAGAGGAGGGGGAAAAATAATAAATTACTGATAGGGGTTTGTTATAAATCTCCAAAAATAATGGAAGCAATGGAGAATATCCTCGTAAAGCAAATAGATGAAGCTGCGACTCAAAGAGAAGTCATTATTATGGGGGACTTCAACTACCCTGAAATAGATTTGGGAACAGAAACCTGCAGTTCCAGCAAAGGTAATCGGTTTTTGACAACTATGAGAGACAATTACCTTACACAACTGGTTCAGGACCCAACAAGAAGGGGGGCACTGCTAGACCTAATAATAACCAACAGGCCAGACCGCATATCAAATATAAGGGTTGGGGGTCACTTGGGGAATAGCGATCACAAAATAATAAGTTTTCATGTATCCTTTAATAAGATGTGTAGTAGAGGGGTTACACGGACACTAAACTTCAGGAGGGCAAATTTCCAACGGATGACAGATGATCTTGGTGCAATTAACTGGGACGATATCCTGAGTCATAAAAATACACAAAGAAAATGGGAGACATTTATTAGCATCCTGGATAGGACCTGTGCACAGTATATACCATATGGGAATAAACATACCAAAAAATAGGAGGAAACCAATATGGCTAAATAGAGCTGTAAGGGGCGCAATAAGTGACAAAAAGAAAGCATTTAGAGAATTAAAGGAAGTAGGTAGTGAGGAGGCATTAAATAAATACAAAAAATTAAATAAATTCTGTAAAAAGCAAATCAAGGCAGCAAAGATTGAGACAGAGAGACTCATTGCCAGAGAGAGTAAAAATAATCCCAAAATATTCTTTAACTACATAAATAGTAAGAAACTAAAAAATGATAGTGTTGGCCCCCTTAAAAATAGTCTGGGTGAAATGGTGGATGAGGATGAGGAAAAAGCCAATATGCTAAATGACTTTTTTTCATCAGTATTTACACAAGAAAATCCCATGGCGGACAATATGACTAGTGATAAAAATTCCCCATTAAATGTCACCTGCTTAACCCAGCAGGAAGTGCGGCGGCGTCTAAAAATCACTAAAATTGACAAATCTCTGGGCCCGGATGGGATACACCCCTGAGTACTGCAGGAATTAAGTACAGTCATTGATAGACCATTATTTTTAATCTTTAAAGACTCCATAATAACAGGGTCTGTACCACAGGACTGGCGTATAGCAAATGTGGTGCCAATATTCAAAAAGGGAACAAAAACTGAACTCGGAAATTATAGGCCAGTAAGCTTAACCTCTACTGTGGGTAAAATCCTGGAGGGCATTCTAAGAGATGCTATACTGGAGTATCTGAAGAGGAATAACCTCATGACCCAGTATCAGCACGGGTTTACTAGGGACCGTTCATGTCAGACTAATTTGATCAGCTTCTATGAAGAGGTAAGTTCCGGACTGGACAAAGGGAACCCAGTGGATGTAGTGTGTATGGACTTTTCAAAAGCTTTTGATATGGTGCCACACAAAAGGTTGATACATAAAATGGGGATAGGGGAAAATATGTGTAAGTGGGTTGAGAGCTGGCTCAGGGATAGGAAACAAAGGGTGGTTATTAATAGAGCACACTCGGACTGGGTAGCGGTTAGCAGTGGGGTACCACAGGGGTCAGTATTGGGCCCTCTTATTTTTAACATATTTATTAATGACCTTGTAGGAGGCATTCAGAGTAGAATTTTAATATTTGCACATGACAATAAACTCTGCAGGGTAATCAATACAGAGGAGGACAATGTTATATTACAGGATGATTTATGTAAACTAGAAGCTTGGGCTGATAAATGGCAAATGAGCTTTAATGGGGATAAATGTAAGGTCATGCACTTGGGTAGAAGTAATAAGATGTATAATTATGTGCTTAATTCTAAAACTCTGGGCAAAACCGTCAATGAAAAAGACCTGGGTGTATGGGTGGATGACAAACTCATGTTCAGTGGCCAGTGTCAGGCAGCTGCTACAAAGGCAAATAAAATAATGGGATGCATTAAAAGAGGCATAGATGCTCACGAGGAGAACCTAATTTTACCTCTATACAAGTCATTAGTTCGACCACACTTAGAATACTGTGCACAGTTCTGGTCTCCGGTGTATAAGAAAGACATAGCTGAACTGGAGCGGGTGCAGAGAAGAGCGACAAAGGTTATTAGAGGACTGGGGGGTCTGCAATACCAAGATAGGTTATTACACTTGGGGCTATTTAGTTTGGAAAAACGAAGACTAAGGGGTGATCTTATTTTAATGTATAAATATATGAGGGGACCGTACAAAGACCTTTCTGATGATCTTTTTAATCATAGACCTGAAACAGGGACAAGGGGGCATCCTCTACATTTGGAGGAAAAAAGGTTTAAGCATAATAACAGACGCGGATTCTTTACTGTAAGAGCAGTGAGACTATGGAACTCTCTGCCGTATGATGTTGTAATGAGTGATTCATTATTTAAATTTAAGAGGGGACTGGATACATTTCTGGAAAAGTATAATGTTACAGGGTATATACACTAGATTCCTTGATATGGCGTTGATCCAGGGAACTAGTCTGATTGCCGTATGAGGAGTCGGGAAGGAATTTTTTTCCCCAAGGTGGAGCTTACTCTTTGCCACATGGGTTTTTTTTTTGCCTTCCTCTGGATCAACATGTTAGGGCATGTTAGGTTAGGCTATGGGTTGAACTAGATGGACTTAAAGTCTTCCTTCAACCTTAATAACTATGTAACTATGTAACTATGGATAGGTGAGGGGTAATGTAGGGTTGAGAACCAACCATGTACATCTTGATCTGTCCTCCCATGTCTCCTCCTGCTCCCTCTTTGACTGGTTACAATCTGGCTTCCGACCGCATCACTTAACTGAAACTGCCCTAAAGTCACCAATGACCTACTAACCGCCAAGAGCAAGCGACACTACTCTGCTCTCTTTCTCCTGGAACTGTCTTCTGCCTTTGACACTGTGGACCATTCCCTCTTGTTACAGAAGATTCTCTCATCTCTTGGCATCACAGATTTGGCTTTATCCTGGATCTCATCATATCTAACAGACCGGACATTCAGTGTCTCCCTCTCCTATGTCACCTACTCACCTCGCCCCCTGTCTGTTGGTGTCCCCAAGGCTCAGTCCTAGAACCCCTACTGTTCTTCACCTACATCTTCGGCCTGGGACAGCTCATAGAATCCCACGGTTTGCAGTATCTACGCCAATGACACGCAGATCTACCTATCTGGACCTGATATCACTTCCTTACTGACCAAAATCCCACAAAGTCTGTCTGCTATTTCATCTTTCTTTTCTTCTTTCTAAAACTGAACATGGACAAAACAGAATTCATCATCTTTCCCCCATCTCACTCTAACCCTCTACCAGACCTATCCATCAATGTAAATGGCTGCTCACTTTCCACAGTCCCGCATGCTCGGTGCCTCGGGGTGATACTCGACTCTGCCCTGTCTTTCAAGCCACATATCCAAGCCCTTGCCTGATCCTGCTAACTCCAACTCAAAAACATTTCCTGGATCTGTACACTTGTGCACACCCTCATCATCTTCCGCCTTGACTATTGCAACCTCCTGCTCTGTTACCTCCCCTCTAGTACTCTTGCACCACTCCAATCTATTCTAAACTCTGCTGCTCAACTAATCCACCTTTCTCCCCAGAGAAAGTCATCCACAACCAGTCTCCTCCATACATCTGTGACATGGTCTCCCGGTACTTACCCACATGCAACCTTCGATCCTCTCAAGATCTCCTTCTCTACTCCCCTCTTATCTCTTCTTCCCACAGCCGCATACAAGACTTCTCCCGTGCTTCCCCCATACTCTGGAACTCTTTATCCCAAAACAGGGTCATTCCATGTCAAGTGAACCAATGATTTTAACCTCTATATTTTTAATTCTTTTGAGATTTTGTTATTTGGAAATGGTGTGTCAGAGAATGCAAAATGTGAAAAAAAAATTCTAGATTTTTTTTTTTTAATTGATTTTCAAAGTTCGGAAAAAGAGTGAATTTTGGTGTTTGCTGCCTTTACATTTTTCCTCATAACTCAGGCTAGAAAAAAGATAGAGAAACAAATTAAACACCATTCTACTCAGAACTGTACAGGCTTTCACCAGATTGGTCGCAAGAATATCTTTGATAATATTGTACCCATGCAGACGCAAATGCAAAATTTTAAAATGCATTTCTGAAAAAAAACATTTAATTTAAAAATGTTAAAAACTGCACATGTGCCTGCTATGCTCCTAGCTACATCTGAACCAAAATGCAAGTTGGGATCATGATGGGATCGTGTTTTAAAAAATAAAACTATTACAGTGTCAATTCGAAAATCTCAAATTCAGATCTGTTCAGCCTGTGGTCTAAAAGTGTGGGGTCTATATTTACCAAATAATCCATGATGTTAGATATTACTGTATTATATTATTATGTTACAGAGTCTTAGAAGCAGGAGAGGACAGAGGAGAAGGCTTTATTAGGGCTCAACCTGAGATTGACCAGGGGTAGACAGTGAATGCAGAGCAGATGACCGACCGGCAGCTCCAGCCTCCACAGACCATATTCACACCAAATCTTAACACCCATGCAACTCCTCAAATGGAGGGTGAAAAATATTCTTAACAGCCAGTTCATGTATTGTACGAACCAGGACTACGAAGAGGAGGAGAGTTTGTGAAAACATCGGTTACAGGAAGCAGAACCCATCACGGGGACTCAGCAATACAGGACTGTCATCCCATGTAGGGAAACAGAAATAAAAATAAAGACAGTGAAGTCCATGAAGTGGTAGAAGGCGGCACAATATTGGCAATGGATGACATAACAGGCTATGTGACCTGTGAATATGATTGGCGCTAGTGGTGGCTACTGTACTCTCCAAAAATTGTGAAAATGAAGAAGTAGAAGTGACCTTTCTGCAGCTTCTGGTCCAGCGCCATCCTTTGTGTATCCAAGAAAACTAGACATTGCAAAAATTACAAAAATCAGATATTAACTTAGGTGGAGCCGAGCACCATGACCGGCCGTACATACTTTGACACAAAAGGAAATGGCCACATTGCTAGTAAGCGCTTATGGACAAGATTACATCTCACCCACTAAAAGGGACACATTGATAACAGGACAGTGTAAAAACCTACTATTGTTTGATTAGTTCATATTTATAAAACGAGGATTTAACTCCTGTACTATTCTTCTTAAAAACTTCAAAAATGCGCAGGCGTGTACTATGGAGGACAGAGAATGAACTTCAATCCAATATTGCAGCCAGCATGCAGCCAGCGAGTAAGGAAAGGGGGAATCAAAAACCCCAAAACCCCGCCTCCATGGCTGAAGATTGTTCCCTCCAAATTCAGGTGACAGTGTCCCTTTAATTCTAGCCCGAGATATGATAAAAAAATGTAAAGCCTACGAGGCCAAAATTTGCGCTTTTTCAAAACTTTAGAAACCTGTAAAAAATTAACTGATGAAGAAAAAATTCAAAACTTTTAATTTGTAATTAACTAAAGTTGTACTTCATAAAAACAAAAAATAAAAAAAATCTAAAGACATCAGGTAAAAATAATATTCATAGTTGGATCACTTGATATGGAATGACCCCACATCAGATTTTCGCCTACCAAAGAAACCTTCAAAAGGAACCGGAACCTGAAAACCCACCTCTTCCGACAAGCCTACAACCTACAGTGATCCTCAGTCTACTGAACTGCCGCACAACCAGCTCTACCCTCTCCTAGTGTATCCTCATCCATCCCCTGTAGACTGTGAGCCCTCGTGGGCAGGGTCCTCTCTCCTTCTGTACTTGTGTGCCTTTGTATTGCTCATGTTTACTGTACTTGTCTATGTATGCCCCTTTTTTCTCATTTAAAGCGCCGTGGAATAAATGGCGCTATAAAAATGAATAATAACAATTAAAATAATAATAACTATTGGTAACAGTGTAAGAGCCTCGTAACACGAAAGGGTTAAACGTAGACACTGAAAGTAGACAGTTCAAAGGATAATTGCGCGTACATTTGATGTGCCTTAGAAATGATGGGACCTCGGGCTTATTTAGACATAAAACAGTTCTAGTTTTAACTTACCTGCTATTAAACAGTGAGTCTCCTCCGCCATGTCATATACCCCAGTGACTCTACTGTCAGCATTTTATACCCGCTGACTCCTTGTACATGTGTGTAGTTTAATGTCTTAGTCATGTTTAGTGTTGAGCGATACCGTCCGATACTTGAAAGTATCGGTATCGGATAGTATCAGCCGATACCCGAAAAATATCGGATATCGCCGATACCGATATCCGATACCAATACAAGTCAATGGGACATCAAGTATCGGAAGGTATTCTCATGGTTCCCAGGGTCTGAAGGAGAGGAAACTCTCCTTCAGGCCCTGGGATCCATAGGGATGTGTAAAATAAAGAATTAAAATAAAAAATATTGATATATTTACCTCTCCGGCGGCCCCTGAACTCAGCGCGGGTAACCGGCAGGCTTCGTTGTTCAAAATCAGCGCTTTTAGGACCTGAGAATCACGTCCCGGCTTCTGATTGGTCGCGGGCCGCCCATGTGACCGCCACGCGACCAATCACAAGCCGCGACGTCACCGCAAGCTATAAACGCGCTCATTTTTAAAAATGAGCGCGTTAATGGCTTTCAAAGACGTAGCGGCTTGTGATTGGTCGCGGCCACGCGACCAATCACAAGCCGCGACGTCACCGCAAGCTATTAACGCGCTCATTTTTAAAAAATGAGCGCGTTAATAGCTTGCGGTGACGTCGCGGCTTGTGATTGGTCGCGTGGCCGCGACCAATCACAAGCCGCTACGTCTTTGAAAGCCATTAACGCGCTCATTTTTAAAAATGAGCGCGTTAATAGCTTGCGGTGACGTCGCGGCTTGTGATTGGTCGCGTGGCGGTCACATGGGCGGCCCGCGACCAATCAGAAGCCGGGACGTGATTCTCAGGTCCTAAAAGCGCTGATTTTGAACAACGAAGCCTGCCGGTTACCCGCGCTGAGTTCAGGGGCCGCCGGAGAGGTAAATATATCAATATTTTTTATTTTAATTCTTTATTTTACACATCTCTATGTATCCGATACCGATACCCGATACCACAAAAGTATCGGATCTCGGTATCGGAATTCCGATACCGCAAGTATCGGCCGATACCTGATACTTGCAGTATCGGAATGCTCAACACTAGTCATGTTACATTTAAAGTCACAGAGACATCTGCACAGGTTGGGTTGCTCGAAGCAGTTGTCAATTAATGCTGCCAGACCTAACTGTTTCCCTCTTATGGTCATCTGTCTCATTAAAGCAGGAAACATTAATCATGCCTGCAAGACATTTCCCTGCTCCCTTTCCCTGTCCGTCCAAGGTAGAAAAACGTGCTGTGACATGTTTCAGGTTTTTTTTTCTGTATTTCTTCCCTACAATATATCTATATCTATATCTATCTACTATATAATTGTCTAAGGGTCACTTCCGTCTTTCTGTCTGTCTTTCTGTCTGTCTGTAACAGAAATCCCAAGTCGCTGACTGGTTGTGGCAAAACAGCCACGACCAATCAGGAACGGGCACAGTCCGGAGGAAAAATGGCTTCTCCTTATTCCCCGCAGTCAGTGCCCGCTCCATACTCCCCTCCAGTCAGCGCTCACAAGGGTTAATGGCAGCGTTAACGGACCGCGTTATGCCGCGGTGTAACGCACTCCATTAACGCTGCTAATAACCCTGTGTGACCAACATTTTACTACTGATGCTGCCTATGCAGCATCAATAGTAAAAAGATATAGGCTATGTGCACACGTTGCGAATTAGGCTTAGGAATTTCTGGTGTGGATTCTGCCTCTCCTGGCAGAAAACGCACCTGTGGATTTGTTGCGTTTTTTGTGCGGTTCCGCAGCGTTTTTTGTGCGTTTTAGCTGCGTTTTTTCTTGCGGATTTGCCGCGTTTTTTACCAGTGCAGAGAATCCGCAATGCGTGCACATACCCTATATGTTAAAAATAATAATAAAAAAAATCATTATATACTCACCTTCCGGATCCAGCCCAGGCCTTTCCCGCACCTCGCGACACTCCGGTGACCGGTCCATGCATTGCAGTCTCGCGAGATGATGTGGTCGCGAGACCACACGTTAATATCTCGCGAGACCGCAATACACTCTTGGGAGCGACAGGCACAGTCCGGCCGCTCCCTACTCCCCTGCAGTCAGTGCCCCTTCCATACTCCCCCCTCAGTCAGCGCCCGCCGCCTACATAGCGTTGTAGCAGTCCATTAAACCGACTGCGCTACACTGCGGCGTAACGTGGTGTAGCGCAGTCTGTTAACGCTGCTATTAACCCTATGTGACGAACTTTTTACTATTGATGCTGACTATGCAGCATCAATAATAAAAAGATAAAATGTTAAAAATAATTAAAAAAATAAAAAATCATGATATTCTCACCTTCCGTTGCCTCCGCAGCAGCTTTTCCTGCATCTCATGATGCTCCGGTCCCACCACTTCGCTGATTGGTTGCGACCAGCCGGCGCGACCAATCAGCAACATTGCAGCGGGATTTAAAGCTCGCTTCGCTGATTGCTCTGTTGTGAATTCTGCTCTTGGGCTCCCTCCGGTGGTTATGAATGGTAGTGCTGCTGTCTTTGGATCGCAGCATTTATCAGGAGTATCCACTTTTTGCAATTTGGGCTGGGCTATTTAGTCCTGCTTTATCCTTTAGTCAGTGCAAGTTGTCCATTGTTTTTGGAGGATTCTCATCCTTACCAGGTCTCTCCTGTTTTGCTGTTCATTTTAACAAAGATAAGTTCTGGCTTTGTTTTTGCTGTCCACCTGCTGTGGACCTTATAGTTCTGGGCATTTTCATGTTTTGTCTTGTCCAGCTTTGTCTGTGAAGGATTTTTTGCAGCCAAGCTGTGTCTCTGGAGATGCAGATATACCCTCCATGTCTTTAGTCAGATGTGGAGATTTGTATTTTCTGTGGTGGATATTTTCTAGTGTTTTAATACTGACCGCATAGTACTCTGTCCTATTCTTTCTTTTTAGCTAGTATGGCCTCCTATGCTAAATCCTGATTTCAAGTCTGCGTATGTTATTTCCCTCTCCTCTCACAGTCAATATTTGTGGGGGCCTGTCTATCCTTTGGGGATTTTCTCTGAGGCAAGATAGTTTTCCCGTTTCTGTCTTTAGGGGAAGTTAGTTCTTAGGCTGTGTCGAGGGGTCTAGGGAGTGTTAGGTACTCCCCACAGCTACTTCTAGTTGCGGTGCTAAGTTCAGGGTTTGCGGTCAGTACAGGTACCACCTTCTCCAGAGTACGTCTCATGCTGCTCCTAGGCCACCAGATCATAACATTGCTCGCCCCCAGCCGGTGTGACCAATCAGCGACATTGCCGCGGGATTTAAATCCCGCTTCACTGATTGCTCGTGCCCAGCCGGCGCGACCAATCAGCGACATTGGCGCGGGATTTAAATCCCGCTTCGCTGATTGCTCGCGCCCAGCCGGCGCGACCAATCAGAGACATTGGCGTGGGATCTAATGTTAAAAATAATTTTAAAAATTTAAAATTACTATATATTCACCTTCCTGATCCAGCCCAGACCTTTCCTGCTCCTCGCGACGCTACATCATCATCTCACGAGACCGAAATGCACTCTTGGGAACGGAGCATCGCAAGGAGCATCGGTAAACGCCTCGGCTGGATCCGGGGGCCGACGGAGGGTGAGTATATAACTATTTTTTATTTTAATTCTTTTTTTAACAGAGATATGGTGCCCACATTGCTATATGCTATGTGGGCTGTGCTATATACTACATCTCTGTGCTGTATACTACGTGGCTGAGCAATATACTACGTGGCTGGGCAATATACTAAGTGGCCGGGACTATATATTATGTGGCTGGGCAATATACTACGTATGTATCTGTGCATCATGAATCATGGTATGTGTTAAAGAGGGGGGCCCACTGAGACTCTTTCGCCAGGAGCGCTCAAAAACCTGGAGCCGGCTCTGGCTTCACTGATTGGTCATGCCCGGCCGCGAACAATCAGCGACTGTCGCAGTCTGCCCGTGAATTGGCGTGGAATTTGAACCACGCTTCGCTAATTGGTCGCGGCCGGCTGAATCCTGTGTATAAATTGCATTATTCTGAAATCTTCATATATAAACTGCATACATAATATTCTAGAATACCCGATGCGTTAGAATTGGGCCACCATCTAGTCTATATATAATTGTCTAAGGGGTACTTCCGTCTGTCTGTTTGTCTGTCTGTAACGGAAATCCTGCGTCGCTGATTGGTCGCGGCCGGTAGGCGACAGTCTTAGTCCGGCCGCGAATTGGCCCCTCCCTACTCTCCTCCAGTCAGCGCCAGTGTGTCGCCCCATCCCGGACCAACTTTTTACAATTGATGCTGCCTATGTAGCATCAATAGTAAAAAAAAAAATTAAATAATGTTAAAAATAATAATAATAAAAAAAATCATGCAATTCTCACCTTCCGTCGCCTCCGCAGCTTTCCCGCTCCTCCCGATGCTCTCGGCAACTTCCGTTCCCAGAGATGCATTGCAAAATTACTCAGATGACTTAGCGGTCTCGTGAGACCGCTATGTCATCTGGGTAATTTCGCAATGCATCATTGGGAATGGAAGCTGCCGGCCACATCGGGAGGAGCGAGACAGATTCGGTGGACGACGGAAACTGAGTATATAACTATTTTTTATTTTAATTTTTATTTCACAGGGATATGGTGCCCACACTGCTGTTTACTACGTGGGCTGTGTTATATACTACATGGGCTGTGCTATATACTACGTGGCCTGTGTTATATACTATGTGGGCTGTGTTATATACTACGTGGGCTGTGTTATATACTACATGGCTGCTATATATTACGTGGCTGCTATATACTATGTGACTGCTATATACTATGTGGGCTGTGCTATATACTACGTGGCTGTCTGTGTTATATACTACATGGCTGCTATATATTACATGGCTGTGCTATATACTACGTGGGCTGTGTTATATACTATGTGGCTGCTATATACCACATCGCTGTGCTATATACTACATGGCTGCTATATATTCCGTGGCTGCTATATACTACGTGACTGCTATATACTACGTGGCTGTGCTAAATACTACGTGGCTGTCTGTGTTATATACTACGTGGCTGCTATATATTACATCGCTGTGCTATATACTACGTGGGCTGCTATATGCTACATCGCTGTGCTATCTACTACGTGGCTGTGCAATATACTACGTGGCTGTGCTGTATACTGCGTGGGCTGTGTTATATACAACATCGCTGTGCGATATACTACGTGGCTGTTATATACTACGTGGCTGTGCTATATACTATGCGGCCGGCCGCGATCAATCAGCAATATTGCCGCAGGATTTAAACACCACTTCAGTGATTAGTCGTGCCCGGCCAACCGTGACCAATCAGCGAAACGCAGTCCGGCCGCTAATTGGTGCAGGATTTCAACCACGCTTTGCTGATTGGTCGCGCCCGGCTGGCTGCGACCAATTAGCGATATTGGCATGGAATTTAACCCCCACGCACATCACGATGTACATACATACATACATATTCTAGAATACCCGATGCGTTAGAATCAGGCCACCATCTAATAAATAATATTAGCCAACTTGGATATTAGGAAATATTTACATACAATACTGGATTTTCCAAAATATTCTGTGACGCCCCAAGGTCCGGGTTGTCACAGTGGCATTGCTTTCCTCATGGGGAGAGTGATGTCATGCTTGGAAGCGATGAAGGATTCCTTTTATCAGGTAACCACAAAGCACCCAACACGATCACACTCCAGGCCAGAAGGGGGAGATCTAAATACATTCTGGTCTGGAGTGAAAGTGACTTTTCAGTTAGTTAGTGCCAGTCAGACAGCAGACTGGAGCAGTCTAAGGCAGGCGTCACACTCAGCGTATAAAAATACGGTCCGTAATTTACGGCCGTAATACGCAGAAAAGTCCCCAAAATAGTGGTCCGTATCTCCTCCGTAGGCAGGGTGTGTCAGCGTATTTTGCGCATGGCATCCTCCGTATGTAATCCGTATGGCATCCGTACTGCGAGATTTTCTTGCAGGCTTGCAAAACCGACATACGGACATACAATGGATCCATGTTCTCAAAAAATCATAAAAACATATATACTGCCTATATCTATATATATAATTGTCTAAGGGTTTTTCCGTCTGTCTGTCTGTTTGTCTGTCTGTCTGTCTGTCTGTCCTGGAAATCCCGGCTCTCTGATTGGCGGCCTGGCAGCCTCGACCAATCAGAGACCGGCACAGCATCGACGTAGAAATCCCGCGTCTCTGATTGACACTTCTATATTGATCAGTCCTCCTGACACTTCTGTATTGATCAGTCCTCCTGACACTTCTGTATTGATCAGTCCTCCTGACACCTCTATATTGATCAGTCCGCCTGACACTTCTATATTGATCAGTCCTCCTGACACTTCTATATTGATCAGTCCTCCTGACACTTCTATATTGATCAGTCCTCCTGACACTTCTATATTGATCAGTCCTCCTGACACTTCTATATTGATCAGTCCTCCTGACACTTCTATATTGATCAGTCCTCCTGATACCTCTATATTGATCAGTCCTCCTGACACTTCTATATTGATCAGTCCTCCTGACACTTCTATATTGATCAGTCCTCCTGACACTTCTATATTGATCAGTCCTCCTGACACTTCTATATTGATCAGTCCTCCTGACACTTCTATATTGATCAGTCCTCCTGACACTTCTATATTGATCAGTCCTCCTGACACTTCTATATTGATCAGTCCTCCTGATACCTCTATATTGATCAGTCCTCCTGACACTTCTATATTGATCAGTCCTCCTGACACTTCTATATTGATCAGTCCTCCTGACACTTCTATATTGATCAGTCCTCCTGACACTTCTATATTGATCAGTCCTCCTGACACTTCTATATTGATCAGTCCTCCTGACACCTCTATATTGATCAGTCCTCCTGACACCTCTATATTGATCAGTCCTCCTGACACTTCTATATTGATCAGTCCTCCTGACACTTCTATATTGATCAGTCCTCCTGACACTTATATATTGATAAATCCTCCTGACACTTCTATATTGATCAGTCCTCCTGACATTCTATATTGATCAGTCCTCCTGACACTTCTATATTGATAAATCCTCCTGACACTGCTATATTGATCAGTCCTCCTGACATTCTATATTGATCAGTCCTCCTGACACTTCTATATTGATCAGTCCTCCTGACACTTCTATATTGATAAAACCTCCTGACACTTCTATATTGATCAGTCCTCCTGACACTTCTATATTGATCAGTCCTCCTGACACTTCTATATTGATCAGTCCTCCTGACACTTCTATATTGATCAGTCCTCCTGACACTTCTATATTGATCAGTCCTCCTGACACTTCTATATTGATCAGCCCTCCTGACATTCTATATTGATCAGTCCTCCTGACACTTCTATATTGATAAATCCTCCTGACACTTCTATATTGATCAGTCCTCCTGACACTTCTATATTGATCAGTCCTCCTGACACTTCTATATTGATCAGTCCTCCTGACACTTCTATATTGATCAGTCCTCCTGACACTTCTATATTGATCAGCCCTCCTGACACTTCTGTATTGATCATTCCTCCTGACACTTCTATATTGATCAGTCCTCCTGACACTTCTATATTGATCAGTCCTCCTGACACTTCTATATTGATCAGGCCTCCTGACACCTCTATATTGATAAATCCTCCTGACACTTCTATATTGATCAGTCCTCCTGACACTTCTATATTGATCAGTCCTCCTGACACTTCTATATTGATCAGTCCTCCTGACACTTCTGTATTGATCAGTCCTCCTGATACCTCTATATTGATCAGTCCTCCTGACACCTCTATATTGATTAGTCCTCCTGATACCTCTATATTGATCAGTCCTCCTGACACTTCTGTATTGATCAGTCCTCCTGACACTTCTGTATTGATCAGTCCTCCTGACACTTCTGTATTGATCAGTCCTCCTGACACTTCTATATTGATCAGTCCTCCTGACACCTCTATATTGATCAGTCCTCCTGACACTTCTATATTGATCAGTCCTCCTGACACTTCTATATTGATCAGTCCTCCTGACACCTCTATATTGATCAGTCCTCCTGACACCTCTATATTGATCAGTCCTCCTGACACTTCTATATTGATCAGTCCTCCTGACACTTCTATATTGATCAGTCCTCCTGACACTTATATATTGATAAATCCTCCTGACACTTCTATATTGATCAGTCCTCCTGACATTCTATATTGATCAGTCCTCCTGACACTTCTATATTGATAAATCCTCCTGACACTGCTATATTGATCAGTCCTCCTGACATTCTATATTGATCAGTCCTCCTGACACTTCTATATTGATAAATCCTCCTGACACTTCTATATTGATCAGTCCTCCTGACACTTCTATATTGATCAGTCCTCCTGACACTTCTATATTGATCAGTCCTCCTGACACTTCTATATTGATCAGTCCTCCTGACACTTCTATATTGATCAGTCCTCCTGACACTTCTATATTGATCAGCCCTCCTGACATTCTATATTGATCAGTCCTCCTGACACTTCTATATTGATAAATCCTCCTGACACTTCTATATTGATCAGTCCTCCTGACACTTCTATATTGATCAGTCCTCCTGACACTTCTATATTGATCAGTCCTCCTGACACTTCTATATTGATCAGTCCTCCTGACACTTCTATATTGATCAGTCCTCCTGACACTTCTATATTGATCAGCCCTCCTGACACTTCTGTATTGATCATTCCTCTTGACACTTCTATATTGATCAGTCCTCCTGACACTTCTATATTGATCAGTCCTCCTGACACTTCTATATTGATCAGTCCTCCTGACACCTCTATATTGATAAATCCTCCTGACACTTCTATATTGATCATCCCAGCTCTCTGATTGGTCGAGGCTGCCAGGCCTCGACCAATCAGAGACCGGCACAGCATCGACGTAGAAATCCCGCGTCTCTGATTGACACTTCTATATTGATCAGTCCTCCTGACACTTCTGTATTGATCAGTCCTCCTGACACTTCTGTATTGATCAGTCCTCCTGACACCTCTATATTGATCAGTCCTCCTGACACTTCTATATTGATCAGTCCTCCTGACACTCCTATATTGATCAGTCCTCCTGATACCTCTATATTGATCAGTCCTCCTGACACTTCTATATTGATCAGTCCTCCTGACACTTCTGTATTGATCAGTCCTCCTGACACTTCTATATTGATCAGTCCTCCTGACACTTCTATATTGATCAGTCCTCCTGACACTTCTATATTGATCAGTCCTCCTGACACTTCTATATTGATCAGTCCTCCTGATACCTCTATATTGATCAGTCCTCCTGATACCTCTATATTGATCAGTCCTCCTGACACTTCTGTATTGATCAGTCCTCCTGACACTTCTATATATATAGAAGTGTCAGGAGGACTGATCAATATAGAAGTGTCAGGAGGACTGATCAATATAGAAGTGTCAGGAGGATTTATCAATATAGAAGTGTCAGGAGGACTGATCAATATAGAATGTCAGGAGGACTGATCAATATAGAAGTGTCAGGAGGATTTATCAATATAGAAGTGTCAGGAGGACTGATCAATATAGAATGTCAGGAGGACTGATCAATATAGAAGTGTCAGGAGGATTTATCAATATAGAAGTGTCAGGAGGACTGATCAATATAGAAGTGTCAGGAGGACTGATCAATATAGAAGTGTCAATCAGAGACGCGAGATTTCTACGTCGATGCTGTGCCGGTCTCTGATTGGTCGAGGCCTGGCGGCCTCGACCAATCAGAGAGCCGGGATTTCCAGGACAGACAGACAGACAGACAGACAGACAGACGGAAAAACCCTTACTTCTATATTGATCAGTCCTCCTGACACTTCTATATTGATCAGTCCTCCTGACACTTCTATATTGATCAGTCCTCCTGACACTTCTATATTGATCAGTCCTCCTGACACTTCTATATTGATCAGCCCTCCTGACATTCTATATTGATCAGTCCTCCTGACACTTCTATATTGATAAATCCTCCTGACACTTCTATATTGATCAGTCCTCCTGACACTTCTATATTGATCAGTCCTCCTGACACTTCTATATTGATCAGCCCTCCTGACACTTCTATATTGATCAGTCCTCCTGACACTTCTATATTGATCAGTCCTCCTGACACTTCTATATTGATCAGTCCTCCTGACACTTCTATATTGATCAGTCCTCCTGACACTTCTATATTGATCAGTCCTCCTGACACTTCTATATTGATCAGCCCTCCTGACATTCTATATTGATCAGTCCTCCTGACACTTCTATATTGATAAATCCTCCTGACACTTCTATATTGATCAGTCCTCCTGACACTTCTATATTGATCAGTCCTCCTGACACTTCTATATTGATCAGTCCTCCTGACACTTCTATATTGATCAGTCCTCCTGACACTTCTATATTGATCAGTCCTCCTGACACTTCTATATTGATCAGCCCTCCTGACACTTCTATATTGATCAGTCCTCCTGACACTTCTATATTGATCAGTCCTCCTGACACTTCTATATTGATCAGTCCTCCTGACACTTCTATATTGATCAGTCCTCCTGACACTTCTGTATTGATCAGCCCTCCTGATACCTCTATATTGATCAGTCCTCCTGACACTTCTATATTGATCAGTCCTCCTGACACTTCTGTATTGATCAGCCCTCCTGATACCTCTATATTGATCAGTCCTCCTGACACTTCTATATTGATCAGTCCTCCTGACACTTCTATATTGATCAGTCCTCCTGACACTTCTATATTGATCAGTCCTCCTGACACTTCTGTATTGATCAGTCCTCCTGACACTTCTATATTGATCAGTCCTCCTGACACTTCTGTATTGATCAGTCCTCCTGACACTTCTGTATTGATCAGTCCTCCTGACACTTCTGTATTGATCATTCCTTTTGACACTTCTATATTGATCAGTCCTCCTGATACCTCTATATTGATCATTCCTCCTGACACTTCTATATTGATCAGTCCTCCTGACACCTCTATATTGATCAGTCCTCCTGACAGCTCTATATTGATCAGTCCTCCTGACACCTCTATATTGATCAGTCCTCCTGACACCTCTATATTGATCAGTCTTCCTGACACCTCTATATTGATCAGTCCTCCTGACACTTCTATATTGATCAATATTCAATCAGAGAGCCGGGATTTCCAGGACAGACAGACAGACAGACAGACAGACAGACGGAAAAACCCTTAGACAATATATAGAAGTGTCAGGAGGACTGATCAATACAGAAGTGTCAGGTGGACTGATCAATATAGAGGTATCAGGAGGACTGATCAATATAGAAGTGTCAGGAGGACTGATCAATATAGAAGTGTGAGGAGGACTGATCAATATAGAAGTGTCAGGAGGACTGATCAATATAGAAGTGTCAGGAGGACTGATCAATACAGAAGTGTCAGGAGGACTGATCAATATAGAAGTGTCAGGAGGATTTATCAATATAGAAGTGTCAGGAGGACTGATCAATATAGAAATGTCAGGCGGACTGATCAATATAGAGGTGTCAGGAGGACTGATCAATATAGAAGTGTCAGGAGGACTGATCAATATAGAGGTGTCAGGAGGACTGATCAATATAGAGGTGTCAGGAGGACTGATCAATATAGAAGTGTCAGGAGGACTGATCAATATAGAAGTGTCAGGAGGACTGATCAATATAGAGGTGTCAGGAGGACTGATCAATATAGAAGTGTCAGGAGGACTGATCAATACAGAAGTGTCAGGAGGACTGATCAATACAGAAGTGTCAGGAGGACTGATCAATACAGAAGTGTCAGGAGGACTGATCAATATAGAGGTATCAGGAGGACTGATCAATATAGAGGTATCAGCAGGACTGATCAATATAGAGGTGTCAGGAGGACTGATCAATATAGAGGTATCAGGAGGACTGATCAATACAGAAGTGTCAGGAGGACTGATCAATATAGAAGTGTCAGGAGGACTGATCAATATAGAAGTGTCAGGAGGACTGATCAGTATAGAAGTGTCAGGAGGACTGATCAATATAGAAGTGTCAGGAGGACTGATCAATATAGAAGTGTCAGGAGGACTGATCAATATAGAAGTGTCAGGAGGACTGATCAATATAGAAGTGTCAGGAGGACTGATCAATATAGAGGTATCAGGAGGACTGATCAATATAGAAGTGTCAGGAGGACTGATCAATATAGAAGTGTCAGGAGGACTGATCAATATAGAAGTGTCAGGAGGACTGATCAATATAGAAGTGTCAGGAGGACTGATCAATATAGAAGTGTCAGGAGGACTGATCAATATAGAAGTGTCAGGAGGACTGATCAATATAGAGGTGTCAGGAGGACTGATCAATACAGAAGTGTCAGGAGGACTGATCAATACAGAAGTGTCAGGAGGACTGATCAATACAGAAGTGTCAGGAGGACTGATCAATATAGAAGTGTCAATCAGAGACGCGGGATTTCTACGTCGATGCTGTGCCGGTCTCTGATTGGTCGAGGCCTGGCGGCCTCGACCAATCAGAGAGCCGGGATTTCCAGGACAGACAGACAGACAGACGGAAAAACCCTTAGACAATTATATATATACAGGGTGGAGCGCGGTAATTTGCTTTTTTGCACTGCATGCTGTGGCGGCACTGTTGGTCGAAGAGAGGGGAGAGTGGGTGTGGCTTACAGTGGCTGATGGGAGATTTGTATTCCTCTGCCTTTCAGTTGCCATCATGCAGTGGACACGTGAGGAGAGGTCATTTTGTGTTGAAGCGTATTTTTCAAATGCCCACTCTATCATTGCAGTGCAGCGTGCTTTTCGTTTACAATTCGCTGTTCCTCCACGCGGACGTGTTCCTGGACGGCAATCAATTGTAAATTGGGTGAATGCATTCAGAACAGCAGGGAATGTGTCATGTGTACGAAGGGGACCTGAGAGAAGGATTACAACACCACAAAACATCGAGAGAGTTAGAGCAGCAGTACTGCAATCTCCGAAACGCTCTGCTCGGAAGCAATCATTTGCTCTTGGCATTTCAAGACGTTCTCTCCACCGGATTCTTCATGATGAACTGAATTTTCACCCGTATAAAATGTGCGTGGTCCAACATTTGTCAGCATGGGACTATTTGACACGACCGTCCCAACACCTTGGAAGACCTAAGGAACAATATTGAAGCTGAAATTGGCAGAATACCAGTGGACATGCTTGTTAGAGTTCATGAAAACTTCAGAAAATGTATGCAGCAGTGTGTGGATAGCGAAGGTCGACATTTGCCAGATACACTATTTAAAACCATGTAATTTAAAAATTCCATTACTGTTCAGTATAATTAAAATATAAACTAAATTTTTCTAATGATCATAATTTTTTTATTTCATTCCCAAATCAGCAAATTACCGCGCTCCACCCTGTATATATATATATACATACTAGATTGTGGCCCGATTCTAACGCATCGGGTATTCTAGAATATGCATGTCCCCGTAGTATATGGACAATGATGATTCCAGAATTCGCGGCAGACTGTGCCCGTCGCTGATTGGTCGAGGCAACCTTTATGACATCATCGTCGCCATGGCAGCCATTATGACATCATCGTCGCTGTGCCCGTTGCTGATTGGTCGAGGCCTGGCGGCCTCGACCAATCAGAGACGCGGGATTTCTACGTCGATGCTGTGCCGGTCTCTGATTGGTCGAGGCCTGGCGGCCTCGACCAATCAGAGAGCCGGGATTTCCAGGACAGACAGACAGACAGACAGACAGACAGACAGACGAAAAAACCCTTAGACAATTATATATATAGATACCTATTCTATGTGTACACATTTATTTTACCTATTCTATTGTAAGCTGTCAGTGTGATTTTATTGTACACCGCGCTGAATTGCTGACTTTTCTCTCTAACACCGCTGCGTATTTCTCGCAAGTCACGCTGCTGGTCCGTGTATAATCTGTATTTTTCTCGCCCCCATAGACTTTCATTGGCATTGGTGACAAACGCAGCATGCTGCGATTTTCTACGGCCGTAGAAGACCGTATAATACGGATCAGTAAAATACGGCTGATAGGAGCAGGGGCATAGAGAAGCATTGTACCGTATGCAATCCGTATTTTTAGCACCCCTCTTACGTCCGTAAAACACGGTAGTGTGACGCCGGCCTAAGGCAGAGAGACGTGTTTGGGGCAGTGCAGCCGGAGTTGCCGCAGCTCCAGGATTGAGAGAGCAGGAAAGAACAGTGTTTAATGAGTATGCCAGAGAACGAAGCACAGGAGAGAGACACCAGGGGAGCATAGCAGCACTGGGGTACCTCCCTGGTCGAGCGCAGATTCCGGTTGCCGGAAGACCAAGGTTGTGTCGGACTCTAGGAGGCACAGCAGAAACCGGCAGGACAGCTGGATTATGCATCATCTGTCTACCCTACTACCCGGGAGGCACAGTGGCACATACTCACCATCATCTATTCACCGGGAGCCCTGGGGACCTACTACACCTGTGGGAAGTTGTACCATCCTAGCTGTGATAACATCACACCAGAGGACCCCTTTAAGCAGCGTCGGTCCCCATTGACCCCACAAGTGGCATCGTGATTACAAACTTTATTAAACCCTTTAAAGACCTTTCCCCTTTATTTGGGCGCCCAGGGCCACTGACCGGGTCGCAGCCACCGTGACATCTCCTTCAAGTACTTGACCCGATACCGAGTATCCCATGGCCCTGGCAGGCGACTCAATTCCACATGTGACCGCTAACAGACAGCACTGATTATTGTATTATGTCTGCAATTCCAGCGCTCTTATGGAGCTCCTGAACCAGACATAGACAATAGAACCCTATGGATACAGAAGTCGGGTGCAGGGAACATCCAGATATTGCGGCCAGAACATTGCCATCAGAGTGCAGCCTAACTGAACAGGTATACAGTAGTCAAAGAAAGAATGTTGTTTTTGTGAAAGGTTTTATTGTTTTTTTATATGCATATTTTTAAAGTATTTTATAGATTTTTTTTTTTTTACTTTTGTTTAGCCCCACTTGGCAGCATGAACAGACAAACTTTAGATCAATTCTATAATCCTATAATTATTTTTTCTGCATAACACTGACAGGTCACGACAGGGCCAATTTCCGCTTTATCCTTCCCTTCTTTAACAGACATAACTCTTGTTTTTCACGGTACGAGTTGTATTTTTAATGACACCATTCTTTTTACCACAAAGTATACTGGAAAACAGGAAATTAATTCCAAGTGGGGAGAAATTGTGAAAAAAAACAACACAATTTTAACATTGTTTTTTGAGAATTGTTTTTTATGGTGTACATTTTATGGTAAAAATGTGATTCTGTTCATCAGTATGGTTTCGGCGATACCAAACATGTTTTTTAAAATTATTTTAGTGGTGAAAAAAAATCAGAAGATTTCAAAAATTTTTTTTTAGAGTGTCGCTATTTTCTGAGACCTGTAACGTCTTTACTTTTCAGATGATGGAGATGTTTGATGGCTTATTTTTTGGGGGCAAGGCAATGTTTTATTAATAAAAGTTTGGGCTAGATTTAACATTTTAATCGCTTGTTATAGCATTTTGTGGAATTGCAGAAATTGCAGAAACCACAAAAAAGTAATTTTAACATTCTTGAATTTTTTTCATTTCACTGATCGGGTTAATTATTTTTACATTTTGATAGATTGGACTTATATGGATGTGGTGATACTGCATATATGTATTTTTATACGTACATTTTTAATAGTGGAACATGGGAGTGGTTAGAACTTTTCAGAAGGTTTTTCATATTTTTTAACACTTTTAAAAAAAAACTTTTCACTGTTCTTAATAGTCCCCTTAGGGGACTTGATGCTACAGTGCCAAAGCATCGCTGTATATAGTAGAAATCACACTGTCCTTTGAAGCCCAGCCACAGTCAAGTTTTCACGGGAACTCCGTAATGACAATCACGGATGTCTTCAATAGACCCCCAGTTGTCATACAACCAATTGGCAACCCACGATCGCATAACAGTCGCTCTGTTGGGCACATGGAATGATGTGCCCCCATGTGGGTGCATTTTGAAGTGAACCAGTCAGCATGATTGTGCTCAGTAAACTACAGACAGTGTCAGGTTTGCACTGTTCTACTGATTAAAATGATACCTTGGGTAATGAAATCCGTCTTGTGGTTGTTGTGTAATCTTTAATTGCAGTTTTCAGTTAATAATCCCTCGGTGATCTGTCCCTAATTTACTTGTTGAATATAATATGGTTTGAAAAAAATTTACATTTATCAGGCAGGCGTTGGCAGCACCTGTGCTGTAGCATGATAAGGTGGATAATATGCATATTTGTGTTTTCTTTAGACTTTAGACATGTAGTATTTTCTAAGATTTTTTTTTCAAAAAAATAGCGTAGGCGCCGGCGCCATTTTGGCAGAGAAAAAAAATTGGGCTTTATCAAGGTGGCACCAGCGGCGCCTATGCAGTAGCATCTATCGGAGCGTGATAGATGCTACTGTGCAAGTGCCATTTTGACCAAGAAAAAAGAAAATTACGCTTTATCATGATGGGCCTAATGCTTTTTTCCTTGCCAAAATGTCAATGGCGGCTGTGCAGTAGCATTTCTGAGAAAGCGATAAATGCTAATTAGCAGGCATACCAGCATTTCTCAGAACGCGATAAATGCTACTGCGCAAGTGCAGCTGCTGGCGCCATTTTGTTTGAAAAAAAGTTTTCTTAAACTATATGTCTAAAGAAAGCGAAAATATGCATATCATCCACTTAATCATGTGTAAGATTACGCTACCTGAGTGTGTTGGGGGACACTCGCTTGGCACAAGATTCAAGCACTCAGGCACGGTACCTCACATGAGTCTGGTTTATTAAACTGCATAAACCATATGATGTACAGTCCATTGCAATACATTCCATGATACAACAAGCACCTACAGTTTATGAAGGTACCTGACGGGAGCTCCTGCTCCACCTGCTGACTCCTTGTCAGTCCTCTGGGAAAGCTGCCTTACGGGGTTCACCAACTTGCCTGGCCGGCACACATCAGTCAGTCCAGAGCCACCGAAGGACTGTAGCTTCCCCAAACAGTAGCTGTCACTGGCTCTGCAGATCCCGGTCCTCACCTCGTGCTATTCAGGGATCCGGTCCCAACACCCAGGTTACACAGGATCAGGGCTGGCTCCAGGTTTTTGAGGGCCCCGGGCCAAAGAGTCTCAGTGGGCCCCCCCTTTAACACATACCCCGATTCATGATCGCATATAAACACAGCCATGTAGTATATAACACTGCCCACGTAGTATATAGCAGCCCATGTAGTATATAGCAGCCCACGTAGCATATAGCAGCCCATGTAGTATATAGCACAGCCCACGTAGTATATAGCAGCGCAGCCCACGTAGTATATAGCAGCGCAGCCTCATAGTATATAGCAGCGCAGCCCACGTAGTATATAGCAGCAGCCCACGTAGTATATAGCAGCGCAGCCCACGTAGTATATAGCAGCGCAGCCCACGTAGTATATAGCAGTGCAGCCCACGTAGTATATAGCAGCGCAGCCCACGTAGTATATAGCAGCACAGCCCATGTAGTATATAGCAGCGCAGCCCACGTAGTATATAGCAGCGCAGCCCACATAGTATATAGCAGCGCAGCCCACATAGTATATAGCAGCGCAGCCCACGTAGTATATAGCAGCAGCCCACGTAGTATATAGCAGCGCAGTTCACGTAGTATATAGCAGCGCAGCCCACGTAGTATATAGCAGCGCAGCCCACATAGTATATAGCAGCGCCACTCACTCAGGCACTGGTAGGACTAGGAGCTCCTCCTGAATCTGCCTCATAACTTCAGCAGCACGGCAGCCAGCCAGGGGCGGAGATCAGAGCAGAGAACGTGCCCACAAACAATGTCACACTGGCTGCCTTCTCTTAACCCCTATGTGTGCCTGCCTGGCTGCACTGACTGAGTGAGAAGGTGCTTGTGTCAGAGCTGGCACATAGGGGTTAAGAGAACGCAGCCAGGAGTGACTTTGTGGGCGGAGAGAGCATGTTATCTCCTGCTCTGCTCTCCCAGCTGTATCTATGACAGCGTGAGTGGGCCCCCCTCTCTTCCCAGGGCCCTGGCATTTGCCCGGTGCGCCGGGTGCTGAAGCCGGCCCTGCACAGGGTCACACAGGTGGCCAGTCCGGGTACTATTCAGGACGTCCATCCCCAGCTGGGACCGTCCAATACCCAGGCCACCAGTAGCAAAGTCCCACCATGTGCTATTCAGGAAATCCCAGGATTATCCAACACAGGCTTCCACGGCCTTGCACTTGCACCATTCAGATCCAAACACAGGAACCATGTGACCCACACCCTGGTCACATTACATACCTGTAACCACTCCCCTGGGTGGGAGTGTGGGTGGGTGTGGCTAGTCTGACCCTCCCATCTCTCATGACTAGCCCTGCCAATCTCCCATTAGAACTTACACATTTACATGTGGGACTACAGGTCCCAGACCACAACATAACTTTAGACTGACAGCGCAGAGTGTCCTCCTCTGCGACACACATAACGTCCATCTACAATTCTGCCAGACTTTGTCTCATCACAACTATGCCTCCAAGTGCATCTTGAAGTGCACACGCAGCGCCCCCTGGCTGTAACATTGGTCACTGCACCACACATGATACAGTGCAGGCTCCGACGCCTGCCTGATGAATGTTAATTTTTCTTTTCAAACCATATTATATTCAGCATGTAAAATAGGGGGCAGGTCATTGAGGGATCAGTGACCTGTCATAAGCCCATACAGATGAATATGTAAGCAGATCATCACATAAAGCCCCGCCCACCGGTGACTCGAGCATATCATTAACACAAAACTGCAAATAAAGATTACACACCAACCACAAGACAGATTTCATCAACCAAGGTATCATTTTAATCAGTTTAAAAGCACCAACCTGGTACTGTCTGTAGGTTACTGTCACAATGCTGCTGACAGGTTCAGTTTAAGGTTATGTGCACACGTCAGGATTCTTTGCAGAAATTTCCTGAACAAAACTGGACATTTTCTGCGTTTTTTTGTGTTCGGATTTTTCGCATTTTTTTCCGGAGCTTCCCAATGCATTAAATAGCGGGAAATCCACGAAAAATCCGCAAAATTAATGAACATGCTGCGTTTTTTACCGTGATGCTTTTTTTAGTGGAAAAAAACGCAACATGTGCACAAAAATTGCGGCTTGCATTCTATTAATAGGATGCTTAATGAATGCATTTTTTTTCGTGGTTTTAAAAAAACGTGAAAAATCCGGAACGTGTGCACACAGCCTTAATGTCACTGTCTGAGTTTCACTGCAGTATTTAGCAGGTGAGCCATCACCTATTGAGTATTAAGTCGTCTCACTCCATGAGCCCGCTCCATACACCTGTTTCTGAGTTGCGCTGTATATGTACAGCAGATGTTGTCGTGAAGGGATTAAAAGACCACTCCTGCATTTTTTTTACTGTCATTGACTCCGACACTGATAGTGAAAGAGAGGATGCCATCTTGCTTTCTTTTTCGTTCTCCTTCACTTCCTCAATTGATACCGAACCACCAGGCAGACGCGCCCAGGACAGAAAATGAATTGGCATCCACAGTTCCTGACCTCGTATGAACCTCACCCCCCAAAGATTATGAGCTAAAGATTCCTGATTTTGTAGTGCAATCAGGAATCAAATTTGATGCCACCAGCCTTACATAAAATGACTTTTTCAAAGTATTTTTCTCTGAGGATTTTGTACACCTCATGGTGGCTGAGATTTGTACACCCAGCAATTTTTAGCCCAAAATGGCCCTTCTTCCTTTTCTAACTGTACCCCTGTAGACACAGTAGATATTATGATGTTTTGGGGCTTGTACTTCACATGGGGTTAGTGAAGAAGCCAGAACTGATGCAATATTGGAGTGTTGATGTTTTATACAACACTACACTGTTCTGCATGGCTACGACCCATAAGCAATCTGAGGCCATCCACAAAGTTTTGCATTATAATGATAATGCACATTGATCTCCCTGAGATCACCCCAACTTTGACCAACGTTTCAAAGTTCGGCTGGTCATTGATAACTACATCAAAAGGTTTGCTGAGGTGTACGTTCCCCAAAGGGAATGTGGATGATTCCCTAATACATTTCAAGGGGAGGGTCAAATTCCGGTAATACCTGCCCAGTTAAAGGGCCAGGTAGGGAATTAAACTCTTGAAGCTGTTCAAGAGTACCTCATGGTACATCCACAGGTTTAGAGTTTTTGAAAGGAAGGATGCCCAGATTTAAACCCCTGAATGTCCCCTTGTCTTGGGAGTGAGTGGGAAAATTGCATGGGATTTTGTTCATCCACTGCTGGATCAAGGCAATTACCTCTACGTAGATAACTTTTATACCAGCATCCCACTCTTCACCCTACAGAACTGACATATGCCAACCTGATGCACTCTACACTACTCATGTATGCCAACCAGATGCACTCTACATAACTTGCGTATGCCTACATTATAAAATTCACATACCAGTAAACGCTAGAATAATTAAAAAATATAGGGTCACTTGGGAGGAGTTTTCACTATTTAAGCACATCAGGGGCTCTCCAAACAAGACATGACGCCCATAGACCATTCCATCAAAGTCTGCATTCCAAAATGTCAATCCTTCCCTTCCGAGCCCTGCTATGCACTCAAACAATTGTTTTCCCCCACATATGGGGCATCAGTGTACTCAGGGGAAATTGCACAACAAATTTTGCATTCCATTTTCTGCTGTTTCCATTGTGAAAATAGAAAATTTGTGGCTAAAAGAAAATTTTTATGGAAAAATGTGATTTATTGTTTTCACGGCTCAATGTTATACATTTATATGAAGCACTTTTGGGTTCAAGGTGCTCACCACACATCTAGATAAGTTCCTTGAGAGGTATAGTTTTCTAAATGGGGTAACTTGTGGGGGGTTTCTACTGTTTAGACACATCAGGGGCTCTCCAAACCCGACATGACTTCCACTCTCGACTCCAGACAATTTTAAAAGTCATATGGTACTCCTTCCCTTCCGAGACCTGCCATGCATTGAAACAGTAGTTTTCCCCAATTTGGAGAAACCAATGTACTTAGGAGAAATTGCACAACAATTCTTGGGGTTCATTTTCTCCCCTTGTGAAAAGGAAATGCTAATAAACTTCTTGAATGTGGTTTTGAGCATCTTGAGGTCTGCAGTTTTTAGAATGGTGTCGCTTTTCAGTATTTTCTGTCATATAGGCCCCTTGGAGTCACTTCAAATGTGATGTGGTCTATAAAAAAATGGTTTTGTATACTGTATTTAGTGGAAAAAGTCGCTGGTCAACTTTTAACCCTTCTAACTACAAAAATTGTGATGATGCAAATTAGACATGTGGTAAATGTTATTTATTAATTTATTAACTATATTTATGACAATTCTCTATTTTAAGGGCTAAATTTTCAATATTTTCTTCAAACTTCAGATTTTTTTTTTACAAATAAACGCAAGTCATATTGAACAAATTTTACCGTTATCATGAAGTACAGTATGTCATGTAATAACAGTTGTAGAATCAGTGGCATCCTTTGGAACTTTCCAGTTATAATCACATAAAGTGACACTGGTCAGAATTGTAGAATTTGTCCTGGTCATGAAGGTGAAGACAGGTTTGTGGGTGTAAAGTGGTTAACAATCAAGAGTGTGTGTGTAGAACGTGCATTTGGTCGCTGTCTTCTGCTATTTTCTATGCTGCTCCGGTTCGCTTAGGCATTGTGTGACCTCATTTGTAACCTGCCTTCTGACTCAGCAATTTCTGTGTAGACCAGAAGTCACTTTCTGAATGCAGATCTATGAGACAAAGAACAAGGCTAGAGGGGACTCATTCTGAGTTTCATAGACTTAAGGCCCCTTCACATTAAGCGACGCTGCAGCGATACCGACAACGATCCGGATCGCTGCAGCGTCGCTGTTTGGTCGCTGGAGAGCTGTCACACAGACCGCTCTCCAGCGACCAACGATGCCGGTAACCAGGGTAAACATCGGGTAACTAAGCGCAGGGCCGCGCTTAGTAACCCAATGTTTACCCTGGTTACCATCCTAAAAGTAAAAAAAACAAACACTACATACTTACCTACCGCTGTCTGTCCCCGGCGCTCAGCTTCTCTGCACTCCTCCTGCACTGACTGTGAGCACAGCGGCCGGAAAGCAGAGCGGTGACGTCACCGCTCTGCTTTCCGGCTGACCGACGCTCACAGCCAGTACAGGAGGAGTGCAGAGCACAGCGCTGGAGGACAGACAGCGTTAGGTAAGTACAGTGCCTACAAGTAGTATTCAACCCCCTGCAGATTTAGCAGGTTTACACATTTGGAATTAACTTGGCATTGTGACATTTGGACTGTAGATCAGCCTGGAAGTGTGAAATGCACTGGAGCAAAAAAGAATGTTATTTCTTTGTTTGTTTGTTTTTTATATTGTGAAAAGTCTTTTCAGAGGGTCATTTATTATTCAACCCCTCAACCCACCAGATTTCTGTTTGGTTCCCCTAAAGTATTAAGAAGTAGTTCAGGCACAAAGAACAATGAGCTTCACATGTTTGGATTAATTATCTCTTTTTCCAGCCTTTTCTGACTATTTAAGACTCTCCCCAAACTTGTGAACAGCACTCATACATGGTCAACATGGGAAAGACAAAGGAGCATTCCAAGGCCATCAGAGACAAGATCGTGGAGGGTCACAAGGCTGGCAAGGGGTACAAAACCCTTTCCAAGGAGTTGGGCCTACCTGTCTCCACTGTTGGGAGCATCATCCGGAAGTGGAAGGCTTATGGAACTACTGTTAGCCTTCCACGGTCTGGACAGCCTTTGAAAGTTTCCAACCGTGCCGAGGCCAGGCTTGTCCGAAGAGTCAAGGCTAACCCAAGGACAACAAGGAAGGAGCTCCGGGAAGATCTCATGGCAGTGGGGACATTGGTTTCAGTCAATACCACAAGTAACGTACTCCACCGCAATGGTCTCCGTTCCATACGAGCCCGTAAGGTACCTTTACTTTCAAAGCGTCATGTCAAGGCTCGTCTACAGTTTGCTCATGATCACTTGGAGGACTCTGAGACTGACTGGTTCAAGGTTCTCTGGTCTGATGAGACCAAGATCGAGATCTTTGGTGCCAACCACACACGTGACGTTTGGAGACTGGATGGCACTGCATACGACCCCAAGAATACCATCCCTACAGTCAAGCATGGTGGTGGCAGCATCATGCTGTGGGGCTGTTTCTCAGCCAAGGGGCCTGGACATCTGGTCCGCATCCATGGGAAGATGGATAGCACGGCCTACCTGGAGATTTTGGCCAAGAACCTCCGCTCCTCCATCAAGGATCTTAAGATGGGTCGTCATTTCATCTTCCAACAAGACAACGACCCAAAGCACACAGCCAAGAAAACCAAGGCCTGGTTCAAGAGGCAAAAAATCAAGGTGTTGCAGTGGCCTAGTCAGTCTCCTGGCCTTAACCCAATTGAAAACTTGTGGAAGAAGCTCAAGATTAAAGTCCACATGAGACACCCAAAGAACCTAGATAACTTGGAGAAGATCTGCATGGAGGAGTGGGCCAAGATAACTCCAGAGACCTGTGCCGGCCTGATCAGGTCTTATAAATGACGATTATTAGCTGTAATTGCAAACAAAGGTTATTCCACAAAATATTAAACCTAGGGGTTGAATAATAATTGACCCACACTTTTATGTTTAAAATTTATAAAAATTTAACTGAGCAACAAAACTTTTTGGTTTGTAAGATTTATGTATCTGTTAATAAATCCTGCTCTTGTTTGAAGTTTGAAGGCTCTAACTTATTTGCATCTTATTAAACCTGCTAAATCTGCAGGGGGTTGAATACTACTTGTAGGCACTGTATGTACTGTTTGTTTTTTTTACTTTTAGGATGGTAACCAGGGTAAACATTGGGTTACTAAGCGCGGCCCTGCGCTTAGTTACCCGATGTTTACCCTAGTTACCAGTGAAGACATCGCTGGATCGGTGTCACACACGCCGATCCAGCGATGTCCACGGGAGATCCAGCGACGAAATAAAGTTCTGGACTTTCTTCAGCGACCAACGATCTCCCAGCAGGGGCCTGATCGTTGGTCGCTGTCACACATAACGATTTTATTAACGATATCGTTGCTACGTCACAAAAAGCAACGATATCGTTAACAATATCGTTATGTGTGAAGGTACCTTTACTTTCAGAAAGTGACTTCTAGTTCACACAGAAGCTGGAGCAGCAGAAGATGGTGATCAGTGCGTACTTGAATACACTTTCTGCACACACGCTCATGATTGTTAACATGGAGAACAATATAAAAAATGCAAAAATACATTGCTAGAGTAATCATTTACAGTCTTATGCCGGGGTCACTCTTGCGTGTGCAATGCGAGAAACTCGCACGAGTCTCTCGCATGAATACCCGACACTGCCGCCGTCACTCGGGCCAGAGTGTTCAGCTACATAGAAATACATGCGGCCGCATGCTCCATTCCTGAATGCCGGTGACAGCACCAGGTATTGATGTGAGAGAGTCATGTGAGTTTCTCGCATTGCACTCGCAAGTGTGACCCCCAGCCTTAGGCATATTCTGGGGATGGCAGACCTAGTGACCATTGCTTGGCCCCGGGTGCCACTGCAACCTACTGGCTCCCTCCGATCACATTACAAGGGGACTGATTTGGTGACAGAAAGGGCCACCTCCTTTTGCCCAACACCTTAGATGCTGCATAACAATTGACCACTACATCAATGGGGTAAATTGCTGTAATTGCTGTTATCTCCCATCTGTTTGGAGCAGGGCTGTGTATTGCTGCCCTAAGGGTACCGTCACACAGTGGCATTTTGATCGCTACGACGGTACGATCCGTGACGCTCCAGCATCGTAACAATATCGCTCCAGCGTCGCAGACTGCTGTCACACTTTGCAATGTACGACGCTGGAGCGATAATTTCATGACGTATGTGCAATGTAGAAGCCGTTGGTTACTATGCGCACATCGTATACGATATATGTTACACCATGCGATCATGCCGCCACAGCGGGACACTAGACGACGAAAGAAAGTTTCAAACGATCTGCTACGACGTACGATTCTCAGCGGGGTCCCTGATCGCAGGAGCGTGTCAGACACTGCGATATCGTAACTATATCGCTCGAACGTCACGAATCGTGCCGTCGTAGCGATCAAAATTGCACTGTGTGACGGTACCCTAACTCTGCTGCTAATCTAGAGGGAGAATTGAGAGCATTTGTGAGAATATAGGGAGGAAAATATACATCACAGATCAGGACCTGGTCCCAGCTGCAGTGTGCACTCTCAGAAACAAGGTACACAATATTATTATATCTTTAGAATGATTATTTAATACATTGTATATATTTGTTTTAAAATTATTGTATGCATGCTTTCTGCGAAATGTTACAGCCTGTAGACAATCTAACAGAAACGGTACAGTTTCCCCTTAAGGTACCTTCACACTCAGCAACTTTACAACGAGAACGACAACGATCCGTGACGTTGCAGCGTCCTGGATAGCGATCTCGTTGTGTTTGACACGCAGCAGCGACCAGGATCCCGCTGTGCCATCGCTGGTCGGAGCTAGAAGTCCAGAACTTTATTTGGTCGTCAGGTCGGCGTGATTCGTCATGTTTGACAGCAAAAGCAACAATGCCAGCAATGTTTTTACATGGAGCTAACAACCAGCGAGAACGATACATACGTCACTGGATCGCTCCTGCATCATTCAGCTGTTACAGTGTTTGACGTCTCTACAGCGACCTAAACAGCGACGCTGCAGCGATCGGCTCGTTGTCTATATCGCTGCAGCGTCACTGAGTGTGACGGTACCTTTAGGCTTTATGTTATCCATCATCCCACCATTATATTGACATTCTGGAAAAGCAACATGTGTGCATAGCAGTTGTTAGGATGAACTTCTGACATTCTTGTAATGTCATATTTAATGAACTTATGGAAACCTCTAATGAATAAAGCCGCTCTATACCGAGGGACAGAAACACGATTTGTCACTAGAAGAAAGCAGACTTTAAACTTGTCACAAATTATTAAATCATTCGGAGTCTGTAATATTCCAGAATCCTTTGTTCTAAGGCATTCAGTCGAGATAATAATGTGACGAGAGATTTAACCATTCACATAAGATATTTATAACAACACAACAGCTATGTCCTTACACTATTTATAAATTACCCTTAGGCTGGGGTCACACTTGTGAGTGTGATGAAAGAAACTTGCACGGGTCTCTTGCATCAATACCTGGCACTCGAGACCGGAGCATGCGGCTGAATGTATCTCTATGCAGCTGAACGCTCCGGTCCCGAGTGCCGGCGGCAATGCCGGGTATTGATGCGAGAGACTCGTATCCCATGTGTTTCTGGTTCTATAATTATTCTCTTGTATCTACAAGACTAGGGAGTCCACCACTCCTTATGGGTCATTTGCATCAAAGCTGTTCCATCCAGCATGTCTACATGGATATTCCCTCTCTGAATCCTGCTTATACAGGTACTATACAGATGATCAGGTTTTTAAATACATCAGATAGGGATAATATACATTAGGTAGGACTGCTCTATATGGGTATACCTTGACGATTGGTGGAGCAGCTTAGTATACATTTTTTTGCAAAAAAACGTTTCAACTAAATACCCTGTTTTGCCATCTTTTGACTAGCACTTGCTTATTACTGTGATTTTTTTACAACAGAGTATTTCTGACCTCACTGTGCTCTCTTGTGTCTTCAAGTTTCTTGGTGGTGTGTGAATAGGTTCCTACAGACTTGTTCAATGTGCAAGTAGCCCATGTATTTCTGGTTCTATAATTGTTCTCTTGTTTCTACAAGACTAGGGAGTCCACCACTCCTTATGGGTCATTTGCATCAAAGCTGTTCCATTTAGCATGTCCACATGGATATTCCCTCTCTGAATCCTGCTTATACAGGTACTATACAGATGATCAGGTTTTTAAATATATCAGATAGGGATTATATACATTAGGTAGGACTGATCTATATGGGTATACCTTGACGATTGGTGGAGCAGCTTAGTATACATTTTTTTGCATAAAAACATATCAACTAAATACCCTGTTTTTTCCATCTTTTGACTAGCACTTGCTTATTACTGTGATTTTTTTTTACAACAGAGTATTTTTGATCTCACTGTGCTCTCTTGTGTCTTTATATGGGACACGCTGCAGCTGCTACATATACATTATATGGGACAAAGTACATCTGCTGCATATACATTATATGGCACATGCTGCAGCTACTGAATATACATTATATATGCAGCTACTGCATATACATTATTATATGCACAGCACGCTGATACAGTTACATTCTGCAGCAGAGCAGGGAGAATTGATATCCCTGCTCTGCTGCCTGGCTGCTATGGGGCCCCTGAGCAGGTGGGGGCCTGATGCCAGCAGTGGGCTCCCCACCCATTATTGCAGGTTCAGCTGTTTTGGCTGGATGCCAGTAGAGCTGACTGCATTGATGGGAGGAGCATTACGCACTCAGTGTGCGAAACAGCCGTCGTCCTCTCTCCAATACCGCACCCTCACATGTACCTGATGTCGTAATGGATGTATAACCATTCTACTATTTTATTCCAATAAAGGACACGAATGCACAGCACAAAGAAGGGTGAGTGCCGCATATTTTTCTCTTTTTGCTTGGATTTAAAAAAGAAAAGCTGAATTATCACATGGTCATAGGTATTCAGACTCTTTGCTCAGTATTGAGTAGAAGCACCCTTTTGAGCCAGTACAGCCATGAGTCTTTTTGGGAATGATGTAACAAGTTTTTCACACCTGGATTTGGGATCCTCTGCTATTCTACTTTGCACATCCTCTCCAGTTCCGTCAGATTGGATGGTGAACATTAGTGGACAGCCTTTTTCAGGTATCTCCAGATATGCTCAATTGGGTTTAGGTCAGGGCTCTGGCTGGGCCAGTCAAGAATGGTCACAGAGTTGTTCTGAAGCCATTCCTTTGTTATTTTAGCTGTGTGCTTAGGGTCATTGTCTTGTTGGAAGGTGAACCTTCGGCCAAGTCTGAGGTCCAGAGCACTGTGGAAGAGGTTTTCATCCAGGATATCTCTGTACTTAACAGCATTCATGTTTCCTTCAATGACAACCAGTCATCCTGTCCCTGCAGCTGAAAAACACCCCCGTAGGATGATGCTGCCACCACCATGTTTCACTGTTGGGATTGTATTGGGCAGGTGATGAGCAGTGCCTGGTTTTCTCCACACATACCGCTTAGAATTATCACAAAAAGGTCTATCTTCATCTCATCAGACCAGATAATCTTATTTCTCATAGTCTGGGAGTCCTTCATGTGTTTTTTAGCAGAGTACCTGCATGGTGAGCTCATCATTTTTATTCAAAGATGTATAGCTACTTAATAAAGTGTTGACATGTCACTGGAATATACAGTAATATCACATTATGATTGGTGAGATGCTAAATCTGGGACCTCCAATGATCCTCAGAATGAAGGAACTACAGCACAGATTTGGCACGGCTGCTCCTTACTGACTTTCCCAGCAGAGCAGCACTCCAGGTGTGCAGGTCACTGAAGTTGACCCTTTTCACACAAGTTAAATTGTGGAGAACTTTGTCTGCACAGAGGGTGGTTGGCTCACGATGTGAGGGAAAAACTGTGGAGTGGCTGCAATGATGAGTCAAAGCTTCTTTCACAACATTGATTGGAGTCTCAGAGGTTGGCCCCACAACAATCAGAAAATAATGGCATTTTCTAGCAATATGTCTTCATTTTATGGAATGGTAATACCCCTTTAAAGAGGTAAGAAATGACAGGTAATACTGATGAGACTCTAAGTAGATAGGAAAGAGAGGTGGAGGAAGTAACTCTGTCTCTAGCTCCTCCCTCCGTTCATATACATAGAATTGTATTATTATTATTATTATTATTATTATTATTATTTATTTATATAGCACCATTAATTCCATGGTGCTGTACATGAGAAAAGGGGTTACGTACAGAGTTTACAGTAAACAAATTTACAATGACAGACTGGTACAGAGGGGAGAGGACCCTGTCCTTGCGGATTTACATTCTACGGGATAATGGGGAAGAGACAGAAGGTTGGGGGTGCGGCAGCTCTGGTGGTGGTGAGGCGGCAGCTCTGGTGGTGGTGAAGCGGCAGCTCTGGTGGTGGTGAGGCTGCAGCTCTGCTGGTGGCGAGGCGGCAGGTCTGGTGGTGGTAAGGTGGCAGCTCTGGTTGTGGTGAGGAGGCAGCTCTGGTGATGGTGAGGTTACCAATTAGAAAAGAGTGAGAGAAGTACATGGGATTCTGGTGTGCAGTGGGTATTCCAGATTAGGAGACAGTTCAGACGTACCCGTTAGAACAGAGGGAGAGAAGTACATGGGAGTCTGGGGTGCAGTGGGTATTCCAGATTAGGAGACAGTTCAGACGTACTAGTTAGAACAGAAGGAGAGCAGTACATGAGATTCTGGGGTGCCGTGGATATTCCAGATTAAGAGACAGTTCAGATGTACCAGTTAGAACAGAGGGAGAGAAGTACATGGGATTCTGGGGTGCAGTGGATATTCCAGATTAGGAGACAGTTCAGACGTACTAGTTAGAACAGAGGGAGAGAAGTACAAGGGATTCTGGGGTGCAGTGGGTATTCCAGATTAGGAGACATTTCAGACGTACCAGTTAGAACAGAGGGAGAGAAGTACATGGGATTCTGGGATGCCGTGGATATTCCAGATTAAGAGACAGTTCAGATGTACCAGTTAGAACAGAGGGAGAGAAGTACATGGGATTCTGGGGTGCAGTGGATATTCCAGATTAGGAGACAGTTCAGACGTACTAGTTAGAACAGAGGGAGAGAAGTACAAGGGATTCTGGGGTGCAGTGGGTATTCCAGATTAGGAGACATTTCAGACGTACCAGTTAGAACAGAGGGAGAGAAGTACATGGGATTCTGGGATGCCGTGGATATTCCAGATTAAGAGACAGTTCAGATGTACCAGTTAGAACAGAGGGAGAGAAGTACATGGGATTCTGGGGTGCAGTGGATATTCCAGATTAGGAGACAGTTCAGACGTACCAGTTAAAACAGAGGGAGAGAAGTACAAGGGATTCTGGGGTGCAGTGGGTATTCCAGATTAGGAGACAGTTCAGACGTACTAGTTAGAACAGAAGGAGAGCAGTACATGAGATTCTGGGGTGCCGTGGATATTCCAGATTAAGAGACAGTTCAGATGTACCAGTTAGAACAGAGAGAGAGAAGTACATGGGATTCTGGGGTGCAGTGGATATTCCAGATTAGGAGACAGTTCAGACGTACCAGTTAAAACAGAGGGAGAGAAGTACAAGGGATTCTGGGGTACAGTGGGTATTCCAGATTAGGAGACAGTTCAGACGTACCAGTTAGAACAGAGGGAGAGAAGTACCAGAATTGTTTTCAAAGTAGCCACCATCTCCTGTCTCAGTAATGGGAAATGTCTGCACAGAATACAGATTTCAACTCAGAATTGAGAATTTTGATAGTGTCTGAGAAAGAAGCAGATTTTTCTGATAAGATATATCACAAAGTTACCTATTTTCATGTGTACTATTGATTTATGACATAAAAATATAAATGAGTGTAACATTTTCCCTGTATGTAAATCTACTCTTATTAGCTAAAGGAACATGATCCTTAAGTCTATTCTAGGGGTGTCTTTCTGCATATTATTATTTATTTATATAGCACCATTAATTCCATGGTGATGTACATGAGAAAGGGGTTATGTACAGAGTTATAGATATCGTTTACAGTAAACAAATTTACTATGACAGACTGGTACAGAGGGGAGAGGACCCTGTCCCTGCGGACTTACATTCTACAGGATAATGGGGAAGAGACAGAAGGTCGGGGGTGCAGCAGCACGGGTGGTGATGAGGCAGCAGCTCGGGCTTTTGGTGAGGCGGCAGAATGGTTATTGCAGGCTGTAGGCTTTCCTGAAGAGATTGGTTTAGAGGTTCCTTCTGAAGGATCTGAGGGTGGTGGATAATCGGACGTGTTGAGGCGTGGAATTCCATAGAATGGGGGATATTCGGGAGAAATCTTGGAGGCGGCTGTGTGAGGAATGAATAAGTGTGGAGGAGGTCTTGGGAGGATCGAAGACTACGTGAGGGAAGATAGTGGGATATTAGTTCAGAGATATAGGGAGGGGACAGGTTGTGGATGGCTTTGTAGCTCAGTGCTGGTATTTTGAATTGGATTCGTTGGGGAATTGGGAGCCAGTGGAGGGATTTGCAAAGGGGAGAAACAGGGGAGTAACGAGGAGAGAGGTGGATTAGCCGGGCAGCAGAGTTGAGGACAGACTGGAGTGGTGCAAGAGAGTTAGCGGGGAGGCCACAGAGGAGGGTGTTGCAGTAATCGAGGTGGGAGATGATGAGGGCATGCACAAGAGTTTTAGTAGATTGTGGGCTTAGGAAGGGACGGATTCTGGCAATATTTTTGAGTTGGAGGCGACAGGAGGTGGCAAGAGTTTGGACGTGCAGTTTGAAGGACAGGGCAGATTCGAGAGTTACCCCGAGGCAGCGGATTTCAGGTGCGGGAGAGAGCGTGATGCCGTTTACCATAACAGATAGATCAGGTAGGGGGGATACTTGAGATGGGGGGAAGATGATGAGATTGGTTTTGTCTACATTGAGTTTCAAGAAGCATGAGGTGAAGAGGGGCATATCATCCCCCCTTTGGTTAAAAAGACAACACTTACATACAGGAAAGAGGGGTCCATAACTCAGGAATGGAGAGGGCAGGAACAAAAAATAGACACAAAGTTCAGCAGAATAGCGGCATTTACAAAAGGTTAAAAAATATATATTTCTGGCAGGTAACAGATCCTCTTCATGGGCTATAAACACTGAGATTGACTTTCCAGCCATGCAACCCTTGTAGACTGAGCACAGATGACTGTACAGTGCAAGCCACTCAGTTTCCCAGTCTTACAGAATACAATGGGTGACTTTCATTGATAAATTAATTTTCTCTCTATACTTTTACAAAGAGATGATCCTGACATTACTAGATCAAATTGGTTTTAGCTACAGATTGCAGGGTTATTCCAGTTTCAGTAAATAAAGGTTGTTCGTTGTATAATGGAAATGTTTACTGTATATTAGACATTCTCCACGGCTGCCACAAACTCCATGAATTGGTTTATGTTCGGAATGCCATTCTTAGCTTTCCAGCCTTGTGCTTTCATTCTAACAGGCAAATTATGTTCCCAAAGTAAAGGTAGTAATGATGAAATCCTTCATACGAGATTTTGATGAATAGACTCCTGGTTGATTCAATTGTCTGTTCTTGCTGAAAAACATTCCTATTTCATGTGGCGTCTCGTTGGTCGTACACCATCACTTGTGCTTGGTGAAACAGTAGCATGCAGGGAGGCATTTCACTTTCACAGTCACAAAAGACCTCCTAAAGCAGCATCTGGCGTGTTGAGAGACATCTAAGAACTAAATGAGGACATATTAGGGGACTAAATATGCTCACAGCTAAATGGGGTATGCCATCACTAGGCATCGACTAGGCCACCCAAATTGGTACATTTTAAAGGAGCGCGGACATGAGATTTTAAATATTCATCCTACTGTGTATGTTACTAGATAAATGCAGGGAATACAAAGCATTTATGGAATGGTTCACACTGCACCAATAAATAACCAAGTCACTTATTTATTACTGGTGTGCATACTATATAAGACATGTTATAGCTATGGGGCCAAGATGGGAGAAGGCACATCACTGAACTATATTCCCTTGCGTGTCCTCTGTAATAATAGTTACCTGCAGCTGCTACTAGGGGAAGCTCACAGCATACAGATTAATACAGGACTCATCAAGTTCACTACTAGCTGTATACTGAAAATCTCTGTACAGTTATATGCTCCAAGGCTCCAGAATGAAATAATTTGTATATGTATGAAGGCTTTGGGGAAGTGGTGTAACTTGAAGCTTGTAGGCCCCAATGCAAAATCTCCAACTATCACAGGCCTTTAAATGGAATCTGTCAGTAGGATTAATCCTCCTAATTCATGTATATGGGTATGTAGGTCAGAGGAAGCTGAATAAAATGATATCTTGATATCTGAAATCTGATGTTTTATTCCAGAGAAATTCACATTTGTTCTTATATGTAAATGACCTCTTCCATGCTATGGGAAGGATGTTGCCTGGAAGATAACACTTCATCCAGAGCGTTTTAAATAAAAGGCCGCAACCAATCAGCGATATTGGGGCAGGAGTTAAACACCGCTTCACTTTTTACTATTGATGCTGCCTATGCAGCATCAATAGTAAAAACAGATAATGTTACAAATAATAATTTAAAAAAACATTATATTCTCACCTCCCAATGTCCGCGGCACCCTTTCCCGCTCCTCACGACACTCCGGTCCCAAGAATGCATTGCGGCAATGACTCGAGATCACGTAGTGGTCTCGCGAGATGATGAAGTTGCGGTATCGCGAGACCGCTACATGATCACGGGTTATTGCCAAAAGGCATTACTGGGAAAGGAGCGTCGTGAGGAGCATCGCTAAAGGCCTGGGCTGGATCCGGGGGCCGCCGGAAGGTGAGTATATAACTATTTTTTAATTGTTTTTTTTAACAGGGATATGGTGCCCACACTGCTATATACTACGTGGGCTGTGTTATATACTTCGTGGGCTGTGTTCTATACTGCATGGGCTGTGTTATATACTGCGTGGGCTGTGTTATATACTATGTCGCTGTGCTATATACTGCATGGGCCGTGTTATATACTACGTTGCTGTGCTATATACTACGTGCCCTGTGTTATATACTACGTGGGTTGTGTTATATACTGCATGGGCTGTGTTATATACTACGTCGCTGTGCTATATACTACGTGGGCTGTGTTATATACTGCGTGGCCTGTGTTATATACTAGGTCGCAGTGCTATATACTATGTGGGGTGTGTTACATACTGCGTGGGCTGTGTTATATACTGCGTGGGCTGTGTTATATACTACGTGGGCTGTGTTACATACTATGTGGCTGTGCAATATACTACGTGGGCTGTGTTATATACTACGTGGGCTGTGTTATATACTGCGTGGGCTGTGTCATATACTATGTCGCTGTGCTATATACTACATGACTGTGTTATATACTATGTGGCTGTGCAATATACTACGTGGGCTGTGTTATATACTACGTGGGCTGTGTTATATACTGCGTGGGCTGTGTTATATACTAAGTGGACTGTGCTATATACTGCATACATATTCTAGAATACCCGATGCGTTAGAATCTGGCCACCATCTAGTATATGTATATATTTATATTTAATAAAGAGCTAGATAGCTTAAAAGCTGGTAATTCAGTTGCCGACTTTTGCTATCTCCTTACCAAACCTGACAGGATATGAGACATGGTTTACATACAGTAAACCATTTCATATCCGTTATATTTTTTACATATTCCTCACTAATAATGTTAGTAGTGTCTGTGTGCAAAATTTGGGAGCTCTAGGTGTTAAAATAAAGGGTTAACTCACGGAAAAAAACTGGCGTGGGCTCCCGTGCAATTTTCTCCACCAGAGTGGGAAAGCCAGTGACTGAGGGCAGATATTAATAGCCTAGAGAGGGACCATGGTTATTGCCCCCCCTGGCTAAAAACATCTGCCCCCAGCCACCCCAGAAAAGGCACATCTGTAAGATGCACCTATTCTGGCATTTAGCCACTCTCTTCCCACTCCCGAGTAGCAGTGGGATATGGGGTAATAAGGGGTTAATGTCACCTTGCTACTGTAAGGTGACATTAAGCCAGGTTAATAATGGAGAGATGTCAATAAGACACCTATTCATTATTAATCCAATAGTAATAAAGGATTAAATAAACACACACATTATGAATAAAGTATTTTAATGAAATAAACTACGTGGCTGTGCTATATACTACGTGGGCTGTGCTATATACTACGTGGGCTGTGTTATATACTACGTGGCTGTGCTATATACTATGTGTGCTGTGTTATATACTACTTGGGCTGTGTTATATACTACGTGGCTGTGTTATATGCTATGTGGCTGTGCTATATACTACGTGGGCTATGTTATATACTACGTGGGCTGTGTTATATACTACATGGGCTGTGTTATATACTACATGGCCTGTGCTATATACTACATGGGCTGTGCTATATACTATGTGGCTGCGCTATATACTACGTGGCTGTACTTTATACTACGTGGGCTGTGTTATATACTACGTGACTGTGCTATATACTACGTGGGCTGTGTTATATACTACGTGGGCTGTGTTATATACTACGTGGCTGTGTTATATGCTATGTGGCTGTGCTATATACTACATGGGCTGTTATATACTACGTGGGCTGTGTTATATATTACGTGGGCTGTGTTATATACTACGTGGCTGTGTTATATACTATGTGGGCTGTGTTATATACTACTTATGTACTACGTGGCTGTGCTCTGCTGTATCTGTGCATCATGAATCGTGGTATGTGTTAAAGGGGGGCCCACTGAGACTCTTTCGCCCGGGGCCCTTAAAAACCCGGAGCCGGCCCTGTGTATACATTATATATGCAATACTGCTACTCATGTGTATATATGTTATATATAGGTGATACTGCTGTGTGTATATGTATATACACACACACAGCAGTAACACCTATATAATGTGTATAGAGCATTTGCAGTATCACCTGTATATGGTATAGACTACTGTATATACATTATATAGGTGATACAGCTGTGTATAGTCTCAGTATACACACACACTGTGTGTGTGGATATAGATAAATACTGTGAGTATACACAGCAGTATCACCTATATAACATGTATACAGTAGTCTATACAATATACAGATGATACTACGAATGCGGTATATACATTATATAGGCAAAACTTATATATATATATATATATATATATATAAAAATCAGCAAACGAAGGCAGCACTCTAAGTCCTTTTGAAGCTTGAAAAAGGCTCAGTGTGAGCCGAAACGTCGCACAGAGATGTGGGTTCAATAAAAGTCACATTTTTTCACCTTCAAAAGGACTTGGAGTGCTGCCTTCGTTTGCTGATTTTTGTATACGTGTGGACCATTCTGCCCAGGAGGCCAGGCACCCACCGGTGAGCATTGTGCTGTTCCAATTTTTATGGTTTATATATATATACTAGCTGAAGAGCCCGGCGTTGCCTGGGCATAGTAAATATCTGTGGTTAGTTATAGCACCTCACTTCTCTTTATTTTCCCATCACGCCTCTTATTTTCCCAATCACATCTCTCATTTTCTCCCTCACACCTCTCATTTTCTCCCTCACTCCTCTCATTGCCCCCTAACACTTGTCATTTCAACCTCACATCTGTCATTTTCTGATCACTCCACTATTTTTCCTCACTCCTCTCATTTTGCACTCACACCTTTTCATTTTCACCTCACACCTCTCATTTTCACCTCATCACCTCAGTATATACGTGTTTGTCATCTCCCTTATATATAGAATACATCTGTATGTCATCTCCTGTATATAGTATATACCTGTATGTCATCTCCCCTGTATGTAGTATATACCTGCTGTGTGTCATCTCCCCTATATATAGTATATACCTGAATGTCATCTCCTTCTATATATAGTATATACCTGTATGTCATCTCCTCCTGTATATAGTATATACCTGTGTCATCTCCCCTGTATATAGTATATATCTGTGTGTCATCTCCTCCTGTATATAGTATATACCTGTATGTCATCTCCTCCTGTATATAGTATGTACCTGTATGTCATCTCCTCCTTTATATAGTATATACCTGTGTGATCTCCTGTATTAGACCTCGTTAACACGTTATTTGCTCAGTATTTTTACCTCAGTATTTGTAAGATAAATTGGCAGCCTGATAAATCCCCAGCCAACAGGAAGCCCTCCCCCTGGCAGTATATATTAGCTCACACATACACATAATAGACAGGTCATGTGACTGACAGCTGCCGTATTTCCTATATGGTACATTTGTTGCTCTTGTAGTTTGTCTGCTTATTAATCAGATTTTTATGTTTGAAGGCTAATACCAGACTTGTGTGTGTTTTAGGGCGAGTTTCGTTTGTCAAGTTGTGTGTGTTGAGTTGTGTGTGGCGACATGCATGTAGCGACTTTTGTGAGATGAGTTTTGTGTGGCAACATGCGTGTAGCAACTTTTTGTGTGTCGAGTTGCATGTGACAAGTTAGTGTAGCAAGTTGTGTGCAGCAAGTTTTGCGCATGGCGAGTTTTGCGCGTGGTGAGTTTTATGTCTGGTGCCTTTTGAGTATGTGCAAGTTTTGTGTGAGGCAACTTTTGCATGTGTTGCAAATTTTGTGCATGTGGCAATTTTTCCGCATGTGCAAGTTTTGCGTGTGGCGAGTTTTCCATGAGGTGAGTTTTGCACTTGTGGCGAGTTTTGCGTGAGCCTATTTTTTGCATGTGGCGAGTTTTGCGCGTGGTGAGTTTCGAGCGGCGACTTTTGTGTTTCGACTTTTATGTGGCGAGGTTGGTGTATGTGTGGTGAAATGTGTGCTGAGGGTAATATGTGTTCAAGCACGTGGTAGTGTGTGGCGCATTTTGTGTGTGTGTTCATATCCCCGTGTGTGGTGAGTATCCCATGTCGGGGTCCCACCTTAGCAACTGTACGGTATATACTCTTTGGCGCCATCGCTCTCACTCTTTAAGTCCCCCTTGTTCACATCTGGCAGCTGTCAATTTGCCTCCAACACTTTTCCTTTCACTTTTCCCCATTATGTAGATAGGGGAAAAATAGTTTGGTGAATTGGAAAGCGCGGAGTTAAAATTTCACCTCACAATATAGCCTATGACGCTCTCAGGGTCCAGACGTGTGACTGTGCAAAATTTTACTTCTGTAGCTGCGACGCCTCCAACACTTTTCCTTTCACTTTTTTCCCCATTATGTAGATAGGGGCAAAATTGTTTGGTGAATTGGAAAGCACGGGGTTAAAATTTCGCCTCACAATATAGCCTATGACGCTCTCGGGGTCCAGACGTGTGACTGTGCAAAATTTTGTGGCTGTAGCTGCGACGGTGCAGATGCCAATCCCGGACATACACACACACATACACACACACACACATACACACATTCAGCTTTATATAGTAGATATATATATATATATATATATATATATATATGTTTGGCCTATATAATGTGTATACAGCATTTGCAGTATCACATACAATATAAAGGTGATACTACAACTATACACAGCAGTCGCAGTATCAACTATATGTTGTATACACAGTAGTTTCAATGTGATATATATTCAGCAGTCACGGTGCCTCCTACGGTATCCTACGTACATCAGCCTCAGTGTCTCCTTAATTGTATTGTAGAGTTGTCTGTATATGCTGTATAGTGTAGAGATGGTTACATAGTATGGCGCTGTGCATATAGTGTGGAATTCAGACTATATATACACACTGCCACATCTCTACACTATATAGTATATACACCACTCTATATTTCTTACCACGGTATATAATATGAAGATGTGTCTATAATTGATTTGACCATATATTGTGGAGCTGTGTATACTTCTGTCCTGTATAAATGGTGTAATTCTCAGTATCTATTCTTATTATGTATGTGTATGTATGTGTATGTATATATATATATCTATATACAGGTCCTTCTCAAAAAATTAGCATATAGTGTTAAATTTCATTATTTACCATAATGTAATGATTACAATTAAACTTTCATATATTATAGATTCATTATCCACCAACTGAAATTTGTCAGGTCTTTTATTGTTTTAATACTGATGATTTTGGCATACAACTCCTGATAACCCAAAAAACCTGTCTCAATAAATTAGCATATCAAGAAAAGGTTCTCTAAACGACCTATTACCCTAATCTTCTGAATCAACTAATTAACTCTAAACACATGCAAAAGATACCTGAGGCTTTTATAAACTCCCTGCCTGGTTCATTACTCAAAACCCCCATCATGGGTAAGACTAGCGACCTGACAGATGTCAAGAAGGCCATCATTGACACCCTCAAGCAAGAGGGTAAGACCCAGAAAGAAATTTCTCAACAAATAGGCTGTTCCCAGAGTGCTGTATCAAGGCACCTCAATGGTAAGTCTGTTGGAAGGAAACAATGTGGCTGAAAACGCTGTACAACGAGAAGAGGAGACCGGACCCTGAGGAAGATTGTGGAGAAGGACCGATTCCAGACCTTGGGGAACCTGAGGAAGCAGTGGACTGAGTCTGGTGTGGAAACATCCAGAGCCACCGTGCACAGGCGTGTGCAGGAAATGGGCTACAGGTGCCGCATTCCCCAGGTAAAGCCACTTTTGAGCTACAGAGAAGCAGCACTGGACTGTTGCTAAGTGGTCCCAAGTACTTTTTTCTGATGAAAGCAAATTTTGCATGTCATTCGGAAATCAAGGTGCCAGAGTCTGGAGGAAGACTGGGGAGAAGGAAATGCCAAAATGCCTGAAGTCCAGTGTCAAGTACCCACAGTCTGTGATGGTGTGGGGTGCCATGTCAGCTGCTGGTGTTGGTCCACTGTGTTTCATCAAGGGCAGGGTCAATGCAGCTAGCTATCAGGAGATTTTGGAGCACTTCATGCTTCCATCGGCTGAAATGCTTTATGGAGATGAAGATTTCATTTTTCAGCACGACCTGGCACCTGCTCACAGTGCCAAAACCACTGGTAAATGGTTTACTGACCATGGTATTACTGTGCTCAATTGGCCTGCCAACTCTCCTGACCTGAACCCCATAGAGAATCTGTGGGATATTGTGAAGAGAAAGTTGAGAGACGCAAGACCCAACACTCTGGATGAGCTTAAGGCCGCTATTGAAGCATCCTGGGCCTCCATAACATCTCAGCAGTGTCACAGGCTGATTGCCTCCATGCCACGCCGCATTGAAGCAGTCATTTCTGCCAAAGGATTCCCGACCAAGTATTGAGTGCATAACTGAACATTATTGTTTGTTGGTTTTTTTGTTTGTTATTAAAAAACACTTTTATTTGATTGGATGGGTGAAATATGCTAATTTATTGAGACAGGTTTTTTGGGTTATCAGGAGTTGTATGCCAAAATCATCAGTATTAAAACAATAAAAGACCTGACAAATTTCAGTTGGTGGATAATGAATCTATAATATATGAAAGTTTAATTGTAATCATTACATTATGGTAAATAATGAAATTTAACACTATATGCTAATTTTTTGAGAAGGACCTGTATATATATATTATGTATGTATATAGGTATATATATACACATGCATGCATGCATACATACATACATACATACATACATAATAAGAGTAGAATATATACAGGACTGACCTCTCCTGTCCTGTATATATACACTGCACAGTACCACTCCTCCTGTCCTGTATATATACACTGCACAGTACCACTCCTCCTGTCCTGTATATATACACTGCACAGTACCACTCCTCCTGTCCTGTATATATACACTGCACAGTACCACTTCTCCTGTCCTGTATATATACACTGCACAGTACCACTCCTCCTGTCCTGTATATATACACTGCACAGTACCACTCCTCCTGTCCTGTATATATACACTGCACAGTACCACTACTCCTGTCCTGTATATATACACTGCACAGTACCACTCCTCCTGTCCTGTATATATACACTGCACAGTACCACTCCTCCTGTCCTGTATATATACACTGTACAGTACCACTCCTCCTGTCCTGTATATATACACTGCACAGTACCACTCCTCCTGTCCTGTATATATACACTGCACAGTACCACTCCTCCTGTCCTGTATATATACACTGCACAGTACCACTCCTCCTGTCCTGTATATATACACTGCACAGTACCACTCCTCCTGTCCTGTATATATACACTGCACAGTACCACTCCTCCTGTCCTGTATATATACACTGCACAGTACCACTCCTCCTGTCCTGTATATATACACTGCACAGTACCACTCCTCCTGTCCTGTATATATACACTGCACAGTACCACCCCTCCTGTCCTGTATATATACACTGCACAGTACCACTCCTCCTGTCCTGTATATATACACTGCACAGTACCACTCCTCCTGTCCTGTATATACACACTGCACAGTACCACTCCTCCTGTCCTGTATATATACACTGCACAGTACCACTACTCCTGTCCTGTATATATACACTGCACAGTACCACTCCTCCTGTCCTGTATATACACACTGCACAGTACCACTCCTCCTGTCCTGTATATATACACTGCACAGTACCACTCCTCCTGTCCTGTATATATACACTGCACAGTACCACTCCTCCTGTCCTGTATATATACACTGCACAGTACTACTACTCCTGTCCTGTATATATACACTGCACAGTACCACTCCTCCTATCCTGTATATATACACTGCACAGTACCACTCCTCCTGTCCTGTATATATACACTGCACAGTACCACTCCTCCTGTCCTGTATATATACACTGCACAGTACCACTCCTCCTGTCCTGTATATATACACTGCACAGTACCACTACTCCTGTCCTGTATATATACACTGCACAGTACCACTCATCCTGTCCTGTATATACACACTGCACAGTACCACTCCTCCTGTCCTGTATATATACACTGCACAGTACCACTCCTCCTGTCCTGTATATATACACTGCACAGTACTACTACTCCTGTCCTGTATATATACACTGCACAGTACCACTCCTCCTGTCCTGTATATATACACTGCACAGTACCACTCCTCCTGTCCTGTATATATACACTGCACAGTACCACTCCTCCTGTCCTGTATATATACACTGCACAGTACCACTCCTCCTGTCCTGTATATATACACTGCACAGTACCACTCCTCCTGTCCTGTATATACACACTGCACAGTACCACTCCTCCTGTCCTGTATATATACACTGCACAGTACCACTCCTCCTGTCCTGTATATATACACTGCACAGTACCACTCCTCCTGTCCTGTATATACACACTGCACAGTACCACTCCTCCTGTCCTGTATATATACACTGCACAGTACCGCTCCTCCTGTCTTGTATATATACACTGCACAGTACCCCTCCTCCTGTCCTGTATATACACACTGCACAGTACCACTCCTCCTGTCCTGTATATATACACTGCACAGTACCACTCCTCCTGTCCTGTATATATACACTGCACAGTACCACTCCTCCTGTCCTGTATATATACACTGCACAGTACCACTCCTCCTGTCCTGTATATATACACTGCACAGTACCACTCCTCCTGTCCTGTATATATACACTGCACAGTACCACTTCTCCTGTCCTGTAGATATACACTGAACAGTACCACTCCTCCTGTCCTGTATATATACACTGCACAGTACCACTCCTCCTGTCCTGTATATATACACTGCACAGTACCACTCCTCCTGTCCTGTATATATACACTGCACAGTACCACTCCTCCTGTCCTGTATATACACACTGCACAGTGGGGTGGGGAGTGTTTGAGTATGTGGGGGTTTGCGTGCCAGGGCTGTTTTCTGTCCCTGTCCAGGATTCTATGGTGAAAACAAGTAATCACCTATCCTAAGGCCGTGTTTACACTTTCAGTATTTGATCAGTATTTTACATCAGTATTTGTAAGCCAAAACCAGGAGTGGGTGATAAATACAGAAGTGGTGGATATGTTTCTATTATACTTTTCCTCTAATTGTTCCACTCCTGATTTTGGCTTTCAAGTACTGATGTAAATACTGACCAAATATTGAAAGTGCGGACATGGCCAAAGGATAAGTGATGTTATTGATTGGAGGGGGTCCGACTGCTGGGACTTGCATTGACCTGCAGAATGTGCAACTTTTATCCCCATTGGAATGGAGCGTCATGTATGACTCGACCACTGATCCATTCATTACCTAAGTGGCTGCACTTGGCTTTTTCTGGAAGCCCCCAAAGAGGATGAATGAAACTGCGGTCAGACATCCAATCTGAAATGGACACAAAATTTGGATAAAAGTTCCCTGTCAGGGATAAAAGTTACCCATTTTTCCGATCTGTGCGGTTTCCAATGTATGGTTCCACAATCGATAAGTTATCAGCTACCTGTGTTTTAATATCGATGCTCCACTATATCGGGGATAATGGCTAACAGGTATCTGTATATAGCTGTAGTGTGGGCCCCTAGAGTCCATTCCACCTGTGGGCCCCAGACTCCCCAGTACAACCCTGAATGGGGGTGTTTTCAGCTTTAGTGTCTGAAGCAGATGAATTGTATGCTCTGACCTAGTCTTATGATTCCTGTGTACACCGCTGTGCTTAATAATTGCGTTTAACCCCTTCTGAGGCAGCTAATTTTGTTTGTTTTTGTTTTTTTCTCTCCTTCTCCCAAGAGCCATATTTTTTTTATTTTTCAGATTCAGAACTTGTTTATTTTATCATGTGATTCAGTATTAAGTGGGAAAAAATGTCTAAGTGTGTTGAAATTGCAAAAAAGAGCAATATCACCTTTGTTGTTTGGGATTTTTATTTACCATGTTCACTATATGTATAACCAAATAAAAAAGATGTACTGGAGACGCAAATTATAAGCATGTAAATAGTTAAAAAAAAAATCACATTTTTTTCAAACATTTGATTAAACAATGAGCACAAGAAAACACGAAATACAGGCGAGGTCGTACCTATCGTTTAATTAAGATTAATTAAGATTTATTAAAGGAGTCTGTGTCATTCTTTCAATTAAAGGACTTTTTTCTGGGTGTGTGTGTTTTAATACGATATGACTATGAAGTTAGTAATGAGGGCGTTAGTAATGGAGGTATTACCCCCTTCCCAGGCTATAAACATCTGACCCCAGCTGTCTGCTCTCCCTCTGCTGGTTAAGAAAATTACACGGGAGCCCACACCATTTGTTTCAGAAAAATAATCTTTTAATTAAATACATGTGCAGTAAACTGCACACATTGTACTAATTGTATTTGTCACCGACATCTATATATCTGCCTATTCTATGTGCATTTACTGTGTGTAATCCATCTATTCTATTCTGTTAGTTACCTAAGAAAGTTGCCAATAGACACTATTTAGACTCAAGGTTTGGTTTTCTGTACTGTACATAATTTTAGTGGCTAAGGCTAACAAATAGTATTTCCAAAAATAGCATTAAAGTTTTTTACTGCATGTAGCACCTTTAATTGATACCCTAGGACAGGGCAATTTTTCGTTTTTACATTTTATTTTCTCTACCCTTTTCCCAAGAGTGATAACATTTACTAAACTATATATTATACTGAAAACCAGAGAAAAACAAATCTGAAAGAGATGAAATGATGAAAAAATGCATTTTCACCATTGTTTTTTGGGGATTTTGTTTTTGCATTGTATATTATATTGTAAAAATGACCTGGTATCACTTAAGAAAATATTTAGTATTGGTGGCACTTTGGGGGACAAACACCTTTTGACAAGTTTTGTTATGAAAAATATTAAAATTTGAGAATCCTCAGTTGATGACACTTTTTAATTAGTGATGAGCCAACTTGCTCGACACTGCTTGATACTCGATCGAGCATCATGGTGCTTAGGTACGCTCGTTACTCAATCGAGTAATGAGAGTGTTCAAGAACCATGCTCGAGTCCCCACCCCACATGTTTTGCCTGTCATACATGGTAATGCCGTAGACATGTTGGATAATGGCATTACTATGAATGGCTGGCCACATCACTTCACTGAGTCTTATATAAGATGTTGTGATACAATTCTCGACACACTGTGCTCTATAAGCAGTTCAGGGAGAGTTGATCTAGGAAGGAGAGCTTAGATTAGAGTAGGTACAGTATGTGGGCAGTGTTTAACCCCTTTCTGACCTCAGACGGGATAGTACGTCCGAGGTCAGATCCCCTGCTTTGATGCAGGGCTCCGCGGTGAGCCCGCATCAAAGCCGGGACATGTCAGCTGTTTTGAACAGCTGACATGTGCCCGTAATAGGCGTGGGCAGAATCGCGATCTGCCCGCACCTATTAACTAGTTAAATGCCGCTGTCAATCGCCGACAGCGGCATTTAACTACCATTTCCGGCCGGGCGGCTGGAAATGACGTCATCGCCGACCCCCGTCACATGATCGGGGGTCGGCGATGCTTCAGAATAGTAACCATAGAGGTCGTTGAGACCTCTATGGTTACTGATCCTCGGCAGCTGTGAGCGCCACCTTGTGGTCGGCGCTCACAGCACACCTGCAATTCTGCTACATAGCAGCGATCTTATGATCGCTGCTATGTAGCAGAGCCGATCGTGCTATGCCTGCTTCTAGCCTCCCATGGAGGCTATTGAACCATGGCAAAAGTAAAAAAAAAAAGTAAAAAAAATGTGAAAAAAATAAAAAAAATATAAAAGTTTAAATCACCCCCCTTTCGCCCCAATCAAAATAAATGAATTAAAAAAAAATCAAATCTACACATATTTGGTATCGCCGCGCTCAGAATCGCCCGATCTATCAATTAAAAAAAGCATTAACCTGATCACTAAACGGCGTAGCGAGAAAAAAAATGCGAAACGCCAGAATTACGTTTTTTTGGTCGCCGCAACATTGCATTAAAATGCAATAACAGGCGATCAAAAGAACGTATCAGCACCAAAATGCTAGCATTAAAAATGTCATCTCGGCACGCAAAAAATAAGCTCTCAACCGACCCCAGATCACGAAAAATGGAGAAGCTACGGGTATCAGAATATGGCGCAATTTTTTTTTTTTTTTTTTTAGCAAAGTTTGGAATTTTTTTTCACCACTTAGGTAAAAAATAACCTAGCCATGTTAGGTGTCTATGAACTCGTACTGACCTGGAGAATCATAATGGCATGTTAGTTTTAGCATTTAGTGAACCTAGCAAAAAAGCCAAACAAAAAACAAGTGTGGGATTGCACTTTTTTTGCAATTTCACCGCACTTGGAATTTTTTTCCCGTTTTCTAGTACACGACGTGTTAAAACCAATGATGTCGTTCAAAACTCGTCCCACAAAAAATAAGCCCTCACATGGCCAAATTGACGGAAAAATAAAAAAGTTATGGCTCTGGGAAGGAGAGGAGTGAAAAACGAACATGGAAAAACGGAAAATCCCAAGGTCATGAAGGGGTTAATTGCTATTGCAGTACTTGAATACCAATGCTGCACCATTAAAATAAAAGTTCTTTTCATGGCTACAAACTGTCCTTTCTCTAGTAAAACCACTGTTACCTGCATTAAGTGTAGGGATAGCTGGAATAGTTTGGGGTTAGAGGCATATAGGCAGGGTTTATTGCCTGAGAGTCCTTCTATAGATATACTGCTGCTGCAACCTAAAAACAAAAGTTCTTTTTAAGGCTACTTATTTCCTTTTCCCTATTAAATTAATACAGGAAGGTTTGCAGGCATTTATTATATACCCAATTTAAAATGTGCACAGCAGTGGAAGATAAAGCCAACTCAAATGTTCCTTTTTTTCTGGAGTATTCCCATGCACCCCTTCTCGCCAAAAAAAAGGGTATACGGTTCAAGATTTCTTTTTCTTGTCCTCCACCTTCTCGACCATAATCACAGGATCATCATGGGGCCCTCACTCCTTAAATTTTTAGAGGGCCATCATGTGGCTCTCGCTCATAGGCTTTAGAGGGTCATCAGGAGGTCCTCACTCATAATTTTTAGAGGGTCCGGCCCTTGCTCCAGATTTTTAACAGGTCATCATATGACCCTTGCTCCTAATTTTTGCAGGTTGTGTATGATGCCCTCCTTCATAATTTTCACAGGATGTGTATGAGGCCTATTTCGTCTATTATCTTACATATATATGTATACCCCCAGGGCTAAATGTTTTTCAGCACTTGTACTAAAGCATAGGCTTTACCAGTCTAGGAGTCCCACTCTTTAAAAATCGGAAAAAATGTTTTCTGAGGCACTCCTGTACGTGTCTTCCAGGATGTATTGCAGTCCTTCATAATTTTAGGCAGCTTTTGCACTTAGTGCATAGGCTTTATGAGTCTACGAGTCCCACTACCTGTCAATTATAAAAGAATGTGTATGAGGCCCTACTATATGTCTAATTCAGGGAGTATCAGAGTCCCTCTTCCTTCAAATTTTTAGCAGTTCTTGCATTGTCCACATACAGAGGTGTGTCTAGGGGTGGCAGCCAGGGCATGTGCCCCCAGCGCATTCTACAGGAGGGCACAGTTGACCTGCCTAATGCGTAGGTCTGAAATGTCTCCCCCGGCGGCTGCACTTTGCTGCCCCCTAGACTGGGAGTCGGCAGTTGAACCGCGCCAGTTCCCAGGCAGTGATCAACTGTACTCATGTCAGAAAGATGCTAGTACAATTGAAGCTCTGACTGAAGGGTCAAAGTGACATCACAAGCAAGATCAGGTTGTGTGATCAAGCTACTGACATCACCTGCCGGCGTGCAGAGGCGCACATCAGCAGAACTGAAGACACCGAAGATTGAATGTAATGGAGGGGGGGGGTGTGATTTTAGTGTAATGGGGCTGTGGAAGATTTACTGTGTTTGGGGGCATTTACTATGTGGGAGATTTAGTGTAATGGAGCTGGTGGAGACTTACTGTGTGTTGAGGGGGACTTACTGTCTATGAAGGTACTTACTGTGTGTGGGAGATTTGCTGTGTGTGGTGGGGGAGATTTACTGTGTGTGGTGGGTGAAATTTACTGTGAGTGGTGGGTTGAGATTTGAGGACATAGTTTTGAGGAGCAAAGAAGGGATAGGTGCAGACAAAATATTGGGAGCGGAAGAAATTTTAGGACACAATATGAGGAGCAAGGGGTAGATGGGGTGCATGTATGAGGAACAGTATGGGAGATGGGTGCAGACACAGTATGAAAATGGATGGGATGGGTGTGGATACAGTGGGGGATGTGTGAGGAAGCACTATGAAGAGTGAGAGGGTAAATGTGTGAGGAGACTATTGATAGGAATAGCATGAGGAGACAGTATGGGTGGAGAAAAGTGTGAGTGGCACATAATAAAGACTGAGTAGTGTGTGTGTGTGTGTGTGTGTGTGAGGTAGCATGGGAAAACAGTAAGTTCACAGCCAGGAGGGGGCAGTATATCAAGGAGCATTACAATGAAACTGCTATCTTTTACTCCTTAGTGACAGAGCCAATTTGGTACTTAATGACCAAGCCAATTTTTACAATTCTGACTACTGTCATTTTATGTGGTTATAACTCTGGAAAACTTTAACGGATCCGAGAAAGTTTTCAGTGACATATTGTACTTCATGTTAGTGGTAAAATTTATTCGATATGACTTGCGTTAATGAAAAAAATATGGAAATATGGTGAAAATTTTGAAAATGTAGCAATTTTCAAACTTTGAATTTTTATGCCCTTAAATCAGAGAGATATGTCACAAAAACTACTTAATAAATAACATTTCCCATATGTGTACTTTACATCAGCACAATTTTAAAACAATTTTTTTTCCTTAGGAAGTTATAATGGTTAAAAGTTGACCATCAATTTCTAATTTTTCCAACAAAATTTACAAAACCATTTTTTAGGGACCACTTCACATTTGAAGTGAGTTTGAGGGGTCAATGTAACAAAAAATACACAAAAGTGACACCATTCTAAAAACTGCACCCCGTATGTGGGGAAAGCCACTGTTTTGGCGCATGGCAGGGCTCAGAAGGGAGGGAGCAATGTTTGACTTTTTGAATGCAAAATTGGCTGGAATGGTGGTGCCATGTCACGTTTGGAGACCCCCCTAAACAGTGAAAATCCCCAATTCCAACCCTAACTCCAACACACCCATAACGCTAATCCCAACCCTAATCATAACCCTAACAACAAACCTAACCCCAACACACTCCTAACCCTAATCCCAACCCCAACCACAAACCTAACCCTGACACACCCCTAATCCCAACCCTAACCGTAATCCCAACCATAACCACAACCCTAACCCTAGCACAACCCTAACCGTAACTTTAACCCAACCCTAACCCTAACTTTAGCCCAACTCACTTCAGCCCAACTCTAACCCTAATGGAAAAATGGAAATAAATACATTTTTTATTTTATTATTTTTCCTTAACTAAGGGGGTGATAAAGGGGGGGTTTGATTTACTATTTTTTTATTTCGATCATTGTGATAGGGTCTATCACAGTGATCAAAATGAACCAATAGGAAAAATTTCCTATTGTTGCCAGGTGCTGGCCTGCAGATCTCGGCGGAGAGAGGAGAGGAGGAGAGAGAAACTAAATGGGAAATCAGACTTTTTTGTGGTCACTGTTATTCCATTTTAATAACGCCGAACGCAATACCAGGGTTGGTAAAAATTGACCCAAATCATGTTCTCTGGGGTCTAGGCTACCCCCGGTAGCCAAGACCCCGGAGAAATTCAGACTCTGGGGGGCGCTATACCCTTATCCCTCAGCGCCATTGAAAAGCGGCGCTGTGGTTTAAGTACCCTTAACTGCCACCGTTAAAAGGCGTATCGGCAGTCATTAAGGGTTTAATGGCATTGCGTTGGAATGTGTTACACAAGACAGAAGATGGAAGTCTGCAGAGACGGGCTGTGGATGAGAACACCTATCATGGCGTATGGACAGCATGAAGGAGAAAAGAAAGAGAACAACTCCATCTATCAGGTACCTGAATGCTAATTTTTTTTATACTGACTAATTCTCATATTTTTATTTATGTTAGGAGAATTAAACGGGTTGTCCAAGAATGTGATGAGTCTGCAGTCATTCTATATGACTGCAGACTGCTGAATTCATACAGTGTACACTGCATGCTGTCAAGATTCTCTGGTGCCGGCAATTTGCATACATGTGGTCACATGCCGACTGGAAATGCATGGCCTCACTGAATAAAAATCAATTGAGCGAGGCCGGACATGTCTAGTTGGATTGTGGCCAGAAGTATACAAATCACATACTTGTGCGAGGGAGAATCCTAAAAGTGTGCAGTGCATGCACTGTGAGAATTCTGAAGCCTGAAGCCAGCTATAGTGACTGCAGACTTTAATCTCAAACCTGAACACACCCTTTAATTATATAATTAAGCCCTATAGCATTCCAATCCTAACAGTGTGTAATATACTTACTGTCAGGATTCAGCTCTGCATGCTGTGCTGGTTTCAGCAGTCATCAAATGAACACTTCACCCATATGCAATTTTCATACTTACGGTCACGTGACAACTAACTTCTCTGACTGCTTTTCTCAGTTTTTGAACATTGAGAGAATTAGGATGAGCACATCGTCGGCACCTGAATAAGTGTGCAAGTCGCATATGTGCTTGAGAGGGTGGGGGTGAATTCTTGCCCCGGGTGCCAGAAAACCTAGGTACACCTTTGTCTGCATAGGTTTTGTGAATTTCAGAGTCCTGTTTTCATAAATTAAACAGGATGTGTCTGACCATGTCACACATACCACATGCCCAGATAAGATAGTAAAATGTAAAAATTACATTTACTGGAGATTACCGGTGGGTGTAGTTTTATTTCCCCCTCTACTATGTCATCTACTGTAGTCATAGTGGAAAAGTGGTGAGATATGGACCAGCTATTAAGGGGTGGGAGGAGGAGGGTTTTTTCTCTTTTTAATATTGCCTTATATACAAGTCATTATGAAAGAATGTTTCCTAACATTTTTTCCTGTAAAATCCATTTTATCTTCTGTTTTGTATGTATGTTTTTGTATGTCAGTCCGTAAAAGTGTGCTAGTACTCTGACAACATTGTTCCCAGCAGCGACGTGGGAGTCAGGGAGGCATCCACGTGTCTTCCCCCTCGATCTGAGAGCTGTTTTTATCCATCTCAGCGATTTTCCTGCCTCCCCAGCCCTCTGGGGTAGCGTCTTTCGGAAAAATGCCCTAGTTTCCCATTAATTTCTATTATGCTAGATACTCGAGTCGAACCCGTCCAAGTGTCCAACCTGCTCGAGTCGGGCACCAAGCACCTGAGCATTTGTGTCGGTCATCGCTACTTTTAATGGCTAACTGAAAAGATGTTAACTACTCAGGTCTCTTCATCAGACATTGTATTGGTTGGTAACAAAAAAAGACCAAATTGAAAGATATTTTCCCAAGTTCCTCCACCATGCTCACAACCCCAGTGGGGGAGCCTCCCGGGGAGATACTCAAATCACAATTACCAAACGGACACTCCTACAAACAGCGGCAAAGAAGAAAAAACGGAGTTGATGTCCATAAATATTAACAAGTTTTATTGGTTACACAATTTACAACCATAGCCATAAATATATACACGAGTCATAGTTCAATAAACATTAATTATAAACAAAAAAGAGGGTGAAGGTAGCAAAAGATGGAAAAAAGCACGGCGTGGATAATCCTAATGCCAATTATATCTTTCTAAAATGCAGAGTGCAACTAGTAAATGGGCCCAGGACCAGGCACTGTAATGCTTCCAAACAATCATAAGTCACTCACTATAAACAGGTACACCGAGCCCTGCGCACAGGCTCAAAGACCGAAAATCAGATCAGTAGTCAAAAAACAAAGGGGGAAGTAAACCCATATAGTCCTTACCCAGATGGTGGGGCCACGGCGTGGAGCATCTCGGTTGCCACCATCTGGGTAAGGACAAAAGATCAAAGGTGGCAAGGCTCATGTGACAATATTGATAAAACTTGTTGGTATGTGTCTGCACAGATGCATAGAGCCGGTGGAAATGGCCTTTAGTGAGGTTGCCTCAAAAGCGGATGGACCCACATTCGTCTCCTCCTCCTCGGATTCACTATCACTGGATATGGCTGGCCAAAGCGGCGTGACAAAACTCAGTTGTATAGAACACACTCAGTTGCGGTGAACCTAAGTTTGGCTGACAAGTTGGCCAACAAAGCACCAATACACCAACACAAGCACAGCAACAAAATGGCCAGATTGGAGGCTGCCACCTGTTGTAGAGGCAATAAATAGGGTCGCTGATGATGATTTAAATTATTTTCAGGCCTCAAAATCATTAAATGTCCATTTTGGAAGGTTGCGATAAAAAAAACGCAATACGGATGCAATACGGATGACATACGGAGGATTACATGCGCAAAATACGTAGCCACACATTGACATACGGATCACCGTTCAGGGAACATTTCTGCGTATTACGACCGTAAAAAACGCACCGTATTTTTATACGTTAGGTGTGACCCCAGCCTTTTGGTTTCAGAGGCCTTTGGAAACAGAAATACAACATCTGGAAATATGTTTTTATATTCTGCAGCTGATTGAAGAATTCTAAAAAAAAAAAAAAAAAATATGATTGCACTTGAAGACTTATAGACACTGATGAACTATGTAAACCCCTAAGAACGAATAGGATTTATCATGATTCATTTTTTAAAGGCTTACAGCAAAATATACTGCACTTTATAGTCTATTATGTTGTGTTTGTGCTATTTCTGCACAGTATCTATCATCCACGCACACAATTTATTCACACTTTTAGAATGTTAATGTTATTTGTAGACGTAATTAGCTTTGGAAGTGTAAGTACATAGTTTCCTGGCTGTCCCGGCGCACTGCTGATCAGTCGCTGTTTAGACTGTCGGGCAGATCCCTTTATTTCTCATCTCGCAGGTTGTGATCTCCATACAAGGAGACGCCTGAAGAACCAGGGAGCTAAAGCTTTTTAAGTCTGTTTTTCCAAATTTGGCAGTCGTTCCTAAAAATCATTCAAAGGTTCACTGGCCAAGTTGCTTAATGGTTATGAAACAATCCTGGCATAGCAACTGCTGAAAAATAGATTATTTGTCCTTACCTCGTGCACTTTTCATTAATCAAACGTTTTATGAATAAAAACCACAGAACCTTTACTGGCACATAAAAGAAGAAAAATAGTGGAGGCAGCAAAATATTTTCCATTTTTCATTCCAATAAACTTTATGAATATTTATTATTTTTAGTGTTTTATTTACCTGTCGTGCAGATGCCGCAGACTTTCTTTTAAACTGATAATGCAAAGCATTAAAAGGAAAATATATGTTTGTAAAAGTATATTTTCTGCCCTCAAACTAACATTTACATTCTTGACTATTTCCCTAATTGAAACCTGCTGGAGCTTCTATAACAGTGGGGCCCCTTCAGTAATCTTCTAGCTGTGAGATTATATAACACAGTCCTACAAAGAATGAACATTAGGATTTTCCTCTCATTGGCAAGGTAATGAAGTACATGATGGAACTTTTGCAAACCCTTCTTCACATAGTTTTTTTTCAGCTTTCTAAATTGTAACCTGATTTTTCTGTGATTTTTTTACTAGCATTTTCGTTTGTCTTTCTCTAACCATAAGTACATTCATAATTTATTTTTTGTTCCATAGAGAAGCCTATGTGAAAAACAATTGAAAATCTCCCAGAGCAGGCTGCATCTAGTTAAAACCCTTAGGAATCCTACATTTTTTTCTTTTAGAGATGCCGAAGAAAAGCCAATGAAAGAAAAACAAAACCTAAAGCATGCATTATTTGGAAAACCTGCAACGAAACCCATTCCCAGGGACCCAGAAAATCACCCAAAAAAGGGAAAAAACACTGGAAAAGAAAAAAATACAGCGTTTGAAGTGCAGTTCCTATTTTCCTGTTGCCCTACAGACAACATTGGCTGCAGGACTTTTGTAGCAAAATAATAGCAAAAATAAAATAAAGTGCAACCCCCCCGGGTTGGTTTTATACTTTACTGTTAAACACCGTCATTGTACCTAAGTGGTTTATGGAGAAGTGGCTCAAAAATGTTTTGTTCATTTACGAAGATCTTTATTTATATACATATCTATCTATGTAATCGTCCAAGGGGTACTTCCGTCTGTTTGTCTGTCACGGAAATCCCATGTCGCTGATTGACCAATAAGCGACGGGCACATTCCGGCCGCGAATTCCCCTTCCCTACTCCCCTCCAGTCAGTGTCCCCTCCCTACTGCCCTCCAGTCAGTGCCCCCATAGCGGTTTAGCAGTCCGTTAAACGGACTGAGTTAAACCGCGGCATAACGCGGTGTAACGCAGTCCATTAAGGCTGCTATTAACCCTGTGTGACCAATTTTTTACTATTGATGCTGCCTATGTAGCATCAATAGTAAAAAGATCTAATGTTAAAAATAATAATAAAAAATCATTATATTCACACCTTCCGGCGCCTTTCCCGCTCCGGTCCCAAGAATCCATTGATGCAACGACCGGAGATGACGTAGCGGTCTCGCGAGACTGCTACATCATCAAGTGTTATTGCTGCAATGCATTACTGGGAACGGAAAATTACAACAAGCATCGGTAGGCTGGATCCGGGGGCCGCCGGAAGGTGAGTATATAACTATTTTTTATTTTAATTCTTTTTTTAACAGGGATATGGTGCCCACATTGCTATATACTACGTGGGCTGTGTTATATACTACGTGGGCTGTGTTACATACTACATGGGCTGTGTTACATACTGCATGGCCTGTGTTATACACTGCGTGGGATGTGCTACATACTACATGGCTGTGCAATATACTACGTGGCTGTGTTATATACTACATGGGCGGTGCTATATACTACGTCTCTGTGCTATATACTACGTGCCCTTTATATATACTAAATTAACTGTGTTATATACTATGTGGGCTGTGTTATATACTGCATGGGCTGTGTTATATACTGCTTGGCCTGTGTTATATACTGCATGGGCTGTGTTATATACTGCGTCTCTGTGCTATATACTATGTGGGCTGTGCAATATACTATGTGGCTGGGCAATATACTACATGGCTGTGCTATATACTACGTGGCTGTTATATACCACATGGGCTATGCTATATACTGCGTGGGCTGTGTTATATACTACGTGGGTTGTGTCATATACTACGTGGTCGGTGTTATATACTATGTAGGCTGTGTTATATACTGCGTGGGCTGTGTTATATACTGCGTGGACTGTGCTATATACTACTATACATATTCGAGAATACCCGATGCATTGGAATTGGGCCACCATCTAGTATATATATATATATATGTGTGTATATATATATATATATATTTATATATATATATATATATATATAAACTATACATAATTAATATTTATTTATCCTTTACAGACCAAACTGCAATTGTATTTATCCCACAGGGATAACTGAACAGCAGACTATCCGCTCTATTGTGTCGTTAGTTCCCTTCTGATTCTGACTTGCATGTGATGTGCTGTGCAGAGAGAAGACAATGTTTTCTATATTTTTTATATATCATGGACTATAACATAAAGCAGATTTGATCACTGTTTTCAATCTAAGGGTTCGCTCACATGGGTGTATAAAAAAAATCACTCCCATTCTTATCCAGAAAAGTGGTACGATTTTTTCTCACTTGTTATGACTTTATCATTTCCATGTTATGTGTTGTATGTACTTTTTTGCCAGACCAAATTAAGTTTTCAGGCTGACATTGAGGCTATGTGCACACGTCAGGATTTCTTGCAGAAATTTACTGAACAAAACTGGACATTTCTGCAAGAAATCCACATGCGTTTTTTTCGCGTTTTTCTCACGTTTTTTGTGCGTTTTCTTCCGGCGCTTCCCAATGCATTAAATAGTGGCAAAAACGGGAAAAATCCGCAAAATTAATGAACATGCTGCGTTTTTTTTTTACTGCAATGCGTTTTTTTCCGCGTAAAACGCATCATATGCACAAAAATTGCAGAATGCATTAAAAATGATGGGATGCTTATGTATGCATTTTTTAAGCATTTTTTCCACGGAAAACGGCTGAAAAACCACGAAAAAAATGTGAAAAATCCTGAATGTGTGCACATAGCCTTAAAGTCTGGTATAGAAGAAAATGTGTGGTGCCTTTTTGCCATCAGCTAGTGTTGAAATTCATTGATGGCACATATTTAAGAAACAGCCAAAAATTTGTACTTGGTCCTATTGGTGACTAACAGCTATTTCTCTATGCACACTTATACAAAGAAAGCTGTCAGACACTGATAGTACCGGCCACTGAACTGAAAATCCCAGAAAGAACAGAAGTTAAATTTAATAGAATACAGGTTATGGCGCAATCAGACAGCGGAATAACACGAACGATCGCATTGCAATGCTCAAAAAGGCTGGCGGCTCTCCTGACTGAAATTTCCATGCTCTGGTCAAGAGAGCAGCCGTCCAGTCCGTGCACTGCGATGCGATCGTCGTCCATGTTATATAGCCATCTGACTGACCTTATATTGAATCTTTTCTGACACAATTATACATCATTCTGCTGATCTCCCCCTGCCCTATAACAGATTGGACTGCATTTTCATGGTGACCGATTCGCTTCAAAGCTTTAAAGCATAAACTGAGTTACAAATGTGGATGTTTGGAGGTGTAGAAGAAGGCTCAGGTTATTGCACCATCAGGCTTATTGTACAACCTGCATCTTCTCCAGGCTGGCCCAGATGTCCATGTTTATAGTCCTCTGGCTGCTCATAGAGATTGATGACCTTTCCTCATGTTCTGCATGAAATCCTTTCAGCTACAAAGAATGTCAAAGAGGTCAGAATAAAGATCAGTCATCTTGCGTGTTAATAATTCCTCAGAATTTTTGGCTTTGCATGTTATGCTATTTTTTCTCCATGTTCTCTGCCATCCTCCATTTATACATGTGTAGTGCACTTTATGTCCATTCTGCGTGATTTGAGCTGAACAATAAGATGATTACATTTGTCCCTTGATCCTTCTTGGTAAGGGGCGTCACTACAGGAATGTCGGTGGGTTACAGTGCTGCGAAAAGCTAAAAAATGATCTTCAATCAAAGTAAAATCCTTCTTTATTACCAGCTGCCTCTGATGGACGCATTATGCCAGTTATTCTTATTATTGCATGCTGTACGGATGAACAATTGCCATCTTCTAGCAAATTGAGTAGATCTGATATTGGAAGCATATATTAATATTCCCTGGTTAAATAAATAAGAATGCATCCAACATTGTAAACATTACAGGAAAATATTTCTTAATTTTATATCATCTATCTCAGATATACACAAAGGTAAAATGAATAAAAAGTCAATAAACCCATAAGCAAATCTCTTCATGCAGATGGTGGCCCTGGTTGGATTTAAACCCAAGATCCCAAAGACAAGCGTGCTAATCAATGAGCCACCGTGGTATATCATATTTTCTCTGCTATCTTTGTACCCAGCAACATTCTTATACCCTTGTAGACTGTGAGCCCTCGTGAGCAGGGTCCTCTCTCCTCCTGTACCAGTTATGACTTGTATTGTTTAAGATTATTGTACTTGTTTTTATTATGTATACCCCTCCTCACATGTAATAATAATAATAATACTCGGTGTGTAGGTTTAGTGCATTGTTATTATCACATTGTAGTGTGGGTGGTTAACACACTACTACTGCACACAAAAAAAAGTTACAAATGACAGGCTAGATTCATAGTGTGCATTACTGCAGCATATTCACAGTATCATGGAAGTAAAACAGTAAAATAAAACAAAATAAATGTTTAAAAAATATTTGGCATGAAGTAACATAGCTGCTGAGAGACTGCGATACAAGATTTATTTTATTTCAAACTCAAACTGTTTCTTTACATAGATTGTCTACATTGCTGTAACAGTGATCAGTTGATTGCTGCCGACCTAGCTCCCAGCCCAGCAGTGGATTTTACTGTGGAAAGATGTAGAAGGCCATTCATGCTGTGTTACATGGTGGCCATTTAGAAAAGCCTCCCTACAGTCAAGGGGGAAAGTGTTGGAACTTGGCACCCTTGAAATTGTTTCAGAAAATGAAATATTTCTCCCAGAAAATTATTGCAATTACCCATGATTTGTTATTCTTGTTTATTTGCTTTGTTTATTGGAACACCACAAAAATACAGAGGAAAAAAATTCAAATTGGACACCGTTTTACAAAAAAAAACACAAAAATGGGCCAGACAAAATTGTTGGCACCCTCATGTTAACATTTGGTTGCACACCCTTTGGAATAAAGAACTGCAATCAATCGCTTCCTATAGCCATCAACAAGCTTCTTACACCGCTCAAATGGAATTTTGGACCACTCTTCGTTTGCAACTGGTCCAGGTCTCTCATATTTGTTGGTGCCTTCCCCAACAGCAATTTTAAGACCTCTCCACAGGTGTTCAATAGGATTTAGATTCAGACTCATTCTTGGCCACTTCAGAACTCTCCAGCACTTTGTTTCCATCTATTTCTGGGTGCTTCCTGAAGTATGTTTGAGGTTATTGTACTGCGGACCCAAGCCAAACTTTTTGACACTGAGCACTACATTACAACCTAAAATCCGTTGTTAATCTTCAGATTTCATGATGCCTTGCACACAGTCAAGGCGCTCAGTGTCAGATGCAGCAAATCAACCCCAAAACATAATTGAACCTCTACCAGATTTGACTGTAGGTACTGTGCTCTTTTCCTTGTAGGCCTCAATTCCTGTTTGGTAAGCAGTAGAATGATGTCCTCTGCCAAAAAGTTCTATCTTGGTTTCAGCATCCACAAGACGCTTCCCCAGAAGGATTTTGACTTACTCACGTACATTTTGGCAAACTGCAGTATAGCGTTTTTTTTTATGTCTCTGTTTCACCAGTGGGGTCCTCCTGGGTCTCCTGCCATAGCATTTCATTTAATTCAAATGTCGATGGATAGTGTGCGCTGAAACTGATGCACCTTGAGCCTGTAGCACAATTTAATTTCTTTGGAACTGATTGGAGCTACTTACCCACCATCCTGCGTTCCAAACTTTCAGCAATTTTTCTCTTCTGTCCACGTCCAGGGAGATTAGCTACAGTGCCATGAGTTGTATAACTTCTTGATTATGTTTCGCACTGTGGGCAAAAAACATCAAGATCTCTTCAGATGGACTTGTAACCTTGAATTTTTTGATATTTTACCACAATTTTGGTTCTCAAGTCCTCAGACAGTTCTCTTTTCCGCTTTCAGTTCTCCATGCTTAGCGCAGCACACACACACAAAATGCAAAGAATGAGTCAACTTCTCTCTTTTTTACCTAGTTTCAGGAAGGTTTTTCATATTACCCACACCTGTTACTTGCCACAGGTGACTTTGAAGGAGCATCACAAGCTTGAAACAAAGTTGTTTACCTATGATTTTGGAAAGGTGCCAACAATTCTGTCTGGCCCTTTTGGGGGGTTTTGTGTGAAATTATGTCAAATTTGTCTTTTTTCTCAGTTTTTTTGTGTTGTTCCAATACCCGCAAAGGACATACATATGTGTATAACAAAACATGTGTAATTGCAATAATTTTCTTGGAGAAATGCTTAATTTTTTGGAACAATTTCAATGGTGGGATCACTTTTGGTCATAACTGTATGTGCAATGATGAGGACTTGAGTGCTCTAAAATTGGAATTGATTCTTTTATTAATGGCTCTCCAAATTAGCCTGAGTGGAGACCCTCCTTAAGTTATGTCCATATGCACTTTAAGGTATGTGCCCACGATCAGTAATTGCTGTGGGTTTGATGTTGCGTCCATAGTCGCCTGCGGATCACCCACTGAGACTGACATGCAACGCCTCTTTCCTGACCGCAGCATATCAAGTTGTCTTGCAGAGGCACTTGTCTTCGCAAGAGAAATTTCACCAATAGAATGCATTGGATGCTGTAAATCTGCACAGTTCAGTGAACACTTGTGGATTTACCTGTGTTCAATAGATGGGACGGCAGCGCTTTGGTGCAGTGAACATAGGATGTGTCCAAATTTCTGCTAGTTCCGGATTGTGTGCACCCGTCCTTAAAGTTTTCGCTATTTATTTGGAGACATTTCACAACTTCTCACCTCTAACATTCTCAGTGTTCATGACCTGTGATGTAGCTTGGTGTAAGAGTCCGGTAGGTACAGTAATACATATTGAGTCCACACACAAGTGTATTTATATTTTTGTGTGAAAGTGCTTCTTAATATTTGTATTTGCAACATTACAAGCAGGCCACGGACTCATTTCCCATCGCATTATGGGAATCGTCTCATCTTGTAAAGGGCAGCATCACACTTTGTAAAGACTATTATAGCGAAATCTTCTCAGCCCCTGGGAAAAATGAAACAGGATAGATAGTAACAACATCCACACAAAAGAATGATCTGCCCTAAAAGCTCCACCACCTGTTACAAAAGGTCTCAGTCCTAGCGGATGAATGCACCGCATAGTTCTTTGTTCCTCCATTTCATCCCTTCTCATAATCCTTTGCAGTGTGAAAGAACTATACACAGTGTACAATTATAGAGATCGGAAAAAGGTGAGGAACTTCTCTCTGATGTGGTCTCTTTTTTCTCTATTGAATAACATGCGGAATAATAACAAGAATAAAGATGACATTGTAGTTCCATATTAAAGAGACAATGGTGCATTGCATGACCCATCACCCAGCAGCACCAGTCCATGGCTCCCAAGTGCCACGCTGCAGTGTGCATGAAGCCCAATGATAGCTTCAAATCATCCCGGAGATTTTACTTCAATGGGAAATGATCTGCACGACCGAAACTAAAACCTGTGACTTTGTGTCATCATGGCCGCTGCAAGATGTAATATGCCAACACGTGATCATGTAGCCACATTTTTCACTTCAGTTTTCACTTAGGAGTTATGGGGGGTTTAGTCAGTAGTTACGGGGGGTTTAGTCAGTAGTTATGGGGGTTTAGTCAGTCTCAGTAGTTATGGGGGTTTAGTCAATAGTTATGGGGGTTTAGTTAGTAGTTATGGGGGGTTTAGTTAGTAGTTACTGGGGGGTTAGTCAGTAGTTATGGAGGGGTTAGTCATTAGTTATGGAGGGGTTAGTCAGTAGTTATGGAGGGGGTTTAGTCAGTAATTACGGGGGTTAGTCAGTAGTTATGGGGGGTCTAGTCAGTAGTTATGGGGGTTTAGTCAGTCTCAGTAGTTATGGGGGTTTAGTCAATAGTTATGGGGGTTTAGTTAGTAGTTATGGGTGGTTTAGTTAGTAGTTATAGGGGTTTAGTCAATAGCTATGGGGGTTAGTCAGTAGTTATGGGGGGTTAAGTGAGTAGTTATTGGGGGTTTAGTCAGTAGTTATGGAGGGGTTAGTCAGTAGTTATGGAGGGGTTAGTCAGTAGTTATGGAGGGGGTTTAGTCAGTAATTACGGGGGTTAGTCAGTAGTTATGGGGGGTCTAGTCAGTAGTTATTAGGGGGTTTAGTCAGTAGTTATGGAGGTGGTTTAGACAGTAGTAACGGGGGGGTTAGTCAGTAGTTATGGGGGGTTAGTCAGTAGTTATGGGGGGCTTAGTCAGTAGTTATGGGGGTTAGTCAATAGTTATGGGGGGTTAGTCAGTATTTATTGGGGGTTTAGTCAGTAGTTATGGGGGATTTAGTCAGCAGTTATGGGGGTTAGTCAGTAGTTATGAAGGGGGTTTAGTCAGTAGTTGCAGGGGTTTAGTCAGTAGTTATGGGGGGTTAGTCAGTAGTTATGGGGGGGTTAAGTCAGTAGTTACGAGGGTTTAGTCAGTAGTTACGGGGGAGTTAGTCAGTAGTTATTGGGGGGTTTAGTCAGTAGTTATGGGGGAGTTAGTCAGTAGTTATGGAGTGGGTTTAGTCAGTAGTTACGGGGGGTTTAGTCAGTAATTACGGGAGTTTAGTCAGTAGTTACACGGGGGTTAGTTAGTAGTTATGGGGGTTAGTCAGTAGTTATTGGGGGGTTTAGTCAGTAGTTATGGGGGATTTAGTCATTAGTTATGGGGAGTTAGTAGTTATTGGGGGGTTTAGTCAGTAGTTCAGTAGTTATGGAGGGGGTTTAGTCAGTAGTTATTGGGGGGATAGTCAGTAGTTATTGGGGGGTTTAGTCAGTAGTTATGGGGGTTTAGTCAATAGTTATGGGGGTTGGTCAGTAGTTATGGGGGGGTTATTCAATAGTTATTGGGGGGTTAGTCAGTAGTTACAGGGGTTTAGTCAGTTGTTATGGGGTTTTAGTCAGTAGTTATGGGGGGTTTAGTCAGTAGTTATGGAGGGGGTTTAATTAGTAGTTACAGTGCCTTGCAAAAGTATTCGACCCCCTTGAACTTTTCAACCTTTTCCTATATATCATGCTTCAAACATAAAGATACGAAATGTAAATGTTTGGTGAAGAATCAACAACAAGTGGAACACAATTGTGAAGTTGAACAAAATTTATTGGTCATTTTGAATTTTTGTGGAAATTCAAAAACTGAGAAGTGGGGCGTGCAATATTATTTGGCCCCTTTAACTTAATACTTTGTTGCGCCACCTTTTGCTGCGATTACAGCTGTAAGTCGTATGTCTCTATCAGTTTTGTACATCAAGAGACTGGGGTTTAGTCAGTAGTTACTTGGGGTTTAGTCAGCAGTTATGGAGGGGTTTTAGTCAGTAGTTACAGGGGGTTAAGTCAGTAGTTACGGGGGATTTAGTCAGTAGTTATGTTGTTATATGTCAGCGGAATGCTTTACAGTTAGTGTGGAGCATTCCGATACTGCAAGTATCGGGTATCGGCCGATATTTGCTGTATCGGAATTCCGATCCCGAGTTCCGATATTTTTGTGATATCGGAAATCGGAATCAGAAGTTCCTAGTCATCTTCGGCGTGTGCGGTGCGTATGGTTCCCAGGGTCTGAAGGAGAGGAAACTCTCCTTCAGGCCCTGGGATCCATATTAGTGTAAAAAATAAAGAATAAAAATAAAAAATATGGATATACTCACCCCTCCGGCGAACCCTGGCTGTCACCGCTGCAAGCGTCCTCCTCCGTTCCTGAGAATGCAGAGAGTGAAGGACCTTCGATGACGTTGCAGTCACGTGAGCGGTCAGGTGACCAGTCATCTGACCGCGACGTCATTGAAGGTCCTTCACTCTCTGCATTCTTAGGAACGGAGGCGGACGGTTGCAGCGGTGACAGCCAGGGGTCGTCAGAGGGTGAGTATATCCATATTTTTTATTTTTATTCTTTATTTTTTACATGAATATGGATCCCAGGGCCTGAAGGAGAGTTTCCTCTCCTCCAGACCCTGGGAACCATCCAGGATACATTCCGATATTTGTGTCCCATTGACTTGCATTGGTATCGGGTATCGGTATCGGCGATATCCGATATTTTTTGAATATTGGCCGATACCATCCGATGTCGATACTTTCAAATATCGGAAGGTATCGCTCAACACTATTTACAGTATATCTAGGACAGTTGTAATAAAACGTGTTTGACTGCAGCGTCACCTAAAATTCTTCACTTATCTATTCCTCTCTTACTTTTTAGCCTGCTGATGTACGACATATCTTACAGCTATTGATACAGCGGATGATACGGTGTCATCTCTAGAACCGTGGTGCGCTGTATTGTGCGTTTATTACAAGTCTGCACTTGTTTTGTAATTTTGCTATATTACTGGGAATCATTCTTTTAGTTGTCAGACTAAGCAGTAAATCTTAACATTATGAGTAAAATATCTACTTATGAGATCATCCCTATTAGACAGTGGTGCTGGGCTGAGCTACACTTTCAATATTATGTATAGACAGCTGCGAATGTTCTAAAATAATGTATTAATTATACTTTGCTTATATAGCACCATCATACTGTGCAACAAACATCATCATCACTGACCCCATTGGGGCTCACTATATGTCTTTGGAGTGTGGGATGAAACCCACACAAATCATGGGAGAACATACAAACTCCTTGGTGGGATTTGGACCCAGGACGTAAAGCAACAGTGCTAACCACTGAGCCAACGTGCTATCCAATGTAAACAGTATTCTTCTATTCATTCCCTGAATCAAGGCCGAGCCCTTCAGCAGCGCTCCTTCGCTTTGTTGACCCGCGATTAGCACGTGACTGCTGCAGCCAATCAGTGGCCCAAATGGTCAGACAATGGCTTCTCCCAGCAACTAAAAATGTACCAGTTCTATTTAAGCCCCATGCTCATCTGTTTCATACTTCTAATTCCTTCCAGCATAGTAATAAGTGCTGATAATAAAACTTTCTGTACAGTCTGATACTGTGGCATCAGCTGTCACACTGGACATGTCTCTGGATTCTGGATCAGTGCACAATGTGCAGAAAAATGTCACATGTGATCTGCTCAGGCATAAAAAACCCTGAAAACACACATGTGAACCCAGATTTATAAATGCATTGGCTGAAAGTTAGAATATAAAGTATGTATGGCAGAATTTAATATATAATTGCCTGGAATACTACTTCCTGCAATTTGTGCCAACTTCCGTGGCTTTGTCCGGAGCTAATGTCCGGAGCTAATGTCCGGAGCTAATGTCCGGAGCTAATGTCCGGAGATTAATTGCCTAGAATACTACTTCCTGCAATTTGTGCCAACTTCCGTGGCTTTGTCCGGAGCTAATGTCCGGAGCTAATGTCCGGAGCTAATGTGCGGAGATAATGTCCGGAGCTAATGTCCGGAGCTAATGTCCGGAGCTAATATCCGGAGATAAGTGACGTCAACAGTGTCCAGTGTCTGATTGGTTGCCGCCTGCTGCGAGCGACCAATCAGAAACGTGCCGTACTGTGACACACTCCGCCCGCCATTTTGGTGTGATTTTTGAATTTTTACCTCACAGCAAGTTTCTACTGCGTGGAGGCGGGCCCAGTGACGTTGCTCTTCAAGCTCCTGCCGAATTTCGTCAAAAAAGTGATAATACCATTTACCAAAACTATATATATTTAGTTGTGAAGTGGTTCAGTGACATTTTCACACCAATTTTGAACTTTTGTTTGGTGTTTTCTCCATATACTGCCTATTATTCACTGACTGTTATACTGAGAGACTGCCGTTTATTAACCTCTTCTTTGCCACATTGGGTATATTGCTCTATTATTTGCCACATAAGGACATTGTCCATTATTGCCCAGCAATTTCTCTGCAATATAAACTGCCTATTTATTAATATCTGCATTCCTGCAAAGAACTATTGCCTATTATTAACTGGCTATTTTCCTACTACCTGACACTGCCTCTTATTAACCTGTTGTTTGCCACCACCACGCTTAAAGCTGTTTAGCTTAGCCAACATGAGCTCTAATAGTAAGGATACTAATGACACAGAGCCCAAAGCTGCTGATGGCGCACGTAAGATTAGGTCTGATATAAAGTATACTAATAATGCAGAGCAAAAAGACGCCGATGCCGCACGTAAGCACAAACAGCGTGCTAACAAGAGTACAGAGGATAGATGCAAGCGCATGGACACTGTTAAGTATACTAATGACAAAGGCTACCGTGATGTGGTTGATGGGCATGCTTATATTAGCCAATCGGTGTACTATGAACGTTGATTTCTTAAATTTTACACTTCTGTAAAAATAAACACAAAAAATTTGGGTACACAAAAAGGCTTTTATTTCTGTTGTACCTATTAGAATTATTTAAAATGAAGGCTTAGCTAAGCCCAAGAGATGATTAAAAACGTTTCATACCAACCCATCAGATGTAAAATTACTGTGAAAATACCTGATGGGCACACAAGTATGCGCCAGTATGGGTACTAAGAGCCTTTCCACATAATAATGAAATATTTTAAAATGTCATAGAACATACCAATATACATAGTTATTGATACATATTATTTATTATTTACAGTTCTTAAGCAAAGAACCGTTGTTGTGGCATTTGCCACAACACGCAAAGTTGTCGTCTGATGTCTTTCATCCCTCCCCTCATAAGCATGTTCATGGATCCTGTGTAACTGTACCTTAAATAACAAGAATTGTCAAGAGCTGGTGAGTGCAGCCATTTTTTGTTCTTTCTTACTATTATTTATTAATTGTATTATTCTTACATTTGAATAAATAAAGTATATATGGATTCTAGACTCCCGATTCTTTAGAATCGGGCTGCCATCTAGTTAGTCATATTTATTTATTTTTTAATTCCAAAAACTCCATTATAAGGAAAAAAAAGAATAGAGCATTATAATATTAGATAAATACACCTAAGGAAATATAGTCGTTAATGACGTATTGAGTTATGTTATTTGCTTTTAAGCACCTACACTGTTTATCTTGAAAACCTATACCTTAAGTAAGTAACACATTTGTGATTACCCGAGCGCCTTCTGTAAAGGAATCCAGCCATTGTGTCCTCCTTCATGGCCTTAATTGGCATCACATTTGAAACGCAGTAAGAATCCCCCAGGAGAGTAGTTGCCAAAGACTTGCTTTGAATGAAAGTCCTAAATGATCCTTGCTGAACCTTAGCAGACGCAAACAGACAGAATGCAGCTCTGTGCTCCCTGATGTGGCTGGAGAGCTGACATGAATGGGAGATGCTGCAGTACAGCTTTGTTCTATCTCTCAGGCGGCACACCGAGTGCTGGCAGAACCCCCTGAGATGCCAGCTGGGATTTCATTTACTTTCTGAATGGGATGGTTTGTCGAAACAATTTAGGTCAGTTTTGGCAATTATTTTCTACCTTTGGTTATATATTAATTATTAGACTATTTTTATGAAAGATAAATGCAATAAAGTACAATGAGTATTATTTCAGATGGCAAATAAAGCATTACTTGAGATCATTTACAATAGGCAGGCATAATCTGGATTGTATTTTATTCTGAAACATATATGATTTATTCAATCTGAAATACAAGTCGGACTCTTCTGCAAACCCTGTCGTCGTCTCACGTGTCTGGCTATAGTTCCCCCAGATCATGGCTAAGTACTTGTTCCATGCTTGTTGGCCAACATTCCTATTTGGAAAGTCAAGACTGATTTTGCCTATTCCAAATACACCCAAACAACTCTCAGATATGCTCAATGGACAATTTGGAATATTTTTAGTTATGTCGAAAGATTTCTGGTGCAACATTTACAGAGTCCAAACTTTCCTGCCAATATATGAACACAGTGTAAACCCTAATCCAAGCTTCAGCTGGCACATTTATTGGCAGGAAAATGTGCAGATTTGGACTACATGGTTGAAGGATCTGAACTACAAGTAGAGGTATTTAAGGATATTTTGTCCTCTTTCCATAGTAATATGTGATATATTGCATTTACTCACACAAAGTAAATTTGTGTATTATTATTATTATTTATTATTGGTTAGGGGCAAAGCTAGAGGGGTGCAAGAGCAGGCACAGTAATATACCCTTGTGCCTGAGTGGACCCAAGGCATTTCTGCCATATTAGAAGACATCGGTATTAGAATTGGCACATGGCATGTGGAGGTTCTATTATAGATTTTGTATCGGGGCCTAGTTACTTCAGGCTAAGCCTTTCCAGGTGGTCACGAGACCTGGTGAAGAATTAGACACCTTAGTATGGCAGCCTCAGAACAGCAGACATCTATAGTACAGAGGTTCACAACTAATTTCTGATGTGAAGAACTGATTAGTGCAACCACTGAAACCCCAAAATCTTGAAGACTGGGGTGTTGAAGTGTGTAAGGACATATGGAAACCAGAGACCCCTGTCAGACATATGGGTAAAGTGCTTTTTTTTAAAGACTTTAAAGTGAATCTGTCTCCAGCTTTTTGCCATCTAACTTTAGAGATTAATGTAGAAACAGAGACTCTGATTCCAGCCATGTGTCACTTGCTGGGCTGCTTGCTGTAGTTTTGATATACTGGGACATTATTACAGAAATCTGCCAATCAGTGGCGTGGTCAAGGTTATACTGAGTTCAGCATTCAGAGAACTGGTAGATCTTGTAGACTGTGAGCCCTCGTGGGCAGGGTCCTCATTCCTCCTGTACCAGTTATGACTTGTATTGTTCAACATTACTGTACCTGTTTTTATTATGTATACCCCTCCTCACATGTAAAGCGCCATGGAATAAATGGCGCTATAATATTAAATAATAATAATAATCTGTAGCAGATAAATCAGGAACTTTATCAAAATGACACTAAGCAGACCACTGAGTGACACCTCACTGGAATTAGTGTCTCTGCCCCTATGTCATGCAGTTCTCAAATGGGATAGCAAAGACTTGGCAACAGATTCCCCCTAATTGCAGGCACTTCCCCTTTAATATATTGCGGATGCCATATATGTGGATGTGATTATGGATATCATATTCATACAAGTAATGCTTGGTTTTAGTTTCCTTTACAACACCCAAAGGACACAACAGCAAGAAGCTCTTAGGCTAGGATGACACTTTGCTTCTGTGAGGTGACCAATGAGTGCCATGCGGACCCTAACTAGAACGGGGACCCCTTTGGTTTTCGCTTGGCTTACTGTTTTTCCTCCAATAATGCAGTGTGCTCCTCTCATTTTCCAGTAATGGTGACAGACCTTGATGTGCAGACTCCGACTACAGTGTAAATCTAGCTTTGGATCTTTTTAAAGCAAAATTCCATATGTTATGAAGCAAAATTGTTATTAGTAAGGCGAGCTCTGGAATATTCTCCAGTGGCAGTCTGCAGTAACAGTACATGTGTTACGCAGTATTCTTGAGGTCAGCGCGCAGTCCAGGATCTCTGACTCCGAATCCTAGGTGGCAATCGTTGTCAAACCCAGTAAGTAACAACTAATGAGTGGATTTTCTGCGGTTTTTGCCACTGCGGATTTTTATCATGGAGGGGTGCAAAAACGCTGCAGATCCGCACAAAAGAAGTGACATGCACTTCTTTGAAATCCGCAGCAATTCCGCACTGATTTTTCCGCACCATCTGCACAGCTTTTTCTTTATACCATTGAATAATATTGTACTGTACATCACAGTGCGGATCTGCAGCGTTTCTGCGCGGAAAAATACACTGCGGATCTGCAGCAAATCCGCATCGTGTGCACATTAGAGTTCCTTTCTTTACTGTAGGGCTACAGAAATGTGAAACTCTAAAAATCCCTAAATGTGTGCTAAGTAATCAGTCATCTCTATATTTACAGAATATGTCAAAAGTCAGGCAAATCTGTGCGAATCCAATGGATGTGATATTGTGTCTCCTAAAGAATCTCTGGATCGCACTTGTCCACTGATCACAGTGATTAGTGATTGGTGTATAAAGCCCCATGGAATAAATGCTGCTATAAAAATGTTAAATAATAAATTCATTAATATTGTGCCTTTTATGAGAAGCCAACGCCAACCTGATTCTATGTTTTCATTACTTTAAAAGGTGATTTGGAAAACTCGATTTTTTTTTCTCCTTAAGACACAAAAATGTATGAAGTGAAGTGTGCAGAAACGCTGCAATCATAGAAAATAATGCTCAGTTATCACTTTCTGCTAATGTCCCCCCTGGAGAAAATATAGTGAAGATTTTGGGGGGGAATCAAACCTTGCTATTTACAAGGAAAGAACTAAGCAAAGCAACAAAACTAAAAACTGGGGACTCCTGCTAATATCTCCACCTTCAATGTATTCACCTCCAGGTGCGGATTATAGTGTGTGGCAATGCGCTAAATCCATCTATTGGAAATGGTCCATAAAGGCGGACGGGCAGTCTGGCTCCTATAGGCACAAAGTATTTGTATCAAACTGCAAAACATTATATAATTACCGTATTTATAACGATAAATGTGGATAATTACACAAAACAGCTACTAGAAATGTCAACTCATTGCGCTAATAATTTAGAAAGAACACGAGTCTGTGCTTCCAATATTACACTTTTCCGTGGCGCAGACAGTGCTGGCCTCCAGCTCATTTTCCCTGCAGGCTATTCTTTAGCTATACGTTCACATGGTGAGTTTTTTGTACACGAATTCCAACATAAACTTCATGTGAAATCCACTTGATAACAAATTCCAATAGTGCCCAATGGGTAATCCGTATGGCCGTTCATATGGATGAATATATAATTTTTCAGCAAATTTGAAAACTGCCTCAGTAAGTGATATGCCCAGAAAGCGCCACAGGTAGCCACACTGTGGGGCTAATCCCAGACCCAAGGCAATAATCTGCAGAATCGGAGGGCAACTGCATATTCCACAGCAAACACTGGACAAATCAGTCATGTGAGCATTCCCTAAGTACCACAATGCAGGAGCAGGTACACAGACAGGGCAGAGCAAGCTGGCATCTGATTATTCCAAGTTGTAGAAAAGTTCACATCAGATTCCTTTTGGTTTTCGAAGGAGTCCAGTGAGGGCGGTAACATTACCTGACACAAGTGGGCCCCCTATATACAGTGCAGCCCCCCATATACAGTGCAGGCATCACTTTACCACTATAGAGGAAGAGGTTTGCATTACCTTTTGCAGAATTGGTTCCAGTAGAGGCAGATCACTCTCAGTTTGCGTTTTGTTACTCTTCTTGTGGCAGCAGGAAAAATAGACTCCTCTCATGTTTCCCCAAGAAACACCAGAATAATAACACTATGCAGGGCTTACACAAGGCTGCGCAATCCAACGTGTGGGGAAATGCTCCTCTCCATTCTGAGCACCAGGGCTGCAGATGTGTTCTCCTGATGCAAGCTAACAAAGTGATGTCAACCCACACCCCTACTGCTCCACACCCTCCAGCCCTCTAATCCTCAGCCCAGGGATTGGCTGGCTCCCTCACCCAGGAGACTCAACTTGGCATTTCAGATGTCAACACGAGTTTCCAACACATAGATGAACATCCATCCTGGGAGCGAGAGCTATCCCTGCCGCGAAAAGTTCGGTTTCTGCACCTTGCACTTGGAAATCTTATCATGTTAGTGTCATACAAATCAGCATCTAACAAGTCCATAAAAAGTAGGACATTTCTTTATAGTCATAAAATGACCCCTTTGTCTTGTTCAAGCCTGTGGGCTCAACAGTCTAGCTAAGCTAATGCTTAACGCCATGTACGTTACCTTATACTTAACGCATATGTGTCTCCAGATTTCACCAAATTACTAAAGAAATCGCTCAGGCTACAGTCACACTATCAGTATGTGGTCAGTATTTTACATCAGTATTTGTAAGCCAAAACCAGGACTGGAACAAACAGAAAGCTATAATAGAAACACCTTACCAAGTCTGCATTTTTGACCCTCTCCTGGTTTTGGCTTACAAATACTGATGTGAAATACTGACCAAATACTGATAGTATGACCTTAGCCTTAGGTCTGATAAGGATGTTGTATGCTGACAATACTGTATCCATGTCAGAATGGCTGTATAATCCTTTGTGAAAGTTTAACCCATTCTTCATGCACCTAGACTGACTGACAGCTCCCCATTGTCCTCCTGCTGCTGAGATCTCACACTGCTCAATAGAAGCTGCAGCTGTCTGTCTGAATGGTTGGACAGAGATTAAATGTATTTGGTCATATTTTGTAGCTGGACTCACATAAAATTCCCATCTTAATAGAAAATTTATACAACCAATAATAAATACACCAGTCTTACCAGGGCTATGAGATCTATTAAATAATGTATATTCAGTTGTTTGTATAGGACATTCTGGTGTCAGTTTAAAATGGGCTATCCCATAAATCGTTTACATAGTAAAAGTATTGAAATGTTGTTAAAGGGAATCTTTCATCAGCTTCTTATTACCACATCTGAGAGCAACATAATGTAGGGGCAGAGACATTGTTTCCAGCAATATGTCACTTTCATGATTGTTCCGCACTCTGCTGGGGTCTCTGGTACATCTGAGATTAGAAGTTCACAGCGATTAGATGAGCGCAGGTTTCTTCTGACATGAAAAGGGTTTAGAGTTCCTTGTTGTCTATTGGCTGTGCTGCTTATTGGAACCACACTCTTCGATTATATAAACCTGTGTCTGGCTTCCCTCCATGCGAGCAATAGAATCTTCATTCTGTTTATGGCTTCATTGGAGAAGGTGGTCTGGAGAGTCACTCTTAGTCATTTTGAGATTGTTGCATGGGTTTGTTGTAAATACCTCTTTCCTCCTCCTTTTAAAGTTTTTTCATGTTGCTTCTCTGCAACAAGAACGGGAACCAGGATATACAATGTTTTGGACCCAAAAGGTGATGAAGAACATTGCAGAAAGTCTTGCCAAAGGAAACATCAGACCTTCCTCTTCCATTGCTGCAGATTTCTTTTTCATCAAAAAATAAAATTGGAGGCCTGCGTACTTCTCTGGAATTTCAGAAGTTAAACTGGATTGCCATTCAAGATCCTTATTTCCTTCTATTCATACCGGATTTGTTTAATCAGATTATTGGAGCAAAATGGATCTTGAAGTTGGACTTTAGGGGGGCCTGTAATTTGATTGGAATCAGAACAGGTGATGAGTGGAAAACAGCGTTTAACAAAACCTAAAGGGCATTTCGACAACCTTAACATGTCATTTGGTCTGACTAATGCCCCTGCCATTTTTCAATATTTTATCAATGATATCTTCTGTCATTTGGTGGACAAATTTGTGGTGATATACCTCAATACCATCGATGATATTTTAGTTTACTCACCTGATTTTGCGACACATCAAGGACACGTTAGGCAGGTACTACCAATATTGAAAGATAATAAACTATGCTAAGCCTGAGAAATGTGTGTTCGCCATTCAGGAGGTGCAATTCCTGGATTACGTGATGTTGGCTTTGGGTTTCCGAATGGACCCTGGGAAGGTCCACGCAGAACTGGAATGAGGCATTTCTCCTCCATTGTCAAACCACTCACAGACATGACCAAAAAGGGTATAGATTTCTCTGATTGGTCTAACCCTGCGCGTCAAGCATTTCATTCTGTAAAAGAATGATTCTCCTCAGCATAAGTACTCATTCGGCCTGATATTTCAAAGCAGTTAATTGTGGAGATGGACGTGTCTGAGGTCGGGGATTGGGCCATTTTATCAAAGGGATCATCATCTCTCTCTCCTCTCGCTTCCTCAAGCTCAATGTGGACAAATCTGAACTCATTATCTTTCCTCCATCACGCATATCTTCCCTACCTGATCTATATTTCAAAATAAATGAAATCACACTTTCCCCTGTCCCCAAAATCCGCTGCCTCGGAGTAACCCTTAACTCTGCCCTGTCCTTCAAACCGCACATCCAAGCTTTCGCCACCTCCTGTCGCCTCCAGCTCAAAAATATTTCCAGAATCCGTCCTTTCCTCAACCCACACTCTACCAAAATGCTCATGCATGCCCTAATCATCTCCCGCCTCGACTACTGTAACATACTCCTCTGTGGCCTACCTTCTAACCTTCTCGCACCCCTCCAGTCCGTCCTTAACTTTGCTGCCCAACTAATTAATCTCTCTCCTCGCTACACTCCTGCTTCACCTCTTTGCAAATCCCTTCACTGGCTCCCAATTTCCCAACATATCCAGTTTAAATTACCGTATTTTCCCGACTATAAGACGGGGGGGAAATTTAGATCTCGGCTTCAGGAAAATGGCCGCCGTGATCTCCATCTGCGCACGCGTGCGACTCATATTATATAATATATGTTTCACTTTTTGTATTGAAGAACTGAAATAAATTAAAGTTTTCATGACATTCTATTTTTGTGAGAAGCACCTGTATGTAACTTGTTTCATTAAAATGGTTACAGTATATACTGTATGTTCTCTAGGCATGAACTGTTCTTCTAACATTATGTTTGTTACATCAAAAGACATGAGTGGTTAGAGTTGAAATAAAGATCAAGGATATATACAGGTCGTAGGGTGTGATATTGTCATACTTGTTATTCCTGTGTTTGAGGTAATCATATGATGAACTGCAAGCTTTATCTTAATAGAGTCTATAAATGTTATATGCACCTGACACTGGGTAAACATGTGATGTGACTCTCTAGGGACAAATAAAAAAAAATATTATTATTTTCTCATATGGTGTATCAAGGATATGGACACAGATAGCAGAATAGCAAACCTTTTTTGTTGTTGTTTTTTTACAAAAATGCATGTATTTTCTGTCAAACATAATTTTTGCATTTGGGTTTCTTTAACCTCTTCAATTTTCTGTTTGGCTATGTGTACATGTTGTCACTGTTCTATAGGGGAGATCGTCGTGGGACACTCGTTATTAATTGAACTATGGCGGAAAGTGAGTATACGGTTGGTTTATTAATTTTTATTTTTGCAGGCGATCGAATATGGTAAGTATGGTGAAATTAAGAATATTAAAATACTTTTTTCTGGCTGTGTCTTTATTTTTTTTAAATTTTTTCACTACTATTGGATTAGTAATGGATAGGCGTCTTATTGACGCCTCTCCATTATTAACAGGGCTTAATGTCACCTTACAATAGCAAGGTGACATTAACCCCTTATTATTCCATATCCCACCGCTAAAGGGGAGTGGGAAGAGAGGGGCTAAGTGCCGGAATTGCCATTTCTGGGGCGGCTGGAGGCTGGTATTTGTAGCCAGGGGGGGCAAATATCCATGGCCCGTCTCTATGCTATGAATATCAGCTGTTTGCGTAGCCTTTCTGGCTATAAAATATAGGGGGACCCCACGTCATTTTTTGGGGGGTCCCCCTATTTTAATAGCCAGTAAAGGCTACGCAGACAGCTGCGGGCTGATATTCGTAGCCTGGGAATGGGCCATGGGTATTACCCCCTTCCCAGGCTACAAATATTGGCCCCCGTCCGTCGGCTTTCCCCTCTGACGCAGAAAATTGCGTTGGAGCCCACACCATTTATTTTTATTTTTTTTTAATTAAACATATTCATTAATCAACATCCACCTTGCTATTATATATCTATGGCTATATCTATGGCTATATCTATAGATATATCTATAGATGGATATCTATGGATATATCGACAGATATAACTATGGATATGTCTATCTATAGATATATTTATAGATAGATAGATATATCTATAGATACATAGATATATCTATCCATATATCTATCTAACTATCCATATATCTATCTGCATCTATCCATAGATATATCTATCCATACATACAGTATATCTATCCATACATATATCTATAGATATATATGAATAGATAGATCAATGTATCTATGGATTTATCTATATGTAGATCTATCTATATATCTATCTATCTAATTATAGATAGATAGACAGACAGATAGATAGATAGATAGATAGAAGGAATGGGATAGATAGATATATATGGGATAGATAGAAGGAATGAGATAGATATATCTATTGATATATCTATCTATAGATATATCTATGGATAGATTTAGATAGATATATGGATAGTTAGATAGATATATGGATAGATACATAGATATATCTATCTACATCTATCCATAGATACATATATACTAGATGGTGTCTCGATTCTAACGCATCGGGTATTCTAGAATATGTATGTAGTATATAGCACAGGCCACGTAGTATATAACACAGCCCATGCAGTATATAACACAGCCCACGCAGTATATAACACAGCCCACGTAGTATATAACACAGCCACGTAGTATATTGCACAGCCACGTAGTATATAACACACCCCACGTAGTATATAGCACAGCGTCATAGTATATAACACAGCCCACAGAGTATATAGCACAGCCCACGCAGTATATAACACAGCCCACACAGTATATAACACAGCCCACGCAGTATATAACACAGCCCAAGTTGTATATAGCACAGTGACGTAGTATATAACACAGCCTTGGCCGGACTGGGACTAAAATTCAGCCCTGGCATTTGAAGTCACACAGGCCCACTTGTCACATGGTGACTGTATAATATCTTTGTACACTTGTAGGTTACAAGAAGTGAGGGTACTGTAACATGACTATATAACATATAATCACAGCTGTATCCAGCATTACAGCTCGGTCCTATTTATTGCTTTTAGTTGCATTACCAAGAAAAGCCGCTGCTTTACCTACATAACTGGATCTTGTAGATAATGACGGGATGAGACGACCAAAGGCTATGGAACCTCATTCTGATACTCCATAAACTTTGCCTACAGCCACTTTTGGTTCCGCTGCACAGCACGAGACCCGGTGACTCTGAAGAGCGGTGACATCAGTAACGTCACCACTCTTTAGATATTTCGGGTCTTGTGCTGAGCTCGGCAACTGTGAAGAGCGGTATTGTTACTACCGTCACCGCTCTTCAGAGTCGCTGGGTCTCGCCAAGTCTGGGCTAGTACTGGGGGTATAGACACATTTTCAAATGGTGGGTGCCATAAGAAAAAATGAAGTGAGAAAGAAGATACTAGTAAAATCAATAAATTTATTCAGAACTTATTCTAAAAGTGTGTAACACATAAAATTAGACAAAAACAGAGGGGGGGAACGGAAACCTCCAAATACCAGGGGAGGCACACCATAGCGCTGAGGTACAACAAGAAATCCAAAAAAGCTAAATTAATACATCACAAGGCTACATATGCATGCAAGCTAGAAAATGCTACTAGGATTTAGGTACCAAAAATCGTGCACAGCGCACAGAACTGTGTGTCAGGTGGTAGTATGTTGAAAAAGAGGCGCCGGGTGCTAACTACAACTGTCATCATCCATGCCTGGTCTCCCTGTGAAGCATTTCTGCTGTATTTACATGCGCTGACAACAATGGTGAAGTTGTTCGCTTGTTTCCCGGTCTCCTTACACCAACTGAGAAAGAATGAAGGGAACAGAACAATTACAATTAGATCAATCTGTCCGCATACAGTATCATGTTATCAGCAGCACATCTACAGTTTACACCGGCGATGTGCTGCTGAAAACAAGGATTTCTCTTCCCACATAAACAATCCAATCACTCGATGAATTGGCAGCATTTTGCTTGTTTAGTATAATACACCCCATAGTCCTCCATATATTATAATGTGCACCTCAGTCCTCCATATAGCATAATACACTCCTCAGTCCTCCATATAGTAGAATACACTCCTCAGTCCTCCATATAGTATTATACACTCCACATAGTCCTCCATATAGTATAATACACTCCTCATAGACCTCCATATATTAAAATACACTGCAATTCCTCCATATAGTATAATACACTCCTCAGTCTTCCATATAGTATAATACATTCCTCAGTCCTCCAAATAGCATAATACATTCCTCATAGTGCTCCATATAGTATAATGCCCCGCCATTGTCATCCATGTTTTACAATTCACTTCCCATTTTTTAATGCACCCATAGTTCTTCATATACTGTAGTATAATGTATTCCCCATAGTCCTCGATACAGTATAATGCAGCCCACATATAGTATAATGATGCCACCCAAGAGTATAATGCAGCCACCCCACAAAATATATTGTAGCCCCCTGAGTATAATGTAACCCCCCAGAGAATTTAATGCAGCCCCCTTATATAGTATAATGCATCCCCTGCATATATAATATATGGTAGCCCCCTCATAGAGCATAATGCAGCCCCCCATAGAATATAATGTAGCCCCTCCATAGAATATAATATAGCACCCCATAGAATGTAATACAGCCCTCCCCCATAGAATGTAATGCAGCCAGCCACCCTTAGACTGTAATGCAGCCAGCCCCCCATAAAATGTAACGCAGCCAGCCCCCATAGAATGTAATGGAGCCAGCCACCCATAGAATGTAATGCAGCCAGCCCCCATAGAATGTAATGCAGCCAGCCCCCATAGAATGTAATGCAGCCAGCCCCATAGAATGTAATGCAGCCAGCCCCCATAGAATGTAATGCAGCCAGCCCCCATAGAATGTAATGCAGCCAGCCCCCATAGAATGTAATGCAGCACAGCCCCATAGAATGTAATGCAGCCAGCCCCCATAGAATGTAATGCCGCACAGCCCCCATAGAATGTAATACAGCACAGCCCCCATAGAATGTAATACAGCACAGACCCCATAGAATGTAATGCAGCACTGCCCCCATAGAATATAATGCAGCACAGCCCCCATAGAATGTAATGCAGCCAGCCCCCATAGAATGTAATGCCGCACAGCCACCATAGAATGTAATGCCGCACAGCCCCCATAGAATGTAATGCAGCCAGCCCCCATAGAATGTAATGCAGCCAGCCACCCATAGAATGTAACGCAGCCAGCCCCCCATAGAATGTAACGCAGCCAGCCCCCATAGAATGTAATGGAGCCAGACACCCATAGAATGTAATGCAGCCAGCCCCCATAGAATGTAATGCAGCCAGCCCCATAGAATGTAATGCAGCCAGCCCCCATAGAATGTAATGCAGCCAGCCCCATAGAATGTAATGTAACCAGCCCCCATAGAATGTAATGCAGCCAGCCCCATAGAATGTAATGCAGCACAGCCCCATAGAATGTAATGCAGCCAGTCCCCATAGAATGTAATGCGGCACAGCCCCCATAGAATGTAATACAGCCTGCCCCCATAGAATGTAATACAGCACAGCCCCCATTGAATGTAATACAGCCAGCCCCCATAGAATGTAATGCCGCACAGCCCCCATAGAATGTAATGCAGCCAGCCCCCATAGAATGTAATGCCGCACAGCCCCATAGAATGTAATACAGCACAGCCCCTATAGAATGTAATACAGCACAGACCCCATAGAATGTAATGCAGCCAGCCCCCATAGAATGTAATGCCGCACAGCCCCCATAGAATGTAATGCAGCCAGCCCCCAAAGAATGTAATACAGCACAGCCCCCATAGAACATAATACAGCACAGCCCCCATAGAATGTAATACAGCACCCCCAATAGCCCCACAATCCAGTTATCACTCAGTGATGTATTTAAAAAAACAAAAACACTCACCTCTCCTCGTGCCCAGCGCTGCTCCTGGCTCCGGTTTCATGCGGCGGTGCTGGCGGGCGGGGTGAGTCGTCGTTGGCGGCGGTGGGGGAGTGAGTCAGGGGGGGGGGGAGTCGGTGCTGGCGAGCAACCCATGACTGCTACTGGCCCTTCTGGCATTTGCCAGAACTGCCCGATGGCCAGTCAGGCCCTGAACACAGCCCATGCAGTATATAACACGACCCACGCAGTATATAACACAGCCCATGTAGTATATAGCAGTGTGGGCACTATATCCCTGTTAAAAAACAATTAAAATAAAAAATAGTTATATACTCACCTTCCAGCGGCCCCCGGATCCAGCCCAGGCCTTTAGCGATGCTCCTCGCGACGCTCCGTTCCCAGTAGTGCTTTGCGGCAATAACCCGTGATCATCTCGCGAGACCGCTACGTGATCTCGAGTCATTGCCACAATGCATTCTTGGGACCACAGCATCGCGAGGGGCGGGAAAGGGTGCCGCGGACACCGGAAGGTGAGAATGTTTTCTTTTTTTTAGTTATTATTTTTAACATTATATTTTTTTACTATTGATGCTGCATTGGCTTCACAGATACTAAAGCAATGTAGAAGGAAAAATGAACATATAACTTTTTCAAAAACATTTTATATCAGAACCATTTTTTTTTATTTTCACAAATGTAAAAAGAGAAAGTGAACCACAAAATTTGTTGTGTAATTTCTCCTGAATATGCCGATACCCCATATGTGGGGGTCAACTACTGTTTGGGTGCACGGCAGAGCTCAGTTGGGAAGGAGCATCATTTGACTTTTTCAATGCTGAATTGGCTGTAATTAAGATCAGACACCATGTCGCGTTTGGAGAGCCCCTGATGTGCCTAAACAGTAGAAACCTCCCACAAGTGACACCATTTTGGAAACTAGACCCCCCAAGGAACTTATCTAGATTTGTGGTGAGCACTTTGAACCCCCCGAGTGATTCACAGAAGTTTATAACGTAGAGCCGTGAAAATAAAAAATCATATCTTTTCCACAAAAATGATATTTTTGCCCCCAAATTTGTATTTTCCCAAGGGTAACAGGAGAAATTAGACCACAAAAATTGGTGTGCAAATACGTAAATACTCCATATGTAGGAGTAAACCACTGTTTGAGTGCATGGCAGAGCTTGGAAGGGAAGGAGAACTGTTTGACTTTTTCAATGTAGAACTGGCTGGAATTGAGATTGGACGCCATGTCGTGTTTGGAGAGCTCCTGATGTGCCTAAATAGTGGAAACCCTCCCACAAGTGACCCCATTTTGGAAACCGGAGCATCCAAGGAACATATCTAGATGTGTGGTGAGCACTTTGAACCCCCCATTGTTTCACTAAAGTTTATAATGTAGAGCCGTGAAAATAAAAAATCCTTTTATTCCACAAAAATTATTTTTTAGCCCACAATTTTTTTATTTTCACAAGGGTATCCAAAGAAATTGGACCCCAAATGTTGTTGTGCAATATGTCCTGAGTACGCTGATACCCATATGTGGAGTGAATGGCAGAGCTTGGAAGGGAAGGAGCGCCGTTTTGGAATGCAGAATTTGATGGAATGGTCTGTGGGCATCATGTTGCGTTTGCAGTGCCCCTGACAGGGTCAAACTACGCTACCGGAGAACCAGAGGATTCTCTGGTGGGCCCAGGCATTGACAACTGCTAGCATACAGTGCCAGCAGCTGCCTAGGGCCCCTGCTGCCTAATGCCCCTAAATCTCCCTTATAACAGTATGATGGGCCAACACCTCTGTTATACACAGTATGATACCCCCACAGCTCCCGTATACATAGCATGATATCCCCATTGCTCCCCAAAAATACAGTATATTGACCCCCACAGTCACCCTCACACTGTATAATGGCCTCCACAGTAGAACCCACACTGTATAATGGCCCCAACAATGTATATTGGCCCTCACAGCAATCTTCACACTTTATGATGGCCCTTAAACTGTATAATGACCCCTGTATTAGCTCCCATAGTGCATAATGGCCCCAATACTTTATGAGGACCTTCATAGAGCCCAGAGGCCAAGCGTGGCATGAGAAAGTTGCTACGCCGTGGTCTGATGTCCTATGCATATGTCGGTGACTCGGCCTGTGCATCACCTTGTCGTTCTGTAGACTACAAGCTTAAAGCAACCTGCAGTCTACAAAACTGAGAGTGGTAGTGCAGGGAGATCATGTTTCCCTGTACTACGGTAGAGCTTGAGAGTGGTTAATTGTGTTTGGCCACATGACAGGTTCCATTTAAGTAAAAAAAAAATGCTCCTGAATTTGACAAAGGGTGCCGTGGGTGCTGACACATTGAGCAGGCGCAAGTTATACAGACATCACCTGTGTTTAACCCCTTCACCCCAAAGCCTGTTTTCACCTAAGTGACAGGGCCAATTTTTAAAATTCTGACCACTGTCATTTTATGAGGTCATAACTCTGAAACGCTTCAACGGATCCTGGTGATTCTGACATTGTTTTCTCGTGACATATTGTACTTCATGATAGTGGTAAAACTTCTTCGATATGACTTGCATATATTTGTGAAAAAAACTAAAATTTGTCGGAAATTATGAAAATTTAGCAATTTTCAAACTCTTAGTTTTTATGCCCTTATATTAGAGAGTTATATAACATAATATAGTTAATAAACAACATTTCCCACATGTCTGCTTTACATCAGCACAATTTTGGAAACATAATTTTTTTTTGTTAGGGAGTTATAAGGGTTAAAAGTTGACCAGCGATTTCTCATTCTTGCAACAAAATTTGCAAAACCATTTTTTTTACGGACCACCTCACACTTGAAGTGACTTTGAGGGGTCTATATGACAGAAAATTCCCAAAAGTGACACCATTCTAAAAACTGCACCCCTCAAGGTACTCAAAACCACATTCAAAAAGTTTATGAACCCTTCAGGTGCTTCACAGGGATTTTTTGAATGTTTAAAAAAATTGAACATTTAACTTTTTTTTCACAAAATTTTTACTTCAGGTCCAATTTGTTTCATTTTACCAAGGGTAACAGGAGAAATTGGACCAAAAAAGTTGTTGTAAAATTTGTCCTGAGTACGCCGATACCCCATATGTGGTGGTAAACCACTCTTTGGGCACATGGCAGAGCTCGGAAGGGAAGGAGCACCATTTGACTTTTCAATGCAAGATTTGCTGGAATTGAGATCGGAGCCCATGTCACGATTGGAGAGCCCCTGACGTGCCTAAACAGTGGAAACCCCCACAAGTGACACCATTTTGGAAAGTAGACCCTCTAAGGAACTAATCTAGATGTGTGGTGAGCACTTTGAACCTCCAAGTGCTTCAAGGAATTTTATAATGTAGAGCCGTAAAAAAAATTTCATATTAATTTTCACAAAAAATTATCTTTTTGCCCCAAATTTTTTATTTTCCCAAGGGTAACAGGATAAATTGGACCCCAAAAGTTGTTGTGCAATTTGTCCTGAGTATGCTGATACTTCATATATGGGGATAAACCACTGTTTGAGCGCATGGCAGAGCTCGGAAGGGCAGGAGCGCCATTTGACTTTTCAATGCAAAATTGGCTGGAATTGAGATCGGACGCCATGTCGCATTTGGAGAGCCCCTGACGTGCCTTAACAGTGGAAACCCCCCACAAGTGACCCTATTTTGGAAAGAAGACCCCCTAAGGAACTTATCTAGATGTGTGGTGAGCACTTTTAACCCCCAATTGTTTCACTAAAGTTTAGAATGTAGCATTGTGAAAATTAAAAAATCATTTTTTCTTTCCACAAAATGATGTTTTAGCCCGCAATTTTTTTCCCCAAGGGTAACAGGAGAAATTGGACCACAAATGTTATTGTCCAATTTGTCCTGAGTACGCTGATACCCCATATGTGGGGGGGAACCACCGTTTGAGTGCATGGCAGAGCTCGGAAGGGAAGGAGCACCGTTTGAAATGCAGACTTAGATGGAATGGTCTGCAGGTGTCATGTTGAATTTGCAGAGCCCCTGATGTACCTAGACAGTAGAAACCCCCCACAAGTGACCCCATATCGGAAACTAGACCCCCCAAGGAACTTATCTAGATGTGTTGTGAGAGCTTTGAACCAACAAGTGTTTCACTACAGTTTATAACGCAGAGCCGTGAAAATAAAAAATATTTTTTTTCCACGAAAATGATATTTTAGCCCCCACGTTTTTATTTTCCCAAGGGTAACAAGACAAATTAGACCCCAAAAGTTGTAGTCCAACTTGTCCTGAGAACGCTGATACCTCATATGTTGGGGGGAACCACTGTTTGGGTGCACGGCAGAGCTCGGAAGGGAAGGAGCGCCGTTTGAAATGCAGACTTAGATGGAATAGTCTGCAGGCGTCATGTTGCATTTGCAGAGCCCCTGATGTACCTAAACAGTAGAAACCCCCCACAAGTGACCCCATATTGGAAACTAGACCCCCCAAGGAACTTACCTAGATGTGTTGTGAGAACTTTGAACCAACAAGTGTTTCACTACAGTTTATAACGCAGAGCCGTGAAAATAAAAAAAATTTTTTTTCCACGAAAATGATATTTTATCCCCTATGTTTTTATTTTCCCAAGGGTAACAGGACAAATTGGACCCCAAAAGTTGTTGTACAACTTGTCCTGAGAACGCTGATACCCCATATGTTGGGGGGAACCACTGTTTGGGCGCATGAGAGAGCTCGGAAGGGAAGGAGCACTGTTTTACTTTTTCAAAGCAGAATTGGCTGGAATTGAGATCGGACGCCATGTCGCGTTTGGAGAGCCCCTGATGTGCCTAAACAGTGGAAACCCCCAATTCTAACTGAAACCCTAACCCCCAACCCTAACCCTAGCCCCAACCCCAACCCCAACCCTAAACCTAGCCCTAACCTTAACCCTAGCCCTAACCCTAGCCCTAACCCTAATGGGAAAATGGAAATAAATACATTTTTTTACATTTTATTATTTTTCCCTAACTAAGGGGGTGATGAAGGGGGGGTTTATTTACTTTTATAGCGTTTTTTTGGTGGATTTTTAGGGTTGGCAGCTGTCACACACTAAAAGACGCTTTTTATTGCAAAAAATAGTTTTTGCATCACCACATTTTGAGAGCTATAATTTATCCATATTTTGGCCCACAGAGTCATGTGAGATCTTTTTTTTTGCGGGACGAGTTGACGTTTTCATTGGTACCATTTTCGGGCAGATGACATTTTTTGATCGCTTTTTATTCCGATTTTTGGGAGGCGGAATGAACAAAAACCAGCAATTCCTGAAATTCTTTTAGGGGGGGCGTTTATACCGTTCCACGTGTGGTAAAATGGATAAAGCAGCTTTATTCTTCAGGTCAATACGATTACAGCGATACCTCATTTATGTAATTTTTTTTATGTTTTGGCGCTTTTACACAATAAAAACTATTTTATATAAAAAAATAATTGTTTTTGCATCGCTTTATTCTGAGAGCTATAACTTTTTTATTTTTCTGCTGATGATGCTGTATGGTGGCTTTTTTTTTGCAGGACAAGATGACGTTTTCAGCGGTACCATGGTTAGTTATATCCGTAGTTTTGATCGCGTGTTATTCCACTTTTTGTTCGTCTGTATGATAGTAAAGCAATGTTTTTTGGCTTGTTTTTTTTTTTTTTTGCGGTGTTCACTGAAGGGGTTAACTAGTGGGATAGTTTTATAGAGCGGGTAGTTACGGACGCGGCGATACCAAATATGTGTACTTTTATTGTTTTTTTTAATTTACATAAATAAATGGATTTACTGGGAAATGTTTTTTTTTTTGGGGGGGGGATTTTTTTTTTTTTATACATTCTATTTTTTTTTCAACTTTCCACCATTGTCCCAGGGTGGGACATCACTGTATTAGATCAGATCGTTGATCTGACAGTGTGCATAGCACTCTGTCAGATCAACGATCTGACAGGCAGTTTAGCTGGCTTTCCGGTGCCTGCTCTCAGCAACTCTCAGCAGGCGCCGGGTAGCCAGGTCATTTCATGACCCGGAAGGAGTCCGGCGGCCATCTTGGATCCGGGGACTCCTTTCGGGTCACCGGAGCAACGCGATCTCATTGCGTTGCTCCGGTGGGAGAGCGCAGGGAGCCCCCGTCCCTTCGCGATCCCCCTCTATGCCGCTGTCACTACTGACAGCGGCATCAGAGGGGTTAAATGCCAGCGATCGGCGCTACCGCTGATCGTGGGCATTGCTGCGGGGTGTCAGCTGTCATATACAGCTGACACCCGCACCCGATCACCGCGGCGCTCAGCGCGAGACCGCGGTGATCGGTGCGCCGTACTAGTACTGCTGCTGGCACAAATACAGTGCCGGCAGCGCAGTACTAGTACGGCGCATGTCACGAAGGGGTTAATATCAGCTGCTGTTTTACTTAAATGCTGCTGTCAATCTCTGACAGCATGTTAAAATGTCATGGCACGAGTGGGACATCCACCTCAATACCGATCACCTCTCCCTTATTCGGTGATCATTTTGGGTTGCCATGGAGGCCTACTGTGACTTGGCATCATAGGAGACAGAAATTGTGCTATGTACTGCGGTACTGAGGTTTTGCAGTGTATAATCCAAGCTATCGCACATGAAAATTCCATAGATGGACGAAACAATAAGTGAAAAATAAAAAAAATACATTTAAAATATTAAAAAACAAAATCACTCCTCTTTTCCCAATCCAAATATAAAATAATGTAACTAATTAATTTAAGAAATAAATATAGAATCATAGCATCATAGAATGTTAGAGTTGGAATGGACCTCAATGGTCATCGTGTCCAACCACCTGCTCAGTGCAGGAGTCACTAAACCACCTCAGACAGATGTCTGTTCAGCCTCTGTTTGAAGACTTCCATTGAAGGAGAACTCACCACCTCTTGTTCCACTCACCCTCACTTTCAAAACGTTTTTTTACTAATATCTAATTTTGTATCTTCTCCCTTTCAGTTTAATTCTATTGCTTCTCATGTTTCCATGTGCAAATAAGAATAATGATGATCCCTATACACTGTGACATCCTTTCAGATATTTGTAGACAGCTATTAAGTCTCCTCTTAGCATTCTTTTTTACAAGCTAAACATTCCCAGATCCTTTAACTGTTCCTTGTAGGTCAGGGTTGGGCAATTTATTTTCCCGAGGGGCCACATGAGAGACCATGACTGTTGTGGAGGGCCGAACTAATAGCTTGAAATTAATTCTACTCAATATTAATTTATTAATATTAATTGTATCACTTAATATTTAGCAAATTAGCATAATTAAGTATGCTGACACCCCACTATATATCTTTGAACCCCCACAGCCCCTTATATACAGCGTGAGCCTCACACCGCCTACTACATTTGTGGCATGAACCCCACACAGCCTCCCTATATACGGCATGATCCCCACACTGCCTCCCTATATTAGGCATGAGTCCCACACAGCCTCCCTATATACAGCATGAGGCTCACACAGCCTCCCCATGTACAGCATGAGCCCCACAGAGCCTCCCCATTTACAGCATGAGCCCCACACAGCCTCCCCATGTACAGCATGAGTCCCACACAGCCTCCCATATACAACATGAGCCCGACACAGCCTCCCATGTATAGAATGAGCCCCACACAGCCTCTCCATGTGTAGCATTAGCCCAACACAGCCTCCCCATGTACAGCATGAGCGCCACACAGCCTCCCCATGTACAGCATGAGCCCCACACAGCCTCCCCATGTACTGCATGAGCCCCAGTTCACCATATACTGCATGAGGCCCCACACAGCCTCCCATATACTGCATGAGGCCCCCACAGCCTCCCCATATACTGATTGAGCCCAACACAGCCTCCCCATATATTGCATGACAGTATACAGCCTTCGCATAGCCTCATCATGTGCAGCATGTCACCCCCATAGCCTCACCATGTGCAGCATGTCACCCTCATAGCCTCCCCATGTGATGCATGTCACCCCTATTGAATCCCCATGTTCACCCCATAGAATCCCCATGTTCACCCCATAGAATCCCCACGTTCACGCTCATAGAATCCCCATGATCAGCTGTTTCACACCTTGATTGGTGGAAGAAGTAGCCGGAGTCCCCTCCTCCACCAATGCTGACTGCGAGACACAGCGAGAGAGCATGTGGGCATGGTGCGGCCCGCGGACCTCAGGTTTTCAGCCCCACGGCTGTCTCGGTCCGCGGGACAGAGGTCTGTCATTGGACATACTTTGCAATCCTGATAGCTCTTTTCTGAACTTGCTCTAGTTTTTCAATGTATTTTTTTTAAATGTGATGCCCAGAACTGAACAGAGTATTCCAGATGAGGCTGGATCAATTAAGAGTGGAGGTAGAGACCGTATTTTTTGGACTATAAGACGCACTGGACCATAAGACGCACGCCAAATTTGGGGTGAACATTGCAGAAAAAAAGATTTTTTATAAGATGGTGGTTCGTCTTATTGTCCGAATTTACAGTATCATACCTGAGGGCTGGCAATGGCAGAGCAGGGTCACAGGAGGCATGGTGTCGGCAGTGGTGCGGTGATGCGTTGGGCAATATGGCGTGCACCTGAGCAGGGTCCTTTCCTGTTTAGGTGGGCGACGCCATGGCCTGGTGTCCATGGGGATTGCAGCAGTGCTGTGGCGGCGGCAGAGGTGCAGGGATGATGAGGCGCAGTGAGCGGTATGGCGTGAGCAGGGTCCCTTCCAAAGGTGAGGTGATGCAGCGGCCCGGTATCCAAGGTACGCAGATTTAGATCTCGGCTTCAGGAAAATGGCTGTCGCAATCTCCATCTGCGCACACGCGGTGTCCCGCGGCCATTTTCCTGAAGCCCCGGGAAGCAGAGCACTCCATCTGCACAAGCACGGCCTCAGGAAGATGGCCACCGCCACCGATAAAGCCATGACTCACCCGGCTCTGCTGCTTACCTTGGATACGGGCCGCTGCATCACCTCACCTGTGGAATAGACACCGCCATACCGCTCACTGCGCCTCATCATCCCCGCACGTCTGCCGCCGCTGCACCTCTGCCGCCGCCACACCCCTGCCAGTAAGCCTGCATTCCAACTATAAGACGCACCCCCCTTTTTCCTCATTTTTTTTGGGGGAAAAAGTGCATCTTGTAGTCCAAAAAATACGGTAATTTACTTCACGTGATCTAGACTCTATGGTTTGCTTAATGCATCCTAGATCTGTGTTTAACTTTTTTGCTGCTGCATCACACTGTTGACTCATGGCCAGTCTGGAATCTATTAGAATACCCAAGTCTTTTTCACACGTGCTGTTGCTTAGTTCTAACCCTCCAATTCCATAGATTTTTTTTTAATTTTCTTTTTCCTTGCCCAGATGTAGAATCTTGCATTTCTCCCTATTACATACCATGCTAAAAGTCGCTGCCCAATGTTCAAGATTATCTAGATCCTTCTGAATCCTTTCTCTGTCTTCTCTAGTTTTAGCTATCCCTCCTATCTTTCCATCGTCTGCAAATTTGATCAGTTTACCTTCAGTTCCCTTATCTAGATCATTTATAAAAATGATGAACAACAATGGGGCCAGGACAGCGCCTTGTGGTACCCCACTTGAAACACTTTTCTAATTGCATGTGCAACCATTTATTACCACTCTTTGAATATGATCACTGAGCCAGTTATGAATCCACCTAACTGTAGCATTGTCAATCCTGACATTTTTTCAATAAGGACAGTATAAGATGCTTTATGAAATGCTTTGCTGAAATTATACTATATGAACCACATTTCCCTTATCCACCCAGTGATTCCATCATAGAAAGAAATTTGATTAGTCTGGCATGACTTGTTTGCTACAAACCCATGCTGGCTCTGGTTAATTACTGAATTCTTATCCAAGTACTTACATACATGCTGTTTAATAAATAGTTCAAATATCTTTCCTCGTATAAAAGTAAGGCTCACTGATCTGTAATTTCTTCTTTCCTGTTTCGACGATAGGGATAACATTTGCCCTTCTCCAATCTTCTTGGACTTCTCCTGTTTTCCAGGATTTTTCAAAGATCCTGGCTTGTGGTTCTGCAATTTTGTCTGCTAACGCTTTCAGTACCCTAGGATGTAATTCATCTGGACCAGGAGATTTAAATTAATTTAAATTAGCTAAGTGTTGCCGCACTATCTCTCTGCTTATGGAAACAGTGGATTCGTTTATTCCTTCAATTGCACCAAGAAGACCAGTTGATGTTACATTTGCTTTCTTAGAGAACAGAGATGCAAAATAGGAATTTCAGGGTATGGTTCCACAGTCAGTAAACGATGTGAGTTTAACACTGTGTACAGTCTCCACAGCATAAATTTCCCATACACTATCATTAGATGCTGTAAAACCGCATTATCATTATAGTCACATGCGTAGTTAGTGCAAAAACGCAGTTTACTACGCATGTAAACTAATTTAAATAATATCTTACCTTGTTTCAGCCAGAAGTTCACGTACAATGCAGTTCTCGTGATGAGATCAGCTGACCATGAGAACTGCCGTGCATGAGACTGCTGGGATTTTGTCTGGTCACTAGCAAAGTTCTCACGGTCAGCTGATCAGCTGATCATGAGAACTGCAGTGCAGGTGACCGCCGGAGACCGAGTTATCTCCGATGGTCATCTGCAAACTCTGCTGTGTCTGTATGTCAGGCTGGATAGTGGCATAATGCCACTGTTCAGCCAAAGGCATCCAGATGTAGCAGAGCTGGACTCGTTGTGGGACCCTTGGTAATTGGACTACGGTGGACAGGGAGTATTTGTGTTGGTTTATTATTTTATTTTTGTTGCAGGAGATCGAGATGCAGTAAGTATGGTAAATTAAGATTATTAAAGGACTTTATTCTGACTGTATCTTTATTGACCATAGAACTATAGGATTAGTAATGGATAGGTGTCTTATAGATGCCTCTCCATTACTAAGCCGTGGGCTTGATGTCACCAGACAATACAAAGGTGACATCAACCCCACAAATATTACCCCACTTGCCACCGCTACAGGGCAAATGGGAAGAGCCGGGTAGAGTGCCACAATTGGCGCATCTTTGGATGTGCCAATTGTGGGGCGGCTGCAAGTTGTTATTTTTAGGCTTGTGAGTGCCAAAATCCATGGGCCTCAGCAGACTGAAATACCAGGCCGCAGCTGTCTACTTTTTCCTTGGCTGGTTAACAAATATAGAGGGACCCCATGCCTTATTTTTTTTGGAGGGGATCCCACTATTTTTGCTAACCATCCAAGTTAAGCAGATTGCTGCAGCCTGGTATTATCCGGCTAGTAAGATTCATGGATATTGGATCCTTACCAGCCTGAAATACCAGTACCGGTAGTCTGATTTAATCTGGCTGGTTAACATATATAGGGGGACCCCACGCTATTTAAAAAAAAAAAATATTTATTTATTAAAAAGGAGGGGACCTCTTCCTGTGCTTTCCTCCACTTTCTGTGTCATGTACGTCCAGCTGTGTCACAAGATTCACCGTTATGTAAATTAGTACACAGCACTTAATACGCTTGTGACTAGGAAGATAATGCGGTTTTACTGCCTCTAATGAAAGTGTATGTGTAAGTTACGCAGCAGCGACAGAGCGACTCCACTACATATATTGACATGCTGCAGTCTGGAAAGACACGCCGCATGTCCATCTCTGCGTGTGAGCCATGGGCATCGGTGCACGCATAGTGGGCATGGGACTTCTTGAACGCCCATCCACTATGCTGTAACAGCTGAACGCTGCAGATATACGCAGCGACCAACCCGCAGCGTTTACTAACCGTGGGATATCCCAATATATCGGCAAACAGGAAATCACTTTTTTTCCCTTTGTGAAAGCCATCTTTCAATTAGCTTTATTTCAAGTGACAAAAAAGACGCATGGAATGAAAAACGCATCAAAAACACATGTAAAAAACGCATAAAAAATGCAGGTGACCTGCCAGTGACCTCAGATGCAGATTTGGTGCAGGTCTTACCTGCATCAAATCCTGAGCAAATATTGAGCCATTCCTGACCGTGGAAACATACCCTAAAAGTTCGTCATTCTCAACATCAGTTTTGACTACTTCTCCCTTTTCATCCTGTAAAAATCCTATCTTTGATGATTCTTTTGCTTTTAACATACCCCCAAAATCGTTTTCTTGCTGCTTTTGGTCTCTCTTGCCTTACTTCATTACTGGCTTTAGCTAACTCTTGCCCAACATTCCCTGCAAACAGCATTATATTTGTCTTTATATTTGCCCCCTCTTTCCATTTGATATACATTTCTTTTTTCCTTTTTTACAAGTGATTAAGTTCTGTGTTCATGCAACCTGGTCTCTTTAAATTCTTCTTTAATGCCGTACAAACTAAAACTAAAAACCATCTGTGGAATTGTGTGTTTTTATCATTTCTTCCCACTTGTAATATTTTTAGTTTTTTCCAGTACATTGATTGGTAAAATGAATGGTGTCATTCAAAGCTACAGCAAAAAACAAGCCATCATACAGCTATATCGACAGAAAAATAAAAAACAGTAAAACTGACCAACAAATCCAAGCTAGTGTGTACGAGTGCCAGCTAGGACAACGATTCTAAGAAAAAATGTAGCTGTATTCTGAAATACTAGGGATAATAAATGTAGAAAATTTAAACTGCATTACTGGCATAGGAAATACAGCCATCGTCAAGGCGTACCTTATTGATGGGTCCCTAACCTGACACATTGACAAAGGCTGTTGGGCTCACATATATTGGGCAATCTATCCGCTAAGTACCTTCTTTTTCCTGTAATTTTCCTACAGTAATTTTGCAGTTCCATTTTTCCAATATTACAAATGTACATAATGTAGCATTTACCTATTTTCTATGGCAGTAATGCAGTTCCAATTTTCTAAATATATTATTCTTAGTATTTCAGAGTGTAGCTATATTTTTTCTTGGAAAAATAAAAAAGTCATGGCTCTTGTAAGACAAAATAGGAAAAAACAAAAGTGCAAAAACATAAATTTACATAAGTATACAAGGGGTCAATGTTAAGATGAGCATGCTGACAAATTCTGGATACAGATCGCTTCACCACCAGTGCTGTGCTATTCATTCGCATGGACAGCAGTGAGAAACACAAACCAAATGTGGGAATGTGTGTGAACTTACTTAGCATTTTGCTTTGTTCTGCATTTTTCACAGTTATCCAACTTTGTTCTGCATTTTTAGTGTGAGAAAACCATAACAAAGCTTTGCAAACAACCTCAGGGTATGTTTCAAAGCGCCATAAACTGATAGAAAAGTAGTTTTTTTTTTAAATAAGAAAAGAGAAAAAAAAATGTTTTGCTCCCTTGTGTATTATATGTGAAGCGAAGGCATGTTCACACTGCTACTGTGTTCCCGTGAGTTCTACAGCTATTTTAACAGCAAGAATAGTGTTGCTATTCGTACAGTCATATGTTAATGACCTTCACTTTTGCATATACGCCATGGAAAGCTACCTCTACAGAATACAGGTGACCAGAAAAATGCCCAAAAGAATAATACCAACAGGAAAAATGCCCACAGAAAAAAGCCATGAATGCCCAAAGGAGAATTGCCCACAAGGAGGGTTGCCCATATAGAAAATTGCACACACAGAAAACTACGCACACAGAAAATTGCCAACATGGACAAAGTGACAACATTTCTCACCCCCTACCCTCCAAGACCTGTAATATATTATGAAGCTCCAGAACCTGTGCATAGTGTGAGCATGGCTGTGCTGGCCTGTGCCCAATTTTCCATGTGTGAATACAGCCGTAGCCAATTTCCGTTTTTTCCTTCCCTATATCCCAGAGCCATAACTCTTTTATTTTTCTGTCCACATAGTCATATAAGGACTTGTTTTATGTGGGACAAGTTGTAGTTTTGAATGACACTATTCATTTTACCACGTAGTGTACTGAAAAATGGGAAAAAAATTCCAAGTGCAGTGAAACTGAGAAAACCCCCCCCAATTCTGACATTGTTTTTTGGCAGTTGTTTATACGGTGTATATTTTGTGGTAAAAATGACCATGGAATATGATGCTCCTCATCAATGCAATTATGGTGATACCAAACACATTTTGCTTTTTTAACTATTTTAGTAGTGAAAAAAAATCAGAAGTTTGTCCCCCAAAAATGTGGGTGTTTGTGTCACCATTTTCCAAGACCCGTATAATTTTTATTTGTTGGCCGATAGAGATGTGTGATGGCTTATTTTTGGCGGGCAAGATAACTTAACGTTGTCGTTCTTAATTTTTTTCTGCTTGCTCTGTTTACTGATCGGGTTAATTGTTTTTTGTATTTTGATAGATTAGACTTTTCTGAACGCGGCAATACTAAATACCGTATTTTTTTGGATTGTAAGACACACTTTTTCCCCCTAAATTTGAGAGGAAAATCGGGGTGCATCTTGTAATCTGAATGTAGCCTACCGGGAGGGAGGAGGCTGTAGTGGAGAGGGGTCACTGCTGCAGGAAACTGGCGATGGCAGAAGTTTGTCGGTTCCCGAGATCTCAATCTGTGCAAGTGATGCCTCCGATGGCTATTTTACCGAAGTCCACAGTAGTGAAAAGGATGGGAAGTGTAGGGACTCTCAACATTTTCTGAAAGCTCAAAGTCCTCCACAGTTTAGCAAACTCCACCTCCTCCGCACCCGGAGCGCACAGCATCGCTCCACTCCTGTTGCTGCCAGGTTCCTGCAGCAGTGACCCTGCCTCCACCACAGCTGCCCCTGTGGTAAAGTACCATACAAGTGAACTACAAGAAGCACCACCATTTTATAAAAAAGTTTTTCAAATTTTCCTCCCTTTACACCCTTTTCTATCACACGTATTCCTTCCACTCAACTTTCCATTAATATGCTTAGATAGAGAACTCTGTGTCCAGCCTGCTTCTGCAGCAGTGGCCTTTTGTGGCTTACCCTCCTTATGAAGTGTGTCAATGACTGCCTTCTGGACATCTGTCAAGTCAGCAGTCTTCCCCATGATTTTGGAGCCTACTGAAAGAGACTAAGGAACCTTTTTAAATGCTTAGGAACCTTTGTAGGTGTTTTTTGTTAGTTGTTCTAATTTAGTGAGATAATGAGTTTTGGATTTTCATTGGCTGTAAGCCATAATCATCAGCATTAACCCTCCGTCACATACAATATTCGGACTAACGAGTTCACATACAATGTGCCTGTCAGGCGCCTGCTGGAAAAATACCTATAATATCTAATGTTTGCAATTTCAGTGCTCTAAAAGTGATCAGTGACCTTCATAGGGATGTAATAAAAGAGACTACACATAATCAGTTGCAAAAAAAAACATTTACTTAACATAAAACTAATAACTATGAAATACAAACTTTTCAAAACTCCCGCCAAATAGTCCCCAGTTCGACTCTCTCAAAAAAATGTACAAAGAAAATTTTTGAACACAAACTTAATTTTAAGGTACCTTAAGTACTATTAAAAACATATTCAATCAGAAGTAGATGCTGAGGTTTCCCCAGAAAAGTCACACTTGCAGAGCAAATAGCAAGAATTACACACCATTTTTGCATGTGTCAGGCAAATTGCTTTATGACATTTGAGACATTCATAATTTGAAAGCCTTCTGGTTCCGCTTTCCGTTTGGCAGGTGGTGCATCTCCTTCTTTTGTGAGGTGGTGCAGATGGTGACTTTTCACCATCATCTTCTGGGCGGAACCTTTTGAGCTGAACTTGAAGGCGAGAGGGGATACCGATTGTTTTCACGCTTCTCCTGCGTAGCTCTCCAAGTACTAGTTCATGGGCCAATTTTTTCAGATACAATCGTCTACGGAGTGGTTCAAGCTTGTTTTCAAGATAAATTACTTGTGAATTTATACCACCCAAATTCAACATAGCAAAAAATATGACCATTGGCCCGTGTTTGATGTTTCTGCTGACGTTGAAAGTGGAGCACATCTGATCTGCTGTATCCACACCCCCTTTGGTGGCATTGTAAAATGTAATTATCTCCGGTTTTTTTTCTGCCCCAGTCCCAGGATCGATGGCAGCATCATTATGAAGTGTTGATAGAAGAAGTACGATTTTTTGGCATGTGGTACATAGGAAACTAAAGCCTTTCCATTATGGAATGCAAACATACTGCTGTACTGTTGTCTCTCTTTCACACTTACAAACTGTGGCGGCAATTCCCTTTTGTTTTTTCTTACAGTTCCCACATATGACAGCTTCTGAATTTTCAGATAATCAATCAGATCACAACTTGTAAACCACTTTCCTCTCCTAAATCCTCATTCAGTGTGAGGTCTCTATCATCTAACAGCATGTTTGTTACTTCCTCAACATCAAGTTGTTTGGATAAATTGTACATTTTCCTCTCCATTTCAGCAGATAATCTGAAGCAAGAGAAGGAATATGTTAGGGAACTACTGTATATGCCTGAGCAGCACACTTTCTTTTATAAAATCTCCCTTATTTCTATGAAATATCCTCACATTTTGTGCTATACATTCATAAAACAAGCTAAATAAACTATTGTGATGAATAAAAACATAAAATACCAACCTTACTGAATGTGACGTATTCACATACAATGAGCCTGAGAGATCTGTGCAGCTATATCCTCTCCCCTGAAGCTCTGAAATCCAACTGTGATATCAGGTTTCACAGACCTTCAAGAGACAGGAGACTACCTGGAGGGAGGGGGTTTCCTCACAATCTGGTGAGGAAGGAGAAATGAAAGTAAAAGAGAAGCGCCTGTCAGATCAGTTGTATGTGACGGAGGGTTAACAGAACTAAACACTTGAAATAGATCACTCTGTGACAACTCTATATAATATGAGTTTCACTTTTTGCATTGAAGAACTGAAATAAGTTAACTTTTTTTATGCTATTCTAATTTAGTGAGAAGCACTTTTAGATAGATATACAAATGTGAGTGAGATATACAGTTGTGTTCAAAAGTTTACATATCCCGGCAGAATTTTTGCTTTCTTGGCCTTTTTTCAGAGAATATGAATAACACCAAAACTTTTTCTCCACTCATGGTTAGTGGTTGGGTGAAGCCATTTAATGTCAAACTAATGTGTTTTCTCTTTTTAAATCATAATGACAACCCAAAGCATCCAAATGACCCTGATCAAAAGTTCACATACCCTGGTGATTTGGGCCTGATAACAAGCACAGAAGTTGACATAAATGGGTTTGAATGGCTACTAAAGGTAACATCATCACCTGTGACCTGTTTGCTTGTAATCAGTGTGTGTGCATAAAAGCTGAGTGAATTTCTGGGATCCAGACAGACTCTTGCATCTTTCATCCAGCCACTGACTTCTCTGGATTGTCAGTACTGGAGAAAGCAAAAGAATTGTCAACGGAACAACGGGAAATGTAGTTGAACTGTATAAAACAGGAAAGGGATACAAAAAGATATCCAAGGAATTGATCATGCCAGTCAACAGCGTTCAAACTGTGATTTACAAATGGAAAATCAGGGACTCTGTAAAAACAAAACCATGGTCAGGTAGACCAGCAAAAATGTCATCCACAACTGCCATGAAAATAGGTCAGGAAGCAAAGAAAAATCCACAAATAGCATCAGCTGAAATACAGGACTCTCTGAAAACTAGCGGTGTGGCTGTTTCAAGATGCATGATAAGGAGGCACTTGAAGAAAAATTGGCTGCTTGGTCGAGTTGCCAGAAGAAAGCCATTACTGCACAAATGCCATAAAGTATCTCGTCTACAATATGTAAAACAGCACAGAGACAAGACTCAAAACTTCTGAAACAAGATATTTTTTTGGCCACAAACATAAATCTTACATTTTGTGAGAGGTCAACAAGGCCTATGATGAAAGGAACACCGTTCCTACAGTAAAGCACAGAGGTGAATCGCTGATTTTTTGGGGATGTGTGAGCTACAAAGGCACAGGAATCTTGGTCAAAATTGAAGGAAAGATGAATACAGCACGTTATCAGCAAATTCTGGAGGCAAATTTGTACTCATCAACCCGGAAGTGCCAAGTCGACCTGTCAATGGCTACAGCAGAACAAAGAGAAGGTTCTGGAGTGACTATCTCAGTCTCCTGACCTCAATATCATTGAGTCACTCTGGAGAGATCTCAAGCGCGCAGTTCATGCTAGATAGACCAGGAATTTACAGGAACTGGAGGCTTTTTGCCAAAAAGAGTAGGCAGCTTTACCATTTGAGAATATAAAGATCCTCTTCCACCACTACCACAAAGACTTTAAGCTGTCATTGATGTTAGAGGGGGCAATACACGGCATTAAGAATTGGGGTTTGTGAACTTTTGATCAGGGTCATTTGGATATTTTGGGTTGTCATTATGATTTAAAAAGAGAAAACACAGTAGTTTTACAATAAATGGCTTTACCCAACTACTAACCATAAGTGGAGAAAAAGTTTTGGTAAAGAAAAAGCAACAAAGATCAGCTCACCTCCTCTCAGTCCCAGCGCACGGATCATGCAGTGCAGCAAGTAGTTTGAAGAAAAAGCAGAAGTCCAGCGCGGGTGATGTCCATAAAAAATACCTTTTATTCCATATTCGTTAAAAGCACATAAATCCAAAGTCCATCTTCATATCCATAGACACAAAAACGGGTGATTCCTACCAGTGACAGTCACAGGCTTAAAGTGCATTAAAATCATACGCGTTTCAACGGTCGTGCCGCCTTACTCATTGTGATAAAAATAAAATGAAAGAGGGCTGCCATATAGGACTAGGCCCATTAGGTTACACCCCCTGATCTTGCAGACAACAGAAACAGGGCAACACCTACAGGTAGTTAATGAGTTTAGGAACACATGGGCTACTTGCACAGTGAACAAGTCTGTATGATCATGTTCACACACCACCAAGAAACCTGAAGACACAAAAGAGAATAGTAAAACCAAAAACACTCAGTTTGAAAAAATGTTGCAGTAATCCGCAAGTGCTAGTAAAAGATGTAAAAAACAGGGTATTTGGTTGATACGTTTTTTGCAAAAATTGTTAATGAGTTTAGCCTGAAATTTGCATGTCCAAATACTATGCTTAAGGCAGGAGAAAGAAAGGGGGGGGGGGGGGGGGGGGGGAAAGGCCTATGGACTTTTATATGGATGTTATATATACAAGAATTATAACTTATCATTCTTAATAATTCATAAGATCCTGCCGGATATTCATGCCTAGAGGGGCTCTGGAATTAAGTTGATACATCCACCATGTCTCTCTGTTGGTTATTTTTCTTTTTATATCTCCCCCTCGGAATGGAGCTTTAACCCTTTCAATCCCGCGGACCTCCAATGAGCTGACATCCCCATTGTGTTTATGGATGAAGTGTTTGGATGCAGCAGAGCTCTTATGGGTGATTTTATTCACTGCATCAGACAGGTGCCTCCTTATTCTCACTTTCAGGGGACCCCCTGTGCACCCCACATATTGCTGCTCACAGGTGGTGCAATTAATCAGATACACCACATTGGAGGTGTTGCAGTTAATGTAGTGGTTAATTTTGTAGGTCTTTTTGGTGACAGATGAGTGGAATTCCTTACTGTTCACCATGTATTTACAGCAGGTGCAGATATTGTGCCCACACTTGTATGTGCCTTTAGTACTGAGCCAGTTTTCTTTCTCTTTTAACCTTTTGTCCTCACTAACAAAGAGGCTGGGGGATAAGATGCTGTTCAGACTAGGGGCTTTTTTAGCAATATAGCGCACTGGTTTGGACAGGATTTGGTTCAGCTTTTTATCCTGGCTCAGCATAGGGATTCTTTTTCTGATGATATCAGTAATCTCTTTGAACTGAGGGCTGTATGTAGTGGTGAAGGTGATGTGCTCCTCACTGGACACACGGTTACTACTCGCCTTATTCAGCATAGTCTCCTGATCTATATCCTCCACAATGCTCTCAGCCCTCTGCAGCATCCAGCTGGGATAGTTTTGGTGTTTTCATTCATATTCTCTGAAAAAAGGTCAAGAAAGCAAAAATTCTGCCTTGGTATGTAAACTTTTGAACACAATGTATGATCAGTGCTTACTGTACACGTATGATATTACTAAACAAATTATTTTATGAAAAAAAATCGAGCTATTCCCCCTAAATTTTATTAACCAGCAGAGGGAAAGCGGACAGCTGGGGCTGATGTTTATAGCCAGGGAAGGGGCTAAAACACATGGAGCTTCCCAGGCTATTAATATCAGCTCACAGCTGTCTGCTAAGCTTTAACTGGTTATTAAAATGGGGTTCCCCTTCTTAAAAACTGACGTAGTGACCCCTATAAAATAATAATCAGTAAAGGCTAGGCAGAAAGCTGGATATTGGCCCCCTCCCCGACTAAAAATATCAGCTCTCAGCAGCCCCAGAAAAGGCACATCCATTAGATGCCCCAATTCTGGCAATTAGTCTTGCTCTTCCCATTTGCCCTGGTGCATTGGCAAGTGGACTAGCAGTATTGGGGTTGATGTCAGTTTTGTATTGGCAGCTAACATCAAGCTTTATTAGACGTCTCTATTACTAACCCCATAGTCAAATTGTAAACAAAAAACATCCTGAATAAAGTCCTTAGTTTGAAATAAAGACACTGACAATTGTCAGTGTCAATTGACAAAATAAAAAAAAAAACTTATACTCACCTTTACATCCAATCTACTGAAGCCAGTGTCCCCTGTAAAAGAATTACAATAATAAACAACTACGGTATATCCCGCACCTGACCCAACATGAAGATAATCCTAGGATGCCCATGTCCTCTGTAAAAGAGTTAAACAAAATAAACAACCGTATTCCTCAACTCTCCAACGAGAAGATAATCCATTTTGTCCATAGATGACGATAGCTCTGCTATATCTGCTTGGCATGCAGAACACTGCCATATATACTGCTCCATATAGAAAGTTGTCCCCCTATATAACTCCACACAGCATACCACACTCCATATATTGATCCATACAGTATAATGGGGTCCATATACAGTGGAATGGGCCCCAAATAATGCTCCATATACAATGCCTACAAGTAGTATTCAACCCCCTGCAGATTTAGCAGGTTTAATAAGATGCAAATAAGTTAGAGCCTTCAAATTTCAAACAAGAGCAGGATTTATTAACAGATGCATAAATCTTACAAACCAAAAAGTTTTGTTGCTCAGTTAAATTTTTATAAATTTTAAACATAAAAGTGTGGGTCAATTATTATTCAACCCCTAGGTTTAATATTTTGTGGAATAACCTTTGTTTGCAATTACAGCTAATAATCGTCTTTTATAAGACCTGATCAGGCCGGCACAGGTCTCTGGAGTTATCTTGGCCCACTCCTCCATACAGATCTTCTCCAAGTTATCTAGGTTCTTTGGGTGTCTCATGTGGACTTTAATCTTGAGCTCCTTCCACAAGTTTTCAATTAGGTTAAGGTCAGGAGACTGAATAGGCCACTGCAACACCTTGATTTTTTGCCTCTTGAACCAGGCCTTGGTTTTCTTGGCTGCGTGCTTTGGGTCGTTGTCTTGTTGGAAGATGAAATGACGACCCATCTTAAGATCCTTGATGGAGGAGCGGAGGTTCTTGGCCAAAATCTCCAGGTAGGCCGTGCTATCCATCTTCCCATGGATGCGGACCAGATGGCCAGGCCCCTTGGCTGAGAAACAGCTCCACGGCATGATGCTGCCACCACCATGCTTGACTGTAGGGATGGTATTCTCATCAGACCAGAGAACCTTGAACCAGTCAGTCTTAAAGTCCTCCAAGTGATCATGAGCAAACTGTAGACGTGCCTTGACATGACGCTTTGAAAGTAAAGGTACCTTACGGGCTCGTCTGGAACGGAGACCATTGCGGTGAAGTACGTTACTTATGGTATTGACTGAAACCAATGTCCCCACTGCCATGAAATCTTCCCGGAGCTCCTTCCTTGTTGTCCTTGGGTTAGCCTTGACTCTTCGGACAAGCCTGGCCTCGGCACGGGAGGAAACTTTCAAAGGCTGTCCAGGCCGTGGAAGGCTAACAGTAGTTCCATAAGCCTTCCACTTCCGGATGATGCTCCCAACAGTGGAGACAGGTAGGCCCAACTCCTTGGAAAGGGTTTTGTACCCCTTGCCAGCCTTGTGACCCTCCACGATCTTGTCTCTGATGGCCTTGGAATGCTCCTTTGTCTTTCCCATGTTGACCATGTATGAGTGCTGTTCACAAGTTTGGGGAGGGTCTTAAATAGTCAGAAAAGGCTGGAAAAAGAGATAATTAATCCAAACATGTGAAGCTCATTGTTCTTTGTGCCTGAACTACTTCTTAATACTTTAGGGGAACCAAACAGAATTCTGGTGGGTTGAGGGGTTGAATAATAAATGACCCTCTGAAAAGACTTTTCACAATTTAAAAAAAAAAATAAACAAAGAAATAACATTCTTTTTTGCTGCAGTGCATTTCACACTTCCAGGCTGATCTACAGTCCAAATGTCACAATGCCAAGTTAATTCCAAATGTGTAAACCTGCTAAATCTGCAGGGGGTTGAATACTACGTGTAGGCACTGTAGTGTAATAGGCCCCATATATTGCTTCATACAGAGTAATGGGCCTCATATAATGCTCCATACAGTATAAGGGGCTCCCTATATTACTCCATACAGTGTAATGCGCCCCATATATTACTTTATACAGTGTATTGGGCCCCATATAATGCTCCATACAGAATAATACCCCCCTTTTTTGCTCTATACACCATAATGGGCTCCCTATATTGCTCCATATAGTATTATGGGACTACTATATTGTTCCATACAGTATAATGGGCCTGTATATTGCTTCATACAGTACAATGGGCCCCACATATTGCTCCATGCAGTCTAACTGGCCACCTATATTTCTCCATACAGTATAATAGGCCCCATTTATGGCTCCATACAGTATAATGGGCCCCGCATGTTACAATATACAATCTAATGGGTCCAATATATTGATCCATACAGTATAATCGCCCCCTATGTAACTCCATACAGTTTACTAGCCTCAAAATATATTGACGCATACCATATAATGGACTCCATATATTACTACATACAGTGTAATGGGCCCCAATGAACTCTCCATACAATGTAAAGCCTCCCTATATTGCTCCATACAGTATAATGGGCACCTATATTTATCAATACAATATGATGGGCCCCTTATATTGCTCCGTACAGTATAATGGGCCCCTTATATTGCTTCATACAGTATAATTATTATTATTATTATTATTTATTATTATAGCGCCATTTATTCCATGGCGCTTTACATGTGAGGAGGGGTATACATAATAAAACAAGTACAATAATCTTGAAAAATACAAGTCACAACTGGTACAGCAGGAGAGAGGACCCTGCCCGCGAGGGCTCACAATCTACAAGGGATGGGTGAGGATACAGTAGGTGAGGGTAGAGCTGGCCGTGCAGCGGTTTGGTCAATAATTGGCCTCCTATATTGCTCCATACAGTATCATATGCACCCTATATTGCGCCAAACACTATAATGGGCCCCATGCATTACTACATATACTGTAGCATAATGGGCCCCATTTAATACTCCATACTGTGTACTGGGCCCCCTATATTGCTCCATACAGTATAATAGACACACTCTATTGCTCCATACAGTAAGATCGGCTGCTTATATTGCTCCATACAGTATAACGGACCCCCTATATTTCTCCATACAGTACAATGGGCACACTATATTGCTCCATATAGTAAGATGGGCAGCTTATATTGCTCCACACAGTATAGGGATCCCCTATATTGCTCCATACAGTATAATGAGTCCCCTATATTGCTACTTGCAGTATAATGGGACCCCTATATTGCTCCATACAGTGTCATGTGCCCCCTATATTGCTCCATACAATACCATGGTTCCCATATATTGCTCTGTACAGTATAATGGGGCCCAACATAGTGCTTCATACAGTATAATGGCCCCCCTATGTTACTCCATACAGTATAATGGTGACCCATATATTGATCTTTACAGTATAATGTGCCCCATATATTACTACATACAGTGTAATGAGCCTCATATATTACTCCATACAGTATAAAGGGGTCCATATACAGTGTAATGGGCACCATATAATGCTCCAAACAGTATAATGGGCCCCATATATTACTACATATAATGCACCATACTGAAAAAATAAATAATAAAATAGTCATGTCTCCCCATTTCCCCACTGCTCCGGTCTCCTCAGCGTCTTCTGGCTCTTTGTACTGCTCAGCACAGAGGGAGTGCTGTTGTGACGTCATTGTACCCTCTGTGCTGAGACATCAGAGAGCTCAGATGCAGAGCGTCAGGTGATGGCTCCCTCTTCCATTAATGTTTTTAATTATATTGGCATTGAGTACGCCGAAACATTGGAAAGTACGATGTTGTGGGGAAGGGGGGGGGGGCTCGATGCCAGTGCTGGCACCCCCCAACTCACAGGCCACTTAGCGGCCATGTGGTCTGCCGCCATTAGCGGTATACCACTGACAGCACATATAAACAAGGCCGGCTGCAGGTTCATATAGGTGTTTGGGCAACACCTTTTGTTTACTACTTTTTCTCGTCACCTTCCAAGAGCCGTAACTTTTTTATCAGTTGGTAGACTTGTAATAGGACTTGTTCTATGTGGTACAAGCTATAGTTTTTATCACAACATTTTGTGCTATCTTTGTTCCATTTCTCTGGGAGGCAAATTGACCAAAAATCATATGATATGAATAGATGGATATGATGGAAAGAGATTTTTATTTTTTAAATATTTATATCTTTTTAGGTCTCTCTAGCGGACTTTTAACTGTTGTCACTTGATCAGGCATACAATACAACAAACTTACAGTGTATTATACAATTACATACTGTATCTCCTACATAGCCCAGCAAGAGCCTAAATTTCATGGCTCTTGCTGGGCATATACGGGGACCTTCAACAGTCCACAACAAAGCTATCAGCACACACATTCACCCTCAAAAGGACAGCTTCCCCCATTTCTAGCCTTTTAAATGCTGCTATCTGGGATAGCTTTTACTGCAGCTGTTAGATTCAGGTGCCAGCACCCACGCGGCATGGAGCGGGCTCAGCTCTTGAGATCCACACATCCGCAGACTAGAATGGCAGATGTCACAAATTGCAAAGTTGGTCATCTTGTCCATATAGATTTCCACAGGCAGGTGCTGAAAAGGCCAGGTCTGGGTCCGGCTCTGTCCCTGCCTATTTTGAGGCCTGCTGGCACGTAACAATGTGAACTACAATAGTTAGAGAGCAACCATATTGGGTACACCTTGTTGGGGTGTTTTGGTCAAAATAGTGTCTGCTAAGTACCCTTTTATTTACATTTTCAATTACTATTTCCTTAAAGTGTGGAGAGATTTTACCCCTTAGACCCCAGTCTATTTCCTTACAGTGTGGAGAGACCTTACCCCTTAGGTCCCAGTCTATTTCCTTACAGTGTGGAGAGACCTTACCCCTTAGACCTTTGACTATTTCCTTACAGTGTGGAGAGACCTTACCCCTTAGACCCCAGTCTATTTCCTTACAGTGTGGAGAGACCTTACCCCTTAGACCCCAGTCTATCTCCTTACAGTGTGGAGAGACCTTACCCCTTAGACCCCAGTCTATTTCCTTACAGTGTGGAGAGACCTAACCCCTTAGACCTCAGACTATTTCCTTACATTGTGGAGAGACCTTACCCCTTAGACCCCAGTCTATCTCCTTACAGTGTGGAGAGACCTTACCCCTTAGACCCCAGTCTATTTCCTTACAGTGTGGAGAGACCTTACCCCTTAGGCCCCAGTCTATTTCCTTACAATGTGGAGAGACCTTACCCCTTAGGCCCCAGTCTATTTCCTTACAGTGTGGAGAGACCTTACCCCTTAGACCCCAGTCTATTTCCTTACAGTGTGGAGAGACCTCACCCCTTATGCCCCAGTCTATTTCCTTACAGTGTGGAGAGACCTTACCCCTTAGACCTCAAACTATTTCCTTACAGTGTGGAGAGACCTTACCCCTTAGGCCCCAGTCTATTTCCTTACAGTGTGGAGAGACCAAACGCCTTAGACCTCAGACTATTTCCTTACATTGTGGAGAGACCTTATCCCTTATACCTCAGACTATTTCCTTACAGTGTGGAGAGACCTTACCCTTTAGGCCCCAGTCTATTTCCTTACAGTGTGGAGAGACCTCACCGCTTAGGCCCCAGTCTATTTCCTTACAGTGTGGAGAGACCTTACCCCTTAGACCTCAGACTATTTCCTTACAGTGTGGAGAGACCTTACCCCTTAGGCCCCAGACTATTTCCTTACAGTGTGGAGAGACCTTACCCCTTAGACCTCACACTATTTCCTTACAGTGTGGAGAGACCTTACCCCTTAGGCCCCATTCTATTTCCTTACAGTGTGGAGAGACCTTACCCCCTTAGACCTCAAACTATTTCCTTACAGTGTGGAGAGACCTTACCCCTTAGACCTCAAACTATTTCCTTACAGTGTGGAGAGACCTTACCCCTTAGACCTCAGACTATTTCCTTACAGTGTGGAGAGACCTTACCCCTTAGACCTCAGTCTATTTCCTTACAGTGTGGAGACACCTTACCCCTTAGGTCCCAGTCTATTTCCTTACAGTGTGGAGAGACCTTACCCCATAGACCCCAGTCTATTTCCTTACAGTGTTGAGAGACCTTACCCCATAGACCCCAGTCTATTTCCTTACAGTGTGGAGAGACCTTACCCCTTAGACCTCAGTCTATTTCCTTACAGTGTGGAGAGACCTTACCCCTTAGACCTCAGACTATTTCCTTACAGTGTGGAGAGACCTTACCCCTTAGACCTCAGTCTATTTCCTTACAGTGTGGAGAGACCTTACCCCTTAGGTCTCAGTCTATTTCCTTACAGTGTGGAGAGACCTTACCCCATAGACCCCAGTCTATTTCCTTACAGTGTGGAGAGACCTTACCCCATAGACCCCAGTCTATTTCCTTACAGTGTGGAGAGACCTTACCCCTTAGACCTCAGTCTATTTCCTTACAGTGTGGAGAGACCTTACCCCTTAGACCTCAGTCTATTTCCTTACAGTGTGGAGAGACCTTACCCCTTAGACCCCAGTCTATTTCCTTACAGTGTGGAGAGACCTTACCCCTTAGACCCCAGTCTATTTCCTTACAGTGTGGAGAGACCTAACCCCTTAGACCTCAGACTATTTCCTTACATTGTGGAGAGACCTTACCCCTTAGACCCCAGTCTATCTCCTTACAGTGTGGAGAGACCTTACCCCTTAGACCCCAGTCTATTTCCTTACAGTGTGGAGAGACCTTACCCCTTAGGCCCCAGTCTATTTCCTTACAGTGTGGAGAGACCTTACCCCTTAGGCCCCAGTCTATTTCCTTACAGTGTGGAGAGACCTTACCCCTTAGACCCCAGTCTATTTCCTTACAGTGTGGAGAGACCTCACCCCTTATGCCCCAGTCTATTTCCTTACAGTGTGGAGAGACCTTACCCCTTAGACCTCAAACTATTTCCTTACAGTGTGGAGAGACCTTACCCCTTAGGCCCCAGTCTATTTCCTTACAGTGTGGAGAGACCAAACGCCTTAGACCTCAGACTATTTCCTTACATTGTGGAGAGACCTTACCCCTTAGACCTCAGACTATTTCCTTACAGTGTGGAGAGACCTTACCCTTTAGGCCCCAGTCTATTTCCTTACAGTGTGGAGAGACCTCACCCCTTAGGCCCCAGTCTATTTCCTTACAGTGTGGAGAGACCTTACCCCTTAGACCTCAGACTATTTCCTTACAGTGTGGAGAGACCTTACCCCTTAGATCCCAGTCTACCTCTTTACAGTGTTGAGAGACCTTACCCCTTAGACCCCAGTCTATTTCCTTACAGTGTGGAGAGACCTAACCCCTTAGACCTCAGACTATTTCATTACATTGTGGAGAGACCTTACCCCTTAGACTTCAGACTATTTCCTTACAGTGTGGAGAGACCTTACCCCTTAGGCCCCAGACTATTTCCTTACAGTGTGGAGAGACCTTACCCCTTAGACCTCAGAATATTTCCTTACAGTGTGGAGAGACCTTACCCCTTAGGCCCCATTCTATTTCCTTACAGTGTGGAGAGACCTTACCCCCTTAGACCTCAAACTATTTCCTTACAGTGTGGAGAGACCTTACCCCTTAGACCTCAAACTATTTCCTTACAGTGTGGAGAGACCTTACCCCTTAGACCTCAGACTATTTCCTTACAGTGTGGAGAGACCTTACCCCTTAGACCTCAGTCTATTTCCTTACAGTGTGGAGAGACCTTACCCCTTAGGTCCCAGTCTATTTCCTCACACTGTGGAGAGACCTTACCCCATAGACCCCAGTCTATTTCCTTACAGTGTGGAGAGACCTTACCTCTTAGACCCCAGTCTATTTCCTTACAGTGTGGAGAGACCTTACCCCATAGACCCCAGTCTATTTCCTTACAGTGTGGAGAGACCTTACCCCTTAGACCTCAGTCTATTTCCTTACAGTGTGGAGAGACCTTACCCCTTAGACCTCAGTCTATTTCCTTACAGTGTGGAGAGACCTTACCCCTTAGACCCCAGTCTATCTCCTTACAGTGTCGAGAGACCTTACCCCTTAGACCTCAGACAATTTCCTTACAGTGTGGAGAGACCTTACCCCATACACCCCAGTCTACTTCCTTACAGTGTGGAGAGACCATACCCCTTAGACCCCAGTCTATTTCCTTACAGTGTGGAGAGACCTTACCCCTTAGACCTCAGACTATTTCCTTACAGTGTGGAGACCTTACCCCTTAGGCCCCATTCTATTTCCTTACAGTGTGGAGAGACCTTACCCCTTAGACCTCAAACTATTTCCTTACAGTGTGGAGAGACCTTACCCCTTAGACCTCAAACTATTTCCTTACAGTGTGGAGAGACCTTACCCCTTAGACCTCAGACTATTTCCTTACAGTGTGGAGAGACCTTACCCCATAGACCCCAGTCTATTTCCTTACAGTGTGGAGAGACCTTACCCCTTAGACCTCAGTCTATTTCCTTACAGTGTGGAGAGACCTTACCCCATAGACCCCAGTCTATTTCCTTACAGTGTGAAGAGACCTTACCCCTTAGACCTCAGTCTATTTCCTTACAGTGTGGAGAGACCTTACCCCTTAGACCCCAGTCTATCTCCTTACAGTGTCGAGAGACCTTACCTCTTAGACCTCAGTCTATTTCCTTACAGTGTGGAGAGACCTTACCCCTTACACCCCAGTCTATTTCCTTACAGCGTGGAGAGACCATACCCCTTAGAGCCCAGTCTATTTCCTTACAGTGTGGAGAGACCTTACCCCTTAGGCCCCAGTCTATTTCCTTACAGTATGGAGAGACCTTATCCCTTAGGCCCCAGTCTATTTCCTTACAGTGTGGAGAGACCTTACCCCATAGACCCCAGTCTATCTCCTTACAGTGTGGAGAGACCTTACCCCTTAGACCCCAGTCTATTTCCTTACAGTGTGGAGAGACCTTACCCCTTAGACCTCAGTCTATTTCCTTACAGTGTGGAGAGACCTTACCCCGTAGACCCCAGTCTATTTCCTTACAGTGTGGAGAGACCTTACCCCTTAGACCTCAGTCTATTTCCTTACAGTGTGGAGAGACCTTACCCCATAGACCCCAGTCTATTTCCTTACAGTGTGGAGAGACCATACCCCTTAGACCCCAGTCTATTTCCTTACAGTGTGGAGAGACCTTACCCCTTAGACCTCAGTCTATTTCCTTACAGTGTGGAGAGACCTTACCCCTTAGGCCCCAGTCTATTTCCTTACAGTGTGGAGAGACCTTACCCCTTAGACCCCAGTCTATCTCCTTACAGTGTCGAGAGACCTTACCCCTTAGACCTCAGTCTATTTCCTTACAGTGTGGAGAGACCTTACCCCATACACCCCAGTCTATTTCCTTACAGTGTGGAGAGACCATACCCCTTAGACCCCAGTCTATTTCCTTACAGTGTGGAGAGACCTTACCCCTTAGGCCCCAGTCTATTTCCTTACAGTGTGGAGAGACCTTATCCCTTAGACCCCAGTCTATTTCCTTACAGTGTGGAGAGACCTTACCCCTTAGACCCCAGTCTATCTCCTTACAGTGTGGAGAGACCTTATCCCTTAGACCCCAGTCTGTTTCCTTACAGTGTGGAGAGACCTTACCCCTTAGACCTCAGACTATTTCCTTACAGTGTGGAGAGACCTTACCACTTAGGCCCCATTCTATTTCCTTACAGTGTGGAGAGACCTTACCCCTTAGACCTCAAACTATTTCCTTACAGTGTGGAGAGACCTTACCCCATACACCCCAGTCTATTTCCTTACAGTGTGGAGAGACCATACCCCTTAGACCCCAGTCTATTTCCTTACAGTGTGGAGAGACCTTACCCCTTAGGCCCCAGTCTATTTCCTTACAGTGTGGAGAGACCTTATCCCATAGACCCCAGTCAATTTCCTTACAGTGTGGAGAGACCTTACCTCTTAGACCCCAGTCTATCTCCTTACAGTGTGGAGAGACCTTATCCCTTAGACCCCAGTCTGTTTCCTTACAGTGTGGAGAGACCTTACCCCTTAGACCTCAGACTATTTCCTTACAGTGTGGAGAGACCTTACCCCTTAGACCTCAAACTATTTCCTTACAGTGTGGAGAGACCTTACCTTATACACCCCAGTCTATTTCCTTACAGTGTGAAGAGACCATACCCCTTAGACCCCAGTCTATTTCCTTACAGTGTGGAGAGACCTTACCCCTTAGACCTCTGACTATTTCCTTACAGTGTGGAGAGACCTTACCCCTTAGGCCCCAGTCTATTTCCTTACAGTGTGGAGAGACCTTATCCCTTAGACCCCAGTCTATTTCCTTACAGTGTGGAGAGACCTTACCCCTTAGACCCCAGTCTATCTCCTTACAGTGTGGAGAGACCTTATCCCTTAGACCCCAGTCTGTTTCCTTACAGTGTGGAGAGACCTTACCCCTTAGACCTCAGACTATTTCCTTACAGTGTGGAGAGACCTTACCCTTTAGGCCCCATACTATTTCCTTACAGTGTGGAGAGACCTTACCCCTTAGACCTCAAACTATTTCCTTACAGTGTGGAGAGACCTTACCCCATACACCCCAGTCTATTTCCTTACAGTGTGGAGAGACCATACACCTTAGATCCCATTCTATTTCCTTACAGTGTGGAGAGACCTTACCCCTTAGACCTCTGACTATTTCCTTACAGTGTGGAGAGACCTTACCCCTTAGGCCCCAGTCTATTTCCTTACAGTGTGGAGAGACCTTATCCCTTAGACCCCAGTCTATTTCCTTACAGTGTGCAGAGACCTTACCCCTTAGACCCCAGTCTATCTCCTTACAGTGTGGAGAGACCTTACCCCTTAGACCCCAGTCTGTTTCCTTACAGTGTGGAGAGACCTTACCCCTTAGGCCCCATTCTATTTCCTTACAGTGTGGAGAGACCTTACCCCTTAGACCTCAAACTATTTCCTTACAGTGTGGAGAGACCTTACCCCATACACCCCAGTCTATTTCCTTACAGTGTGGAGAGACCATACCCCTTAGACCCCAGTCTATTTCCTTACAGTGTGGAGAGACCTTACCCCTTAGACCTTTGACTATTTCCTTACAGTGTGGAGAGACCTTACCCCTTAGACCCCAGTCTATCTCCTTACAGTGTGGAGAGACCTTATCCCTTAGACCCCAGTCTATTTCCTTACAGTGTGGAGAGACCTTACCCCTTAGACCCCAGTCTATCTCCTTACAGTGTGGAGAGACCTTATCCCTTAGACCCCAGTCTGTTTCCTTACAGTGTGGAGAGACCTTACCCCTTAGACCTCAGACTTTTTCCTTACAGTGTGGAGAGACCTTACCCCTTAGGCCCCATTCTATTTCCTTACAGTGTGGAGAGACCTTACCCCTTAGACCTCTGACTATTTCCTTACAGTGTGGAGAGACCTTACCCCTTAGGCCCCAGTCTATTTCCTTACAGTGTGGAGAGACCTTATCCCTTAGACCCCAGTCTATTTCGTTACAGTGTGGAGAGACCTTACCCCTTAGAACCCAGTCTATTTCCTTACAGTGTGGAGAGACCTTATCCCTTAGACCCCAGTCTATTTCGTTACAGTGTGGAGAGACCTTATCCCTTAGACCCCAGTCTATTTCGTTACAGTGTGGAGAGACCTTACCCCATAGACCCCAGTCTATTTCCTTACAGTGTGGAGAGACCTTACCCCTTAGACCCCAGTCTGTCTCCTTACAGTGTGGAGAGACCTTATCCCTTAGACCCCAGTCTATTTCCTTACAGTGTGGAGAGACCTTACCCCTTAGACCCCAGTCTATCTCCTTACAGTGTGGAGAGACCTTATCCCTTAGACCCCAGTCGGTTTCCTTACAGTGTGGAGAGACCTTACCCCATACACCCCAGTCTATTTCCTTACAGTGTGGAGAGACCATACACCTTAGACCCCATTCTATTTCCTTACAGTGTGGAGAGACCTTACCCCTTAGACCTCTGACTATTTCCTTACAGTGTGGAGAGACCTTACCCCTTAGGCCCCAGTCTATTTCCTTACAGTGTGGAGAGACCTTACCCCTTAGACCCCAGTCTATTTCCTTACAGTGTGGAGAGACCTTACCCCATAGACCCCAGTCTATTTCCTTACAGTGTGGAGAGACCTTACCCCTTAGACCTCAGTCTATTTCCTTAAAGTGTGGAGAGACCTTACCCCTTAGACCTCAGTCTAAATCCTTACAGTGTGGAGAGACCTTACCACATAGACCCCAGTCTATTTCCTTACAGTGTGGAGAGACCTTATCCCTTAGACCCCAGTCTGTTTCCTTACAGTGTGGAGAGACCTTACCCCATACACCCCAGTCTATTTCCTTACAGTGTGGAGAGACCATACACCTTAGACCCCATTCTATTTCCTTACAGTGTGGAGAGACCTTACCCCTTAGACCTCTGACTATTTCCTTACAGTGTGGAGAGACCTTACCCCATAGACCCCAGTCTATTTCTTTACAGTGTGGAGAGACCTTACCCCTTAGACCTCAAACTATTTCCTTACAGTGTGGAGAGACCTTACCCCATAGACCCCAGTCTATTTCCTTACAGTGTGGAGAGACCTTACCCCTTAGACCTCAGTCTATTTCCTTACAGTGTGGAGAGACCTTACCCCTTAGACCTCAGTCTATTTCCTTACAGTGTGGAGAGACCTTACCCCTTAGACCGCAGTCTATCTCCTTACAGTGTCGAGAGACCTTACCCCTTAGACCTCAGACTATTTCCTTACAGTGTGGAGAGACCTTACCCCATACACCCCAGTCTATTTCCTTACAGTGTGGAGAGACCATACCCTTTAGACCCCAGTCTATTTCCTTACAGTGTGGAGAGACCTTACCCCTTAGGCCCCATTCTATTTCCTTACAGTGTGGAGAGACCTTACCCCTTAGACCTCAAACTATTTCCTTACAGTGTGGAGAGACCTTACCCCTTAGACCTCAAACTATTTCCTTACAGTGTGGAGAGACCTTACCCCTTAGACCTCAGACTATTTCCTTACAGTGTGGAGAGACCTTACCCCATAGACCCCAGTCTATTTCCTTACAGTGTGGAGAGACCTTACCCCTTAGACCCCAGTCTATTTCCTTACAGTGTGGAGAGACCTTACCCCATAGACCCCAGTCTATTTCCTTACAGTGTGGAGAGACCTTACCCCTTAGACCTCAGTCTATTTCCTTACAGTGTGGAGAGACCTTACCCCAGAGACCCCAGTCTATTTCCTTACAGTGTGGAGAGACCTTACCCCTTAGACCTCGGTCTATTTCCTTACAGTGTGGAGAGACCTTACCCCTTAGACCCCAGTCTATCTCCTTACAGTGTCGAGAGACCTTGCCTCTTAGACCTCAGTCTATTTCCTTACAGTGTGGAGAGACCTTACCCCATACACCCCAGTCTATTTCCTTACAGTGTGGAGAGACCATACCCCTTAGAGCCCAGTCTATTTCCTTACAGTGTGGAGAGACCTTACCCCTTAGGCCCCAGTCTATTTCCTTACAGTATGGAGAGACCTTATCCCTTAGGCCCCAGTCTATTTCCTTACAGTGTGGAGAGACCTTACCCCTTAGACCCCAGTCTATCTCCTTACAGTGTGGAGAGACCTTACCCCTTAGACCCAAGTCTATTTCCTTACAGTGTGGAGAGACCTTACCCCTTAGACCTCAGTCTATTTCCTTACAGTGTGGAGAGACCTTACCCCATAGACCCCAGTCTATTTCCTTACAGTGTGGAGAGACCTTACCCCTTAGACCTCAGTCTATTTCCTTACAGTGTGGAGAGACCTTACCCCATAGACCCCAGTCTATTTCCTTACAGTGTGGAGAGACCATACCCCTTAGACCCCAGTCTATTTCCTTACAGTGTGGAGAGACCATACCCCTTAGACCCCAGTCTATTTCCTTACAGTGTGGAGAGACCTTACCCCTTAGGCCCCAGTCTATTTCCTTACAGTATGGAGAGACCTTACCCCTTAGACCCCAGTCTATTTCCTTACAGTGTGGAGAGACCATACCCCTTAGACCCCAGTCTATTTCCTTACAGTGTGGAGAGACCTTACCCCTTAGGCCCCAGTCTATTTCCTTACAGTGTGGAGAGACCTTATCCCTTAGACCTCAAACTATTTCCTTACAGTGTGGAGAGACCTTACCCCATACACCCCAGTCTATTTCCTTACAGTGTGGAGAGACCATACCCCTTAGACCCCAGTCTATTTCCTTACAGTGTGGAGAGACCTTACCCCTTAGGCCCCAGTCTATTTCCTTACAGTGTGGAGAGACCTTATCCCTTAGACCCCAGTCTATTTCCTTACAGTGTGGAGAGACCTTACCTCTTAGACCCCAGTCTATCTCCTTACAGTGTGGAGAGACCTTATCCCTTAGACCCCAGTCTGTTTCCTTACAGTGTGGAGAGACCTTACCCCTTAGACCTCAGACTATCTCCTTACAGTGTGGAGAGACCTTATCCCTTAGACCCCAGTCTGTTTCCTTACAGTGTGGAGAGACCTTACCCCTTAGACCTCAGACTATTTCCTTACAGTGTGGAGAGACCTTACCCCTTAGGCCCCATTCTATTTCCTTACAGTGTGGAGAGACCTTACCCCTTAGACCTCAAACTATTTCCTTACAGTGTGGAGAGACCTTACCCCATACACCCCAGTCTATTTCCTTACAGTGTGGAGAGACCTTACCCCTTAGACCTCAAACTATTTCCTTACAGTGTGGAGAGACCTTACCCCATACACCCCAGTCTATTTCCTTACAGTGTGGAGAGACCATACCCCTTAGACCCCAGTCTATTTCCTTACAGTGTGGAGAGACCTTACCCCTTAGGCCCCAGTCTATTTCCTTACAGTGTGGAGAGACCTTATCCCTTAGACCCCAGTCTATTTACCTACAGTGTGGAGAGACCTTACCTCTTAGACCCCAGTCTATCTCCTTACAGTGTGGAGAGACCTTACCCCTTAGACCTCAGACTATTTCCTTACAGTGTGGAGAGACCTTACCCCTTAGGCCCCATTCTATTTCCTTACAGTGTGGAGAGACTTTACCCCTTAGACCTCAAACTATTTCCTTACAGTGTGGAGAGACCTTACCACATACACCCCAGTCTATTTCCTTACAGTGTGGAGAGACCATACCCCTTAGACCCCAGTCTATTTCCTTACAGTGTGGAGAGACCTTACCCCTTAGGCCCCAGTCTATTTCCTTACAGTGTGGAGAGACCTTACCCCTTAGACCCCAGTCTATTTCCTTACAGTGTGGAGAGACCTTACCTCTTAGACCCCAGTCTATCTCCTTACAGTGTGGAGAGACCTTATCCCTTAGACCCCAGTCTGTTTCCTTACAGTGTGGAGAGACCTTACCCCTTAGACCTCAGACTATTTCCTTACAGTGTGGAGAGACCTTACCCCTTAGGCCCCATTCTATTTCCTTACAGTGTGGAGAGACCTTACCCCTTAGACCTCAAACTATTTCCTTACAGTGTGGAGAGACCTTACCCTATACACCCCAGTCTATTTCCTTACAGTGTGGAGAGACCATACCCCTTAGACCCCAGTCTATTTCCTTACAGTGTGGAGAGACCTTACCCCTTAGACCTCTGACTATTTCCTTACAGTGTGGAGAGACCTTACCCCTTAGGCCCCAGTCTATTTCCTTACAGTGTGGAGAGACCTTATCCCTTAGACCCCAGTCTATTTCCTTACAGTGTGGAGAGACCTTACCCCTTAGACCCCAGTCTATCTCCTTACAGTGTGGAGAGACCTTATCCCTTAGACCCCAGTCTGTTTCCTTACAGTGTGGAGAGACCTTACCCCTTAGACCTCAGACTATTTCCTTACAGTGTGCAGAGACCTTACCCCTTAGGCCCCAGTCTATTTCCTTACAGTGTGGAGAGACCTTATCCCTTAGACCCCAGTCTATTTCCTTACAGTGTGGAGAGACCTTACCCCTTAGACCCCAGTCTATCTCCTTACAGTGTGGAGAGACCTTATCCCTTAGACCCCAGTCTGTTTCCTTACAGTGTGGAGAGACCTTACCCCTTAGACCTCAGACTATTTCCTTACAGTGTGGAGAGACCTTACCCCTTAGGCCCCATTCTATTTCCTTACAGTGTGGAGAGACCTTATCCCTTAGACCCCAGTCTGTTTCCTTACAGTGTGGAGAGACCTTACCCCTTAGACCTCAGACTATTTCCTTACAGTGTGGAGAGACCTTACCCCTTAGGCCCCAGTCTATTTCCTTACAGTGTGGAGAGACCTTATCCCTTAGACCCCAGTCTATTTCCTTGCAGTGTGGAGAGACCTTACCCCTTAGACCCCAGTCTATCTCCTTACAGTGTGGAGAGACCTTATCCCTTAGACCCCAGTCTGTTTCCTTACAGTGTGGAGAGACCTTACCCCTTAGACCTCAGACTATTTCCTTACAGTGTGGAGAGACCTTACCCCTTAGGCCCCATTCTATTTCCTTACAGTGTGGAGAGACCTTACCCCTTAGACCTCAAACTATTTCCTTACAGTGTGGAGAGACCTTACCCCATACACCCCAGTCTATTTCCTTACAGTGTGGAGAGACCATACACCTTAGACCCCATTCTATTTCCTTACAGTGTGGAGAGACCTTACCCCTTAGACCTCTGACTATTTCCTTACAGTGTGGAGAGACCTTACCCCTTAGGCCCCAGTCTATTTCCTTACAGTGTGGAGAGACCTTATCCATTAGACCCCAGTCTATTTCCTTACAGTGTGCAGAGACCTTACCCCTTAGACCCCAGTCTATCTCCTTATAGTGTGGAGAGACCTTACCCCTTAGACCCCAGTCTGTTTCCTTACAGTGTGGAGAGACCTTACCCCTTAGGCCCCATTCTATTTCCTTACAGTGTGGAGAGACCTTACCCCTTAGACCTCAAACTATTTCCTTACAGTGTGGAGAGACCTTACCCCATACACCCCAGTCTATTTCCTTACAGTGTGGAGAGACCATACCCCTTAGACCCCAGTCTATTTCCTTACAGTGTGGAGAGACCTTACCCCTTAGACCTCTGACTATTTCCTTACAGTGTGGAGAGACCTTACCCCTTAGGCCCCAGTCTATTTCCTTACAGTGTGGAGAGACCTTACCCCTTAGACCCCAGTCTATCTCCTTACAGTGTGGAGAGACCTTATCCCTTAGACCCCAGTCTGTTTCCTTACAGTGTGGAGAGACCTTACCCCTTAGACCTCAGACTATTTCCTTACAGTGTGGAGAGACCTTACCCCTTAGGCCCCATTCTATTTCCTTACAGTGTGGAGAGACCTTACCCCTTAGACCTCTGACTATTTCCTTACAGTGTGGAGAGACCTTACCCCTTAGGCCCCAGTCTATTTCCTTACTGTGTGGAGAGACCTTATCCCTTAGACCCCAGTCTATTTCGATACAGTGTGGAGAGACTTTACCCCTTAGAACCCAGTCTATTTCCCTACAGTGTGGAGAGACCTTATCCCTTAGATCCCAGTCTATTTCGTTACAGAGTGGAGAGACCTTATCCCTTAGACCCCAGTCTATTTCGTTACAGTGTGGAGAGACCTTACCCCATAGACCCCAGTCTATTTCCTTACAGTGTGGAGAGACCTTACCCCTTAGACCCCAGTCTATCTCCTTACAGTGTGGAGAGACCTTATCCCTTAGACCCCAGTCTATTTCCTTACAGTGTGGAGAGACCTTACCCCTTAGACCCCAGTCTATCTCCTTACAGTGTGGAGAGACCTTACCCCTTATACCCCAGTCTATTTCCTTACAGTGTGGAGAGACCTTACCCCTTAGACCCCAGTCTATTTCCTTACAGTGTGGAGAGACCTTACCCCTTAGGCCCCAGTCTATTTCCTTACAGTGTGCAGAGACCTTACCCCTTAGACCCCAGTCTATCTCCTTACAGTGTGGAGAGACCTTACCCCTTAGACCCCAGTCTGTTTCCTTACAGTGTGGAGAGACCTTACCCCTTAGACCCCAGACTATTTCCTTACAGTGTGGAGAGACCTTACCCATTTGACCCCAGTCTATTTCCTTACAGTGTGGAGAGACCTTACCCCTTATACCCCAGTCTATTTCCTTACAGTGTGGAGAGACCTTACCCCTTATACCCCAGTCTATTTCCTTACAGTGTGGAGAGACCTTACCCCTTAGACCCCAGTCTATTTCCTTACAGTGTGGAGAGACCTTACCCCTTAGGCCCCAGTCTATTTCCTTACAGTGTGGAGAGACCTTATCCCTTAGACCCCAGTCTATTTCCTTACAGTGTGCAGAGACCTTACCCCTTAGGCCCCAGTCTATTTCCTTACAGTGTGGAGAGACCTTATCCCTTAGACCCCAGTCTATTTCCTTACAGTGTGCAGAGACCTTATCCCTTAGACCCCAGTCTATCTCCTTACAGTGTGGAGAGACCTTACCCCTTAGGCCCCAGTCTATCTCCTTACAGTGTGGAGAGACCTTACCCCTTAGACCCAAGTCTATTTCCTTACAGTGTGGAGAGACCTTACCCCTTAGGCCCCAGTCTATTTCCTTACAGTGTGGAGAGACCTTATCCCTTAGACCCCAGTCTATTTCCTTACAGTGTGCAGAGACCTTACCCCTTAGGCCCCAGTCTATCTCCTTACAGTGTGGAGAGACCTTACCCCTTAGACCCCAGTATATCTCCTTACAGTGTGGAGAGACCTTACCCCTTAGACCCCAGTCTGTTTCGTTACAGTGTGGAGAGACCTTACCCCTTAGACCCCAGACTATTTCCTTACAGTGTGGAGAGACCTTACCCATTAGACCCCAGTCTATTTCCTTACAGTGTGGAGAGACCTTACCCCTTATACCCCAGTCTATTTCCTTACAGTGTGGAGAGACCTTACCCCTTAGACCCCAGTCTATTTCCTTACAGTGTGGAGAGACCTTACCCCTTAGACCCCAGTCTATTTCCTTACAGTGTGGAGAGACCTTACCCCTTAGACCCCAGTCTATTTCCTTACAGTGTGGAGAGACCTTACCCCTTAGGCCCCAGTCTATTTCCTTACAGTGTGGAGAGACCTTACCCCATAGACCTCAGACTATTTACTTACATCAGATTTGCTTATTTTGTTTTCATCCTAGGTTCTGAATTAATATAAATAGAATATATCATATATTAGTGTATACAGTGTTTCTCTGCAATATTTACTGTTAAATGAGATACAACTAACTGTTTTGTGCATTGTCAGGTTTCCTTTGTGTGATAAAAATATTTAGCTGCTATAGATTGTATCTGATAAGCAAGAAGAGGCGACATTTCTGTCTATTTCATAATCTTAAGATGCCTGTTCATTTTCGTACTGTACTTTCTTCCCGGCAGTGGTGGGCTTTTCATGTGCCTACACCAAGTTGTACATGTGGTTTCAGATTACAGTCTTGAGTGTTTTCTTAACCTTTTCAGGCTGCATTCACTACTAGGTAAATACATCCATAATTAAAGCCAGATGGTAAGTTTTGGACATAATGGCCCTTTGTACATTTCTAGTAAATATTGTGATTTCTAACCCAGACATTTTTAGCATTCGTAATGAGGAAATGTAAAAAAGTTTTCATAATGTGAAAACATGGCAAATGTTATAAAGAATTGTGATATATGTTTCCAATAGAATTGGGATACAATCATATGTGTTTACAGTGAATGAATAGAATTTGTACATGCCACAAAGAAGGAAAGGGAATAAACTTCAGTGAGAGCATGTAATAGGGAATAAGATCGTAGAGGGAGAACTTGCTCAGTTCTCCCGGTCTGATCTTATTCCCCATTTACTTGTTCCCTATGACGGGTTCAGTAATAGAAAACTAAATTAAAGGGATTTTCTGGTTTTGGAAAAGTCTTGTCCCTAGACTGTAGTTTGTTTAAAAAACAAACAAAACTAAACTGGGCTTTACTCACCCATCCCAGGTCTAGCGCTGAGTCTCATCCAATAAATCAGCTCAGCGGCTCTGCCGGAACTGACAGCATAAGTCTCTCAGAGTTTCTGAGCGCACTGATTGGTTGCAGGTCTGTTGATTTGACATGAGCGCTACAGACAATCATAGACTCCAGAGTAGCAGTGGAGACCCAGCGCTAGACCCAGGAAGAGTGAGTTAGGCAGTGAAAAACAGAAACCCCTTTTTAAGATTAATTCTCTTACTTTATTTTCAACCAAAAGATAAAGTTAATAATATAAAAACAGTGCATTAAAATCCCTTTTCGCTATAAAAATCAAAGTAACAATAAAATAAAAAATAAAAACATTTTAAAAAGTATGTAGAGCAACTTGGTATACTCATGATATCTGAACATGATCAGTACAGTTACCCAATTACTGAACAACAATAACTCATAATGTACAATTTATGGTATGGAAATAAGCACACAAATACAAAAGTACAGCTAATTCTGGAAAAACACTTAGTGCTATGGTTCCCACTAATATAGATAAATAAATAAATATGAGTACTGAAATGTAAATGGATAAAAATTGAAAATTAGTTAAGGTTCACAAAGTGCAGGGGCTAAACATTTGTAATGTACGATCATTTCAGGAATAGATTCTTGCAGCGACATGCATTATAGTTCATTTACCATTCTATTTGGCCATGTAGGATCCCCCATAGTAAGACCAGTCAACAATATAAAACCATTGTGGTAAAGAGGGCTAGCCACAGCACAATCCATTGTTGCCAATATACCTTACATTGCTTTTTTGTGCTCATCCACGACTGTTTTCCTATTATTCCTACAGATCTTAAAATAAGGGTTACTTTCAACTTTCACATTCACACCCACATATGCAGAAGGAAATACTTTGCTAGAAGGGACTGGTTGCTAAATCTTGTCATGCTCCATTTAGATGTCATCATAACTTCTTTATAAATATGGTCTAGTAAGAATAGCCTTGTGGCGATATCTGAAAAGAGATGGATCACTGCACATTACCTTGCTTCATACAGACGTATCACTTATGTTGTGTACATTCCAACAGGTCTTTACATGTTGCAATATTACCACTGTTGTTACTCATTCCAGGACCATATTGAGTCACGTTGTTGCTTTTTTTTCTCAATAAGTGCTTTTTCAACTTTTAACCCCTTAGTGACGGAGCCAATTTGCAGTTTAAAGGGAACCTGTCACCTGAATTTGGCGGGACCGATTTTCGGTTATATGGGCGGAGTTTTCGGGTGTTTGATTCACCCTTTCCTTACCAGCTGGCTGCATGCTGGCTGCAATATTGGATTGAAGTTCATTCTATGTCCTCCGTAGTACACGCCTGCTCACGGAAAGGGCGAATCAAACACCCAAAAACTCCGCCCATATGACCGAAAACTGGTCCCGCCAAATTCAGGTGACAGGTCCCCTTTAATGACCAGGCCAGTTTTTACAATTCTGACCACTGTCACTTAATGAGGTTATAACTCTGGAACACTTTAACGGATCCAGCTGTTTTCTCATGAGATATTGTACTTCATGATAGTGGTAAAATTTCTTTGATATTACTTGCATTTATTTATGAAAAAAATGGAAATATGGCGAAAATGTTTAAAATTTTGCAATTTTCAAATTTGAATTTTTATGCCCTTAAACCAGAGAGATATGTCACACAGAATAGTTACTAAATAACATTTCCCACATGTCTACTTTATATTAGGACAATTTTGGAAACAAATTTGTTTTTTGTTAGGAAGTTATAAAGGTTAAAGTTTGACCAGCGATTTCTCATTTTTACAACAAAATTTACAAAACCATTTTTTAGGGACCATCTCACATTTAATGTCACTTTGAGGGGTGAAAATACCCAAAAGTGACACAATTCTAAAAACTGCACCGCTCAAGGTACTCAAAACCACATTCAAGAAGTTTATTAACCCTTTACATGATTCACAGGAACTGAAGCAATGTGGAAGGAAAAAATTAGCATAATTTTTTTACAAGCATCTGATTTCAGAACCAATTTTTTTTTATTTTCCCAAGTGTGAAAAGAGAAAATGAACCAAAACATTTGTTGTTCAATTTCTCCTGAATATGCTGATACCCCATATGTGGGGGTAAACCACTGTTTGGGCGCACGGCAGAGCTTGGAAGAGGAGCGCCGTTTGACTTTTTCAATGCAGAATTGGCTGGAATTGAGATTGGACGACATGTCGCGTTTGGAGTGCCCCTGATGTGCCTAAATAGTGGAAACCCCCCCACAAGTGACACAATTTTGGAAACTAGACCCCTTAAGGAATTTATCTAGACGTGTGGTAAACAGAAGTTTATAACGTAGAGCCGTGAAAATAAAATTTTTTATTTTTTCCACAAAAATGATCTTTTCTCCAACAAAATTTTTTATTTTCACAATGGTAACAGGAGAAATTAGACCACTAAAGTTGTTGTGCAATTTGTCCTGAGCATGCCAATACCCCGTATGTGAGGGTAAACCACTGTTTGGGCACATGTCAGAACTCGGAAGGGAAGGAGCGGCATTTGACTTTTTCAATGCAGAATTGGCTGGAATTGAGATCGGACGCCATGTCGCATTTGGAGAGCCCCTGATGTGCCTAAACAGTGGAAACCCCCAACAAGTTACTCCATTTTGGAAACTAGACCCCTTAAGGAACTTATCTAGATGTGTGGTGAGCACTTTGAGCTCCCAAGTGCTTCACAGAAGTTTATAATGTAGAGCCGGGAAAATAAAACTTTTTATTTTTTCCACAAAAATGATATTTTCGCCCCAAAATTTTTATTTTGAAGAGGGTGACAGGAGAAATTAGACAATTTGTCCTCAGCACGCTGGTACCCCATATGTGGGGGTAAACCACTGTTTGGGCACACGGCAAAGCTCGGAAGGGAAGGAGCGCTGTTTGACTTTTTCAATGCAGAATTGGCTGGAATGGATATTGGAAGCCATATCGCGTTTGGAGAGCCCCTGATGTGCCTAAACAGTGGAAACACCCCACAAGTGACCCAGTTTTGGAAGCTAAACCCCTTAAGGAACTTATCTAGATGTGTAGTGGGCACTTTGAGTCCCAAAGTGCTTCACAGAAGTTTATAATGTAGAGCCGTGAAAATAAAAAATCTTTTTTTTCCTCAAAAATGATTTTTAGCCAGCATTTTTTTATTTTCACAAGGGTAACAGGAGAAATTGGACCCCAAAAGATTCTGTCCTGTTTGTCCTGAGTACGCAGATACCGCATATGTGGGGGGACCACTGTTTGGGTACACATTGGGGCTCGGAAGGGAAGTAGTGACATTTTAAAATGCAGACTTTGATGAAATGGTCTGCGGTCATTATGTTGCGTTTGCAGAGCCCCTGATGTACGTAAACAGTAGAAGCCCCCACAAGTGACCCCCTTTTTGAAAATAGACCTCCAAGGAGCTTATTGAAATGTGTGGTGAGCACTATGAACCCTAAGTGCTTCACAGAAGTTTATAACATAGAGCTGTGAAAATAATAAATCATATTTTTTCCATAAAAATGATCTTTTGACCCCAAATTTTTACTTTCACAAGGGTAACAGGAAATATTGGACCATGAAATTGTTGTGCAATTTGTCCTGAGTATGCTGATACCCCATATGTAGAGGGGAACCCCTGTTTGCGTGCATGGCAGAGCTCGGAAGGGAAGGAGCACCGTTTTGGAATGCAGACTTAGATGGAATGGTCTGCGGGCGTCATGTTGCGTTTGCAGATTCCCTGATGTGCCTAAACAGTAGAACCCCCCACAAGTGACCCCGTTTTGGAAACTAGATCCCCCAAGGAACTTGTCTGGATGTGTTGTGTGAACTTTGAACCCCCAAGTGCTTCACAGAAGTTTATAACGTGGAGCTGTGAAAATAAAAAATCACTTTTTTTTCCACAAAAATGATTTTTTTAGCCTGCAATTTTTTATTTTCACAAGGGTAACAGGAGAAATTGGACCCCAAAAGTTGTCCAGTTTCTCCTAAGTAAGTCGATACCCAATATGCGGGGGGAACTACTGTTTGGGCACACGTCGGGGCTTGGAAGGAGAGTAGTGATTTTTTGGAATGCAGACTTTGATGGAATGGTCAGCAAGCATTGTGTTGCGTTTGCAGACCCCTTGATGTGCCTAAACAGTAGACACCCACACAAGTGACCCTATTTTGGAAACTAGACCCTCCCAAGGGGCTTATGTAGATGTGTGGTGCGAACGTTGAACGCCCAAATGCTTCACAGAAGTTTATAACTTTTTCCACAAAAATGATTTTTTAGCCCCCACTTTTTTTATTTTCCCAAGGGTAACAGGAGAAACTGGACCACATAAGTTGTTGTCCAATTTGTCCTGAGTACGCTGTTTCACCATATGTTGGGGTAAATCACTGTTTGCGTGCATGGCAGAGCTCAGAAGGGAGGGAGCACCATTTGACTTTTTGAACGCAAAATTTGCTGGAATCAATAGTGCAGCCATGTCGCGTTTGGAGACCCCCTGATGTACCTAGACAGTGGAAACCCCCCAATTCTAACTCCAATCCTAACCCCAACCCTAACCATAACCCTAATCACAAACCTGACCCCTAACACACCCCTTAGGCCATGTTCACACAGTGCGTTTTTTACCGCGGAACCGCGGCGGTTTTGCCGCTGCGGTTCCGCAGCTGTTTTCCATGCAGGGTACAGTACACTGTACCCTATGGAAAACAGGACACACTGTGCACATGGTCCGGAAATTGTAAAAAAAAAGACGCGCTGAATAGCTCCCGGAAAAAAGAAGGAGCATGTCAATTCTTTTTCCGGAGCCGCAGCGGTTCTGCACCCATAGACCTCCATTGTGAGGTCCAAACCGCAGTAAAACCCGCAGATCAAAAATATATCTGCGGGTTTTACTGCGGTTTGATGTGCAGAACCGCTGCAGCAGGAAGTGCGGGGAGCGGGCGGAAGTGCGTGGGCGGAGTGTGGCTGCCCCCCCCGTGTTCCGATCCCGCCCCCCCGTGCTCCGATGCCCCCCCCAGTGCTCCGATGCCCCCCCAGTGCTCTGATGCCCCCCCCGTGCCCTAATCTCCCCCCCTTATACTCACCCGGCGTCCCGGTGTCCGTCCGGCCGTCTTCTCCCTGGGCGCCGCCATCTTGCAAAATGGCGGGCGCATGCGCAGTGCGCCCGCCGAATCTGCCGGCCGGCAGATTCGTTCCAAAGTGCATTTTGATCACTGAGATATAACCTATCTCAGTGATCAAAATAAAAAAATAGTAAATGACACCCCCCCCCCCTTTGTCACCCCCATAGGTAGGGACAATAAAAAAAATAAAGAATTTTTTTTTTTTTTTTTTTCACTAAGGTTAGAATAGGGGTAGGGGTAGGGTTAGGGGTAGGGTTAGGGTTAGGGGTAGGGTTAGGGTTAGGGGTAGGGTTAGGGTTAGGGGTAGGGTTAGGGGTAGGGTTAGGGGTAGGGTTAGGGTTAGGGGTAGGGTTAGGGTTAGGGGTAGGGTTAGGGGTAGGGTTAGGGTTAGGGGTAGGGTTAGGGGTAGGGTTAGGGTTAGGGGTAGGGTTAGGGTTAGGGGTAGGGTTAGGGTATTTTCAGCCATTTTAACCCTAAAAAAATTCCTAGAAAACACACAGACTCTGGCTAGAAAACTGCATCAAAAAAACGCATCAAAAAACGCATCAAAAAACGCATCAAAAACGGACCAAAAAAGGACCAAAAAAAGGACCTGCGTTTTCTGCCAAGAGCTGCAGTTTTTTAAAAAACAGTCAGGAAAAAAAAAGGATGGAAATCCTGAACGTGTGAACATACCCTTACTCTAATCCCAACCCTAACCCATGGGCGGACACACCGCATGTTCAGCCTGTGCAGCTGCACAGGGGCCCAGGAGGACAGGGGGCCCGATCAGCTGCTCAAATATCTTACTCTCTCATAGAGCCAGCGGCTGCATCTACACTAAGAGGAGAAGAAGGGGCCCTACCTGAGTCTTTTGCTGTCAGAGAGGGGGCCCTTCCTCCTCTCCTCTGAGTGTAGATGCAGCCGCTGGCTCTATGATATGATGAAGGAGCCCGGGATCACTGGACACGCCCCCTGGAATCCTTGGACACGCCCCCAGCTTCTCTTCCTGGTGCAGGCAGGAACAGGCTGGTAAGTATGGCTGATCTCAGCCAGTCCTGTCTCCTGCCTCCTCCTCACTGCCTCTGACTGCTGATGGGACCAGCCTCTGAGCAGTCAGTACATCCGTCACCTCTGCTGCCTCCTGAGCAGTTCTGTCAACTGAACTGTTTGATCAATGTTCACATGAGCTATCACATCAATCCCTCCTGCCCCCTGTAGCTACCTCCACCTCCTGTACTGAGGGGGCTTTATTGAAAAACTGCGGCACTGGCCCATTCAGATGCAGGAGCTACAGTGTGAATGCTGCTTGAGTGGCCATTGCAGCCATTCCTCAGTAAAGACCCCTCAGTACAGGGTTGGTAAGTGGCTACGGGGGGAAGGGGAGGTTGATGTGATGGCCGATGCTCACATGGGTCAGACACCTGACAGAACTTCTCAGGAGGAAGAAGTCTCAGATCCACTGACTGCGGGGAGAACACTCTGCAGCTATCAGAGGTAGTGAAGAGGCAAGAGGACTGGCAAGAGCTGGAGATCTGGCCAGTAAGTGCTGATGGAGGACTGAAGACCCCCAGGATGGAGCTGCTGGAGATGGGAGAATGCACCTGCCAGAGGGACGGCATGTGTAAGTAACAAAATGTGTACAGACTTACTATCACCTATGTGTATTACCATACTTCTATGCACCTGTTTGTAAAAGTCTATATATAAGTATATATATATATAATTGCCTGAGGGGTACTTCCGTCTGTCTGTCTGTAACTTCCGTAACGGAAATCCTGGGTCGCTGATTGGTCGCGGCCGGCCGCGACCAATCAGCAATATTGGGGCGGGAGTTAAACACTGCTTCACTTTTTGCTATTGATGCTGCCTATGCAGGATCAATAGTAAAAACGTATAATGTTAAAAATAATAATTAAAAAAAACATTATATTCTCACCTTCCGGCGTCCGCATCAGCCTTCCCACTCCTCGCGCTCCGGGGCCAAGAATGCATTGCAGCAATGAGCCGAGATCACAACGTAGCGGTCTCGCGAGACCGATACATTATCACAGGTTATTGCCGCAAAGCATTACTGGGAACGGAGCGTCGCGAGGAGCATCGCTAAAGCCCTGCGCTAGATCCGGGAGCCACCGGAGGGTGAGTATATAACTATTTTTTATTTTAATTGTGTGTTTTTTAACAGGAATATGGTGCAGACATTGCTATATACTACGTGCGCTGTCATATACTACGTGGCTGTGTTATATACTATGTGGCTGTGTTATATACTGCGTCGCTGTGCTAATATACTGCGTGGGCTGTGTTTTATACTGTGGGCTGTGCTATATACTACATCGCTGTGTTATATACTGCATTGGCTGTGTTATATACTGCGTGGCTGTGCAATATACTACGTGGGCTATGTTATATACTGAGTAGAATCTGGGTTTTTTCATGTGTTGCAGAAGAACAAGACAAATTATCAGAGAAAAGGGCATGTAGCGCTATGCCTGACATGGTGTCCTTTCCTCCCTCCATGCAGGGACATCAGCTTACTCCCCGGCCCATAGCACTGTCTCCAGCATGCTCCTGCCTTCTACCTCCACTATGCACGCTGCACTGTGTCCCGATGGCGTGCCTAGGGTGCATGTGTGCGCACTCCCCTGTTCTAAAAGGGGCAGCACGTTTACATGGTAAATGCTCAGCTGGGAGGCATATAGCTAAATGTGTGTTCACTTGCAACGTGTCTCCCAGCCAAAAGTGTGGAGACATCCTGTATATAGGGCACCCTCCCCAGTAGGGAGGTGCCTGAGCAATCCCTATAGTTACAGTATGTTAGGTGTGTATGCAACTGTATGTTGCCAGGTCCCCCATCCCTAGTCTGATATAGTATCCCATATCCCATACCCTGTGTACTGATATTAGTGCTCGCTTCCTGTGACTGCTTCGGCGGTGTCTGTATCCTGAAATCGCATCTGCGGTACCGGTACCCTCCCGTCCCTTAACATCCTCTCTATTTATGTATGGTGCCGTCCTTTATTATATAGCGTCTAGTGATGAGCAAATATACTCGTTACTCGAGATTTCTCGAGCATGCTCTGGGTTCCGCCAAGTATTTTTTAGAGCTCGGAGATTTAGTTTTCTTTGCCGCAGGTGAATGATTTACATCTGTTAGCCAGCATAAGTACATATGGGGGTTGCCTGGTTGCTAGGGAATTTCCACATGTACTTATGCTGGCTAACAGATGTAAATCATTCAGCTGCGGCAAGAAAAACTATATCTCCGAGCACTAAAAAATACTTGGTGAACACCCGAGCGCGCTCGAGAAATCTCAAGTAACGAGTATATTCGCTCGTCATCACTAATGGCGTTCTGTTATGTGGAGCGCCGTCCATTATTACACAGTATCATCTCTTGTCATCTACAGCACCGTCCCTTACATTGAGTATTCTCATTATTTTTGTTATTCACAGCGTCTTCTCTTTATTGCATGGTGTCCTCTCCTGTAAAATGACTGCTGAGGGAGCAGCATCTGACCAGAAGACCAGTCCATCAGCTGCATCCATCACAAAAGAAGCTTTCCGATGCTCCATCAGCCATCATTTCAGTTTATATCTAACAGGAGTGGATGATATGTAATAAAGAACAGGGAGATATAAATAACAAAAATAATGAGAATCTGATATGTAAGGGACGGTGCTGTACATAACAAGAGGGAACTATATGATAAGGGACGGTGCTATACATAAAGAGAGAGCACTGTGTAATAAGGGACGGCAATATATATGAGAGGAGACTGTAAAAAAAATATGTATATCTGTAGCTTGGTCGCGATGAAAGGAGGGGGGGCCCAGATACATTACTTGCACAGGGGCCCTAAGCTGTCTGTGTCCGCCCCTGCCCTAACCGTAACCCTAACCAGAAACCTAACCCTAATCCCAACCCTAACCATAATCCTAACCCTAATCCCAACCCTAATCCTAACCCTAACCCTAATTTTAGCCCCAACCATAACCCTAACTTTAGCCCAACTCTAACCCTAATTTGGAAATTGAAATAAACACATTTTCTTTATTTTATTATTTTTCCCTAACTAAGGGGGTAATAAAGTGTGGGTTTATTTACTATTTTTTTTTATTTTGAGCACTGTGATAGGGTCTATCACGGTGACCAAAATGAACCAATAGGAAAAATCTTCCTATTGTTGCCTAGTGCCAGTCAGCAGATCTCAGCGGGCGCACTGCGCATGTGCCCGTCATTTTCTTCCTGGATGAAGATGGCGGCGCTGATGGGGAGAAGCAGGGGAGCCGAGGAGCAACAGGAGGTACCAGGGGGGTGATCGGGAACCCTATTTCTCTCTCCTCTGATGTGCGATCACATCAGAGGAGAGAGAAATGAAATGGCACATCAAGCTTTTTTTTTTGCGGTCGCCACTATACACTTAATAGCGGCAATCGCAAAACCGGGGTCGGTAAAAACTGACACGAATCATGTTCTCTGGGGTCTCGGCTACCCCCGGCAGCCGAGACCTCGAGATCTGCAGGGTGCTGGCCGGCAGATCTCGGCGAGCGCACTGTGCATGCACCCGACATTTTCTTCCCGGGAGAAGATGGCGGCGCCCATGGGGGCGGAAGCACGAGGGCCAAGGAGCACCGGGAGGTACCGGGGGGGGGATTGAGGATGCTATTTCTCTCTCCTCTGATGTGCGATATAAACTTCTGTGAAGCACTTGGGCATTCAAAGTTCTCACCATACATCTAGATAAGTTCCTTGGGGGGTCTAGTTTCCAAAATGGGGTCACTTGTGGGGGGTTACTACAGTTTAGGTACATCAGGGGCTCTGCAATCGCAACATAATGCCCACAGACCATTCTATCAAAGTCTGCATTCCAAAAAGGCACTCCTTCCCTTCCGAGCTCTGCCGTGCGCCCAAACAGTGGTTTACCCCCACATATGGCGCATCAGCATACTCGGGATAAATTGGACAACAACTATTGCAGTCCAATTTCTCCTGTTACCCTTGTGAAAATAAAAACTTGGGGGCTACAATATCTTTTTTGTGGAAAAAAAAATATTTTTTATTTTCACGACTCTGCATTCTAAACTTCTGTGAAGCACTTGGGCATTCAAAGTTCTCACCACACATCTAGATAAGTTCCTTGGGGGGTCTAGTTTCCAAAATGGGGTCACTTGTGGGGGGTTACTACAGTTTAGGTACATCAGGGGCTCTGCAATCGCAACATAATACCCGCAGACCATTCTATCAAAGTCTGCATTCCAAAAAGGCGCTCCTTCCCTTCTGAGCTCTGCCGTGCGCCCAAACAGTGGTTTACCCCCACATATGGGGTACCAGCATACTCAGGACAAATTGGACAACAACTTTTGGGGTCCAATTTCTCTTGTTACCCTTGTGAAAATAAAAACTTGGGGGCTAAAATATCTTTTTTGTGGAAAAAAATTTTTTTTTTTATTTTCACGGCTCTGCATTATAAACTTCTGTGAAGCACTTGGGCATTCAAGGTTCTCACCACACATCTAGATAAGTTCCATGGGGGGTCTAGTTTCCAAAATGGGGTCACTTGTGGGGGATTTCTACTGTTTAGGCACATCAGGGGCTCTCCAAACGCGACATGGCGTCCGATCTCAATTCCAGCCAATTCTACATTGAAAAAGTAAAACGGCACTCTTTCTCTTCCAAGCTCTGCGGTGCGCCCAAACAGTGGTTTACCCCCACATATTGGGTATCGACGTACTCAGGAGAAATTGCACAACAACTTTAGTGGTCTAATTTCTCCTGTTACCCTTGTGAAAATAAAAATTTGTGGGCAAAAAGATCATTTTTGTAGAAAAAATGCAATTTTTTTTTTCACGGCTCTACGTTATAAACTTCTGTGAAGCACATGGGGGTTCAAAGTGCTCGCCACACATCTAGATAAGTTCCTTAAGGGGTCTAGTTTCCAAAATGGTGTCACTTGTGGGGAGTTTCCACTGTTTAGGCACATCAGGGGCTCTCCAAACGCGACAGCCAATTTTGCACTCAAAAAGTCAAATGGTGCTCCCTCCCTTCTGAGCTCTGCCGTGCGCCCAAACAGTGGGTTACCCCCACATATGGGGCATCAGCGTACTCGGGATAAATTGGACAACAACTTCTGGGGTCCAATTTCTCTTGTTACCCTTGTGAAAATAAAAACTTGGGGGCTACAATATCTTTTTTGTGAAAAAAAAAATATTTTTTATTTTCACGACTCTGCATTCTAAACTTCTGTGAAGCACTTGGGCATTCAAAGTTCTCACCACACATCTAGATAAGTTCCTTGGGGGGTCTAGTTTCCAAAATGGGGTCACTTGTGGGGGGGTTACTACAGTTTAGGTACATCAGGGGCCAGGGCCGGCTCCAGGTTTTCGAGGGCCCCGGGCGAAAGAGTCTCAGTGGGCCCCCCTTTAACACATACCCCGATTTATGATGCACAGATACGGCAGAGAAATGTATAGTACAATGCCAGATTTCACTTCTTACATGAGTGACAGCAATTGTAAATTCTGCAGTGTATATATACAGGAGGAAAGGTGCTGTGCAGTGTATATATACAGGAGATGTGCTTTTCTGTTTTGAGTTTTTCTATGAAACAAAGACTTTTCTACATAAACAACGTTGTTTGGTTTTGCGGCCCCAACAGATCTGTGCTACAAAGTAACAGGCGGCTCGGGCATTAATGAGGGACCTGATGCTGAATCCTTTCCACAAACCCTAATGACCCAATTAGTGCCCTGTCATTAGAAGCTCATTAAACGCCTCCCTGTCCTGAGTAGTCATGTACAGTATGGGGGGATCCTGCAGCCCACCCCCTGACGGCTCCATACCATACACTGCCCTCTGTCGCTCTCACTATTATCCTGTGCATTTCTCTGTCATCGTTACCCCATGTTACACTTGTCACCCCCCACTACAGAGTAGCAGGGCAGCCAATGTCACCCCCTCCCGGACCCTAATGGCAGCAGGAAATGTCTGCTCCTCTATTGGGTTGGAACCTGATTTAATCAAGGAATAATGTGGATTTGTTGCCGGTGGCTGCAGGGGAAGGGTTAAGTGATGCCATGTCCGTGGTGGGAGCAGTGGCAGCTGCTGGGACCTGGACAGAGACAACCAATGTTGCTGTGACTGCACAGTGTGATGTGGAGGAGAGAAGCTGAGACTCCGGAGCAGAAATCACCCACATGCCAGCACTGGGCAGAGTCCCTCCAGTCACCAGCCTGGGGCCACGGGGCCCCAACGTACAGCCCACAGCTCAGATTTATCCATGGCAGCAGCTCCCCTTCCTCCTGGCATCTGGTTAACCCCATTTATGCGGGTCGGATTGTTAGCTTTAGGGTATGTGCACACATCCGGATTTTTAGCGTTTTTTTTGCGGAATTTCGCTATAAAAACGCTATAATTCCGCATCAAAAACGCTAAAAATATGCATCCTATCATTTAGAATGCATTCCGGATTTTTTGTTCAGATGGATGCGTTTTTTACCGCAAAAAAACGCATTCCGCAAAAAAATGGACATGCTCATTCTTTTTGCGGATTTTTTGCGGATTTCTAAGCCAAAATGACTTTCAGGAAAAAAAAAAAAAAAAACGCAAAAATTCCGCAAAAAATCCGCGCAAAAAACGCGCAAAAACCGCGTGGAAAAAAACGCGATTTTCTGCCAGAATTCTCCGGATTTTGTCAGGAAAAAAACCTGACGTGTGCACATACCCTTAAGGTTCAGCAATAACCTTCATACAGATGGGAAGGGGTTAAGCTTCTTCCTACCCCACTGGTGCAGGTTTGGTGCAGCATGCATGTATTCTGGGTGAGCTGGGCGGCTACAGGCTGCACCCCGCCAGCTGCTCCTCCAGACATCACCCACATTTTTAGGCAGCGGAGACAGACAGCAGCAGACTGAGCCACAACTGCAACCACTGCTGGATACCTTTGCACTCACTCAGGCACTAGTAGGACGGAGCTCCTCCGGAATCTGCCTGATAAACTTCAGCACTGTCTGCAGCCACCCAAGGGGGAGAGCAGAGAATGTGCTCTCTCCACCCACAATGTCACACTGGCTGCCTTCTGTTAAACCCTATGTGTGCCTGCCTGGCTGCACTGACTGAGTGAGAAGATGCTTGTGTCAGAGCTGGCACATAGGGGTTAAGAGAAGGTAGCCAGCAGTGACTTTGTGGGGGGAGAGAGCATGTTATCTCCTGCTCTGCTCTCCCAGCTGTATCTATGACAGCATGAGTGGGCCCCCCTCTCTCCCCAGGGCCCCGGCATTTGCCCGCTGTGCCGGATGCTGACGCCGGCCCTGTCAGGGGCTCTGCAATCGCAACATAATGCCCACAGACCATTCTATCAAAGTCTGCATTCCAAAAAGGCGCTCCTTCCCTTCCGAGCTCTGCCGTGCGCCCAAACAGTGGTTTACCCCCACATATGGCACATCAGCGTACTCGGGATAAATTTGACAACAACTATTGCAGTCCAATTTCTCCTGTTACCCTTGTGAAAATAAAAACTTGGGGGCTACAATATCTTTTTTGTGGAAAAAAAAATATTTTTTATTTTCACGACTCTGCATTCTAAACTTCTGTGAAGCACTTGGGCATTCAAAGTTCTCACCATACATCTAGATAAGTTCCTTGGGGGGTCTAGTTTCCAAAATGGGGTCACTTGTGGGGGGTTACTACAGTTTAGGTACATCAGGGGCTCTGCAATCGCAACATAATGCCCACAGACCATTCTATCAAAGTCTGCATTCCAAAAAGGCACTCCTTCCCTTCCGAGCTCTGCCGTGCGCCCAAACAGTGGTTTACCCCCACATATGGCGCATCAGCATACTCGGGATAAATTGGACAACAACTATTGCAGTCCAATTTCTCCTGTTACCCTTGTGAAAATAAAAACTTGGGGGCTACAATATATTTTTTGTGGAAAAAAAAATATTTTTTATTTTCACGACTCTGCATTCTAAACTTCTGTGAAGCACTTGGGCATTCAAAGTTCTCACCACACATCTAGATAAGTTCCTTGGGGGGTCTAGTTTCCAAAATGGGGTCACTTGTGGGGGGTTACTACAGTTTAGGTACATCAGGGGCTCTGCAATCGCAACATAATACCCGCAGACCATTCTATCAAAGTCTGCATTCCAAAAAGGCGCTCCTTCCCTTCTGAGCTCTGCCGTGCGCCCAAACAGTGGTTTACCCCCACATATGGGGTACCAGCATACTCAGGACAAATTGGACAACAACTTTTGGGGTCCAATTTCTCTTGTTACCCTTGTGAAAATAAAAACTTGGGGGCTAAAATATCTTTTTTGTGGAAAAAATTTTTTTTTTTTATTTTCACGGCTCTGCATTATAAACTTCTGTGAAGCACTTGGGCATTCAAGGTTCTCACCACACATCTAGATAAGTTCCATGGGGGGTCTAGTTTCCAAAATGGGGTCACTTGTGGGGGATTTCTACTGTTTAGGCACATCAGGGGCTCTCCAAACGCGACATGGCGTCCGATCTCAATTCCAGCCAATTCTACATTGAAAAAGTAAAACGGCACTCTTTCTCTTCCAAGCTCTGCGGTGCGCCCAAACAGTGGTTTACCCCCACATATTGGGTATCGACGTACTCAGGAGAAATTGCACAACAACTTTAGTGGTCTAATTTCTCCTGTTACCCTTGTGAAAATAAAAATTTGTGGGCAAAAAGATCATTTTTGTAGAAAAAATGCAATTTTTTTTTTCACGGCTCTACGTTATAAACTTCTGTGAAGCACATGGGGGTTCAAAGTGCTCGCCACACATCTAGATAAGTTCCTTAAGGGGTCTAGTTTCCAAAATGGTGTCACTTGTGGGGAGTTTCCACTGTTTAGGCACATCAGGGGCTCTCCAAACGCGACAGCCAATTTTGCACTCAAAAAGTCAAATGGTGCTCCCTCCCTTCTGAGCTCTGCCGTGCGCCCAAACAGTGGGTTACCCCCACATATGGGGCATCAGCGTACTCGGGATAAATTGGACAACAACTTCTGGGGTCCAATTTCTCTTGTTACCCTTGTGAAAATAAAAACTTGGGGGCTACAATATCTTTTTTGTGAAAAAAAAAATATTTTTTATTTTCACGACTCTGCATTCTAAACTTCTGTGAAGCACTTGGGCATTCAAAGTTCTCACCACACATCTAGATAAGTTCCTTGGGGGGTCTAGTTTCCAAAATGGGGTCACTTGTGGGGGGTTACTACAGTTTAGGTACATCAGGGGCCAGGGCCGGCTCCAGGTTTTCGAGGGCCCCGGGCGAAAGAGTCTCAGTGGGCCCCCCTTTAACACATACCCCGATTTATGATGCACAGATACGGCAGAGAAATGTATAGTACAATGCCAGATTTCACTTCTTACATGAGTGACAGCTATTGTAAATTCTGCAGTGTATATATACAGGAGGAAAGGTGCTGTGCAGTGTATATATACAGGAGATGTGCTTTTCTGTTTTGAGTTTTTCTATGAAACAAAGACTTTTCTACATAAACAACGTTGTTTGGTTTTGCGGCCCCAACAGATCTGTGCTACAAAGTAACAGGCGGCTCGGGCATTAATGAGGGACCTGATGCTGAATCCTTTCCACAAACCCTAATGACCCAATTAGTGCCCTGTCATTAGAAGCTCATTAAACGCCTCCCTGTCCTGAGTAGTCATGTACAGTATGGGGGGATCCTGCAGCCCACCCCCTGACGGCTCCATACCATACACTGCCCTCTGTCGCTCTCACTATTATCCTGTGCATTTCTCTGTCATCGTTACCCCATGTTACACTTGTCACCCCCCACTACAGAGTAGCAGGGCAGCCAATGTCACCCCCTCCCGGACCCTAATGGCAGCAGGAAATGTCTGCTCCTCTATTGGGTTGGAACCTGATTTAATCAAGGAATAATGTGGATTTGTTGCCGGTGGCTGCAGGGGAAGGGTTAAGTGATGCCATGTCCGTGGTGGGAGCAGTGGCAGCTGCTGGGACCTGGACAGAGACAACCAATGTTGCTGTGACTGCACAGTGTGATGTGGAGGAGAGAAGCTGAGACTCCGGAGCAGAAATCACCCACATGCCAGCACTGGGCAGAGTCCCTCCAGTCACCAGCCTGGGGCCACGGGGCCCCAACGTACAGCCCACAGCTCAGATTTATCCATGGCAGCAGCTCCCCTTCCTCCTGGCATCTGGTTAACCCCATTTATGCGGGTCGGATTGTTAGCTTTAGGGTATGTGCACACATCCGGATTTTTAGCGTTTTTTTTGCGGAATTTCGCTATAAAAACGCTATAATTCCGCATCAAAAACGCTAAAAATATGCATCCTATCATTTAGAATGCATTCCGGATTTTTTGTTCAGATGGATGCGTTTTTTACCGCAAAAAAACGCATTCCGCAAAAAAATGGACATGCTCATTCTTTTTGCGGATTTTTTGCGGATTTCTAAGCCAAAATGACTTTCAGGAAAAAAAAAAAAAAAAACGCAAAAATTCCGCAAAAAATCCGCTCAAAAAACGCGCAAAAACCGCGTGGAAAAAAACGCGATTTTCTGCCAGAATTCTCCGGATTTTGTCAGGAAAAAAACCTGACGTGTGCACATACCCTTAAGGTTCAGCAATAACCTTCATACAGATGGGAAGGGGTTAAGCTTCTTCCTACCCCACTGGATTTTTAGCGTTTTTTTTGCGGAATTTCGCTATAAAAACGCTATAATTCCGCATCAAAAACGCTAAAAATATGCATCCTATCATTTAGAATGCATTCCGGATTTTTTGTTCAGATGGATGCGTTTTTTACCGCAAAAAAACGCATTCCGCAAAAAAATGGACATGCTCATTCTTTTTGCGGATTTTTTGCGGATTTCTAAGCCAAAATGACTTTCAGGAAAAAAAAAAAAAAAAACGCAAAAATTCCGCAAAAAATCCGCGCAAAAAACGCGCAAAAACCGCGTGGAAAAAAACGCGATTTTCTGCCAGAATTCTCCGGATTTTGTCAGGAAAAAAACCTGACGTGTGCACATACCCTTAAGGTTCAGCAATAACCTTCATACAGATGGGAAGGGGTTAAGCTTCTTCCTACCCCACTGGTGCAGGTTTGGTGCAGCATGCATGTATTCTGGGTGAGCTGGGCGGCTACAGGCTGCACCCCGCCAGCTGCTCCTCCAGACATCACCCACATTTTTAGGCAGCGGAGACAGACAGCAGCAGACTGAGCCACAACTGCAACCACTGCTGGATACCTTTGCACTCACTCAGGCACTAGTAGGACGGAGCTCCTCCGGAATCTGCCTGATAAACTTCAGCACTGTCTGCAGCCACCCAAGGGGGAGAGCAGAGAATGTGCTCTCTCCACCCACAATGTCATACTGGCTGCCTTCTGTTAACCCCTATGTGTGCCTGCCTGGCTGCACTGACTGAGTGAGAAGATGCTTGTGTCAGAGCTGGCACATAGGGGTTAAGAGAAGGTAGCCAGCAGTGACTTTGTGGGGGGAGAGAGCATGTTATCTCCTGCTCTGCTCTCCCAGCTGTATCTATGACAGCATGAGTGGGCCCCCCTCTCTCCCCAGGGCCCCGGCATTTGCCCGCTGTGCCGGGTGCTGACGCCGGCCCTGTCAGGGGCTCTGCAATCGCAACATAATGCCCACAGACCATTCTATCAAAGTCTGCATTCCAAAAAGGCGCTCCTTCCCTTCCGAGCTCTGCCGTGCGCCCAAACAGTGGTTTACCCCCACATATGGCACATCAGCGTACTCGGGATAAATTTGACAACAACTATTGCAGTCCAATTTCTCCTGTTACCCTTGTGAAAATAAAAACTTGGGGGCTACAATATCTTTTTTGTGGAAAAAAAAATATTTTTTATTTTCACGACTCTGCATTCTAAACTTCTGTGAAGCACTTGGGCATTCAAAGTTCTCACCATACATCTAGATAAGTTCCTTGGGGGGTCTAGTTTCCAAAATGGGGTCACTTGTGGGGGGTTACTACAGTTTAGGTACATCAGGGGCTCTGCAATCGCAACATAATGCCCACAGACCATTCTATCAAAGTCTGCATTCCAAAAAGGCACTCCTTCCCTTCCGAGCTCTGCCGTGCGCCCAAACAGTGGTTTACCCCCACATATGGCGCATCAGCATACTCGGGATAAATTGGACAACAACTATTGCAGTCCAATTTCTCCTGTTACCCTTGTGAAAATAAAAACTTGGGGGCTACAATATCTTTTTTGTGGAAAAAAAAATATTTTTTATTTTCACGACTCTGCATTCTAAACTTCTGTGAAGCACTTGGGCATTCAAAGTTCTCACCATACATCTAGATAAGTTCCTTGGGGGGTCTAGTTTCCAAAATGGGGTCACTTGTGGGGGGTTACTACAGTTTAGGTACATCAGGGGCTCTGCAATCGCAACATAATACCCGCAGACCATTCTATCAAAGTCTGCATTCCAAAAAGGCGCTCCTTCCCTTCTGAGCTCTGCCGTGCGCCCAAACAGTGGTTTACCCCCACATATGGGGTACCAGCATACTCAGGACAAATTGGACAACAACTTTTGGGGTCCAATTTCTCTTGTTACCCTTGTGAAAATAAAAACTTGGGGGCTAAAATATCTTTTTTGTGGAAAAATTTTTTTTTTTTTATTTTCACGGCTCTGCATTATAAACTTCTGTGAAGCACTTGGGCATTCAAGGTTCTCACCACACATCTAGATAAGTTCCATGGGGGGTCTAGTTTCCAAAATGGGGTCACTTGTGGGGGATTTCTACTGTTTAGGCACATCAGGGGCTTTCCAAACGCGACATGGCGTCCGATCTCAATTCCAGCCAATTCTACATTGAAAAAGTAAAACGGCACTCTTTCTCTTCCAAGCTCTGCGGTGCGCCCAAACAGTGGTTTACCCCCACATATTGGGTATCGACGTACTCAGAAGAAATTGCACAACAACTTTAGTGGTCTAATTTCTCCTGTTACCCTTGTGAAAATAAAAATTTGTAGGCAAAAAGATCATTTTTGTAGAAAAAATGCAATTTTTTTTTTCACGGCTCTACGTTATAAACTTCTGTGAAGCACATGGGGGTTCAAAGTGCTCGCCACACATCTAGATAAGTTCCTTAAGGGGTCTAGTTTCCAAAATGGTGTCACTTGTGGGGAGTTTCCACTGTTTAGGCACATCAGGGGCTCTCCAAACGTGACATGGCATCCGATCTCAATTCCAGCCAATTCTACATTGAAAAAGTAAAACGGCACTCCTTCTCTTCCAAGCTCTGTGGTGCGCCCTATCAGTGGTTTACCCCCACATATTGGGTATCAGCGTACTCAGGAGAAATTGCACAACAACTTTTGTGGTCTAATTTCTCCTGTTACCCTTGTGAAAATAAAAATTTGTGGGCAAAAATATCATTTTTGTAGAAAAAATGCGATTTTTTTTTTCACGGCTCTACATTATAAACTTCTGTGAAGCACATGGGGGTTCAAAGTGCTCACCACACATCTAGATATGTTCCTTAAGGGGTCTAGTTTCCAAAATGGGGTCACTTGTGGGGGGTTTCCACTGTTTAGGCACATCAGAGGCTCTCCAAACGCGACATGGCGTCCAATCTCAATTCCAGCCAATTCTACATTGAAAAAGTAAAACGGCGCTCCTTCACTTCCAAGCTCTGCGGTGCGCCCAAACAGTGTTTTACCCTCACATATGGGGTATCGACGTATTCAGGAGAAATCGCACAACAACTTTTGTGGTCTAATTTCTCCTGTTACCCTTGTGAAAATAAGAATTTGTGGGCGAAAAGATCATTTTTGTGTAAACAAAAGCGATTTTTTATTTTCACGGCTCTACGTTATAAACTTCTGTGAAGCACTTGGGGGTTCAAAGTGCTCACCACACATCTAGATAAGTTCCTTAAGGGGTCTAGTTTCCAAAATGGTGTCACTTGTGGGGAGTTTCCACTGTTTAGGCACATCAGGGGCTCTCTAAACGTGACATGGCGTCCGATCTCAATTCCAGCCAATTCTGCATTGAAAAAGTCAAACGGCGCTCCTTCACTTCTAAGTTCTGCGGTGCGCCCAAAAAGTGGTTTACCCCCACATATGGGGTATTGGCGTATTCAGGAGAAATTGTATAACAAAATTTATGGTTACATTTCTGTTTTTACACTTGTGAAAATAAAAAAAATGGTTCTGAATTAAGATGTTTGCAAAAAAAAGTTAAATGTTCATTTTTTCCTTCCACATTGTTTCAGTTCCTGTGAAGCACGTAAAGGGTTAATAAACTTCTTGAATGTGGTTTTGAGAACCTTGAGGGGTGTAGTTTTTAGAATGGTGTCACACTTCATTATTTTCTATCATATAGACCCCTCAAAATGACTTCAAATGTGATGTGGTCCCTAAAAAAAAATGGTGTTGTAAAAATGAGAAATTGCTGGTCAACTTTTAACCCTTATAACTCCCTAACAAAAAAAAATTTTGTTTCCAAAATTGTGCTGATGTAAAGTAGACATGTGGGAAATGTTATTTATTAACTATTTTTTGTGACATATCTCTCTGATTTAAGGGCATAAAAATACAAAGTTTGAAAATTGCACAATTTTAAAAATTTTCGCCATATTTCCGTTTTTTTCATAAATAATCGCAAGTAATATCGAAGAAATGTTACCACTAACATGAAGTACAATATGTCACGAAAAAACAATCTCAGAATCAGCGGGATCCGTTGAAGCGTTCCAGAGTTATAACCTCATAAAGTGACAGTGGTCAGAATTGCAAAAATTGGCCTGGTCATTAAGTACCAAATTGGCTCTGTCACTAAGGGGTTAATAGCGGCAATTGCAAAACCGTGAATGGTAAAAACCAACCCGAATCATGTTCTCTGGGGTCTTGGCTACCCCCAGCAGCAAAGACCCCGTAGAAAATTCGGCTCTGAGGGGCGCTATACACTTTTTCCACAGCGCTGTTAATTAACAGCACTGTTGTTTAAGTACCCTTAACTACCGATGTGAAAAGGCGTATCGGCTGTCGTTAAGGGGTTAAACTAGGATTTGAACGAACAAACTGTAGCTTCATCCTAATAATAGGGCATTTACATTTTTCTTCCTTTATGGTACCCAGATATATACGTTTTATCGCTTTTTCCTTGCTCAAACATGTAAGTTAACTAGTACAATGATTGCTATGACTAGTGTTGAGCGATACCTTCCGATATCGGAAAGTATCGGTATCGGTTTGGATCGGCCGATATTCAAAAAATATCGGATATCGCCGATACCGATACCCGATCCCAATGCAAGTCAATGGGACCAAAATATCGGAATTAAAATAAACCCTTTCTTTCCTTGTAGGTTCATTCTACATGAAGGAAAACAACTAAGAATAATGTAGGATGTATGGGGGAGGTGGCGGAGACATTAAAGGCAATGAGTATTAGTCCAATCAAATAGAATGGCATGATTTTTTTTTTTTTTAAAGACGTTCGGATTGAAAAAGATATTGACTATGTAAATTTTTTTTATTTTGTCAGATATTGATGTTTCACTATTCCACGACCTTCCCCTTCTTTTTTTTCCTTTTCCCACACTTTCATCTTCATCATCATCAGCATCTTTGACATCAACTTCTTCACCTTATTCATCTTCTTCTTCATCTTCTACCTATATTTTTTTTTTTATTACATTCTTCATATTCATTTTCTTCAACTATTATTATTCTTCCTATTCTACATATTCTTTTTATTCCACTGTTATTATTCTTCCTATTCTACTTCTTCATCATATTCTCATTTGTGACAGGCATTCCCGTAGTTGTTATCTATAAAAGTTGGAAGATTACACCTTCCGTTCTGCCAGTCACAAAAGTTACATTTGTCCGCGTTCAGTTTGGCCTGCAGCATCAGGCTTTATCCAGGGGCACCACGAGGAGGAACGGACTCACCCCCATACACTGCTTAGTCTTCTTCTGCATATAATTTAGATAATATCTTTTGCTCTGATATTAAGTCTTATGCTTAATGTTCTTCTGCTCTTTGTTCTGCAGCCTCTTGTTCTTCTGCTTCTCGGTCTTCCATGTTGTCGTCTCCAGGGTCGTCGTCTCCAGTGTCGTCATCTCCGCCGTCGTCGTCTCAGCCGTCGTCGTCTCCGCCGTCGTCGTCTCCGCCGTCGTCGTCGTCGTCATCGGGGTGGTCTTCCGGGTCGTCGTCATCGGGGTGGTCTTCCGGGTCGTCGACGTTAGGGTCTTCAACTTGGAAATGTAGCAGAAGGTACAAGAAGGCTGAGAAAATGCCAAGAACCAGCTGATGGAACTGGAACTCGGATGGCTACCCGAAGGTTCAAGAGCCTATGGAACTACCGAGGACCAGCTGACGTTACTGGAACCCGGTTACTAAGCAGGAGGTACCCGTGCTAAAAAGCACTACCAAGGACCGCCTGACGTTGGCGGAACTCGGATACCCAGAAGGAGGCACCTAAGCCAAAGGCTCTGCCCGGAACCAGCTGACGTTACTGGAACCAGGATGGGGAGCAGAAGGTACAAGAGCAAAAGACACTGCCGAGAACCAGCTGACGGTACTGGAACCCGGATGGGTAGCCGAAGGTCCAAGAGCCAATGGAACTACCAAGGACCAGCTGACGTTACTGGAACCCGGTTACTAAGCAGGAGGTACCCGTGCCTGAAAGCACTACCAAGGACCACCTGACGTTGGTGGAACTTGGATACCCAGAAGGAGGCACCTAAGCCAAAGGCTCTGCCCGGAACCAGCTGACGGTACTGGAACCAGGATGGGGAGCAGAAGGTACAAGAGCAAAAGACACTGCCGAGAACCAGCTGACGGTGCTGGAACCAGGTGGTGGACCCGAAGGCCCACAGGAGAGGAGAGAACAGCTAGGCCGCGAGGCAGCCGCAGTTACCGAACCCCAACAGTCCTACAGGGGGAGCTGGGCCTACTGGCACTACAGAACCAGCCTTGACTACCAGTTCACGCAGCCCACATAGGAAGCTCCTAAACTGGAGGCACCCTGGAGTTGGCTAACTCGACCGCACCACGACGGGGCAAGCATAGGCGTCTCAGTGAAGTTGACACAACCCGGAAACAGCTGACGGTGCTGAAACCAGGCTTGGCACGAGGGAGTACCTGTGACAAGAACACTGCCGAGAACCAGCTGGCGGTGCTGGAACCCGGATGCGTTGCCCCAGTGTGCAAGAGCCAATGGCACGACCGAGGACCAGCTGACGGTGCTGGAACCCGGTTACTAAGCTGTAGGTGCCCGCGCTTAAAAGCACTACCAAGGACCGCCTGGCGTTGGCGGAACTCGGATACCCAGGAGGAGGCACCTAAGCCAAAGGCTCGGCCCGGAACCAGCTGACGGTGCTGGAACCAGGTGGTGGACCCCAAGGCCCACAGGAGAGGAGAGAACAGCTAGGCCGCGAGGCAGCCGCAGTTACCGAACCCCAACAGTCCTACAGGGGGAGCTGGGCCTACTGGCACTACAGAACCAGCCTTGACTACCAGTTCACGCAGCCCACATAGGAAGCTCCTAAACTGGAGGCACCCTGGAGTTGGCTAACCCGACCGCACCACGACGAGGCAAGCATAGGTGTCTCAGTGAGCTTGACACAACCCGGAAACAGCTGACGGTGCTGAAACCAGGTTTGGCACGAGGGAGTACCTGTGACAAAAACACTGCCGAGAACCAGCTGACGGTGCTGGAACCCGGTTACTAAGCTGTAGGTGCCCGCGCTTAAAAGCACTACCAAGGACCGCCTGGCGTTGGCGGAACTCGGATACCCAGGAGGAGGCACCTAAGCCAAAGGCTCGGCCCGGAACCAGCTGACGGTGCTGGAACCAGGTGGTGAACCCCAAGGCCCACAGGAGAGGAGAGAACAGCTAGGCCGCGAGGCAGCCGCAGTTACCGAACCCCAACAGTCCTACAGGGGGAGCTGGGCCTACTGGCACTACAGAACCAGCCTTGACTACCAGTTCACGCAGCCCACATAGGAAGCTCCTAAACTGGAGGCACCCTGGAGTTGGCTAACCCGACCGCACCACGACGAGGCAAGCATAGGTGTCTCAGTGAGCTTGACACAACCCGGAAACAGCTGACGGTGCTGAAACCAGGTTTGGCACGAGGGAGTACCTGTGACAAAAACACTGCCGAGAACCAGCTGGCGGTGCTGGAACCCGGATGCGTTGCCCCAGTGTGCAAGAACCAATGGCACGACCGAGGACTAGCTGACGGTGCTGGAACCCGGTTACTAAGCTGTAGGTGCCCGCGCTTAAAAGCACTACCAAGGACCGCCTGGCGTTGGCGGAACTCGGATACCCAGGAGGAGGCACCTAAGCCAAAGGCTCGGCCCGGAACCAGCTGACGGTGCTGGAACCAGGTGGTGAACCCCAAGGCCCACAGGAGAGGAGAGAACAGCTAGGCCGCGAGGCAGCCGCAGTTACCGAACCCCAACAGTCCTACAGGGGGAGCTGGGCCTACTGGCACTACAGAACCAGCCTTGACTACCAGTTCACGCAGCCCACATAGGAAGCTCCTAAACTGGAGGCACCCTGGAGTTGGCTAACCCGACCGCACCACGACGAGGCAAGCATAGGTGTCTCAGTGAGCTTGACACAACCCGGAAACAGCTGACGGTGCTGAAACCAGGCTTGGCACGAGGGAGTACCTGTGACAAGAACACTGCCGAGAACCAGCTGGCGGTGCTGGAACCCGGATGCGTTGCCCCAGTGTGCAAGAGCCAATGGCACGACCGAGGACCAGCTGACGGTGCTGGAACCCGGTTACTAAGCTGTAGGTGCCCGCGCTTAAAAGCACTACCAAGGACCGCCTGGCGTTGGCGGAACTCGGATACCCAGGAGGAGGCACCTAAGCCAAAGGCTCGGCCCGGAACCAGCTGACGGTGCTGGAACCAGGTGGTGGACCCCAAGGCCCACAGGAGAGGAGAGAACAGCTAGGCCGCGAGGCAGCCGCAGTTACCGAACCCCAACAGTCCTACAGGGGGAGCTGGGCCTACTGGCACTACAGAACCAGCCTTGACTACCAGTTCACGCAGCCCACATAGGAAGCTCCTAAACTGGAGGCACCCTGGAGTTGGCTAACCCGACCGCACCACGACGAGGCAAGCATAGGTGTCTCAGTGAGCTTGACACAACCCGGAAACAGCTGACGGTGCTGAAACCAGGCTTGGCACGAGGGAGTACCTGTGACAAGAACACTGCCGAGAACCAGCTGGCGGTGCTGGAACCCGGATGCGTTGCCCCAGTGTGCAAGAGCCAATGGCACGACCGAGGACCAGCTGACGGTGCTGGAACCCGGTTACTAAGCTGTAGGTGCCCGCGCTTAAAAGCACTACCAAGGACCGCCTGGCGTTGGCGGAACTCGGATACCCAGGAGGAGGCACCTAAGCCAAAGGCTCGGCCCGGAACCAGCTGACAGTGCTGGAACCAGGTGGTGGACCCCAAGGCCCACAGGAGAGGAGAGAACAGCTAGGCCGCGAGGCAGCCGCAGTTACCGAACCCCAACAGTCCTACAGGGGGAGCTGGGCCTACTGGCACTACAGAACCAGCCTTGACTACCAGTTCACGCAGCCCACATAGGAAGCTCCTAAACTGGAGGCACCCTGGAGTTGGCTAACCCGACCGCACCACGACGAGGCAAGCATAGGTGTCTCAGTGAGCTTGACACAACCCGGAAACAGCTGACGGTGCTGAAACCAGGTTTGGCACGAGGGAGTACCTGTGACAAAAACACTGCCGAGAACCAGCTGGCGGTGCTGGAACCCGGATGCGTTGCCCCAGTGTGCAAGAGCCAATGGCACGACCGAGGACTAGCTGACGGTGCTGGAACCCGGTTACTAAGCTGTAGGTGCCCGCGCTTAAAAGCACTACCAAGGACCGCCTGGCATTGGCGGAACTCGGATACCCAGGAGGAGGCACCTAAGCCAAAGGCTCGGCCCGGAACCAGCTGACGGTGCTGGAACCAGGTGGTGAACCCCAAGGCCCACAGGAGAGGAGAGAACAGCTAGGCCGCGAGGCAGCCGCAGTTACCGAACCCCAACAGTCCTACAGGGGGAGCTGGGCCTACTGGCACTACAGAACCAGCCTTGACTACCAGTTCACGCAGCCCACATAGGAAGCTCCTAAACTGGAGGCACCCTGGAGTTGGCTAACCCGACCGCACCACGACGAGGCAAGCATAGGTGTCTCAGTGAGCTTGACACAACCCGGAAACAGCTGACGGTGCTGAAACCAGGCTTGGCACGAGGGAGTACCTGTGACAAGAACACTGCCGAGAACCAGCTGGCGGTGCTGGAACCCGGATGCGTTGCCCCAGTGTGCAAGAGCCAATGGCACGACCGAGGACCAGCTGACGGTGCTGGAACCCGGTTACTAAGCTGTAGGTGCCCGCGCTTAAAAGCACTACCAAGGACCGCCTGGCGTTGGCGGAACTCGGATACCCAGGAGGAGGCACCTAAGCCAAAGGCTCGGCCCGGAACCAGCTGACGGTGCTGGAACCAGGTGGTGGACCCCAAGGCCCACAGGAGAGGAGAGAACAGCTAGGCCGCGAGGCAGCCGCAGTTACCGAACCCCAACAGTCCTACAGGGGGAGCTGGGCCTACTGGCACTACAGAACCAGCCTTGACTACCAGTTCACGCAGCCCACATAGGAAGCTCCTAAACTGGAGGCACCCTGGAGTTGGCTAACCCGACCGCACCACGACGAGGCAAGCATAGGTGTCTCAGTGAGCTTGACACAACCCGGAAACAGCTGACGGTGCTGAAACCAGGTTTGGCACGAGGGAGTACCTGTGACAAAAACACTGCCGAGAACCAGCTGGCGGTGCTGGAACCCGGATGCGTTGCCCCAGTGTGCAAGAGCCAATGGCACGACCGAGGACTAGCTGACGGTGCTGGAACCCGGTTACTAAGCTGTAGGTGCCCGCGCTTAAAAGCACTACCAAGGACCGCCTGGCGTTGGCGGAACTCGGATACCCAGGAGGAGGCACCTAAGCCAAAGGCTCGGCCCGGAACCAGCTGACGGTGCTGGAACCAGGTGGTGGACCCCAAGGCCCACAGGAGAGGAGAGAACAGCTAGGCCGCGAGGCAGCCGCAGTTACCGAACCCCAACAGTCCTACAGGGGGAGCTGGGCCTACTGGCACTACAGAACCAGCCTTGACTACCAGTTCACGCAGCCCACATAGGAAGCTCCTAAACTGGAGGCACCCTGGAGTTGGCTAACTCGACCGCACCACGACGGGGCAAGCATAGGCGTCTCAGTGAAGTTGACACAACCCGGAAACAGCTGACGGTGCTGAAACCAGGCTTGGCACGAGGGAGTACCTGTGACAAGAACACTGCCGAGAACCAGCTGGCGGTGCTGGAACCCAGATGCGTTGCCTTGCCTATTAAAGATTGTCTTCCTAGAGCCCCAACTAGCGGTGTTGGAGCAAAGGGTAAGCAGGGGGAGATGAGTGTAGGCCGAAGCCTGCACTGGAGGCAGCTTTGTGTCTGCGTTGCGTTTGCAGGACACTTTGCCGGCTACACACTGGGGGAACAGCTGGCGTTGCTGAACCCCACTAACACAATGGCGTGTGTTTTTCTCTGTGCAGCTAGCACTTGCGGGCAAAAACTAGCGATGTTAGAGCCCGTGTTGAAGCAGGAGGAGGAGGAGAGGAGCAGAGTGTAGGCCGAAGCCTAGTTGAACCAATTTCAAAGGAAACCTTTAACCCCCCCTCAGGTGTTACAAAGTACAAGAGACACACCTTGTGCAGTATTAATGCTGCACAAGTGAAAGGTTGCTCTATTAATTTGTCTACTTGCACACGCTGAATGAAAGACATACACAATTTACCCCATTCTACAGTCAAACTGTAGTGGATGCGTGACTTGGTTTTTTGATGAGACGCAGCACAGGTGTCCAAAATAACGCCTTGGTGTTTGGCGCAGCTTCCTGAGCATTGTTATTTGCTGTACAGGAGTCTGCGCTCTTGTGTTATCCCTTGGCAATGCCCTGTTAGCGCTGCCCATCTTATGACATCATTTCATGTTGGCCGGTGCGGTTAACGATGGCCATAAATCCCAGACCCACAGTGTCTTTTCATAAAGCCACACTGCGGTGCTGGGATTCGTGGCCTTGAGCAGTAAATATTTTGGCTGCTCACACACGTCCTTACACCTGCTTCAGACTGGGCGGCCTCTGCTGATCCCTTCTCGCATGCCGCGGCCATGAGGCTGCACAGTCTGAAGAAGGCGGAAGGAGATGAGTTAAGACAGGCGAAGATATGCACTGCTCGTGCCCATCAATCACACCCTCGCAGTCAAAATAATTAAGACAACGAGGAGCATTTTATTCAGGCAGGGCGGACGAACAGGCGCAAGTAGCCAACCAATGATGTCAGAAGACGGGAAGCGCTACCAAGGGGGGTGCTGCGTATCATTAGAAAGGAAAGTCACACCTCAGGGACAGTGGAATGGTCTCAAAGAGACACATTTTGTACGTGTTGAGTTCCACGTGGGCAAGGAGAAAACATCAGCCACCTTGTACAAATGCAGCAGTACTGCTGTACAAGGTGGCTGTTATACATAGAAACACCTGGGGGTGGGGGCCAGGCTCCCTTCAATTTCAGTTCATGTGCCTGCGTGGCGTTTGCAGGTCACGTTGCAAGCTGCACAGCAGGGGAACAGCTGGCGGTGCTGAACCCCACTAACACATTGGCTGGTGTTTTTCTCTGTGCAGCTAGCATTTCCGGGCAAAAACTAGCGGTGTTTGAGCCCAGGGTCAGCAGGAGGAGGAGGAGAGGAGCAAAGTGTAGGCCGAAGCCTGCACTGGTGGCAGCTTTTGGTCGGTTGTGCCAGCGTGGCTTGTGCTGGACACGATGCCGGCTACACAGCGGGGGAACAGCTGGCGGTGCTGAACCCCACTAACACATTGGCTGGTGTTTTTCTCTGTGCAGCTAGCATTTCCGGGCAAAAACTAGCGTTGTTAGAGCCCAGGGTCAGCAGGAGGAGGAGAGGAGCAGAGTGTAGGCCGAAGCCTAGTTGAACCAATTTCAAAGGTTACCTTTAACCCCCCCTCAGGTGTTACAAAGTACAAGAGCCACTCCTTCTGCAGCATTAATGCTGCACAAGTAAAAGGTTGCTCTATTAATTTTTCTACTTGCACAAGCTGAATGCAACACGTAGACTATTTAGCCCATTATACTGTTAATCAGTAGTGGAGGCGTGACTTGTCTTTTTAAAGAAAAGCAGCACAGGTGTCGAAAACAACACCTTTTTGCATGGGCGCAGCTTCCTGAGCGTTGTTAGTTGCTGTACAGGAGTCTGCGCTCTTGTGATCCTTTGGCCATGCGCTGTGAGCGCTTCCTGTCTTATGACCTCATTTCATGTTGGCCGTTGCGGTTAGCGATGGACATGAATCCCAGACCCACAGTGTGTTTTTAAAAAATCACACTGCGGTGCTGGGATTCGTGCCCTGGTGCACTAAATATGTTTGCCGCTCACACATGTCCTTACACCTGCTTCAGACTGGGCGGCCTCATCTGATCCCTTATCGCCTGCCGCGGCCATGAGGACACCCAGTCTGAAGAAGGCGGAAGGAGATGAGTGAACACAGGCAAACATATGCACTGCACATGCCCATCAATCACACCCTCGCTGTCCAAAAAAATAAGACACCGAGGGGCGTTGTTTCGAGCAGGGGAGATGCACAGGCGCAGCCAGCTAACCAATGATGTCAAAAGACGGGCAGCGCTAACAAGGGTGGTGCTGTGTGTCATTACAAAGGAAAGTCACACCTCAGGGACATTGTAATGGTCTCTAATGAGACACATTTTGTACGTGTTGAGTTCCACGTGGGCAAGGAGAAAAAGTCAGCCACCTTGTACAAATGCAGCAGTACTGCTGTACAAGGTGGCTGTTATACATAGAAACACCTGTGGGTGGGGGGCAGGCTCCCTTCAATTTCAGTTCATGTGCCTGCGTGGCGTTTGCAGGTCACGTTGCAAGCTACACAGCAGGGGAACAGCTGGCGTTGCTGAACCCCACTGACACATTGACTGGTGTTTTTCTCTGTGCAGATTGCATGTCCGGGCAAAAACTAGCGGTGTTAGAGCCCAGGGTCAGCAGGAGGAGGAGGAGAGGAGCAAAGTGTAGGCCGAAGCCTGCACTGGTGGCAGCTTTTGGTCGGTTGTGCCAGCGTGGCTTGTGCTGGACACGATGCCGGCTACACAGCGGGGGAACAGCTGGCGGTGCTGAACCCCACTAACACATTGGCTGGTGTTTTTCTCTGTGCAGCTAGCATTTCCGGGCAAAAACTAGCGTTGTTAGAACCTAGGGTCAGCAGGAGGAGGAGAGGAGCAGAGTGTAGGCCGAAGCCTAGTTGAACCAATTTCAAAGGTTACCTTTAACCCCCCCTCAGGTGTTACAAAGTACAAGAGCCACTCCTTCTGCAGCATTAATGCTGCACAAGTAAAAGGTTGCTCTATTAATTTGTCTACTTGCACAAGCTGAATGCAACACGTACACTATTTAGCCCATTATACTGTTAAACAGTAGTGGAGGCGTGACTTGTCTTTTTAAAGAAAAGCAGCACAGGTGTCGAAAACAACACCTTTTTGCATGGGCGAAGCTTCCTGAGCGTTGTTAGTTGCTGTACAGGAGTCTGCGCTCTTGTGATCCTTTGGCCATGCGCTGTGAGCGCTTCCTGTCTTATGACCTCATTTCATGTTGGCCGTTGCGGTTAGCGATGGACATGAATCCCAGACCCACAGTGTGTTTTTAAAAAATCACACTGCGGTGCTGGGATTCGTGCCCTGGTGCACTAAATATGTTTGCCGCTCACACATGTCCTTACACCTGCTTCAGACTGGGCGGCCTCATCTGATCCCTTATCGCCTGCCGCGGCCATGAGGACACCCAGTCTGAAGAAGGCGGAAGGAGATGAGTGAACACAGGCAAACATATGCACTGCACATGCCCATCAATCACACCCTCGCTGTCCAAAAAAATAAGACACCGAGGGGCGTTGTTTCGAGCAGGGGAGATGCACAGGCGCAGCCAGCTAACCAATGATGTCAAAAGACGGGCAGCGCTAACAAGGGTGGTGCTGCGTGTCATTACAAAGGAAAGTCACACCTCAGGGACATTGTAATGGTCTCTAATGAGACACATTTTGTACGTGTTGAGTTCCACGTGGGCAAGGAGAAAAAGTCAGCCACCTTGTACAAATGCAGCAGTACTGCTGTACAAGGTGGCTGTTATACATAGAAACACCTGTGGGTGGGGGGCAGGCTCCCTTCAATTTCAGTTCATGTGCCTGCGTGGCGTTTGCAGGTCACGTTGCAAGCTACACAGCAGGGGAACAGCTGGCGTTGCTGAACCCCACTGACACATTGACTGGTGTTTTTCTCTGTGCAGATTGCATGTCCGGGCAAAAACTAGCGGTGTTAGAGCCCAGGGTCAGCAGGAGGAGGAGGAGAGGAGCAAAGTGTAGGCCAAAGCCTGCACTGGTGGCAGCTTTTGGTCGGTTGTGCCAGCGTGGCTTGTGCTGGACACGATGCCGGCTACACAGCGGGGGAACAGCTGGCGGTGCTGAACCCCACTAACACATTGGCTGGTGTTTTTCTCTGTGCAGCTAGCAGTTCCGGGCAAAAACTAGCGGTGTTTGAGCCCAGGGTCAGCAGGAGGAGGAGGAGAGGAGCAAAGTGTAGGCCGAAGCCTGCACTGGTGGCAGCTTTTGGTCGGTTGTGCCAGCGTGGCTTGTGCTGGACACGATGCCGGCTACACAGCGGGGGAACAGCTGGCGGTGCTGAACCCCACTAACACATTGGCTGGTGTTTTTCTCTGTGCAGCTAGCATTTCCGGGCAAAAACTAGCGGTGTTTGAGCCCAGGGTCAGCAGGAGGAGTAGAGGAGCAGAGTGTAGGCCGAAGCCTAGTTGAACCAATTTCAAAGGTTACCTTTAACCCCCCCCTCAGGTGTTGCAAGGTACAAGAGCCACACCTTGAACAGCATTAATGATGCACAAGTCAAAGGTTGCTCTATTTAATTTTGCTCCTTGCACACGCTGAATTAAACACGTACACTATTTAGCCCATTATACTGTCAAACAGTAGTGGAGGCGTGACTACTAGTCTTTTTAAGGTGACGCAGCACAGGTGTACAAATTTACACCTAGGTGCTGTGCGCAGATTCCTTACCGTTGTTATTTGCAGTACAGGAAACTGCGCTCTTGTGTTATCCCTTGGCAATACCCTGTTAGTGCAGGCCGTCTCATGACCTCATTTCATGTTGGCCGGTGCGGTTAACGATGGCCATAAATCCCAGACCCACAGTGGCTTTTCCTAAAGTCACACTGCGGTGCTGGGATTCGTGGCCTTGTGCAGTAAATATGTTCGCCGCTCACACATGTCCTTACACCTGCTTCAGACTGGGCGGCCTCAGCTGATCCCTTATCGCATGCCGCGGCCATGAGGCCGCACAGTCAGAAGAAGGCGGAAGGAGGGGAGTGAAAACAGGGGAACATATGCACTGCTCGTGCCCATCAATCACACCCTCACAGTCAAAATATATGAGACAACGGGGGGGCGTTGTGTCGGGCAGGGGGGACGCACAGGCACAGCCAGCCAACCAATGATGTCAGGAGACGGGCAGCGCTAACAATGGGGGTGCTGCGTGTCATTAAAAAGGAAAGTCACACCTCAGGGACATTGTAATGGTCTGTAATGAGACACATTTTGTACTTGTTGAGTTCCACGTGTGCAAGGAGAAAAAGTCAGCCACCTTGTACAAATGCAGCAGTACTGCTGTACAAGGTGGCTGTTATACATAGAAACACCTGGGGGGGTGGGGGGCAGGCTCCCTTCAATTTCAGTTCATGTGCCTACGTGGCGTTTGCAGGACACGTTGCCAGCTACACAGCAGGGGAACAGCTGGCGGTGCTGAACCCCACTAACACATTGGCTGTTTTTTTTATCTCTGTGCAGCTAGCATGTCCGGGCAGAAACTGGCGTTGTTTGAGCCCAGGGTCAGCAGGAGGAGGAGAGGAGCAAAGTGTAGGCCGAAGCCTGCACTGGTGGCAGCTTTTGTTCTGTTGTGCCAGCGTGGCTTGTGCTGGACACGTTGCCGACTACACAGCAGGGGAACAGCTGGCGGTGCTGAACCCCACTAACACATTGGCTGGTGTTTTTCTCTGTGCAGCTAGCAGTTCCGGGCAAAAACTAGCGGTGTTTGAGCCCAGGGTCAGCAGGAGGAGTAGAGGAGTAGAGTGTAGGCCGAAGCCTAGTTGAACCAATTTCAAAGGTTACCTTTAACCCCACTCAGGTGTTGCAAGGTACAAGAGCCACACCTTGTGCAGCATTAATGCTGCACAAGTAAAAGGTTGCTCTATTTGTTTTGCTCCTTGCACACGCTGACTAAAACACGTACACTATTTAGCCCATTATACTGTCAAACAGTTGTGGAGGCGTGACTTGTCTTTTTAACGAGACGCAGCACAGGTGTCAAAATTTGCACCTAGGTACTGGGCGCAGATTCCTGAGCGTTGTTATTTGCTGTACAGGAGTCTGCGCTATTGTGATCCCTTGGCCATGCGCTGTGAGCGCTTCCTGTCTTCTGACCTCATTTCATGTCGGCCGTTGCGGTTAGCGATGGACATGAATCCCAGACCCACAGTGTGTTTTCAAAAAATCACACTGCGTGGCTGGGATTCGTGGCCTTGTGCAGTAAATAGGTTTGCCGCTTACACATGTCCTTACACCTGCTCCAGACTGGGCGGCCTCAGCTGATCCCTTATTGCCTACCACGGGCAGGAGGCCGCACAGTCTGAAGAAGGCGGAAGGAGATGAGTTAAGACAGGCGAACATATGCACTGCTCGTGCCCATAAACCACACCCTCGCTGACAAAATAAATATGACAACGAGGGGCGTTGTTTCTAGCAGGGCGGATGCACAGGCGCAGCCAGCTAACCATGATGACAAAAGACGGTAAACGCTACCAAGGGGGGTGCTGCGTATCATTACAAAGGAAAGTCACACCTCAGGGACAGTGGAATGGTCTCAATGAGACACATTTTGTACGTGTTGAGTTCCACGTGGGCAAGGAGAAAAAGTCAGCCACCTTGTACAAATGCAGCAGTACTGCTGTACTAGGTGGCTGTTATACATAGAAACACCTGGGGGGGGTGGGGCCAGGTTCCCTTTTAATTTCAGTTCCTGTGCCTGCATGGCGTTTGCAGGTCACGTTGCCGGCTACACAGCAGGGGAACAGCTGGCGTTACTGAACCCCACTAACACATTGGCTGGTGTTTTTCTCTGTGCAGCTAGCACTTCCGGGCAAAAACTAGCGGTGTTTGAGCCCAGGGTCAGCAGGAGGAGGAGAGGAGCAGAGTGTAGGCCGAAGCCTGCACTGGTGGCAGCTTTTGTTCTGTTGTGCCAGCGTGGCTTGTGCTGGACACGTTGCCGACTACACAGCAGGGGAACAGCTGGCGGTGCTGAACCCCACTGACACATCACCTAGTGTTTTTTCTGTGTAGACAACACTTCCAGGTGGCAACTGACAGTGTTGAAACCCAGGGAATCAAAGAGGAGCAGAGTGTAGGCCGAAGCCTGCAGTGGAGCAAGTTGAAAGGGAACCTTTAACCCCCCCCCCCCCCCAGGCATTTGTTGCTGAAAGAGCCATCTTGTACAGCAGTAATACTGCACATGGAAAATGGTGGCTCCGAAAATTATGCTCCTTGCAAACGCTGAAGTACACACTCATATAATGTGTCCCCTCACACCGTCAAACCATCCCGGAAGTGGGACTTTCCTTTGTAATGTGACACAGCACAGCCGTCATTCCAACCCCCTTGGTGCCGGGCGCCACCTCCTCAACGTTGTTTGGTTCTGTCACGGAGCCCGCGCTGTAATGTTATCCCTTGGCCATGCACAGTTAGCGGTGCCCGTCTTCTGACATCATGTAGGTGTCAGGCTGGCAGTGCCTGTGCGTCCAAGCTGCCCGAGATCCAACCTTGCAGTGTCATCTAATGTAGTCCCACTGCGGGCCAGGGATCCATGGGCATGCGCAGTGCATATCATCGCCTCTCACTCACCTCCTTCCTGCTTCTTCAGACTGTGCGGCGTCACGGCCGTGGCATGCTATTAGGGATCAGCTGACGCCGCCTAGTCTGAAGAAGCGTGAAGAAGGGGAGTGAGAGGCTAGTATATGCACTGCGCATGGCCATGGATACCAGGCCCACTGTGGGATCACATTAGACGACACTGCGAGGTGTGATTTCGGGCAGCGTGGACGCACAGGCGCAGCCAGGACGACAACAAATGATGTCAGAGGACGGGCAGCGCAAACTGTGCATGGCCAAGGGATAACATAACAGCGCAGGGTCCATGACGGAATCAAACAACGCTAAGGAGGCAGCGCACGGTGCCAAGGGGGTAGCAATGACGGCTGTGCTGCGTCACATTACAAAGGAAAGTCCCACCTCCGGGACGGTTGGACGGTGTGAGGGGACACATTACATGAGTGTGTAGTTCAGCGTTTGCAAGGAGCATAATTTCAAGAGCGACCTTTCCCTTGTGCAGTATTAGTGCTGCACATGGTGGCTCTTTCAGTAACAAACGCCTAGGGGGGGGGGGACAGGTCCCCTTACATTTTAGTTGTGCCAGCGTGGCGGTCGCATGACACGTTGCCGGATACACAGCTGGGGATCAGCTGACGTTACTGAACCCCAATAACAGAGGAGCGACTGTTGACTGTGCACACAGCACTTCCAGGCACCAACTGGCGGTGTTAGAGCCCAGGGACAGCAGGAGGAGCAGATTGGAGGTATTGCCGCACACACAGCTGGGGATCAGCTGACGTTACTGAACCCCAATAACAGAGGAGCGACTGTTGACTGTGCACACAGCACTTCCAGGCACCAACTGGCGGTGTTAGAGCCCAGGGACAGCAGGAGGAGCAGATTGGAGGTATTGCCGCACACACAGCTGGGGATCAGCTGACGTTACTGAACCCCAATAACAGAGGAGCGACTGTTGACTGTGCACACAGCACTTCCAGGCACCAACTGGCGGTGTTAGAGCCCAGGGACAGCAGGAGGAGCAGAGGAACAGAGTGTAGGCCGAAGCCTGATTGGAGCAAGTTGAAAGGAAACCTTTAACCCCCCCCCCCCAAGACGTTTGTAGCTGAAAGAGCCATGTTGTGCAGCACTAAGGATGCAAAAGGAAAAGGTTGCTCTTTTAATTATGCTCCTTGCAAACACCGAAGTAAACACTAAAAATGTGTCCCTTTATACCGTTAAACCGTTCCGGAGGTGCGAATTTCCTTTGTAATGGGACACAGCACAGCTGTCATTCCTATCCCCTTGATGCCGTGCGCTGCCTCCTCAGCGTTGTTTTAAGCTGTCACGGAGCCTGCGCTGTTCTGTTAGCCCTTGGCCATGCCCAATTAGCGCTGCCTGTCTTCTGACATAATTTGGTGTCAGGCTGTCAGTGCCTGTGCGTCCACGCTGCTCCAGATCCCACCTCGCAGTCTCATCTAACGTAATCCCACTGCGGGCCTTGGAACCATGGGCATGCACAGTGCATAACCTCGACTCTCACTCCCCTCCTTCCCTCTTCTTCAGACTGTGCGGTGTCACGGCCGTGGCATGCTAGGGATCAGCTGACGGTGCACAGTCTAAAGAAGGCGGAGGGAAATGAGCGAGAGCCCGAGGGGAAGATATGCACTGCGCATGCCCATGGATCCCAGGCCCGCAGTGTGACTCAATCAGAAGACACTGCGAGGCGGGATCTCGGGCACCGCGGCCGCACAGGCGCAGCCAGCCTGACACCAAATTATGTCAGAAGACAGGCAGCGCAAATAGGGCATGCCCAAGGGATAACAGAACAGCGCAGGCTCCGTGACAGCTTAAAACAACGCTGAGGAGGCAGCGCATGGCACCAAGGGGGTAGGAATGACGGCTGTGCTGCGTCACATTACGAAGGAAAGTCCCAGCTCCGGGACGGTATAACGGTATCAGTGAACACATTTTATAAGTGTTAAGTTCTGCGTGTGCAAAGAGCTAAAAAAAAAAAGCTACCTTTTCCTTGTGCAGCATTACTGCTGCACAAGATGGCTCTTTCAGTAACAAACGACGGGGGGGGGGGGGACAGGTTCCCTTACATTTAGGTTGTTGTGCCAGCGTGGCGGTCGCAGGACACATTGCCGGCTACACAGCTGGGGATCAGCTGACGTTACTGAAACCCAATAACACTGGGTCGTATGTTTTTACTGTGCAGCCTGCACTTCTGAGCCGCAACTGGCGGTGTTGGAGCCCAGGAATAGCAGTTCAGGTGGTAGAAAGATGAACACAGCAGGAGACCTGGATGACACCCAATTACTTAATCAGGCAGAGGAGTGGCAAATTCCTGCGAGATCCAGGCCTGGTTCATTTTCAGGAAAGTAAGCCGGTCAACGTTATCGGAGGATAGTCGCATGCGACGGTCTGTTAGTACACCACCTGCGGCACTAAAGACACGTTCCGATAAGACACTAGCCGCAGGGCAAGCCAGCACCTCCAATGCATACTGGCTTAGCTCTGGCCATGTATCCAGCTTAGAGACCCAAAACTTGAACGGGGAAGAGCCGTCTGGGAGTACAGTAAGAGGGCAAGCCATGTAGTCTGTCACCATCTGACGGAACCGTTGCCTCCTGCTGACTGGAGCCGCCGGTGATGGTGTAGACATTTGGGGCGGGCACACAAAAGTGTGCCAGAGTTGTGCCATACTGGGCTTGCCTTGGGCAGAGGCACTGCTTCTGCTCCCTCTTTGGGCAGAGCCTCCCCCACTGCCTCGACGCACTGAGCTGCTTTGTAAAGCACTAGCAGCACTCCTCTCAGTTGGACAGGAGAAGATGATGGAATTCACCAGTGTGTCGTGGTACTCCCGCAATTTACGCTCCCGGGTCAACGCAGGGATGAGGTTTTGGACGTTGTCCCGGTAGCGAGGATCGAGGAGGGTGAACACCCAATAATCAGGCATGTTGAGAATGTGGTCGATGCGGCGGTCGTTTCTCAGGCACTGCAGCATGAAATCCACCATGTGCTGCAGAGTGCCAACTGGCCCAGAAACGCTGTCCCCTGCTTGAGACATGATCTCTGCCCGCTCGTCATCACCCCACCCTCGCTGTACACACTGACCACTGGACAATTGTGTCGCTCCCTCCTCTGGACGGAGCTCTTCCTCCTCCATTGACTCCTCCTCATCCTCCTCACAAATTGGCCCCTGCGTACCCCTTTGTGAGGAACCACGTGGCGCTGACTCTCCAGAAGCTGATGGAAAAGGTGACTCCTCATCCTCCACCTCTTCCACCACATCATCCCTTAACCCTTGCAAAGTTTGCTGAAGCAGGCAGATAAGGGGGACAGTCATGCTGACTAGTGCATCATCTGCACTTGCCATCCGCGTGGAATAATCAAAAGGACGCAAAACCTGGCAGACGTCCTTCATAGTGGCCCACTCTGTGGTTGTGAAGTCTGATCGGCGCTGACTGCGACTTCTTTGCGCCTGATGCAGCTGGTACTCCATAACTGCTTGCTGCTGCTCACACAACCGCTCCAACATATGTAACGTGGAATTCCACCGGGTAGGTAGGTCACATATGATGCGGTGTTCCGGAAGGCGGAATCGGCGCTGCAGAGCAGCAATGCGGGATCTGGCCAAGCTGGAACGCCGCAAGTGAGCACACTCTAGGCGGACCTTGTGCAGCAGGGCATCAAGATCCGGATAGTCCCTCAGAAAACTCTGCACAACCAAATTGAGCACATGTGCCAGACATGGGATGTGAGTGAGGTTGCCAAGGGCCAAAGCTGCCACCAGATTTCGGCCATTGTCACACACTACCATGCCTGGCTGGAGATTCGCTGGCAGTAACCACACATCGCTCTCCTGCTTTATGGCATTCCAGAGCTCCTGCGCTGTGTGGCTTCGATGCCCCAATGAAACTAGTTTCAAGACGGCCTGCTGACGTTTGGCCACGGCTGTGCTCATGTCGGTCATAGGTAAACGTTCACGGGTCCATGTGGGGGTGGACTGTGACGGATCCTGCAGAGAGGAATCAGAGGAACTGGTGTAAGAGGAGGAGTCGATGCGTACAGACTGGATTCCTGCAATCCTTGGAGTGGGCAGGACACGTCCTGCGCCACTCGCACGATCTGTACCTGGCTCAACAACATTAACCCAATGGGCAGTGAGGGAAACATATCGCCCCTGTCCATGCTGACTGGTCCACGCATCGGTGGTGAGGTGGACCTTGCTACTGACGGCGTTCAGTAGCGCATGTTTTATGTTTGCCTCAACATGCCTGTGCAGGGCAGGGACAGCCTGCCTGCTGAAGTAAAAGCGGCTGGGCACCTTGTACTGTGGGACTGCCAATGCCATCAAGTCACGGAAGCTGTCAGTCTCCACCAGCCTGAACGAGAGCATTTCCAGGGACAACAGTTTGGCAATGCCTGCATTCAGAGCCTGTGCTCGGGGGTGGTTGGCCGAGAATGCCCGCCTTTTCTCCCATGCCTGTACTACCGATGGCTGTAGAGTAGACTGGGAGTGTGAGGATGACTGGGAAGGTGGTGCTGTGGGTGGAATTACACAAGGTCTCTGGGAGGAAGCCAAACCAGCTGTGCGTGAGCTGGAGGAAGAGGCAACACGAGCTGAAGAGGTGGTAGCTGCCGCTGTTGGTTGGCCTACATCTTCAGTGTGTTTCTGTAACTCCACCGCGTGCCTGGTCCGCACATATTTCCACATATTTGTGGTATTGAGGTTGCTGACATTTTTCCCTCTTTTTACTTTATGATGACACAGCTTGCATTTGACAAAACAAATGTCATCTGCAACTGTGTCAAAAAAGGACCAGGCACTGCAAGTCTTGGGAGCGCCCTTTTTGGCTTTGGAAAGAGACAGGCTCCTAACGGATGCCAAAGTGGAGGCTACAGGCTCCGCAGTCTTCCCCCTCCCTCTCCCTCTTTGGCCCGTAAGAGGAAGCTCTTCCTCTGAGCTGCTCCCACCACCTTCCTGTTCCTCACGCCACGATGGGTCAAGGACCTCATCATCTCCACTACCCTCTGCCACCAACTGCTCCTCCTGGGTAGTCTCAGCAGCACAGTACGCACGAGAAAGCGGCACCTGAGTTTCATCATCAGATGCGTACTGCGCTGTGGTCACCGGAGGCACTGGCCCACCTGCCTCTTCAGAGTCAGAGAGAAAAAGGTGTTGGGCATCACTGCACACTGCCTCTTCTTCCATTTCTCCAATGCTGCTTGGCTGGCCCCCTGTTTCCAAGCCAAGAGATTCAGAGAACAGAAGTAGAGACGGCTCCTGTCCTGGGCTCTCTGACTGCCTGGCCAATTTGGCAGGTGGTGAAGAGACAGATGGCTGCTCTCCAGTGCTCTGTGCCTGAGAGGATGTGGCACTAACTGAAGTCGATGCCGAGGCGTTAGCTGCCATCCACCCGACAACGGCTTCAATTTGGTCTTCACGCAGCAGCGGTGCACGGCGCTCTCCGACAAAGCTGCGCATGAAGGACTGTTCCCTGCTGAAACTGAGTGACGACGAGTCACCGGCGCCCGCAGCAGGCACAGAATCACCACGTCCTCTCCCTGCTCCTCTCCCTGCTCCGCGCCCACGCCCACGTGCCTTACTCCCTGCCCTCTTCATCTTGGTTGACAGATAAAGATAAGCAGAAAAGTACTAAGGCCTTAGTGTGCTTATTCCTGTAATGCTCCTCCTAACAGGTGTAAGAAACACTAATGTTGTAAATTGTGGACTAAACTTTATTATTTTTCAAATGTGGCCTACACAAGTGTTAAGTTGTGTTTGGTAAACGGCGCTGCAAGGCCCCAAAAAAAACCTCTAGGTTATCCTATGTAGTGTTTTTCCACAATTGAGCTGGAGACTGGTGGAAAGACACTAATAGGAATTTTTTTTTTTTCAAATTTTAAACAGGCTGCACTATTTCAAAAAAATAATAAAAATATATATACACACTAAGAAGGTGAATACACACCCGCGCTACGTCCTACGTTGCTACCAAGAAATAACACTACTAATATACAAGTTCTAGTTATTATTACCTGCTTTAACAGATGGAATGGGGCGGATAGTTTTGATAGTGGCACAGGTCAGATTTAAAAAAATGCTGCGGATGTTTTCACTAGTGGAAAAAAGTAAGGACATTAACGTTGATATTTCAAAACTACAGCATTCATATTTATAGTGTCTACCGAATAAAAAATAGTTTACTCAAGATAGCGGCTTGACGAGAAAAGAGATAACCTATATGTCATCACTAATTAAATAGTGCAATCTCTACTGAAAAAATGGTGCAGTCAGGATAGCAGCTTGACAAAAAACATAACCTGTTTGTCACCATTAATGAATAGCACAATCTCTTGCAGTTATACGGTATTCAATATTACATACCTCTTCCTGAGGTTGAACAGGTTATGTTTTTTGTCAAGCTGCTATCCTGACTGCACCATTTTTTCAGTAGAGATTGCACTATTTAATTAGTGATGACATATAGGTTATCTCTTTTCTCGTCAAGCCGCTATCTTGAGTAAACTATTTTTTATTCGGTAGACACTATAAATATGAATGCTGTAGTTTTGAAATATCAACGTTAATGTCCTTACTTTTTTCCACTAGTGAAAACATCCGCAGCATTTTTTTAAATCTGACCTGTGCCACTATCAAAACTATCCGCCCCATTCCATCTGTTAAAGCAGGTAATAATAACTAGAACTTGTATATTAGTAGTGTTATTTCTTGGTAGCAACGTAGGACGTAGCGCGGGTGTGTATTCACCTTCTTAGTGTGTATATATATTTTTATTATTTGCTGTTTACCCTATTCGTGATATAGGGCTTTCACCCGCTGCAGTCCATTTTTTCCATACGTAACAGCGCCGCTATTCTTTACTATTTTTTACTATTTCAAAAAAAGGAAAATTTTTCTCAAGGTATGAGCCAGTAACGAACCCTGAGCTGAATCCAACCGGCTATGGCTGCACACAGACTACAGGGCGAGCTGGGCTCACACGGAGACCGTGCAGACAGCCGTAAACGGCGCTGCAAGGCCAAAAAACCCTCCTCTAGGTTATCCTATATAGTGTTTTTCCACTATTTAGCTGGATACGAGTGGAAAGACACTTATAGGATTTTTTTTTTGTCAAATTTTAAACAGGCTGCACTATTTGAAAAAAAAGGAAAATTTTTCGCAAGGTATGAGCCAGTAACGAACCCTGAGCTGAATCCAACCGGCTATGGCTGCACACAGACTACAGGGCGAGCTGGGCTCACACGGAGACCGTGCAGACAGCCGTAAACGGCGCTGCAAGGCCAAAAAACCCTCCTCTAGGTTATCCTATATAGTGTTTTTCCACTATTTAGCTGGATACGAGTGGAAAGACACTAATAGGAATTTTTTTTTTCAAATTTTAAACAGGCTGCACTATTTGAAAAAAAGGAAAATTTTTCTCAAGGTATGAGCCAGTAACGAACCCTGAGCTGAATCCAACCGGCTATGGCTGCACACAGACTACAGGGCGAGCTGGGCTCACACGGAGACCGTGCAGACAGCCGTAAACGGCGCTGCAAGGCCCAAAAACCCCCCTCTAGGTTATCCTATATAGTGTTTTTCCACAATTTAGCTGGATACGAGTGGAAAAACACTAATAGGAAATTTGAGAAAAAATGTGCAGCAGGCTGCACTAAGAGCAAAAAAGAACAACTGTGTGAGGCAGTGTGAACCCCCCCTGAGCTGAATACAACCGGGTATATGGCTGCACACAGACTACAGAGTGAGCTGCACACACACACACACACAGAGACCTTGCAGAACGCTGTTAAAACAGCGCTGCAAGGCAAGAGCAAGGTGAACAGTGAAGAACACACAGCGTTTTGCTAAATTAGCCTTTGGAAAGGAAAATAAAGCAATTAGCAAGCTCAACTGGCCCTCAGTTAGAACACAGCGTCCTGTCCCTAACTGAAATCACAGCAGAGTGAGCGCAAAATGGCGGCAGCGCTTTTTTATAGTGCAGAGTGACATCATTTCAGCAGCCAATCCCAGCCTTGCCAGTACTTACATGCCCACCATGCTAAACAGGATGTGCCCACACTTTCATTCATTCCTCATTGGCTGCTGCGTTCAATTTGAATTCTGGGAACTTCCGATTCCGGTATCCGATACGCGGGAAGTATCGGAATTCAGTATCGGAATTCCGATACCGCAAATATCGGCCGATACCCGATACTTGCGGTATCGGAATGCTCAACACTAGCTATGACGTTTAAACCCACTTGTGACTTGTGCTTCACAGATTTCTTTGGACTTTTGTTCAAACATGGAAGTGGTTTTCATTTGTATTTTTGAACAAAGACAATATAATTTTCGTAGTCATAGCTTCAGTGGCTTTTATTGGCACACAGCCCCCCCAGCTATGCCCCTGAGGTTCTGCACTGTGGGAACGAAACACTAGATTTGTTTTGCCTTGTGGACATGCTGATGTAAAGAGCTGATGGAAAACTTTTTCTAAAAGTCATTACAAATGCATAAGAATTTAGATATCTCCAAGGGCTCTTTTGATTTTTACTTCCTTTTAATATGGATTTCCAATTTAGCAGACCTCCTATCCATTACTAGTATTAAATGAACTTAAAAGTGAAAATCAGTTCCTGATGAGAGAATATGTAGAAAGGAATGTGAATAATGGCATACACTGGCCTCATTATGTAATATATAATCAATATTTACTAGTAGTGCACGACCAATATTACCAATAATACCACTGTATAAGGATAAATAATGCCACATTATGACCACATAATACAACCACAAAGTGCAAAATAATGTCACCATACCGATCATTAACATGACTGTACTAAGAGCAATATTACATTCAAAGCTGCAATATGCGAGACAAATCATCAGACTAAAACAAAAGAACACCACCATACTGATTAATAATCAAAAGTATTGTACAAGACTGATAATACCATCATACAGTGACCAAGTAGTGGTAGATATCAGTTCCACACAGGTCGTCTGCAAACCATAGACGGTGCATTGAATATAAAACGTCTACCCACATGCCAGGTTTTTGTCATGTGAAAAAATCATACCAAAATAATCATTTAAGAACTTTTTCCGCCTTTAATGTCACCTATAATCTGTACAATAAATTGAAAAACAAACTGAAATATTTTGGGTGAAAAGGAAAAATAAAGAACTCAAATTATGTGGTTGCATAAATATGCACACCCCGAAACTAATACTTTGTTGAAATACCCATTGAATTTATGACAGCATCCAAATCTGTCAGATTGTGACAGCATTGCATGTGTACAGCGCCCTCTTAAGGTCATCTCACAGATTTACAATTGGATTGGATTCAGGTCTGGCTGTGGCTGAGCCATTCCAAAATTTTTGTATCCAGCCCATAGATCTTAACAGTTCAATTATATATAAGGAAAACATGGATTTCTATGGAATTAGACATCCGATCAAGGTATCATTTTATTCAACTTTGTACAAACTGCATGTGCATGTTGGCGGCTTAGGAAGGTTGATCCTACTGACAGATTTCCTTTAACATGAGTTTAAATGTGATTAGCTAATTCTGAACACAACCACATCCTCAATTATAAGAATATGTAATCCTACAAAAAGAGGGAAACTATTTGAAGATGAAATATCATCATTATTATTTCAAAAAAGAACATAAAAGACTAAAGAAGTATAAGGGATAAGTGTTGCAAGAAAAAGGTCCTATTGTACAGCTGGATATTATTGAATAGATACATGATCATACAATATGGCAGTATCAAGAAAAAGTGCAAGTGCGTTTGTAAAAATATAAGTAGTTTGACACCAAACAGCATAAGTAAAGGTAACTTTCAAGTGAAAAAACAACAAAACATTGGAGTCAATCTAAATAATTTTGCAAGCTGATATAAAAAGATAATATTATTATTTATCATTATTTATTACTATAGCGCCATTTATTCCATGTAAATATGACAAGGGGTATACATAATAAGTGCAATAAGGAGGAGAGAGGACTCTGCCCGCAAAGGCTGACAGCCTGCAGTGGATGGGATAGTATAGAAATGGTGAGGGTAGAGCTGGTCATGCAGTGGTATGGTGGATTGGGGGGTTACTGTAGGTTGTAGGCTTATCGGAAGAGGTAGATCTTCAGGTTCCTTTTGAAGGTAGTTGAGAGTCTGATATGTTGGGATAGAGAGTTCCAGAGTAGGTGGGATGCATGGAAGAAATCTCGTATGCCATTTTAGGAAGAGGTAGATCTTCAGGTTCCTTTTGAAGGTAGTTGAGAGTCTGATATGTTGGGATAGAGAGTTCCAGAGTAGGTGGGATGCATGGGAGAAATCTCGTATGCCATTTTAGGAAGAGGAGATCAGAAGGGAGCAGAGAAGGAAGTCTTGTGAGGATCGGAGGTTGCCTGCAGGTAAGTACCAGAAGACTAGATCACTGATGTATGGAGGCAATGGGTTGTGGATGGCTTTGTATGCCATGATTAGGGTTTTGAACTAGAGTCCCTGGGCAATGGGGAGCCAGTGAATGGATTGACAGAGGGGAGAGGCTGGGAAATAGTGGGGGGGACAGGAGCGTTAGTTGGGCAGCAGAGTTTAGGATAGACTGGAGGGGTGCAAGAGTGTTAGAAGGGAGGCCACAGAGCTGGAGGTTGAAGTAGTCAAAGCAGGAGATGATGAGGGCATGCACTAGAGGTTTTGCCGATTCATGGTTGAAGAATGTTTGGATCTGGAAAATATCTTTGAATTGGAGCCAGTAGGAAGTGGAAAGGGCTGGGATATCTGGTTTGAAGGAGAGTTCAGAGTCAAGAGTAACCCCGAGGCAGCGAACTTGCGGGACTGGGGAGAGAGAGCAATCATTGACTTTGATGGCTATGTCTGTTGGAGGTGGTTGAATGAGATGGGGGAAAGATGATGAATTCTCTTTTATCCATGTTAAGTTTTAGAAATCCAGCAGAGTAGAAGGATGAAATAGCAGACAGACATTGTGGGATTTTGGTAATTAACGAGGTGATATTGGGTCCAGAGAGATAGATCTGTGTGTCATCAGCATAGAGGTGATACTGAAAGCCATGGGACTAGATGGAGAAGGCAGGCGTCCTAGAACTGAACCTTGGGGGACACCGATGGATAAGGAACGAGAAGAGATGGTGTGTAAATGGAAGACACTGAATGTCCAGTCAGTTAGGCATGAATAGATCCAAGATAGGGCCGATTCTGTGATGCTAAAAGATGAGAGAATCTGTATTAAGAGGGAATGGTCCACAGTGTCAAAGGCAGAGAGCAGATCTAGTAGGTGGAGGGCAGAGTAGCGTCCCTTGGATTTGGCAGTTAGTAGATCATTGGTGACTTTAGTCAGGGCATATATTTCAGAGGAGGTATTATAAACCACATATAATAATTTAAACAATTTAGATGGCCCTTAACCCCTTTACCCCCAAGGGTGGTTTGCACGTTAATGACCAGGCCAATTTTTACAATTCTGACCACTGTCCCTTTATGAGGTTATAACTCCGAAACGCTTCAACGGATCCTGGTGATTCTGACATTGTTTTCTCGTGACATATTGTACTTCATGATAGTGGTAAAATTTCTTTGATAGTACCTGCGTTTATTTGTGAAAAAAACGGAAATTTGGCGAAAATTTTGAAAATTTCGCAATTTTCAAACTTTGAATTTTTATGCAATTAAATCACAGAGATATGTCACACAAAATACTTAATAAGTAACATTTCCCACATGTCTCCTTTACATCAGCATAATTTTGGAACCAATTTTTTTTTTGTTAGGGAGTTATAAGGGTTAAAAGTTGACCAGCAATTTCTCATTTTTACAACACCATTTTTTTTTAGGGACCACGTCTCATTTGAAGTCATTTTGAGGGGTCTATATGATAGAAAATGCCCAAGTGTGACACCATTCTAAAAACTGCACCCCTCAAGGTGCTCAAAACCACATTCAAGAAGTTTATTAACCCTTCAGGTGTTTAATAGGAATTTTTGGAATGTTTAAATAAAAATGAACATTTAACTTTTTTACACAAAAAATTTACTTCAGCTCCAATTTGTTTTATTTTACCAAGGGTAACAGGAGAAATTGGACCCAAAAAGTTGTTGTCCAATTTGTCCTGAGTACGCTGATACCCCATATGTGGCAGTAAACCACTGTTTGGGCGCATGGGAGAGCTCGGAAGGGAAGGAGCGCTATTTGACTTTTCAATGCAAACTTGACAGGAATTGAGATGGGACGCCATGTTGCGTTTGGAGAGCCACTGATGTGCCTAAACATTGAAACCCCCCACAAGTGACACCATTTTGGAAAGTAGACCCCCTAAGGAACTTATCTGGATGTGTGGTGAGCACTTTGACCCACCAAGTGCTTCACAGAAGTTTATAATGCAGAACCGTAAAAATAAAAAATCATATTTTTTCACAAAAATTATATTTTTGCCCCCAATTTTTTATTTTTCCAAGGGTAAGAGAAGAAATTGGACCTCAAAAGTTGTTGTCCAATTTGTCCTGAGTACGCTGATACCCCATATGTGGCAGTAAACCACTGTTTGGGCGCATGGGAGAGCTCGGAAGGGAAGGAGCGCAGTTTGACTTTTCAATGCAAAATTGACAGAAATTGAGATGGGACGCCATGTTGCGTTTGGAGAGCCACTGATGTGCCTAAACATTGAAACCCCCCACAAGTGACACCATTTTGGAAAGTAGACCCCCTAAGGAACTTATCTAGAGGTGTGGTGAGCACTTTGACCCACCAAGTGCTTCACAGAAGTTTATAATGCAGAACCGTAAAAATAAAAAATCATATTTTTTCACAAAAATTATATTTTTGCCCCCAATTTTTTATTTTTCCAAGGGTAAGAGAAGAAATTGGACCTCAAAAGTTGTTGTCCAATTTGTCCCGAGTACGCTGATACCCCATATGTGGCAGTAAACCACTGTTTGGGCGCATGGGAGAGCTCGGAAGGGAAGGAGCGCCGTTTGACTTTTCAATGCAAAATTGACAGGAATTGAGATGGGACGCCATGTTGCGTTTGGAGAGCCACTGATGTGCCTAAACATTGAAACCCCCCACAAGTGACACCATTTTGGAAAGTAGACCCCCTAAGGAACTTATCTGGATGTGTGGTGAGCACTTTGACCCACCAAGGGCTTCACAGAAGTTTATAATGCAGAGCCATAAAAATAAAACAAAATTTTTTTCCCACAAAAATTATTTTTTAGCCCCCAGTTTTGTATTTTCTCTAGGGTAAGAGGAGAAATTGGACCACAAAAGTTGTTGTCCAATTTGTCCTGAGTACGCTGATACCCCATATGTGGGGGGGAACCACTGTTTGGGCGCATGGGAGGGTTCGGAAGGGAAGGAGCGCCATTTGGAATGCAGACTTAGATGGAATGGTCTGCAGGCGTCACATTGCGTTTGCAGAGCCCCTAATGTACCTAAACAGTAGAAACCCCCCACAAGTGACACCATTTTGGAAAGTAGACCCCCTAAGGAACTCATCTTGATGTGTTGTGAGAGCTTTGAACCCCCAAGTATTTCACTACAGTTTATAACGCAGAGCCATGCAAATAAAAAATATTTTTTTTTCCACAAAAATTATATTTTAGCCCCCAGTTTTGTATTTTTCCAAGGTTAGCAGGAGAAATTGGACCCTAAATGTTGTTGTCCAATTTGTCCTGAGTACGCTGATACCCGATATGTGGGGGGGAACCACCGTTTGGGCGCATGGGAGGGCTCGGAAGGGAAGGAGCATCATTTGGAATGCAGACTTAGATGGATTGGTCTGCAGGCGTCACATTGCGTTTGCAGAGCCCCTAATGTACCTAAACAGTAGAAACCCCCCACAAGTGACCCCATATTGGAAACTAGACCCCTCAATGAACTTATCTAGATGTGTTGTGAGAACTTTGAACCCCCAAGTGTTTCACTACAGTTTATAACGCAGAGCCGTGAAAATAAAAAATCTTTTTGTTTTCCCACAAAAATTATTTTTTAGCCCCCAGTTTTGTATTTTCCCAAGGGTAACAGGAGAAATTGGTCCACAAAAGTTGTTGTCCAATTTGTCCTGAGTACGCTGATACCCGATATGTGGGGGGGAACCACCGTTTGGGCGCATGGGAGGGCTCGGAAGGGAAGGAGCATCATTTGGAATGCAGACTTAGATGGATTGGTCTGCAGGCATCACATTGCGTTTGCAGAGCCCCTAATGTACCTAAACAGTAGAAACCCCCCACAAGTGACCCCATATTGGAAACTAGACCCCTCAATGAACTTATCTAGATGTGTTGTGAGAACTTTGAACCCCCAAGTGTTTCACTACAGTTTATAACGCAGAGCCGTGAAAATAAAAAATCTTTTTGTTTTCCCACAAAAATTATTTTTTAGCCCCCAGTTTTGTATTTTCCCAAGGGTAACAGGAGAAATTGGTCCACAAAAGTTGTTGTCCAATTTGTCCTGAGTACGCTGATACCCCATATGTTGGGGTAAACCCCTGTTTGGGCACACAGGAGAGCTCGGAAGGGAAGGAGCACTGTTTTACTTTTTCAACGCAGAATTGGCTGGAATTGAGATCGGACGCCATGTCGTGTTTGGAGAGCCCCTGATGTGCCGAAACAGTGGAAACCCCCCAATTATAACTGAAACCCTAATCTAAACACACCCCTAACCCTAATTCCAACGGTAACCCTAACCACACCTCTAACCCTGACACACCCCTAACCCTAATCCCAACCCTATTCCCAACTGTAAATGTAATCTAAACCCTAACCCTAACTTTAGCCCCAACCCTAACTGTAGCCCCAACCCTAACCCTAACCCTAATCCTAGCCCTAACCCTAGCCCTAACCCTAGCCCTAACCCTAGCCCTAACCCTAGCCCTAACCCTAGCCCTAGCCCTAGCCCTAACCCTAGCCCTAACCCTAGCCCTAACCCTAGCCCTAACCCTAGCCCTAACCCTAGCCCTAGCCCTAACCCTAGCCCTAACCCTAGCCCTAATGGGAAAATGGAAATAAATACATTTTTTTTTATTTTTCCCTAACTAAGGGGGTGATGAAGGGGGGTTTGATTTACTTTTATAGCGAGTTTTTTAGCGGATTTTTATGATTGGCAGCCGTCACACACTGAAAGACCCTTTTTATTGCAAAAAATATTTTTTGCAATACCACATTTTGAGAGCTATAATTTTTCCATATTTTGGTCCACAGAGTCATGTGAGGTCTTGTTTTTTGCGGGACGAGTTGACGTTTTTATTGAAAACATTTTTGGGCACGTGACATTTTTTTATCGCTTTTTATTCCGATTTTTGTGAGGAAGAATGACCAAAAGCCAGCTATTCATGAATTTCTATTGGGGGAGGCGTTTATACCGTTCCGCGTTTGGTAAAATTGATAAATCAGTTTTATTCTTCGGGTCAGTACGATTACAGCGATACCTCATTTATATCATTTTTTTATGGTTTGGTGCTTTTATACGATAAAAACTATTTTACAGAAAAAATAATTATTTTTGCATCACTTTATTCTCAGGACTATAAGTTTTTTATTTTTTTGCTGATGATGCTGTATGGCGGCTCTTTTTTTGCGGGACAATATGACGCTTTCAGCGGTACCATGGTTATTTATATCTGTCCTTTTGATCGCGTGTTATTCCACTTTTTGTTCGGCGGTATGATAATAAAGCGTTGTTTTTTGCCTCGTTTTTTTTTTTTTTTTCTTACGGTGTTTACTGAAGGGGTTAACTAGTGGGCCAGTTTTATAGGTCGGGCCGTTACGGACGCGGCGATACTAAATATGTGTACTTTTATTGGTTTTTTTTTTTTATTTAGATGAAGAAATGTATTTATGGGAATAATATTTTTTTTTTTTTTTCATTATTTTGGAATATTTTTTTTTATTTTTTTTACACATTTGGAAATTTTTTTTTTTACTTTTTTACTTTGTCCCAGGGGGGGACATCACAGATCAGTGATCTGACAGTTTGCACAGCACTCTGTCAGATCACTGATCTGATAGGAGTGCAGGCTGCTTCACAGTGCCTGCTCTGAGCAGGCTCTGTGAAGCCACCTCCCTCCCTGCAGGACCCGGATCCGCGGCCATCTTGGATCCGGGGCTCGAGCAGGGAGGGAGGTGAGGAGACCCTCGCAGCAACGCGATCACATCGCGTTGCTGCGGGGGGCTCAGGGAAGCCCGCAGGGAGCCCCCTCCCTGCGCGGTGCTTCCCTGTACCGCCGGCACATCGCGATCATCTTTGATCGCGGTGTGCCAGGGGTTAATGTGCCGGGGGCGGTCCGTGACCGCTCCTGGCACATAGTGCCGGATGTCAGCTGCGATAAGCAGCTGACACCCGGCCGCGATCGGCCGCGCTCCCCCCGTGAGCGCGGCCGATCGGCTATGACGTACTATCCCGTCCAGGGTCAGATAAGCCCAGGGCACCTCGACGGGATAGTACGTCTAAGGTCACAGAGGGGTTAAAGGAAAGGTGCCATCAAAAAAATTTTTTTTCAGAAATTGTAAAAATGTAAAGAATTAATGATTACATTTTCTTAAAAAATATTATCATTTGTTTATAATTTAGTAAAATATGAAAAATAATTTGAAAAGTTTTGGAATTTCCACTTTTCAACACTAGGGGGAGCAGCTGCTGAAATTTCAGAAAAACCTAGTGTACAAATAGCTCACATTACAGCACTGCAGTAATTATGGGCGGAGTCTGCTGACTTGTGTGATGTCTCCTCTCCTCCCCTTATGGGTGTTTGCTAAGGGATTAGAGAGAATGATATTCAGGAACCCAGTGAGCAGCCATTTTGTTGGTGACTGCAGAGTATGGCTGCCGTCACACTAGCAGTATTTGGTCAGTATTTTACCTCAGTATTTGTAAGCAAAAACCAGGAGTGGAACAAATAGAGGAAAAGTATAATAGAAACATATGCACCACTTCTGCATTTATCACCCACTCCTGGTTTCAGCTACAAATACTGAGGTAAAATACTGACCAAATACTGATAGTGGACGGCAGCCTTATACTGACAAGTAGACAGTCACCAAGGATGGCAGGCAGCAAGGATTCTGGGAGATATGTGGCGGAGGGAGCAGGGTGATAGCAGCACAGAGTATTTCAGGAGAGCAGTGTGCTGGTCTATGTGGGGGCCCCCTGTTTGGTGCGCAGAGCAGCCAGGGATTGTACATAGAGTGCTGTCTTTTATACACATGGATGGACCGTCTGCTCCACAGAAATCCAGGAAACATTTCTGCGGATTGATGGCCTGGTCTGATCCAGACTTTGCATGCAGACCCCATTCCCCTCCTCAGATCCTGTCTTCTCCATCCTGTCCTGGCAATGTGTGAAAGTGAGGCGACAGGTGAAGTACGGGGTGACGCTGGGAAGGAAATGTAGCCATATAGTAACGATAAAAATGAGACCCCTCTCTTCAGCTGCCTCACCAGCCTTCCCCTGACTGCACCTAACTGGAGGTCACGCTGTCCCCTCTATTACCCCAGACCCGCGTGCAGGTGCTCAACCAGAACCACCATAGAATGGGTCCGCTTTCTGAAGATAATACTGCCATAGTGTTCTCACATAATACCGCCATATAGATCACACATAATACCGCCAGTGTTCTCACATACCACCATATAGATCACACATAATACCGCCAGTGTTCTCACATACCACCATATGCTTCTCACATAATACCGCCATATAGATCACCCATAATGCCGCCACATAGATCTCACATGTATTGTAAATAAAGACTCGGCCAGAATAAAGTCCTTTATTAATCTTTTTTATACCATACCGAACGCATAATCCTCGACTCCCTCATCTCCCACAACAAAAATAATAAACCACAATGGGGAAAGACACGCAGGGGGGAGAGGAGTTAATAGGAGAGGATTAGATACTGACTGCTGAGCCGTGTATCTAATCCTGTCCTGTGTGATACTGTGCTGCGCCGTGTATCTAATCCTATCTTGTGTGATACTGTACACAGGACAGGATTAGCTACACAGGACTAGATTAGCTACACAGGACAGAGGTAGCAGTGGTAGATGGTATATAGAGGCAGGCAGCAGTGGTAGATGGTATAAAGAGGCAGGCAGCAGAGGTAGATGGTGTATAGAGGCAGGCAGCAGTGGTAGATGGTGTATAGAGGCAGGCAGCAGTGGTAGGTGGTATACAGAGGCAGGTAGCGGTGCTATACAAAGGCAGGTAGCGGTGCTATACAGAGGCAGGTAGCGGTGCTATACAGAGGCAGGCAGCAGTGGTAGATGGTGTATAGAGGCAGGCAGCAGTGGTAGGTGGTATACAGAGGCAGGTGGCGGTGCTATACAAAGGCAGGTAGCGGTGCTATACAGAGGCAGGTAGCGGTGCTATACAGAGGCAGGCAGCAGTGGTAGATGGTATATAGAGGCAGGCAGCAGTGTTAGGTGGCATACAGAGGCAGGTAGCGGTGGTATACAGAGGCAGGCAGCAGTAGTAGATGGTATATAGAGGCAGGCAGCAGTGGTAGGTGGTATACAGAGGCAGGTAGCGGTGGTATACAGAGGCAGGTAGCGGTGGTATACAGAGGCAGGTAGCGGTGGTATACAGAGGCAGGTAGCAGTGGTATACAGAGGCAGGTAGCGGTGGTAGGTGGTATATAGAGGCTGGTAGCAGTGGTAGGTGATATATAGGGGCTGGTAGCAGTGGTAGGTGGTATATAGGGGCTGGTAGCAGTGGTATATAGGGGCAGGTAGCAGTGGTATATAGGGGCAGGTAGCAGTGGTATATAGGGGCAGGTAGCAGTGGTATATAGGAGCAGGTAGCAGTGGTATATAGGGGCTGGTAGCAGTGGTATATAGGAGCAGGTAGCAGTGGTATATAGGGGCAGGTAGCAGTGGTATATAGGGGCAGGTAGCAGTGGTATATAGGGGCAGGTAGCAGTGGTATATAGGGGCTGGCAGCAGTGGTATATAGTGGCAGATAGCAGTGGTATATAGGGGCAGGTAGCAGTGGTATATAGGGGCTGGTAGCAGTGGTATATAGGGGCAGGTAGCAGTGGTATATAGGGGCTGGTAGCAGTGGTATATAGGAGCAGGTAGCAGTGGTATATAGGGGCTGGTAGCAGTGGTATATAGGGGCTGGTAGCAGTGGTATATAGGGGCAGGTAGCAGTGGTATATAGGGGCAGGTAGCAGTGGTATATAGGGGCTGGTAGCAGTGGTATATAGGGGCTGGTAGCAGTGGTATATAGGGGCTGGTAGCAGTGGTATATAGGGGCTGGTAGCAGTGGTATATAGGGGCTGGTAGCAGTGGTATATAGGGGCAGGTAGCAGTGGTATATAGGGGCTGGTAGCAGTGGAATATAGGAGCAGGTAGCAGTGGTATATAGGGGCTGGTAGCAGTGGTATATAGGGGCTGGTAGCAGTGGTATATAGGGGCAGGTAGCAGTGTATAGGGGCAGGTAGCAGTGGTATATAGGGGCTGGTAGCAGTGGTATATAGGGGCTGGTAGCAGTGGTATATAGGGGCTGGTAGCAGTGGTATATAGGGGCTGGTAGCAGTGGTATATAGGGGCAGGTAGCAGTGGTATATAGGGGCAGGTAGCAGTGGTATATAAGGGCTGGTAGCAGTGGTATATAGGGGCTGGTAGCAGTGGTATATAGGGGCAGGTAGCAGTGGTATATAGGGGCAGGTAGCAGTGGTATATAGGGACAGGTAGCAGTGGTATATAGGGGCAGGTAGCAGTGGTATATAGGGGCTGGTAGCAGTGGTATATAGGGGCTGGTAGCAGTGGTATATAGGGGCAGGTAGCAGTGGTATATAGGGGCAGGTAGCAGTGGTATATAGGGGCTGGTAGCAGTGGTATATAGGGGCTGGTAGCAGTGGTATATAGGGGCAGGTAGCAGTGGTATATAGGGGCTGGTAGCAGTGGTATATAGGGGCAGGTAGCAGTGGTATATAAGGGCTGGTAGCAGTGGTATATAGGGGCTGTTAGCAGTGGTATATAGGGGCAGGTAGCAGTGGTATATAGGGGCTGGTAGCAGTGGTATATAAGGGCTGGTAGCAGTGGTATATAGGGGCTGGTAGCAGTGGTATATAGGAGCAGGTAGCAGTGGTATATAGGGGCAGGTAGCAGTGGTATATAGGGGCAGGTAGCAGTGGTATATAGGGGCTGGTAGCAGTGGTATATAGGGACAGGTAGCAGTGGTATATAGGAGCAGGTAGCAGTGGTATATAGGAGCAGGTAGCAGTGGTATATAGGGGCAGGTAGCAGTGGTATATAAGGGCAGGTAGCAGTGGTATATAGCGGCAGGTAGCAGTGGTATATAGGGGCAGGTAGCAGTGTTATATAGGGGCAGTTAGAAGTGGTATATAGGGGCAGGTACCAGTGGTATATAGGGGCTGGTAGCAGTGGTATATAGGGGCAGGTAGCAGTGGTATATAGGGGCAGGTAGCAGTGTTATATAGGGGCAGTTAGAAGTGGTATATAGGGGCAGGTACCAGTGGTATATAGGGGCAGGTAGCAGTGGTATATAGGGGCTGGTAGCAGTGGTATATAAGGGTAGGTAGCAGTGGTATATAGGAGCAGGTAGCAGTGGTATATAGGAGCAGGTAGCAGTGGTATATAAGGGCTGGTAGCAGTGGTATATAAGGGCAGGTAGCAGTGGTATATAGGAGCAGGTAGCAGTGGTATATAGGAGCAGGTAGCAGTGGTATATAGGGGCAGGTAGCAGTGGTATATAGGGGCAGGTAGCAGTGGTATATAGGAGCAGGTAGCAGTGGTATATAGGAGCAGGTAGCAGTGGTATATAGGGGCAGGTAGCAGTGGTATATAGGGACAGGTAGCAGTGGTATATAGGGGCAGGTAGCAGTGGTATATAGGGGCTGGTAGCAGTGGTATATAGGGACAGGTAGCAGTGGTATATAGGAGCAGGTAGCAGTGGTATATAGGAGCAGGTAGCAGTGGTATATAGGGGCAGGTAGCAGTGGTATATAAGGGCAGGTAGCAGTGGTATATAGGGGCAGGTAGCAGTGGTATATAGGGGCAGGTAGCAGTGTTATATAGGGGCAGTTAGAAGTGGTATATAGGGGCAGGTACCAGTGGTATATAGGGGCAGGTAGCAGTGGTATATAGGGGCAGGTAGCAGTGTTATATAGGGGCAGTCAGAAGTGGTATATAGGGGCAGGTACCAGTGGTATATAGGGGCAGGTAGCAGTGGTATATAGGGGCTGGTAGCAGTGGTATATAAGGGTAGGTAGCAGTGGTATATAGGAGCAGGTAGCAGTGGTATATAGGAGCAGGTAGCAGTGGTATATAAGGGCTGGTAGCAGTGGTATATAAGGGCAGGTAGCAATGGTATATAGGAGCAGGTAGCAGTGGTATATAGGAGCAGGTAGCAGTGGTATATAGGGGCAGGTAGCAGTGGTATATAGGGGCAGGTAGCAGTGGTATATAGGAGCAGGTAGCAGTGGTATATAGGAGCAGGTAGCAGTGGTATATAAGGGCTGGTAGCAGTGGTATATAAGGGCAGGTAGCAGTGGTATATAGGAGCAGGTAGCAGTGTTATATAGGAGCAGGTAGCAGTGGTATATAGGAGCAGGTAGCAGTGGTATATAGGAGCAGGTAGCAGTGGTATATAGGAGCAGGTAGCAGTGGTATATAAGGGCTGGTAGCAGTGGTATATTGGGGCAGGTAGCAGTGGTATATAGGAGCAGGTAGCAGTGGTATATAGGGGCTGGAAGCAGTGGTATATAAGGGCAGGTAGCAGTGGTATATAGGAGCAGGTAGCAGTGGTATATACGAGCAGGTAGCAGTGGTATACAAGGGCTGGTAGCAGTGGTATATAGGGACAGGTAGCAGTGGTATATAGGGGCAGGTAGCAGTGGTATATAGGGACAGGTAGCAGTGGTATATAAGGGCTGGTAGCAGTGGTATATAGGGACAGGTAGCAGTGGTATATAGGGGCAGGTAGCAGTGGTATATAAGGGCTGGTAGCAGTGGTATATTGGAGCAGGTAGCAGTGGTATATAAGGGCTGGTAGCAGTGGTATATAGGTACAGGTAGCAGTGGTATATAAGGGTTGGTAGCAGTGGTATATAGGGGCAGGTAGCAGTGGTATATAAGGGCTGGTAGCAGTGGTATATAGGAGCAGGTAGCAGTGGTATATAAGGGCTGGTAGCAGTGGTATATAGGTACAGGTAGCAGTGGTATATAAGGGTTGGTAGCAGTGGTATATAGGAGCAGGTAGCAGTGGTATATAAGGGCTGGTAGCAGTGGTATATAGGGACAGGTAGCAGTGGTATATAGGGGCAGGTAGCAGTGGTATATAGGAGCAGGTAGCAGTGGTATATAGGAGCAGGTAGCAGTGGTATATAGGAGCAGGTAGCAGTGGTATATAGGGACAGGTAGCAGTGGTATATAGGGGCAGGTAGCAGTGGTATATAGGAGCAGGTAGCAGTGGTATATACGAGCAGGTAGCAGTGGTATACAAGGGCTGGTAGCAGTGGTATATAGGGACAGGTAGCAGTGGTATATAGGGGCAGGTAGCAGTGGTATATAGGGACAGGTAGCAGTGGTATATAAGGGCTGGTAGCAGTGGTATATAGGAGCAGGTAGCAGTGGTATATAAGGGCTGGTAGCAGTGGTACAGTTAGGGCCAGAAATATTTGGACAGTGACACAAGTTTTGTTATTTTAGCTGTTTACAAAAACATGTTCAGAAATAAAATTATATATGTAATATGGGCTGAAAGTGCACACTCCCAGCTGCAATATGATAGTTTCCACATCCAAATCGGAGAAAGGGTTTAGGAATCATAGCTCTGTAATGCATAGCGTCCTCTTTTTCAAGGGACCAAAAGTAATTGGACAATGGACTCTAAGGGCTGCAATTAACTCTGAAGGCGTCTCCCTCATTAACCTGTAATCAATGAAGTAGTTAAAAGGTCAGGGGTGGATTCCAGGTGTGTGGTTTTGCATTTGGAAGCTGTTGCTGTGAGCAGACAACATGCGGTCAAAGGAACTCTCAATTGAGGTGAAGCAGAACATCCTGAGGCTGAAAAAAAAGAAAAAATCCATCAGAGAGATAGCAGACATGCTTGGAGTAGCAAAATCAACAGTTGGGTACATTCTGAGAAAAAAGGAATTGACTGGTGAGCTTGGGAACTCAAAAAGGCCTGGGCGTCCACGGATGACAACAGTGGTGGATGGTCGCCGCATACTTAATTTGGTGAAGAAGAACCCATTCACAACATCAACTGAAGTCCAGAACACTCTCAGTGAAGTAGGTGTATCTGTCTCTAAGTCAACAGTAAAGAGAAAACTCCATGACAGTAAATACAAAGGGTTCACATCTAGATGCAAACCATTCATCAATACCAAAAATAGACAGGCCAGAGTTAAATTTGCAGAAAAACACCTCAAGAAGCCAGCTCAGTTCTGGAAAAGTATTCTATGGACAGATGAGACAAAGATCAACCTGTACCAGAATGATGGGAAGAAAAAAGTTTGGAGAAGAAAGGGAACGGCACATGATCCAAGGCACACCACATCCTCTGTAAAACATGGTGGAGGCAACGTGATGGCATGGGCATGCATGGCTTTCAATGGCACTGGGTCACTTGTGTTTATTGATGACATAAGAGCAGACAAGAGTAGCCGGATGAATTCTGAAGTGTACCGGGATATACTTTCAGCCCAGATTCAGCCAAATGCTGCAAAGTTGATTGGACGGCGCTTCATAGTACAGATGGACAATGACCCCAAGCATACAGCCAAAGCTACCCAGGAGTTCATGAGTGCCAAAAAGTGGAACATTCTGCAATGGCCAAGTCAATCTCCAGATCTAAACCCAATTGAGCATGCATTTCACTTGCTCAAATCCAGACTTAAGACGGAAAGACCCACAAACAAGCAAGACCTGAAGGCTGCGGCTGTAAAGGCCTGGCAAAGCATTAAGAAGGAGGAAACCCAGCGTTTGGTGATGTCCATGGGTTCCATACTTAAGGCAGTGATTGCCTCCAAAGGATTTGCAACAAAATATTGAAAATAAAAATATTTTGTTTGGGTTATGTTTATTTGTCCAATTACTTTTGACCTCCTAAAATGTGGAGTGTTTGTAAAGAAATGTGTACAATTCCTACATTTTCTATCAGATATTTTTGTTCAACCCTTCAAATTAAACGTTACAATCTGCACTTGAATTCTGTTGTAGAGGTTTCATTTCAAATCCAATGTGGTGGCATGCAGAGCCCAACTCGCGAAAATTGTGTCACTGTCCAAATATTTCTGGCCCTAACTGTATATAGGAGCAGGTAGCAGTGGTATATAAGGGCTGGTAGCAGTGGTATATAGGTACAGGTAGCAGTGGTATATAAGGGTTGGTAGCAGTGGTATATAGGAGCAGGTAGCAGTAGTATATAAGGGCTGGTAGCAGTGGTATATAGGGACAGGTAGCAGTGGTATATAGGGGCAGGTAGCAGTGGTATATAGGAGCAGGTAGCAGTGGTATATAGGAGCAGGTAGCAGTGGTATATAGGGACAGGTAGCAGTGGTATATAGGGGCAGGTAGCAGTGGTATATAGGAGCAGGTAGCAGTGGTATATAGGAGCAGGTAGCAGTGGTATATAAGGGCTGGTAGCAGTGGTATATAGGGACAGGTAGCAGTGGTATATAGGGGCAGGTAGCAGTGGTATATAAGGGCTGGTAGCAGTGGTATATAGGGACAGGTAGCAGTGGTATATAGGGGCAGGTAGCAGTGGTATATAAGGGCTGGTAGCAGTGGTATATAGGGACAGGTAGCAGTGGTATATAAGGGCTGGTAGCAGTGGTATATAGGGGCTGGTAGCAGTGGTATATAGGAGCAGGTAGCAGTGGTATATAAGGGCTGGTAGCAGTGGTATATAGGGGCTGGTAGCAGTGGTATATAGGAGCAGGTAGCAGTGGTATATAAGGGCTGGTAGCAGTGGTATATAGGGGCTGGTAGCAGTGGTATATAGGAGCAGGTAGCAGTGGTAGATGCATAAGAAAATAAAAACTCTGTACTTACCTTCAGTCCTCTTCCAGGAAGTGCTGAGTCATGTTCAGGGCAGAGCAGTGTGACGATCTCCCTGCTCTGAACAGGTCGGCAGTGAGCAGTGATTGCAGCCTGTGCTGTAATACTAAGTACAGGCTGCAATCACAGCTCCTGGCTGCAGATACTCACCCCGAACCTCTCTTCCCAGCAGCAGCTTCTCCCTGGCAACTCCTGCTATGATCGCACACACTGAGCTGTGTGTGCGATGACAGAGGAAAAAAACAAAATGGCCGCGATCTCCTCTCACAGCTGTGACGTAGCAGCCCAGTGGGCGTGCCCAAGTCACAGCTGAGAGGCAGGAGAAGCGGTCGGAGCCCGACTGTTGGCTCCTATGCCCATGGCTGCCGTAAGTGAGGTGTGCAAGTGTCGTGCCCAAACACTTACACCCACACTAATGAAAATGGCGGCCTCCAGTGGCAAAAGTAAAAATGAATAAATAAAAAAGTATTAAAGTAGTACATTTACTTTTGTATTAAAAATAATTGATTATATAATCAATAATTATTAATACAAAAACTAAAATCACGGCACCCTCCCTTTAAATACGGAACCATGAGATTAGAAAGTGCATGTGCGTCAAACTGACAACCATATATTTTAGTAACAATGACAGATGGAATCCCCTTGTAATGTATGCAGATGGCACATGTAGAAAAAAGAATCATAATTTTCAAATGAGCAATAAGAAAATAACCATAGCCATAGCATTAAATTCAAAGTTCATAAGTATTGTTACCAGGGTACACCAGGCCTGTACAAAGAGTACACCCCAGTTATAAGAAGGTATTCACATTTTTGCAGCCACATTACTTTACTTTTGTTATTGATAAGTTTGATCTGTGACTTATTTGCTTTTCCAATACTTTTCTTACACTTCCCCATTTCTATACAAACTATATAGTGGTATAACCAGCGCAAGGCATTCACAATGTCCTCTCTGTGCCCTGCACAGTCAGAGCATGCTCCTTTTGTGTCTCACACAGTAACAGTGCCTCCTCTGTGCCCTTACACAGTAAAAATGCTTCATCTGTGCCTCCACATGGTAATAATGCCCTCACCGCATGTGCTAATAGTAAAAATGCCCACCTGTGTCCCATATAGTAATAATGTCCCCCTGTGAATTCTTATGATAAAATGCTTTATCATAATCACCACTATTGGGCCTATTTATAATAGTAATAATGACCCCCTGTGCCTGGAAAAGAATAAAAATGACCAATACTCACCAAGCGATGATGAATTCATCCTCACTGCAGCATCTGGACCAGCATAGGTGGTGCTAGGTTTTCAAGTTATCGCAGCGGCGATACCCCTGTTGTAGCACCAGGTTCTTGCAGGCCACAGGCTTGGAGCAATCTGAGTATGTGACAGACTAAGGAACCACATGCTGAGGATGCAGATACTGAATCATTCTAATGTCGAGCCAGCCTATCTGGCCATTACCAGATGGCCAATCCATCCCTATCTACCACTGTAAATAGGCAACATACACTAGAGCAGAATGAACAATGTGCAGCGATATTCCTTTTTTGTGGAATACTGTTTTGCACTTTGAACTCTGGCACATTTAACTTTATTAGTCCCTCAATATGTTTGCAGCTAGTCATATGTAAGTAAAATTGAAATTATTAAACTCTCACTTTTGCACAGAATATTTCTATTTTTGTTAGTAACATAGTAACATAGTAACATAGTTAGTAAGGCCGAAAAAAGACATTTGTCCATCCAGTTCAGCCTATATTCCATCATAATAAATACCCAGATCTACGTCCTTCTACAGAACCTAATAATTGTATGATACAATATTGTTCTGCTCCAGGAAGACATCCAGGCCTCTCTTGAACCCCTCGACTGAGTTCGCCATCACCACCTCCTCAGGCAAGCAATTCCAGATTCTCACTGCCCTAACAGTAAAGAATCCTCTTCTATGTTGGTGGAAAAACCTTCTCTCCTCCAGACGCAAAGAATGCCCCCTTGTGCCCGTCACCTTCCTTGGTATAAACAGATCCTCAGCGAGATATTTGTATTGTCCCCTTATATACTTATACATGGTTATTAGATCGCCCCTCAGTCGTCTTTTTTCTAGACTAAATAATCCTAATTTCGCTAATCTATCTGGGTATTGTAGTTCTCCCATCCCCTTTATTAATTTTGTTGCCCTCCTTTGTACTCTCTCTAGTTCCATTATATCCTTCCTGAGCACCGGTGCCCAAAACTGGACACAGTACTCCATGTGCGGTCTAACTAGGGATTTGTACAGAGGCAGTATAATGCTCTCATCATGTGTATCCAGACCTCTTTTAATGCACCCCATGATCCTGTTTGCCTTGGCAGCTGCTGCCTGGCACTGGCTGCTCCAGGTAAGTTTATCATTAACTAGGATCCCCAAGTCCTTCTCCCTGTCAGATTTACCCAGTGGTTTCCCATTCAGTGTGTAATGGTGATATTGATTCCCTCTTCCCATGTGTATAACCTTACATTTATCATTGTTAAACCTCATCTGCCACCTTTCAGCCCAAGTTTCCAACTTATCCAGATCCATCTGTAGCAGAATACTATCTTCTCTTGTATTAACTGCTTTACATAGTTTTGTATCATCTGCAAATATCGATATTTTACTGTGTAAACCTTCTACCAGATCATTAATGAATATGTTGAAGAGAACAGGTCCCAATACTGACCCCTGCGGTACCCCACTGGTCACAGCGACCCAGTTAGAGACTATACCATTTATAACCACCCTCTGCTTTCTATCACTAAGCCAGTTACTAACCCATTTACACACATTTTCCCCCAGACCAAGCATTCTCATTTTGTGTACCAACCTCTTGTGCGGCACGGTATCAAACGCTTTGGAAAAATCGAGATATACCACGTCCAATGACTCACCGTGGTCCAGTCTATAGCTTACCTCTTCATAAAAACTGATTAGATTGGTTTGACAGGAGCGATTTCTCATAAACCCATGCTGATATGGAGTTAAACAGTTATTCTCATTGAGATAATCCAGAATAACATCCCTCAGAAACCCTTCAAATATTTTACCAACAATAGAGGTTAGACTTACTGGCCTATAATTTCCAGGTTCACTTTTAGAGCCCTTTTTGAATATTGGCACCACATTTGCTATGCGCCAGTCCTGCGGAACAGACCCTGTCGCTATAGAGTCACTAAAAATAAGAAATAATGGTTTATCTATTACATTACTTAGTTCTCTTAGTACTCGTGGGTGTATGCCATCCGGACCCGGAGATTTATCTATTTTAATCTTATTTAGCCGGTTTCGCACCTCTTCTTGGGTTAGATTGGTGACCCTTAATATAGGGTTTTCATTGTTTCTTGGGATTTCACCTAGCATTTCATTTTCCACCGTGAATACCGTGGAGAAGAAGGTGTTTAATATGTTAGCTTTTTCCTCGTCATCTACAACCATTCTTTCCTCACTATTTTTTAAGGGGCCTACATTTTCAGTTTTTATTCTTTTACTATTGATATAGTTGAAGAACAGTTTGGGATTAGTTTTACTCTCCTTAGCAATGTGCTTCTCTGTTTCCTTTTTGGCAGCTTTAATTAGTTTTTTAGATAAAGTATTTTTCTCCCTATAGTTTTTTAGAGCTTCAATGGTACCATCCTGCTTTAGTAGTGCAAATGCTTTCTTTTTACTGTTAATTGCCTGTCTTACTTCTTTGTTTAGCCACATTGGGTTTTTCCTATTTCTAGTCCTTTTATTCCCACAAGGTATAAACCGCTTACACTGCCTATTTAGGATGTTCTTAAACATTTCCCATTTATTATCTGTATTCTCATTTCTGAGGATATTGTCCCAGTCTACCAGATTAAGGGCATCTCTAAGCTGTTCAAACTTTGCCTTCCTAAAGTTCAATGTTTTTGTGACTCCCTGACAAGTCCCCCTAGTGAAAGACAGGTGAAACTGCACAATATTGTGGTCGCTATTTCCTAAATGCCCAACCACCTGCAGATTTGTTATTCTGTCAGGTCTATTAGATAGTATTAGGTCTAAAAGTGCTGCTCCTCTGGTTGGATTCTGCACCAATTGTGAAAGATAATTTTTCTTGGTTATTAGCAGAAACCTGTTGCCTTTATGGGTTTCACAGGTTTCTGTTTCCCAGTTAATATCCGGGTAGTTAAAGTCCCCCATAACCAGGACCTCATTATGGGTTGCAGCTTCATTTATCTGCTTTAGAAGTAGACTTTCCATGCTTTCTGTTATATTTGGGGGTTTGTAACAGACCCCAATGAGAATTTTGTTACCATTTTTCCCTCCATGAATTTCAACCCATATGGACTCGACATCCTCATTCCCTTCGCTAATATCCTCCCTTAAAGTGGATTTTAGACAAGACTTTACATAGAGACAAACCCCTCCTCCTCTCCGATTTTTACGATCCTTTCTAAACAGACTGTAACCCTGTAAGTTAACTGCCCAGTCATAGCTTTCATCTAACCATGTCTCGGTTATTCCCACTATGTCAAAGTTACCTGTAGATATTTCTGCTTCTAGTTCTTCCATCTTGTTTGTCAGGCTTCTGGCGTTTGCGAGCATGCAGTTTAGAGGATTTTGTTTTGTTCCAATCTCCTCACTGTGGATTGTTTTAGAAATGTTCTTACCTCCCTTCTGAGTATGTTTTCCTGGGTCGTCTTTGTTCGAGTCTAATGTTTTTCTTCCCGTCCCCTCTTCTTCTAGTTTAACGCCCTCCTGATGAGTGTAGCGAGTCTTCTGGCGAATGTGTGTTTCCCAGGTTTGTTGAGGTGTAGTCCGTCTCTGGCGAGGAGTCCATCATACCAGTAATTCACACCGTGGTCCAGGAATCCAAATCCTTGTTGTCTGCACCATCGTCTTAGCCAGTTGTTTGCATCAAGGATCCTGTTCCATCTCCTGGTGCCATGCCCGTCTACTGGAAGGATAGAAGAAAAAACTACCTGTGCATCCAGTTCCTTTACTTTCTTCCCCAACTCTTCAAAGTCCTTGCAGATTGTCGGTAGGTCCTTCCTTGCCATGTCATTGGTGCCAACATGTATCAGAAGAAATGGGTGGACGTCCTTGGAGCTGAAGAGCTTTGGTATCCTATCGGTCACATCCTTGATCATCGCACCTGGAAGGCAGCATACTTCTCTTGCAGTTATGTCCGGTCTGCAGATGGCTGCTTCGGTGCCTCTCAGTAGTGAGTCTCCCACCACCACCACTCTTCGTTGCTTCTTGGCTGTACTTTTTGCTGTCACTTGTTGCTGTGTGCCCTTTTCTTTTTTGCTTGCTGGTATTGCTTCATTCTTAGGTGTGCCATCTTCATCCTCTACAAAGATTTGATATCGGTTCTTCAGTTGTGTGGTTGGTGATTTCTCCATGGTCTTCTTGCTTCTTTTGGTCACATGCTTCCACTCATCTGCTTTTGGAGGTTCTCTGACACTTTTTGCACCTTCTGTGACCAGTAGAGATGCTTCTGTTCTGTCTAGAAAGTCTTCATTCTCTTTGATGAGTTTCAAAGTTGCTATTCTTTCTTCCAGACCCCGCACCTTTTCTTCTAAAAGGGCCACTAGTCTACACTTCTGACAGGTGAAATTGGATTCTTCTTCTGGTCGATCTGTGAACATGTAGCACATGCTGCAGCTCACCATGTAGGTTGTCACATCTGCCATGTTGCTCCTAGATCCTGCTGACTTGCTGTGTGTTTTCCTTCTTGTGTAATCTACTCAGCCAAGCTCTCTTGCAATAATGTCCTACAGGCAAAAATTACGGCGCGCGGTTTGGTGATGCTTTCGAAGCAGCTGGTCCCGGCTGTACCCAACGATCTTCTAGCTTAGGGAGACTTCGCTTCTCCCAGAAGGCACCTGGAATATGCAAATTAGCCTCCTGAAGCTTGAATCCCTGGTTTGGTGATGCTTTCGAAGCAGCTGGTCCCGGCTGTACCCAACGATCTTCTAGCTTAGGGAGACTTCGCTTCTCCCAGAAGGCACCTGGAATATGCAAATTAGCCTCCTGAAGCTTGAATCCCTGGTTTGGTGATGCTTTCGAAGCAGCTGGTCCCGGCTGTACCCAACGATCTTCTAGCTTAGGGAGACTTCGCTTCTCCCAGAAGGCACCTGGAATATGCAAATTAGCCTCCTGAAGCTTGAATCCCTGGTTTGGTGATGCTTTCGAAGCAGCTGGTCCCGGCTGTACCCAACGATCTTCTAGCTTAGGGAGACTTCGCTTCTCCCAGAAGGCACCTGGAATATGCAAATTAGCCTCCTGAAGCTTGAATCCCTGGTTTGGTGATGCTTTCGAAGCAGCTGGTCCCGGCTGTACCCAACGATCTTCTAGCTTAGGGAGACTTCGCTTCTCCCAGAAGGCACCTGGAATATGCAAATTAGCCTCCTGAAGCTTGAATCCCTGGTTTGGTGATGCTTTCGAAGCAGCTGGTCCCGGCTGTACCCAACGATCTTCTAGCTTAGGGAGACTTCGCTTCTCCCAGAAGGCACCTGGAATATGCAAATTAGCCTCCTGAAGCTTGAATCCCTGGTTTGGTGATGCTTTTGAAGCAGCTGGTCCCGGCTGTACCCAACGATCTTCTAGCTTAGGGAGACTTTGCTTCTCCCAGAAGGCACCTGGAATATGAAAATTAGCCTCCTGAAGCTTGAATCCCTGGTTTGGTGATGCTTTCGAAGCAGCTGGTCCCGGCTGTACCCAACGATCTTCTAGCTTAGGGAGACTTCGCTTCTCCCAGAAGGCACCTGGAATATGCAAATTAGCCTCCTGAAGCTTGAATCCCTGGTTTGGTGATGCTTTCGAAGCAGCTGGTCCCGGCTGTACCCAACGATCTTCTAGCTTAGGGAGACTTCGCTTCTCCCAGAAGGCACCTGGAATATGCAAATTAGCCTCCTGAAGCTTGAATCCCTGGTTTGGTGATGCTTTCGAAGCAGCTGGTCCCGGCTGTACCCAACGATCTTCTAGCTTAGGGAGACTTCGCTTCTCCCAGAAGGCACCTGGAATATGCAAATTAGCCTCCTGAAGCTTGAATCCCTGGTTTGGTGATGCTTTTGAAGCAGCTGGTCCCGGCTGTACCCAACGATCTTCTAGCTTAGGGAGACTTTGCTTCTCCCAGAAGGCACCTGGAATATGAAAATTAGCCTCCTGAAGCTTGAATCCCTGGTTTGGTGATGCTTTCGAAGCAGCTGGTCCCGGCTGTACCCAACGATCTTCTAGCTTAGGGAGACTTCGCTTCTCCCAGAAGGCACCTGGAATATGCAAATTAGCCTCCTGAAGCTTGAATCCCTGGTTTGGTGATGCTTTCGAAGCAGCTGGTCCCGGCTGTACCCAACGATCTTCTAGCTTAGGGAGACTTCGCTTCTCCCAGAAGGCACCTGGAATATGCAAATTAGCCTCCTGAAGCTTGAATCCCTGGTTTGGTGATGCTTTCGAAGCAGCTGGTCCCGGCTGTACCCAACGATCTTCTAGTTTAGGGAGACTTCGCTTCTCCCAGAAGGCACCTGGAATATGCAAATTAGCCTCCTGAAGCTTGAATCCCTGGTTTGGTGATGCTTTCGAAGCAGCTGGTCCCGGCTGTACCCAACGATCTTCTAGCTTAGGGAGACTTCGCTTCTCCCAGAAGGCACCTGGAATATGCAAATTAGCCTCCTGAAGCTTGAATCCCTGTTGTAAAGGGATTAGCATGACTCATTCAGTCATTGCTGTTAAACATGAAATTTGCATTGCTGGGGGCCCTCATAGAGTGTGGGGATCATCAGAGTGTGGGGACTACTGTGTGAGCTATTATGCAGTGTAGGGGCCATTATACAGTGTGTCCGTAAAGTCATGGCGCACTTTTGACCAGTCACTGGAAAGCAACAAAAAACTATAGAAATGTGAAATCTGCTCCAAACAAAAGAAAAACTCTCCCAGTTTCATACCTATTCAGTGCAGTTCGATGTGGGCTCCATTTGTTGCCCTACACACATCCAAACGATAATGAAGTTCTTGCCACACTTGGGTAAGGACGTCTGGTGTAACAGACTGAATAACGTCTGTGATTCTCTGTTTTAAGTGATTAATGTTGCTGATACGTTCAATGTACACATGTTGCTTCACTTAACCCCAAAAGTAAAAGTCTAAGGGCGTCAGATCTGGGGATCGAGGTGACCATGGCTGGACAGAACGCCTGCCTATCCACCACTGGGGGAATGTTCTATCCAGAAACTCACAAACAATGGTGGCGTAGTGTCCTGTTGAAAGATGACACCTTTTGGAAATTATGGCACTGCATACAATTCCAACATGCCAAGATATGTGTTTGCCGTCACAGACCGCTCCGCGAAAAAAAATGGGTCTATCACCTTATCATGCATCAGGCCATGCCACACGTTCACTTTAGGGGTGTTACATTCGTACTCAACATAGGCATGAGGATGTTCAGCAGCCCATATTAGGACGTTATGGCGATGAACATGTCCACATATATGGAAGGTCGCCTCATTGCTAAACACAATCTACTGCAAAAATTTTGCATCATTGTAGATCTCATAAATCATATATGTAGCAAACGGCCATCGTTTGGGTCTATCCGCTGGTTTGATAGCGTGCAACAGCCGCAATTTGACCTGGCAGTGTATTAATCAGAGCTCAGTTTATCAGGGGTTAATCTGACTGGGGGCTCAGCAACAGCTTAAATGAGATTGTGTTGTTTGATTGGTTCTTGTTATCTCTCTTCATGAACAGGTCTGATATGATTGGGCCAGAGAAAGGGCGCCAAAATGTGAACTATAAATAGATCCTGTGACTGGTCAAAAGTGCACCATGACTTTACAGACAACTGTACAATGCAGAAGATATTCAAAGGGCCATTATACAGCGTGAGGACTATTGTTGGAGTTATTATATTGCATTTTGTGGGAGCAGTAGGACCATCATACTATGTATAGGGGAGCTGTGGGGGCATCATACTGTGTACAGGGGAGTTGTGGGCCTAACATACTATGTAAAAGGTAGCTATGTGGCCAACATACTGTGTATAAGAAAGCTGTGGGCCAGCTATACTGAATATGGGAAGCTATGGGCCCACGATACTGCCTACAGAGGAGCTGGGGGCTCACAATACTGTGTATAGGGGAACAGTGAGCCCATTTTTGTGTGTATAAGGGAGCTTTTGGCCCATCATACTGTGTGTAGGGGAGCTGTGGGCCCATTATACTGTGTTTAGGGAAATGTGGGTTCATTTTTCTGTGTATAAGGGAGCTGTGGGCCCATCATTTTTTGTATAGAGATCTGTGGGCCCATTATACTGTGCATTGGGGATCTGTGGGCTCATTATACTGTATATAGGGGAGCTGTACGCGCGGTACTAAGGGGACATTATTAAATGTTAAGTAGGCACTTAAGAAGCATTTGTTATGTGGTGAAACATGGAAAAGAGACGGCCACAGGACGAAGGGTACAGGAACAATCAGCAGACACACACAAAGATTAGATAATATAGTGTGAATATTTACTAACCTGTTTATAAAACAAAGGAAAGCATAACACCAACTATGAGTATATGCAGGTACGTTTAAACAGAACTAACAGTTATATGGGAGCAAAATACACGCAATTGACCCTTTCTATGCATAAATCAATGAAAGGTCAGTATTGTGCCAGTACTTTAGTAATCGCCTACTCAGAACAGTTTTCGAAAGTGTTTCTTATAGAAGAGGCCTTTTCTCCTAACTATCTGGACCTCTATCAGGCTAATTATATATGCGCTTATATTAAGATGTAAGATGGTACTGACAAGTCCTGAAACTGAAGTAGAAGGGAAGTCATGGCAGCGCGTATGTCCTAGCCCAAGATGCTGTGCATTAGGTTGTCCTCACTGGGTCGGCTCATGTCAAGCTGAACATCTCATCCCAGAGTCACCAAAAACTGATCCATAGACGCACCACCCTATCCAGACTTTCTCCAAGGATCCGCAGCTTCACTTCCACCTGGACTTTCCTTCGACTCCTCCCCACCACCCACCAACAGCCAAAACCCCCCACGTTCCAACTATGGCCTCTTGCTGCTGCCCTCTACTGGCTAGATCATATATTACATAAAAAATCTTCAATAATACAGTAAACTGTGATTAATCTTTACAGAGACACTCAGGATATTGTGACCATCAAAAGTGCGCATGGGGCATTACTACTTTCTAGGTGCAAAATGTGGACACTGTTTTCTAGCGAACTTGCACAGGGCATTAATATTTTCTAGAGAGCATTGTTACCATCTAGAGGGCACAGAGGAGGCATTATTACTTTGTAAGTTGTGGGCGTTATTATGTGGAGCACCAAGGATAGCACTGTTCATTAATAGGGGACACATACAACATCAGCAGGCTCAGCTTTGGGTTGATTATTTTGTGCAGATTGGGAATAGATGGGATGGTGCTATAAATGTGAGAAGTCAAATGTGTATTTGTTGTAAATTTTGTAGACGAATTGTGACTGAAATAATATTGTTCTAGGCCAGATAGAAAAGATGTGAAAAGTGACTATAACTGTACTGTGATCTCATACATGTTCTATCACTATACAATCAACAGTATGGCAGTAATATCCGTTTATTTCTTTGTTTAGTGATTCATTTTCAGTAACAGTATGGTCATCTGCTGAGGTTCGCTTATACTCACAATTAGGGTCACTGGCCCACTCAGATGTTTTGCCCCCCTCCAGCTGAACCCTTGGTTATCCCTCTGTGTCAGAAGGTTTTTGCTACGCAATCTGACAGGAGCAGAGATCCCGATTCCAGTGATGTATCTCTTAGTTTACTGGGGGCAACAGTTATGATAGAAACACAGTGTTCTTTGCTGCAGATCTAGCAGAACTCATTTGTTGAGCTGTGTATAATCCTCCCATGCCAAAGCTTTCTGTGTACACTGTATAGTGTCAGACAGCTGCTAATCAGCAGGGCTGGCGGTGTGATTGGACTAGGAGGCATGAGGCCTGTTGTCCTCTAGTTATAATATGCTGATTACACACTGATTGTATTGAAACAGCAAAACACAGCACTGCAAGTGACACATCACTGTAGTCAGGGTCTCTGCTCCAGAGAGGCTGTACTGGGCCTTTGCCCATAAAGGAAGGCTGACATGACGGGTTACAGCAGGAATAAAGGGAGCTGGGTAGTTTACTGGGAAGCTTAGGGTTAATATCATCAAAAAGTTAATTTATTTCAGTTCTTCAATACAAAAAGTGAAACTCATATATTATATAGAGTCACTGCAAACAGAGTGATGCATTTCAAGTGTTTATTTCTGTTAATGTTGATGATTATGGCTTACAGCCAATGAAAACCCAAAGGTCATTATATCAGTAAATTAGAATACTTTATAACACCAGCTTGAAAAATGATTTTAAAATCTGAAATGTTGGCCTACTGAAATGTATGTTCAGTAAATGCACTCAATACTTGGTCGGGGCTCACATCAATTACTGCATCAATGCGGCACCTCACTGGTCACTTCCTATTAAGGCTACTTTCACACTTCTGTCTTTTGTCCTCCATCGCAATCCGTCGTTATGGGCAAAAAACGGATCCTGCAAATGTGCTTGCAGGAGATGTTTTTTTCCCATACACTTGTATTAGCAACGGATGGTGCCGAATGGGCACACGTTGCATCCTTCGTGCGACGGATCCGTCGTGTTTTGGCGGATGCGACACACAAACAAATGTTCAATGTAACTTTTTTGTGCGATGTGTCCGCCATTTTTGACAGTGCATGTGCGGCCAAAACTCCGCCCCCTCCTCCCTGGACTGCAGAATGGGCAGCGGATGCGTTGAAAAACTGCATCCACTGCCCACGTCTTGCATTTTATTTCACAACGTCCGTCGGTACGTCGGCCTGACGCATTGTAACGGGCCCATACCGACGGAAGTGTGAAAGTAGCCGAAGATTTTGTGTTCAGGACAGTGGATTTCCAGTGCAGCTATGATTGACTCTGGCACAGTGGGCAATTTTATGGACATTACCTTTGCCAAGGAACATTGTATTGAGATTCAGTGAAGAGCTTCTACGATTACCATGGAAACAGTGGATGGTTCGCCTACGGCCATGTGGATCAGGAGACTGTACCCCTTGAGATTTTGTTAGAGCCTAATCATCAGGAGGAACTATCTTTCTTGTTAATTTCTTCTCCTCATTTCCCTGTGATTCTAGGCATCCCTTGGTTGCATTCTCAAAACCAGACGATCAACTGTGAGACCAAGGAGATTACCTTTCCAACAAGGAGCAACTCAGCGGTAACTGGAGCTGTCCCTGGGTCCACGGCTGCGGAACCACCTGTACAGGTATTAAATTTACCTTCAGCGTATAAAGAATTCTCTGACATCTGTGACAAGAAGAATGCAGATCAGCTTCCTCCACATAGGCATTATGACTGTCCTATTTGAGCTGCTTCCTGGGGCAGCTATTTCTTTCGGTAATGTATACCCTTTGGCAGCACCTAAGCTTCAAGCCTTAAAGGAGTACATTGATTAAAATCTGGCCAAAAACTTCATATGTCATTCTTCTTCACCAGCAGGGGCACCAATATTTTTTGTAAAACAGGATGGGACCCTGAGACCCCGCATTGACTATCAGAAACTCAATAAGGTAACCATGCAGAATCGTTATCCTTTACCTTTGATTCCTGAACTATTGGAAAGAGTCCACCATGCTAAGGTTTCTCTAAACTGGATCTTCATGGGGCTTATAATTTGGTGTGTATTCATTCCGGGGATGAGTGGAAGACAACATTCAGATGCCAGTATGGACACTTTGAATAACTCGTGATGCCCTTCGGGCTTTGTAACACCCCTGCGACTTTTCAACATCTTGCTAATTAAATTTTCAGAGATTTGTTGGACCAGTTTGTGGTGATCTATCTGGACGATATTCTAATTTTCTCTGACTCTCTACAGGAACATGAAGAACATGTCAAATCTGTTTTAAAACGTCTGAAAGAAAACCATCTGTATTTCAAACCGGAGAAGTGCGAGTTCCATCGTTCTGGGATACAGTTCTTAGGTTATGTCATCTCTCCCCTTGGGCTGAACATGGAATCTGGTAAGATTCAGGCTATCCTTGACTGGCCAGTACCCAAGAACATTAAGGAGGTCAAGCATTTTATCGGTTTTGCAAATTTTTACAGGTACAGGCATTTTATTCAAAATTTTTCTGATATTGTCAGTCCCATTACTTCCTTGACAAAGAAGGAAAAGCTCTTTAAGTGGTCATCACAGGCTCAGGAAGCTTTTGATCATCTTAAGACCTGTTTCACATCAGCAATGCTGTTGATCCACCCAGAACCAGCACAGCCTTTCATTGTGGAGGTGGACTGTTGTGAATTCTGTGGCAGAGCTCCCTCCTGTGGTCACAAGTAGTACTTCGGCTGATTCTCTCTGTGAGCTTCCGTTGGTGGAGGAAAGTGGTACTGCGGCTTCTGAGTTTCCTTCCTCAGGTGATGTGGTGAAGTCGTTAGGTGCTGCTCTATTTAACTCCACCTAGTGCTTTGATCCTGGCCTCCAGTCAATGTTCTAGTATTGGACCTGTTTCCTCCTGGATCGTTCCTGTGGCCTGCTGCTCTGCATAGCTAAGTTCCGCTTTGCTATTTTGTTTGCTGTTTTTTTCTGTCCAGCTTGTATATTTGTTTTTTCCTGCTTGCTGGAAGCTCTGGGACGCAGAGGGTGTACCTCCATGCCGTTAGTTCGGTACGGAGGGTCTTTTTGCCCCCTTTGCGTGGTTTTTGTAGGGTTTTGTGTTGACCGCAAAGTTGCCTTTCCTATCCTCGCTCTGTTCAGAAAGTCGGGCCTCACTTTGCTAAATCTATTTCATCTCTACGTTTGTCTTTTCATCTTAACTCACAGTCATTATATGTGGGGGCTGCCTTTTCCTTTGGGGTATTTCTATGAGGCAAGGTAGGCTTATTTTCTATCTTCAGGCTAGCTAGTTTCTCAGGCTGTGCCGAGTTGCATAGGGAGCGTTAGGCGCAATCCACGGCTGCCTCTAGTGTGGTTGGTGAGGATTAGGGATTGCGGTCAACAGAGTTCCCACGTCTCAGAGCTCGTTCTATGTTTTTGGGTTATTGTCAGGTCACTGTATGTGCTCTGACCTCCATGTCCATTGTGGTACTGAATTACCTTATCATAACAGTACTGGAGGCCAAAAGTACTAATAATTCTCAATAGAGGGAAAAAAGAAGTTCTGAGACCATTTTTTTTTCTCTGCACTGTGTTTTGCCTTTTTTTTCCCCTAGACATTTGGGTGGTTCAGGACACAGGTGTAGCGATGGACATTAAAGGTCTGTCTTCATGTGTAGATCAGCTCACGGCAAGAGTACAAAATATTCAAGACTTTGTGATTCAGAATTCAATGTTAGAACCGAGAATTCCTATTCCTGATTTGTTTTTTGGAGATAGAACTAAATTTCTGAGTTTCAAAAATAATTGTAAACTATTTCTGGCCTTGAAACCTCGCTCCTCTGGTGACCCAGTTCAACAAGTTAGGATCATTATTTCTTTTTTACGTGGCGACCCTCAGGACTGGGCATTTTCTCTTGCGTCAGGAGATCCTGCATTAAGTAATATCGATGCGTTTTTCCTGGCGCTCGGATTGCTGTACGATGAGCCTAATTCAGTGGATTAGGCAGAGAAGAATTTGCTGGCTCTGTGTCAGGGTCAGGATGAGATAGAGGTATATTGTCAGAAATTTAGAAAGTGGTCCGTACTCACTCAGTGGAATGTAGGTGCGCTCGCAGCTATTTTCAGAAAAGGTCTCTCTGAAGCCCTTAAGGATGTCATGGTGGGATTTCCTATGCCTGCTGGTCTGAATGAGTCTATGTCTTTGGCCATTCAGATCACGCTTGCGTGAGCGTAAATCTGTGCACCATTTGGCGGTATTACCTGAGCTTAAACCTGAGCCTATGCAGTGCGATAGGACTTTGACCAGAGTTGAACGGCAAGAACACAGATGTCTGAATGGGCTGTGTTTCTACTGTGGTGATTCCACTCATGCTATCTCTGATTGTCCTAAGTGCACTAAGCGGTTCGCTAGGTCTGCCACCATTGGTACGGTACAGTCAAAATTTCTTCTGTCCGTTACCTTGATCTGCTCTTTGTCATCGTATTCTGTCATGGCATTTGTGGATTCAGGCGCTGCCCTGAATTTGATGGACTTGGAGTATGCTAGGCGTTGTGGGTTTTTCTTGGAGCCTTTGCAGTGTCCTATTCCATTGAGAGGAATTGATGCTACGCCTTTGGCCAAGAATAAGCCTCAGTACTGGACCCAGCTGACCATGTGCATGGCTCCTGCACATCAGGAGGTTATTCGCTTTCTGGTGTTGCATAATCTGCATGATGTGGTCGTGTTGGGGTTGCCATGGCTACAAGTCCATAATCCAGTATTAGATTGGAAATCCATGTCTGTGTCCAGCTGGGGTTGTCAGGGGGTACATGGTGATGTCCCATTTCTGACTATTTCGTCATCCACCCCTTCTGAGGTTCCAGAGTTCTTGTCTGATTACCGGGATGTATTTGATGAGCCCAAGTCCAATACCCTACCTCCGCATAGGGATTGTGATTGTGCTATCGATCTGATTCCTGGTAGTAAATTCCCAAAAGGTCGACTGTTTAATTTATCTGTGCCTGAGCACGCCGCTATGCGGAGTTATGTGAAGGAGTCCTTGGAGAAGGGGCATATTCGCCCGTCATCGTCGCCATTAGGAGCAGGGTTCTTTTTTGTAGCCAAGAAGGATGGTTCACTGAGACCTTGTATAGATTACCGCCTTCTAAATAAGATCACGGTTAAATTTCAGTACCCCTTGCCATTGTTATCTGATTTGTTTGCTCGGATTAAGGGGGCTAGTTGGTTCACCAAGATAGATCTTCGTGGTGCGTATAATCTTGTGCGTATTAAGCGAGGCGATGAATGGAAAACTGCATTTAATACGCCCGAGGGCCATTTTGAGTATCTTGTAATGCCATTCGGACTTGCCAATGCTCCATCAGTGTTTCAGTCCTTTATGCATGACATCTTCCGAGAGTACCTGGATAAATTCCTGATTGTGTACTTGGATGACATTTTGATCTTCTCGGATGATTGGGAGTCTCATGTGAAGCAGGTCAGAACGGTGTTTCAGGTCCTGCGTGCTAATTCTTTGTTTGTGAAGGGATCAAAGTGTCTCTTTGGTGTTCAGAAGGTTTCATTTTTGGGGCTCATCTTTTCCCCTTCTACTATCGAGATGGACCCTGTTAAGGTCCAAGCCATCCATGATTGGACTCAGCCGACATCTCTGAAAAGTCTGCAAAAGTTCCTGGGCTTTGCTAATTTTTATCGTCGTTTCATCTGCAATTTTTCTAGTATTGCTAAACCATTGACCGATTTGACAAAGAAGGGTGCTGATGTGGTCAATTGGTCTTCTGCTGCTGTGGAAGCTTTTCAAGAGTTGAAGCGTCGTTTTTCTTCTGCCCCTGTGTTGTGTCAACCAGATGTTTCGCTTCCGTTCCAGGTCGAGGTTGATGCTTCTGAGATTGGAGCAGGGGCTGTTTTGTCGCAGAGAAGTTCTGATTGCTCGGTGATGAAACCATGCGCCTTCTTTTCCAGGAAGTTTTCGCCTGCTGAGCGCAATTATGATGTGGGCAATCGAGAGTTGCTGGCCATGAAGTGGGCATTCAAGGAGTGGCGTCATTGGCTTGAAGGAGCTAAGCATCGCGTGGTGGTCTTGACTGATCATAAGAACTTGACTTATCTCGAGTCCGCCAAGCGGTTGAATCCTAGACAGGCTCGTTGGTCGTTGTTTTTTGCCCGTTTTGACTTTGTGATTTCGTACCTTCCGGGCTCTAAAAATGTGAATGTGGATGCTCTGTCTAGGAGTTTTGTGCCCGACTCTCCGGGTTTATCTGAGCCGGCTGGTATCCTCAAAGAGGGAGTAATTGTGTCTGCCATCTCCCCTGATTTGCGGCGGGTACTGCAAAAATTTCAGGCTAATAAACCTGATCGTTGCCCAGTGGAGAGACTGTTTGTCCCTGATAGGTGGACGAATAAAGTTATCTCTGAGGTTCATTGTTCGGTGTTGGCTGGTCATCCTGGAATCTTTGGTACCAGAGAGTTAGTGGCTAGATCCTTTTGGTGGCCATCTCTGTCGTGGGATGTGCGTACTTTTGTGCAGTCCTGTGGGATTTGTGCTCGGGCTAAGCCCTGCTGTTCTCGTGCCAGTGGGTTGCTTTTGCCCTTGCCGGTCCCGAAGAGGCCTTGGACACATATCTCTATGGATTTTATTTCAGATCTTCCCGTCTCTCAAAAGATGTCAGTCATTTGGGTGGTCTGTGATCGCTTCTCTAAGATGGTCCATTTGGTACCCTTGTCTAAATTACCTTCCTCCTCTGATTTGGTGCCATTGTTCTTCCAGCATGTGGTTCGTTTACATGGCATTCCAGAGAATATCGTTTCTGACAGAGGTTCCCAGTTTGTTTCGAGGTTTTGGCGAGCCTTTTGTGGTAGGATGGGCATTGACTTGTCTTTTTCCTCGGCTTTCCATCCTCAGACTAATGGCCAGACCGAACGAACCAATCAGACCTTGGAAACATATCTGAGATGCTTTGTTTCTGCTGATCAGGATGACTGGGTGTCCTTTTTGCCTTTGGCTGAGTTCGCCCTTAATAATCGGGCCAGCTCGGCTACCTTGGTTTCGCCGTTTTTCTGCAACTCTGGGTTCCATCCTCGTTTCTCTTCAGGACAGGTTGAGTCTTCGGACTGTCCTGGTGTGGATACTGTGGTGGACAGGTTGCAGCAGATTTGGACTCATGTAGTGGACAATTTGACCTTGTCCCAGGAGAAGGCTCAACGTTTCGCTAATCGCAGATGCTGTGTGGGTCCCCGACTTTGTGTTGGGGATTTGGTTTGGTTATCTTCTCGTCATATTCCTATGAAGGTTTCCTCTCCTAAGTTTAAACCTCGTTTCATTGGTCCGTATAGGATTTCTGAGGTTCTTAATCCTGTGTCTTTTCGTCTGACCCTTCCAGATTCTTTTTCCATACATAACGTATTCCATAGGTCATTGTTGCGGAGATACGTGGCACCTATGGTTCCATCTGTTGACCCTCCTGCCCCGGTTTGGTGGAGGGGGAGTTGGAGTATATTGTGGAGAAGATTTTGGATTCTCGTGTTTCAAGACGGAAACTCCAGTATCTGGTTAAGTGGAAGGGTTATGCTCAGGAAGATAATTCCTGGGTCTTTGCCTCTGATGTCCATGCTCCCGATCTTGTTCGTGCCTTTCATATGGCTCATCCTGGTCGTCCTGGGGGCTCTGGTGAGGGTTCGGTGACCCCTCCTCAAGGGGGGGGGTACTGTTGTGAATTCTGTGGCAGAGCTCCCTCCTGTGGTCACAAGTGGTACTTCGGCTGATTCTCTCTGTGAGCTTCCGTTGGTGGAGGAAAGTGGTACTGCGGCTTCTGAGATTCCTTCCTCAGGTGATGTGGTGAAGTCGTTAGGTGCTGCTCTATTTAACTCCACCTAGTGCTTTGATCCTGGCCTCCAGTCAATGTTCTAGTATTGGACCTGTTTCCTCCTGGATCGTTCCTGTGGCCTGCTGCTCTGCATAGCTAAGTTCCGCTTTGCTATTTTGTTTGCTGTTTTTTTCTGTCCAGCTTGTATATTTGTTTTTTCCTGCTTGCTGGAAGCTCTGGGACGCAGAGGGTGTACCTCCGTGCCGTTAGTTCGGTACGGAGGGTCTTTTTGCCCCCTTTGCGTGGTTTTTGTAGGGTTTTGTGTTGACCGCAAAGTTACCTTTCCTATCCTCGCTCTGTTCAGAAAGTCGGGCCTCACTTTGCTAAATCTATTTCATCTCTACGTTTGTCTTTTCATCTTAACTCACAGTCATTATATGTGGGGGCTGCCTTTTCCTTTGGGGTATTTCTATGAGGCAAGGTAGGCTTATTTTCTATCTTCAGGCTAGCTAGTTTCTCAGGCTGTGCCGAGTTGCATAGGGAGCGTTAGGCGCAATCCACGGCTGCCTCTAGTGTGGTTGGTGAGGATTAGGGATTGCGGTCAACAGAGTTCCCACGTCTCAGAGCTCGTTCTATGTTTTTGGGTTATTGTCAGGTCACTCTATGTGCTCTGACCTCTATGTCCATTGTGGTACTGAATTACCTTATCATAACAGTGGACACTTCTGATAATGCTTCGGGGGCTAGTCTCTCCCAAATAACTGGAGAGAAGGGTCTTTTACATCCATGTGCTTTCTTTTCCCATAGACTAACTTTAGCAGAGAAGAACTACCATGTGGGAGACAAGGGAATTCTGGCTATTATTGCGGCTTTCAAGGAATGGAGGCATCATCTGCAACGAGCCGCACAACAGATCGTAGTGCTGACTGACCATCTCAATTTAGAGTTCATTAGATCCCCTAGATGTCTTTTTCCTCATCAGGCTCGTTGGAATTTATTTTTAAAACAATTTAATTTTGTTATCTCGTACCATCCAGGTTCTCGTAATGGGTTGGCTGATGCTTTATCCCGAATCCATACTGCAGATTCTGTACCTGGAGCCCCGTGCAAGACCATTCTATCTGATGCCAACTTCATTGGAGTTATCCATGATTAGGACTTGTGGAAGGGGTGCAGGGAGGCTTATGATGGTGATGTATTTCTGGCCAATCCACCTGTTCATATCAATCTTGTCAACAGGCTAATTAAAGTCTGAAGCATTAGTCAAAGTTATGTGAGCGCACAAATCTCCAAGGGTGCCCAATCTTTTGCACCAGCCCATTTCCATTTTGTAATTTTTTAAATATAAAAAATGACAATATATATGTATATTTTTTGGCTAAAATACAAAGGAAATGTGTCATCTTTAACTGTAGGCCTTTTAGAGATCATTTCATCTTCAACTTGCTTAACTTTTACATACCACTTTATAGCAGATATTGCATGCTATTATTAAAAAAATGAAAATATATGGAGAGAAAATGGAGTACTTTGAGTGACAAGATACATCTTGGAGCATGGCTAAATATTTACCGGCTTTATAAACATAGAAGTTGTTTCTTAGTGCACACCTGTCAATCCAACACTGTTTTTCCATTATGACCCATGCTCTGTCATGAATACAAAGCACATCTAAGCCTTCTGCTCTTTCATCTATGAGATCAGATAATACAGTTGGACTTAAATATTCACCATAAAGCTTTTAGGTAGTTCTTTTTCTTTGGGTGAAAAGATACCTTTAATCTGTGCACATTTTTTCCCTCCACACATCAGTGCACATGAGGTATCTGAATAGTTCTCCTGAAACTCTAACATGTGAAAAGTAGGATTTTCCCAAACTATTCAAGAAGAGAACAAAGAAGAAAAAATATTTACACAGTGAAAGAGATTGTATTATACTGGTATGTGACAAATTTGTTAATGGGATCTCAATACATCCACACAGTTCACTTACTTTTGTGTATCCCATACATTTTAGCTGTACTATAATTTAATGATGTCATCAAGTAAGCTTTCTTTAAGCATTTTTGGAGAAATGTACCAGATCCTTTGACAACATACATAACTGCATTTAATATAGGTGATTGTTCCCTTATGCGCTATAAGTGGGGCTTTTTTTCTTACAAACTGTGCCATATAATATGATGATTGCAATATATTAAGAGGATAAAAACTTTTTTTCTTACATTGGAAAAACCATATGTTTTATGTTTGTAAGATTTAAATATTTAAAGAGCATTTTAAAAAGAACCAGACATCTGACATATGTTGCCCGATCTATGGGCAATATGTATTAGGCAATGGCTCTATGAACTCAGCCAAGTATGTTTGACTCTGAAACACTGAAGCATTCAAGAGAAAGCCATACTTTAAAAGCCCCCGGGACTGAGCTGCACTGTAGACTAGTCGGACAGGCGGTTGACCGGCTGCTTCCTCATGCCCGCTGCTCTGGATGTGCTTATAGGGAGAGAGATGAGAGTTTAGGGTAGCAGGCAGGGAGGAGCTGTTAAGTAGTCTTAGGCGAGGGGCTGCTGTATACAAATAAACGGTGTCCCAATTCCCATGTGCTGTAAATGCAGTGTGGCTCCCTCACGTTTTGGCTGCAAGCCTCCGCTGTCCCCGTGGATCCAGGAACAACTGCACATTCAATAGGAGACACACAGTTCGTTTTACCAAGTACATCTTTACTGAACAGTTTAAGTACAGCCATCTTTAACAAGCAGTAGCAGGCATAGCAGCCTCCGTCACTTGCTTCCTCCACACAGAGAATCTCACTTCACATTCAGCAAGGATTACCCATATGGTTGATCCTCCTGTCAGCCCCAGTGTTACCAGTCCAGCTCCGCAGTTTGCCCGAGATCCGCAACATTTCCCTCACACGGTTCCACATCCATCTTCCACTGTACATGTAAGGGGATGAAGGATTATGTTCCCTTTTGCTTTTCCTCCTTAACAGGTCCTGTTACTGTCTGTTTTATTATGATGTATATATGTTATTATACAATGGTATTGCTACATGGTTGCATGTACTACTGCCTACTTATCATGGTACTGCTACACTCTTAGTGTATTACCATGTCTTGTAAATACACTGTATTCGCACTTGTATTAGGTAAAGTGTAGTGCACCTGCTGGCCACTAGATGGGGGCATTTTTAGTGCACACAGTTCCTAAGTAGAATATTAAGTAAGTACATGTGATTGCACGACCTTCGGGCACGCGCTGTGATTACGAACCACGCAATGGGGTGTAACCACACAGCAGACTGACCTCGCAATTGGGTGTACCCACTCACCAGGCTGGCGTATGTGCAGACTAATAGCAAACATAAATACCTCGTGTTCCTCTCCTGCCTCTCCTACCTTGTGTATAAAAAAGCTCTGTAGTTAATACTGTTCGGGTAGAGCTATCCGATAGCACTATCCATGAAGAAAGTGAACAGGTAAAGCTATCCCATAGCCCTATTCCTAAAGGAAATGAACGGGTAGAGCTATCCGATAACACTATTCCTCAATGTTCCTGAGCGTAAGCTGGACTAATTACGGAGTATATAACCCCCTGCTATAGATGCTTCATTTTTATTTTTGCTATGCTTTGTTATTGCTATCAATCTGACAACTTATCTGCTTCATCCTCAGGTATGTCCGCTGGCTGCAACTATCCTGATCTTCCTCACCCAAATATTCCTGGTATGTCCGCTGGCTGCTATTACTGTTTTTTTTTTTTTTTCTCTCCTTCACCTGCTTGTTTTCTCATTTTAATTCCTTGATGCCAATACACAGTGGGCTTTATATTTCCATTTGGATCTATTTCCCCTTGCATTTTCTCTTCTGACTTCTAATTAATCCCCTCCTGTGTCTGTGACCAGTCTTCCTGCTGCCCCTCCCTCCTGATCACACCTGGCCTATTTCATGAGCACTTAGCCTGTTATTAATTCAGAGACACAGGTCTGTCTGGACCTTGGTCTGTCTCTAGAAGGATAACAGAAAATATTACAGCAGAAATATGCCAGAAATGAGCCAGAAGTGAACAGAAGGTAAGACTAACCACTGTTAATAAAAGTACTAAATTTCATTCCCTTTCCGCCACACTTATTTTTATCATGTTGACATACGCTCTAACAGTTTTGGCTCCCTTACTCCTCACTCTCCTTCGCTATCCTCAAACCCCAGCACCCCCTAACCAAGTAATATTCTCTCCTTCCCTCCTGCCTCCCCACCTGACCTCCTGTGCTGACCTGCTCCTCAACCTCAGATCTCTCCTAATAAAACACAAAACAAGCCGCCCACTCTCTTTCTCCCACTTGCGTTGTCTCTCTCTGCTTCTCCTCACTGCTGGAGAAATATCTCCCAATCCTGGGCCCCCACAGCTCATACCTCCTATTACTACCCCCTCCTATCGCTCCCAACCCAATATAAACACCCGAAATCTTGCCCACCTCAAATTCGTGCCCATGACGCCCACCCCCTGTACCCTCTCTCTGGATCACTATGGAATGCCCGCTACATCTGCAATAAACTCCACGTGATTCACGACCTCTTTACCTCTCGTAATCTTTTCTTTCTGGGCATCACCGAAACATGGCTGACACCCTCTGACACAGCCTCCCCTGCTGCACTATGTTACGGAGGCCTCCACTTCACCCACACTCCTCGCCCTGGCAACAAACATGGTGGAGGAGTGGGCCTTCTCCTTTCTTCCAACTGTACCTTTAACCCAATCCCACCTATACCCTCCCTTATCCTCCCCTCTTTTGAAGTTCACTCTGTCCGCATCTACTCCCCCTACAACCTCCAAATGGCCATCATATACCGAACTCCGGGCCCGACCACTGCCTTTATTGACCAATTCTCCACCTGGCTCCTTCACTTTCTCTCTGCTGACATTCCCACCATCATCATGGGTGACTTCAACATCCCCATTGACACCCACCAGTCAGCAGCCTCCAAATTCTTGTCCCTTACTTCATCCTTTGGACTTACTCAGTGGTACTCCTCAGCCACCCACACAGACGGACACACATTAGACCTGGTCTTCACCCGTTTATGCTCCTTATCTAACTTCACAACCTCCCCTCTCCCTCTATCTGACCACCATCTACTCACTTTATCATCACTGTCCTCCTCACCTGTCACCCATGTCCAGCACCATGCGCACCCACGCAGGAACCTCGCACACCTAGACACCAACACACTCTCTGACTCTATCCTACCACTGTCCTCTATATCCTCACTCCACGACACAGACACTGCCACTGCTTTCTACAATGCCACTCTTGCATCAGCTATTGACACGGTTACCCCTGTCATGCATAGCAGAGTGCGACGAACCAATAGACAAGCCTGGCACAATAACATCACTAAAAAGCTTCGGCAAGTATCCAGAATTGCAGAACGGTGTTGGAAGAAAACGCATTCACAAGATGATTTCACTGCACTCAAACAAGCAACACTGGCATTCAAATCAGCTCTCACCTCTGCTAAACAGACCTACTTCACAACCCTCGTATCTTCCTTATCCCACAACCCCATAGAGTTGTTCAACACTTTTAACTCCCTCCTCCGCCCACCACTGCCCCCTCCGAGTTCACTAATCGGTGCCGAGGACTTTGCCACGCACTTCAAAAATAAGATAGACCAAACAAGGCATGTCTTTGTTGTCCAACCACCACAACCCCTTTGTATGCCAGACCAATGCCCAAACCCCATAACTTCACTCTCCAAAATCTCTGAAGGGGAGTTTGCTCATCTTCTCTCCAAATCACACCTCACCACTTGTGCACTTGACCGCATCCCATCCCACCTCCTCCCCAACCTCACCACCACACTAATCCCATCCCTAACCCATCTCTTCAACCTTTCACTAATTTCTGGTACCTTCCCTTCTGTCTTCAAACATGCACAATCACACCAATCCTCAAAAAGCCATCCCTTGACCCAAGCGCTATGTCCCGCTATTGCCCCATATCTTTGCTCCCATTTGCTTCCAAACTCCTTGAGCAGCATGTCCATGCTGAACTTTCCTCTCACTTTGCATCTAACTCTCTCTTCGCCAACCTACAATCTGGCTTCCGTCCCCACCATTCCACTGAGACTGCCCTGACCAAAATTACTAATGACTCACATACAGCCAAAGCTAACAGACAATTCTCTATACTCCTCCTCCTAGACCTGTCCTCTGCCTTCGACACAGTTGACCACTGCCTCCTACTACAGATCCTCTCTTCTTTTGGTGTCAAAGACGTTGCCCTATCCTGGATCTCCTCATACCTTGCCAACCGCACATTTAGCGTTTCCTAGTCCCATACTACCTCTTCATCTCACCCCCTCTCTGTTGGAGTCCCCCAAGGCTCTGTCCTAGAATCCTTACTCTTCTCAATCTATACACTCAGCCTGGGACAACTCATAAGGTCCTATGCTTCCAGTACCATCTATATGCCGATGACACTCAGATCTACATCTCTGGCCCAGATGTCACCTCTCTGCTCTCCAGAATCCCAGAGTGTCTATTGGCCATATCATCCTTATTCTCCTCTCGCTTCCTCAAGCTCAATGTGGACAAATCTGAACTCATTATCTTTCCTCCATCACGCATATCTTCCCTACCTGATCTATCTATCAAAATAAATGAAATCACACTTTCCCCTGTCCCCAAAATCCACTGCCTCGGAGTAACCATTGACTCTGCCCTGTCCTTCAAACCGCACATCCAAGCTCTCGCTACCTCCTGTTGCCTCCAGCTCAAAAATATTTCCAGAATCCGTCCTTTCCTCAACCCACACTCTACCAAAATGCTTGTGCATGCCCTAATCATCTCCCGCCTCGACTACTGCAACATACTCCTCTGTGGCCTACCTTCTAATTCCCCTTCAACCAAAACCGGAGCAGGAGGATCAATAGATGGAACCACAGGTGCCACGTATCTCCGCAACAATGACCTATGGAACACGTTATGGATGGAAAACGAAGCCGGAAGAGTCAAACGAAAAGACACAGGGTTAAGAACCTCAGAAATCCTATATGGACCAATGAAACGAGGCTTAAATTTAGGAGAGGAAACCTTCATAGGAATATAACGAGATGACAACCAAACCAAATCCCCAACACGAAGTCGGGGACCCACACAGCGCCTGCGGTTAGCAAAACGTTGAGCCTTCTCCTGGGACAAAGTCAAATTGTCCACTACATGAGTCCAAATCTGCTGCAACCTATCCACCATAGTATCCACACCAGGACAGTCCGAAGACTCAACCTGCCCTGAAGAGAAGCGAGGGTGGAACCCAGAATTGCAGAAAAACGGCAAAACCAAAGTGGCCGAGCTGGCCCGATTATTAAGGGCAAACTCAGCCAAAGGCAAAAAGGACACGCAATCATCCTGATCAGCAGAAACAAAACATCTCAGATATGTTTCCAAGGTCTGATTGGTTCGTTCAGTCTGGCCATTTGTCTGAGGATGGAAAGCCGAGGAAAAAGACAAATCAATGCCCATCCTAGCACAAAAGGCTCGCCAAAACCTCGAAACAAACTGGGAACCTCTGTTAGAAACGATGTTCTCTGGAATGCCATGTAAACGAACCACATGCTGAAAAAACAATGGCACCAAATCAGAGGAGGAAGGCAATTTAGACAAGGGCACCAAATGGACCATCTTAGAGAAGCGATCACAAACCACCCAAATGACCGACATTCTTTGAGAGACGGGGAGATCCGAAATAAAATCCATAGAGATATGTGTCCAAGGCCTCTTCGGGACCGGCAAGGGCAAAAGCAACCCACTGGCACAAGAACAGCAGGGCTTAGCCCGAGCACAAATCCCACAGGACTGCACAAAAGAACGCACATCCCGCGACAGAGACGGCCACCAAAAGGATCTAGCCACCAAATCTCTGGTACCAAAGATTCCAGGATGACCAGCCAACACCGAACAATGAACCTCAGAGATAACTTTATTCGTCCACCTATCAGGGACAAACAGTTTCTCCGCTGGGCAACGGTCAGATCTATTAGCATGAAATTTTTGCAGCACCCGCCGCAAATCAGGGGAGATGGCAGACAAAATTACCCCCTCTTTGAGAATACCTGCCGGCTCAGACAAACCCAGGGAATCGGGCACAAAACTCCTAGACAGGGCATCCGCCTTCACATTTTTAGAGCCCGGAAGGTACGAAATCACAAAGTCAAAACGGGAGAAAAACAGCGACCAACGAGCCTGTCTAGGATTCAACTGTTTGGCAGACTCGAGATAAGTCAAGTTTTTGTGATCAGTCAAGACCACCACGCGATGCTTAGCTCTTTCAAGCCAATGACGCCACTCCTCGAATGCCCACTTCATGGCTAGCAACTCTCGATTGCCAACATCATAATTTCGCTCAGCAGGCGAAAATTTCCTGGAAAAGAAGGCGCATGGTTTCATCACCGAGCAATCAGAACTTCTCTGCGACAAAACAGCCCCTGCTCCAATTTCGGAAGCATCAACCTCGACCTGGAACGGAAGCGAAACATCTGGCTGGCACAACACAGGGGCAGAAGAAAAACGACGCTTCAACTCCTGAAAAGCTTCCACAGCAGCAGAAGACCAATTGACCACATCAGCACCCTTCTTGGTCAAATCAGTCAACGGTTTAGCAATGCTAGAAAAATTAGCGATGAAGCGACGATAAAAATTAGCAAAGCCCAGGAATTTCTGCAGACTCTTCAGAGATGTTGGCTGAGTCCAATCATAAATGGCCTGAACTGTAACAGGGTCCATCTCGATAGTAGAAGGAGAAAAAATGAACCCCAAAAATGAAATCTTCTGAACACCAAAGAGACACTTTGACCCCTTCACAAACAAAGAATGAGCACGCAGGACCTGGAACACCATTCTGACCTGCTTCACATGAGGCTCCCAATCATCCGAGAAGACCAAAATATCATCCAGGTATACGATCAGGAATTTATCCAGGTACTCTCGGAAGATGTCATGCATAAAGGACTGAAACACTGATGGAGCATTAGAAAGTCCGAATGGCATAACCAGGTACTCAAAATGGCCCTCGGGCGTATTAAATGCTGTTTTCCATTCATCGCCCCGTTTGATACGCACAAGATTATACGCACCACGAAGATCTATCTTGGTGAACCAACTAGCCCCCTTAATCCGAGCAAACAAATCAGACAGCAGCGGCAAGGGGTACTGAAATTTGACCGTAATTTTATTTAGAAGGCGGTAATCAATACAAGGTCTCAGCGAACCATCCTTCTTGGCCACAAAAAAGAAACCCGCTCCCAATGGCGACGATGAATATGACCCTTCTCCAAAGACTCCTTCACGTAACTCCGCATAGCGGCGTGCTCAGGTACAGATAAATTAAACAATCGACCCTTAGGAAATTTACTACCAGGAATCAAATCGATAGCACAATCACAATCCCTATGCGGAGGTACTTGGACTTGGGCTCATCGAATACATCCCGGTAATCAGACAAGAACTCTGGGACCTCAGAAGGGGTGGATGATGAGATAGACAGAAATGGAACATCACCATGTACCCCCTGACAACCCCAGCTGGACACAGACATTGATTTCCAATCTAATACTGGGTTATGGACTTGTAGCCATGGCAACCCCAACACGATCACATCATGCAGATTATGCAACACCAGAAAGCGAATATCCTCCTGGTGCGCAGGAGCCCATGCACATGGTCAGCTGGGTCCAATACTGAGGTTTATTCTTGGCCAAAGGGGTAGCATCAATTCCTCTCAATGGAATAGGACACTGCAAGGGCTCCAAGACAAACCCACAGCGCCTAGCATACTCCAAGTCCATCAAATTCAGGGCAGCGCCTGAATCCACAAATGCCATGACAGAATAGGAAGACAAAGAGCAGATCAAAGTAATGGACAAAAGAAATTTCGACTGTACCGTACCAATGGTGGCAGACCTAGCGAACGGCTAAATGCGCTTAGGACAATCGGAGATAGCATGAGTGGAATCACCACAGTAGAAACACAGCCCATTCTGACGTCTGTGTTCTTGCCTTTCAGCTCTGGTCAAAGTCCTATCGCACTGCATAGGCTCAGGTTTATGCTCAGATAATACCGCCAAATGGTGCACAGATTTACGCTCGCGCAAGCGTCGACCGATCTGAATGGCCAAAGACATAGACTCATTCAGACCAGCAGGCATAGGAAATCCCACCATGACATCCTTAAGGGCTTCAGAGAGACCCTTTCTGAAAATAGCTACCAGCGCACCTTCATTCCATTGAGTGAGCACGGACCACTTTCTAAACTTCTGACAATAAATTTCTATCTCATCCTGACCCTGACACAGAGCCAGCAAATTTTTCTCTGCCTGACCACTGAATTAGGTTCGTCGTACAGCAATCCGAGCGCCAGAAAAAACGCATCAATATTACATAATGCAGGATCTCCTGGCGCAAGAGAAAATGCCCAATCTTGAGGGTCGCCACGTAATAAAGAAATAATGATCCTAACTTGTTGAACTGGGTCACCAGAGGAGCGGGGTTTCAAAGCCAGAAACAGTTTACAATTATTTTTAAAATTCAAAAATTTAGCTCTATCTCCAGAAAATAACTCAGGAATAGGAATTTTAGGTTCTAACATAGGATTCTGAACCACTAAATCTTGAATGTTCTGTACTCTTATAGTGAGATTATCCATCAAAGAGGACAGACCCTGAATATCCATGTCCACACCTGTGTTCTGAACCACCCTGATGTAAAGGGGAAAAGAAAGACAGAACACAGTGCAAAGAAAAAAAAATGGTCTCAGAACTTCTCTTTTCTCTCTATTGAGAAGCATTAGTACTTTGGGCCTCCAGTACTGTTGTGAACAGGTAATTCAGAACCACAATGGACCTTGAAGTTCAGAGCACACAAGGTGACCTGACATTTACCAAAAACATAGGACAAGCTCTGAGACGTGGAAACTCTGCTGACCGCAATCCCTAATCCTAACACACCACACTAGAGGTAGCCGTGGATTGCGCCTAACGCTCCCTATGCAACTCGGCACAGCCTGAGAAACTAACTAGCCCTGAAGATAGAAAAATAAGCCTACCTTGCCTCAGAGAAATTCCCCAAAGGAAAAGGCAGCCCCCCACATATAATGACTGTGAGTAAAGATGAAATACAAACACAGAGATGAAATAGATTTAGCAAAGTGAGGCCCGACTTACTGAATAGACCGAGGATAGGAAAGATAGCTTTGCGGTCAACACAAAAACCTACAAACAACCACGCAGAGGGGCAAAAAGACCCTCCGCACCGACTAACGGTACGGAGGTGCTCCCTCTGCGTCTCAGAGCTTCCAGCAAGCAAGAAAAAACCAATATAGCAAGCTGGACAGAAAATATAGCAAACAAAAATAACACAAGCAGAACTTAGCTTATGCAGGAAAGAGAGGCCACAGGAACGATCCAGGAGGAAGCAAGACCAATACTAGAACATTGACTGGAGGCCAGGATCAAAGCACCAGGTGGAGTTAAATAGAGCAGCACCTAACGACCTAACCTCATCACCTGAGGAAGGAAACTCAGAAGCCACAGTACCACTCTCATCCACCAAAGGAAGCTTATAGACAGAACCAGCCGCAGTACCACTCACGACCACAGGAGGGAGCTTGGCCACAGAATTCACAACTGTCACAAGGAGTGCAATGTTTGGGAAGATGCTGAGGGAGAACCTTGCTGACGGTACCAACACCCTCCATGATTCCACTGTGCCTTTTAATTATTGGGTATCCAAGCTGGACACGTGGCATGAACTGGCTCTCTACGCCTTGGAGGTCCTGGCCTGCCCTGTCGCTAGCGTTTTGTCATAACGGGTTTTTATTGTCACTGGTGGAATTATAACTGTTAAGCGCATCCGCCTGTCAACTGAAAAGGCTGAAAGGCTGACTCTTATAAAAGTGAACAAGGGCTGCATTGGGCCAGACTTCTCTACACCATCAAATGATAACAGCGAAACATAACCTCCAGTACAGTGTCTTTTCTTTGGGAGGTGTACTCCCATGCACCTCTTCACACCCACACCTGGGTATATGCTTCCTGATATTGGCTTTTTGGTGTTATCCTCCTCCTTCTCATCCTCATCATCCACCACGACTAGAACACCAGGGTGAATGTGTTCCGTGATGCTACAGCCACTCTATTTTTTTGCAAGGGTGTTTTTGATGCCCGTAAATAATAAAAAAAAAATGTGTACCCCCCAGAGGGCCGCGCTTAGTAGCCCGATATTTACTCTGGTTACCATTGTAAAAGTAAAAAATGATGATGATGTCACCGCTGTGCTCTGCTTTACGGCCGGCACTGACACAGTCAGTGCGGGAAGCTGATGGCGGGGGACGTGACAGACATCGGAATGTAAGTATGTAGTGTTTTTTTTTTTTTTACTTTTACAATGGTAACCAGGGTAAATATCGGGTTACTAAGCGCGGCCCTGCACTTAGTAACCCGATGTTTACCCTGTTACCCGGGGACTTCTGCATCGTTGAAGACAGTTTCAACGATGCCGAAGTCTTTCCCCGGATCGTTGGTCGCTGGAGAGAGCTGTCTGTGTGACAGCTCCCCAGCGACCACACAACGACTTACCAACGATCACGGCCAGGTCGTATCACTGGTCATGATCGTTGGTAAGTCGTTTAATGTAACGGTACCTTAAGGCCGCTATTTGGGCGTGAATTGCCATGGCAAACATCAGGACCACACAATCATGATCTGAGGGCACCAATTGGGATAAAGAGGAAGCCTCCACACTCTGTTAACCATTTATATGATGTAGTCACTATTGACAGCAGCATCTAATGGGTTAAACAGATATAGAAGGTGCAAACACTGATCGTGGCTGATGCAGCAAGTTGTCAGCTATAGGGTACAGCTGACAGCTGCTGGATTGTTACCTGTATGGGGAGGCTATTCTCTTATATCTCAGGTCAGTTAAAATATCTACTGGCAGTCATTAAGGGTGTTTAAACTGTGATTAACAAATGAAAAATCAGGGACTGTGTTAAAACAAAACCATGATCAGGTAGATAACGTTTCTCCTTATGGAGAGTGACATACCAGCTAGCTTGTCAAGGTAAGGAGGCTTATTCGCCGTTCAATGCTCCTCTGGGAAATTAAATATGCAAATTGTCTCTTCTGAGAAAAAGAGGACTTAAACTCTATAGCGCCACCTGTTGGAAGGAGCAGCTACCTCCATATATAATATACAAAAAAAGGTTGCACTCTATCGCGCTAAAACACGTCAAATATGAAATACATGAAATTTGAATAGCAAAATTGCTTTTTGTACGTTAGGAAAAAATTTTTTTTGAGACGCTTAGCACAGAATTTGGCCAAATAGTGTGAGCCCATCAACCATCGTCAAGGTGGTCTCATTAAAAAAGTGCAACCTTTTTTTGTATATTATATATGGAGGTAGCTGCTCCTGGTATGCACCTATTCACACTAGTTTGGATGTGCCAGTCTTTTTTCTGTCATTTCTATGTTAGCTTACTGACTGCGCACTCCTCCCTTCACCATCTGGTTTTTAATTACATCTATTCACACTTGGTTCCGGCCAACCCATATGTAGGCTTTGCTGAGAGAGGTGTCCATATTCACCCAAGCATGCAGACATTAGCCTTCGGTAAGTGTTCACATTTGGACAGGGTAGTCAGGTACCCATCAGTTTTTTAATGAGACCACCTTAACGATGGTTGATGGGCTCACACTATTTGGCCAAATTCTGTGCTAAGCGTCTCAAAAAAATTTTTTTTCCTAACGTTCAAAAAGCAATTTTGCTATTCAAATTTCATGTATTTCATATTTGACGTGTTTTGGCACGATAGAGTGCAACCTTTTTTTGTATATTATATATGGAGGTAGCTGCTCCTGGTATGCACCTATTCACACTAGTTTGGATGTGCCAGTCTTTTTTCTGTCATTTCTATGTTAGCTTACTGACTGCGCACTCCTCCCATCACCATCTGGTTTTTAATTACATCTATTCACACTTGGTTCCGGCCAACCCATATGTAGGCTTTGCTGAGAGAGGTGTCCATATTCACCCAAGCATGCAGACATTAGCCTTCGGTAAGTGTTCACATTTGGACAGGGTAGTCAAGTACCCATCAGTTTTTTAATGAGACCACCTTGACGATGGTTGATGGGCTCACACTATTTGGCCAAATTCTGTGCTAAGCGTCTCAAAAAAATTTTTTTCCTAACGTTCAAAAAGCAATTTTGCTATTCAAATTTCATGTATTTCATATTTGACGTGTTTTGGCACGATAGAGTGCAACCTTTTTTTGAATAGAAAAGCGGCAGGCCAGACATACATTACAATAGCCGCATGTGGCCGCAGCCTGCCGATATTTACTGTGGGAATTACAAAGGTGGGGGGCGGACAAAAGGGGAATATCGTGTCCCCTCTGCCCAGGGGCGCAGCCTGTGGGCTGATGCATTAGGGACCTATTATATATACATATAACTGCACAAAATATTCTGGGTGCTGAGTGGTTCCATAACACGTAATACTCTTTTTCTCAGAAGAGGCAATTTGCATGCTTTACCCTGATGAGGGGTAGACTCCCATTAAAAATTTGAATTAAAGAGCAAAGGTTATGGACTTCCTGTCTCATAATAAATGCAAATACATAAAATTATTATATTAATTATTATACCGCCTTCTTTCTGACTCTGCACCCCACCATCAGCCCAAGGGTGTTTATAATCAACTCTGGTTCCTACCAGCTTACTTAAATGTGCAGGTTTGTAACCCAGGAAAGACATGATGACCATTTACACTGTAGATTTATAGCACAAAAGATGCATTTATTAGATGATAGGACCCATCAGAGAAGTGTCACCTTGTAGCGGTTGATGAGCTTACATGAATTGGCCAATTTGTGCGCTAAGAAATTTCACTTTTGTAAGTAATTTTGTAAAGAAAAGTTTTACTTTTTATTACAGTTTACTCAGCAATTATGATATATTTTTTGTTCGCATATATATTGGTCTCTACAGAGTGCTGCTGCCCTCCTATATTTTGCAAGTTATGTATTTATTGCAGTAGGCATCTGTGCATACTATATGGAGGTGCTGGTCAGGTTTTTTGTTCTATACATAAAATTATTGTTGACATGAGCTCATGTATAAAATAGACAGATTCTTGTTCATTCCTTAAAATAATATGATCTGTAAACATGTTTTCAATGATACACGCATCTGCTGACACAAGGGGTCATATAGTCAATCAGAATACATGAGCTGGCTTAACTGTTTTACTTTTCATGAAGTTATTTGGCACAGCTCTCTGCCCTGTCACCCCATTTGGGGAAGTTGAATGATGATGATACTGTGTTTACTTTGTGTACCTTCCCCCAAAGAAAACATCCTCCTTTGTCACTTCCACTTGACAGTGCACTTTGTAAAGCCTACATGAAGAGACAAAGTAAACAGTTGTAAGAGGGCTTGGTATTAATGAAATGTTCATTCATAAAGGCACAGATTATCTTATTACAGAGACATAGGGATTGCAAGCAACAAAACAAATTCCATGAATGGAAAATCACTCTTGCAGCAATGTTGGTCATATAGGAGTTTGTAATACTGAAAGGAAACACTATGAACTATAATTTATTAGTGTTTTTACCGGCACAAACAATACAAGGTCACGACCAATGAGAAACTGTAATATGTCAGAAAAGTAGAAGAGATTCACCCTGAGAACGTTGATTTTCTGTCCAACATTCATTCTGCTTATGTGAAATCTTTCTGAGACATTTATGGATGAGTACAAGCTCTGCATGCCATAGACTGTCCATTCTCTGGGTGATGGGATTTTAGAAATTCAGGCATAGTCTTGACAGTCTGGTAAATAATTCATATATTTTGCTATCAAGAAGAAAAAAAAACGTGTGAATTAGCCAACTAGACTATCTGAAGAAATGGAGCATTTGTACTATAAATATCATTGCCTTTTCTTTATAGTCTTTATAATACAGTAATTATAAGGAATAGCTTTGGTTCTGGTCTAAGACTAATCCTTTCCAGAGACAGGCCAATAGTATACCTTTGTATTAGCTTTAATATGTAAACCATTGACAGCTTAAAGGGAACCTGTCACCCCGTTTTTTCAGATTGAGATATGAATACTGTTAAATAGGGCCTGCGCTGTGCGTTACTATAGTGTATGTAGTGTACCCTGATTCCCCACCTATGCTGAGAAATACATTACCAAAGTCGCCGTTTTCGCCTGTCAATCAGGCTGGTCTGGTCATGTGGGCGTGGTGACATCGCTCTTTTCTTCCCCAGCTTTCCGTTGGTGGCGTAGTGGTGTGCGCATGTCCAAGTTCCGAATTCCCTGCGCGCACGTGAAGAAACAGCGCGCGATCTGCGCTGTAATCCCTTGCATCGGTGGGGGCGGCCATCTTCCTGGGGCCGCGCGTGCGCAGATGGAGTGCTCTGCTGCACGGGGCTTCAGGAAAATGGCCGCGGGATGCCGCGCGTGCGCAGAAGAGATCGCGGCGTTTGCATCTCGGCTTTGGGAAAATGGCCGCCGCGATCTCTTCTGCGCACGCGCGGCATCCCGCGGCCATTTTCCTAAAGCCCCGTGCAGCAGAGCACTCCATCTGCGCACGCGCGGCCCCAGGAAGATGGCCGCCCCCACCGATGAAAGGGATAGCAGCGCAGAGCACGCGCTGTTTCTTCACGTGCACGCAGGGAATTCGGAACTTGGACATGCGCACACCACTACGCCACCAACGGAAAGCTGGGGAAGAAAAGAGCGATGTCACCACGCCCACATGACCAGACCAGCCTGATTGACAGGCGAAAACGGCGACTTTGGTAATGTATTTCTCAGCATAGGTGGGGAATCAGGGTACACTACATACACTATAGTAACGCACAGCGCAGGCCCTATTTAACAGTATTTATATCTCAATCTGAAAAAACGGGGTGACAGGTTCCCTTTAAGGGAATTTTCTTGTGAAAATAGCAACTCTCTGGGCAGCAAAATATAGTAGGAAACAAGTTAGTTCTTGAAGCTGATGTGTTAGAATCAGAAACCATAGGAAGGGAATTGTGATAACTAGAGAACTGGGTCAGTGCATTATCAAAATGGCTGTTTTTTTTTTCTTACAGTCGGCTTTTGGTTCATTGATGCATTTGGGGAAGAATGGCTAGTGTTATATAGCTCACCTTCTGAGCTGAATCCTCTAAGCTCTGGATCCATTGCATTGATGCAGTAGAAAAAAGACACGTGTGGAAAGAAGACTTGAAGCGCTGGAAACTGCAAGCAGACAGGACACAGGAAAGCAGGTAAGATGCAGGTAGTGGTGCACAGTCAAACAAACAGAACTATGAGACATTATATCAAGAGACAGGTATGTGTCTTGGTTGGCCCTCGTATAGAGACCTAGGAAGATGATCACATGGGAGCAGTCTGGGACACTTGCAAAGCAGGGAGTGGAGCACAGCAGAGGACAAGGCAATGAAGTCCTGCTGAGCCAAGGTAAATGTGTAACAATGTAATAGTATGCAGGTACTGAGTATGTCACCATGGAACAGACAGACCAACAGTTGAGCGGTTTAATAACAGGAATCAGGTTCTCCTCGCAGGGAGGAAGCAATGGAATATAACTAGCAATAAAACAGTGCAAAAATATGGGAGTCAAACAGTGTAACAGAATTAAGCAGGATTTCTTGAGAAAAAGAACACTTATCAGTCTGATGAGGACTTGCTTGAAGGGTCGTCTTCTCCAACGTAGGCGCTAAGAAACAGCGGCGCTTATCGTCCCTCTGTTGTCCGTGGGCTGAGCAGTCTCTAGGAGCCCACTGCCTGGGGTTTCGGTAGTTAATGTGATATGCACAGGCTCTGAGTCTTTAGCTTTTACAGCACAGCTTATCCCGGGAAAACGATGGTCAGTTTATTATTAAGTCTCTCACCAGGAATCAGGGGCTCTGCACTGATACCGTGGGTACCAGGGGTCACGGTCTCTGTACTGATACCGTGGGTACCAGGGGGTCACAGTCTCTGCACAGTCCAATGTCTCTGCATGGGTCTCAAAGCGCCCCTCTCCAGTCACAGCAGAGTCCGCTTTCATGTACTCACAAGATGCATTCTTTCTGGCCAATCTCCCTGTATTTGTCCTCTGACCGGGAGAGCTCTCTCGGTGCGCAGCTGCACCCTGCTCTGACCGCTGCTCACGCTGCTCTGTCCCTTGCACGCGCGCCTTTTCCGCTCTCTGCCTGGCTTCCTTCCTGTCCCAGTCTCTAAGTCTGGAACCTGTAGCACAGCTCAATGCTTCCAGGCATAGAGCCGAGAAGGTAACTGCCCCCGGACTCTTCTTGTGCTTCACCTCCTTACAGCAGCATCCCCTATCTAGGTCTCCTTTCAGATGACTCAGTACTAGATTAAACAGAATGCTTTGCACAGAATTTATTGACCCAAACTGGAGCATCTTTGTTCTTTTTAGGCATCCTGCATTTCTCCTCAGGGCCACAAGTCATTTTACAGTCCAGAACTTGATTGATTTCATCAGAAGCAAAAGCAGGAACTATTTTGATTGTAGAAGAGGACATGTTGTAGGCCAGAGGATGACCCTCAGATGGCAAGATGGAAAACAAGAAGCAGAAGCAAGAACTTACTCAGGCTCATTCACATCTTCCCTGTGGTTCTCTTTGGCCCTATGCTTGGAGAAGACATCTGCGGAGTGTTGATAGGTGATAAGAATATTAGAGGCATTGAACGTAGAGCAGAGTTTTTGTGAGGGTGGTTGAGGTGGAATTCGGAAGCAGTTATGAAAACAAGATGATCCCCATTAGGTGATCTGGTCAGATGACAAGTCAATGTTCGGAGCTTGTAGCAGTACCCATGGAAATCCGAAAAGTAGCAAAGCCAAAAAAGAAATATCCTCAACGTGTAGTGCATTAATCCCAAGATATTATCATTATCATCAGGTAATGTGGCTCGCAGCATGGAGCTGATGGTAATGAAAATCTGGAAATTGTGGTTGATAAATAAAAGGGTCCAGTCTTATTCCCCCAACAAGCATTCAAGTTTATACAGCTTGGAGTTGGAAAATATGCATAACAATGATAATATGGTAAAAATACTCAGCTGCCTGTTAATTGGGCCCACAGTGTTCTTTCCATGAAGGGGCACAGAGTGCACTAGTACTATAATTACACACAGTGGGGGGAATTATTACTATATAGGGGCACAGGGGATGGCTGTATTACTATATGAGGTCAGAATTGCAATATGCATGCATAATTTATTCCAACCAAAATTATGCTCCAAAAATGCCCTTTCCTAACGGAGCCTTTCCGCATGCCCAAATGGTATTTTCTGACAACATATAGGGCATTGGTGTACTCTGAAACTGATTTACAAACTAAGGAGTCAATTTTCTTCATCAACTCTTGTGAAAATTAAATGTATGGAATATTTGAATAGCTGTGTTCTTTCATAAACCAATATTGTAAACTTTTATGAAGCACCTCTGGGTCCAAAAAGTCACAACACGCCTATATTAATATCTTCAGCAGTGTAATATCCGAAATGATGTTACTTGTGGGAGTTTTTTTTCTGTTTTGGTACCATTATTCAAATGTGACATTGTGCCCAAAATCTGTTCCAGCAAAAATTGCATCTCAAAAGTCAAAATAGATCTTCCCGTCTGAGCTTTGTAGCGTGCCTGAACAATAGTTTCTGAACACATATGGGATATTTGCATATGCATGAGAAATAGCGTTACAAAATACTTGTAGCTTCAAAAAAATCACCACACCCCTAAATGAATTATATGGGGTGCAGTTTCCAAAATTGGGCCTCTTGTGGGTGTCTTGTGATGTTTCAGCACCTTAAAGGGACACTGTCACCTGAATTTGGAGGGAACAATCTTCAGCCATGGAGGCGGGGTTTGGGGTTTTTGATTCACCCTTTCCTTACCCGCTGGCTGCATGCTGGCTGCAATATTGGATTGAAGTTCATTCTCTGTCCTCCGTAGTACATGCCTGCACAAGGCAATCTTGCCTTGCGCAGGCGTGTACTATGGAGGAGAATGAACTTCAATCCAATATTGCAGCCAGCATGCAGCCAGCGGGTAAGGAAAGGGTGAATCAAAAACCCCAAAACCCCGCCTCCATGGCTGAAGATTGTTCCCTCCAAATTCAGGTGACAGAGTCCCTTTAACTGCACTGCAAATTCTACATGGCATCCACAATCTATTCCAGCCAAAATTGCGCTTCAAAAGTGAAATAGCGCTCTTTCACTCCATATTGAGTGCCCAAACACTACATTCTGACCACACACGGGGTATTACTGTGTTCAATAGAAAGATTGCAACACATTTTTGCATTTTCTTTCATTACAGCTTGTGAAAATGAAAAGAAAAGCAACATTTTAGTTGAAAAAATGTAATTTTTTAATTCTTTCATTCCACTTTGCATTAAATCCTGTGAAGTTCATGAAGGGTTAACAAACTTCCTGAATTCACAAAACTTACAGGGTTGCAGTTTTGTAATCTTGGCTCTTGATTAGTCCTCAAAATTGACTTAGAAAGCGAAGTGGTATCTAAAAAAAATAGATATTTGAAATTTTGTTGAATAAAATGAAAACCTATTAAAAGTTTAATACTGTTGCCAAATAAAAGGATTTTTTAAAATGTATTATTACCTATTTTGTATGATATGACTAATTGCATGAACATTTAAAGTTGTGAAAATTATTTTAACCCCTTCATGACCCAGCCTATTTTGACCTTAAAGACCTGGCTGTTTTTTGCAATTCTGACCAGTGTCCCTTTATGAGGTAATAACTCAGGAACGCTTCAACGAATCCTAGCGGTTCTGAGATTGTTTTTTCGTGACATATTAGGCTTCATGTTAGTGGTAAATTTAGGTCGATAATTTTTGTGTTTATTTGTGAAAAAAATGGAAATTTGGCTAAAATTTTGAAAATTTTCAAATTTTGAATTTTTATTCTGTAAATTGAGAGAGTTATGTGACACAAAATAGTTAATAAATAACATTACCCACATGTCTACTTTACATCAGCGCAATTTTGGAAACAAAATTTTTTTTTGCTCAGAAGTTATTAAAATTTACAAAACCATTTTTTTAGGGACCACCTCACATTTGAAGTCAGTTTGAGGAATCTATATGGCTGAAAATACCCAAAAGTGACACCATTCTAAAAACTGCACCCCTCAAGGTGCTCAAAACCACATCCAAAAAGTTTATTAACCCTTCAGGTGCTTCACAGCAGCAGAAGCAACATGGAAGGAAAAAATGAACATTTAACTTTTTAGTCACAAAAATGATCTTTTAGCAACAATTTTTTTTATTTTCCCAAGGGTAAAAAGAGAAACTGGACACCAAAAGTTATTGTACAATTTGTCCTGAGTACGACGATACCCCATATGTGGGGGGGAACTACTGTTTGGGCGAACGACAGGGTTCGGAAGGGAAGGAGCGCCATTTGACTTTTTCAATTAAAAATTGGCTCCAGTCTTTAGCAGACACCATGTCGCATTTGGAGAGCCCCTGTGTGCCTAAACATTAGAGCTCCCCCACAAGTGACCCCATTTTGGAAACTAGACCCCCCAAGGAACTTATCTAGATGCATAGTGAGCACTTTGAACCCCCAGGTGCTTCACAAATTGATCCATAAAAATGAAAAAGTACTTTTTTTTCACAAAAAATTTATTTTAGCCTCAATTTGTTCATTTCCACATGGGCAACAGGATAAAATGGATCCTAAAATGTGTTGGGCAATTTCTCCTGAGTACAGCGATACCTCATATGTGGTCACAAACCACTGTTTGTGCACACGGCAGGGCTCGGAAGGGAAGGAGCGCCATTTGACTTTTGAATGAAAAATTAGCTCCAATCGTTAGCGGACACCATGTCGTGTTTGGAGAGCCCTGTATGCCTAAACATTGGAGCTCCCCCACAAGTGACCCCATTTTGGAAACTAGACCCCCCAAGGAACTTATCTATATGCACAGTGCGCACTTTGAACCCCCAGGTGCTTCACAAATTGATCCATAAAAATGAAAAAGTACTTAATTTTCACAAAAAATTTCTTTTAGCCTCAATTTGTTCATTTCCACATGGGCAACTGTTGTGAATTCAGCTTTTGGGCTCCCTCCGGTGGTTGTAGAGGGTAATGCAGTTGTGCCTTGTGCCAGGACTGCAGGAGTGGACAGGTGTATCTACTAATTGCAAAACTGACTGGGGTATATAGCTTTGCTGGATCCTTTGGTCAGTGCCAGTTGTCCATTGTTCTTGAAGGATTCACTTCCCTGCTGGTCTCTCCAGTTTGCTGTGTTTTTCTACAAAGATAAGTCTTGGCTTTGTTTTTGCTGTCCACCTGCAGTGGACCTTATAGTTCTGTGCATTTTCATGTTTTTGTCGTGTCCAGCTTGGTCTGTGAAGGATTTTTTGCAGCCAAGCTATTTCTCTGGAGATGCAGATATACCCCCCATGTCTTTAGTCAGATGTGGTGATCCGTATTTTCTGTGGTGGATATTTTCTAGTGTTTTTTATACTGACCGCATAGTACTCTGTTCTATCCTTTCTTTTTAGCTAGTAAGGCCTCCTCTGCTAAAATCTGATTTCATATCTGCATATGTTATTTTCCTCTCCTCTCACAGTCAAAATTTGTGGGGGGCTATCTATCCTTTGGGGATTTTCTCTGAGGCAATATAGGTTTCCTGTTTCTGTCTTTAGGGGAAGTTAGATCTTAGGCTGTGTCGAGGGGTCTAGGGAGTGTTAGGTACTCCCCACGGCTATTTCTAGTTGCGCTGCTAGGTTTAGGGTTTGCGGTCAGTACAGGGACCACCTTCTCCAGAGTACGTCTCATGCTGCTCCAAGGCCACCAGATCATAACAGTACAACTGGCCAACAATGAGTTAATTGCATCTCAGAAGAAGGGTGGAAAGATTTTGAGCCATTTTTATCCTTAGCCTGTTTGGTCTGTTCCTCCCTCTTTACCACTGGGTGGCTACGGAGTCTTGTATTAACATGAATGTTCAGGAGTTAGTTTCTCGGGTGGATCAGCTTGCTGCTAGGGTACAGGGTATTTCAGATTTCATTGTTCAGACTCCTGCCTTAGAACCTAAGATTATCACTCCTGATTTATTCTTTGGTGACAGATCCAAATTTTTGAGTTTCACAAATAACTGTAAACTGTTTTTTGCATTAAGACCCCGGTCTTCTGGTGATCCTATTCAGCAGGTTAAAATCATCATATCTCTGCTGCATAGTGACCCACAGGATTGGGCATTTTCCCTGGAATCTGGCAATCCTGCTTTGCTTAATGTTGATTCGTTCTTTCAGGCATTGGGGTTGTTGTATGATGAGCCTAATTCTGTGGATCAGGCTGAGAAAATCTTGTTAGCCCTGTGTCAAGGTCAAGAAGCGGCAGACTTGTATTGCCAGAAATTTAGAAAATGGTCTGTACTGACTAAATGGAATGAGGATGCCTTGGCGGCAATTTTCAGAAAGGGTCTTTCTGAATCCATCAAAGATGTTATGGTGGGGTTCCCCACGCCTGCTGGTCTGAGTGATTCTATGTCTCTGGCCATTCAGATTGATCGGCGCTTGCGCGAGTGCAGAATTGTGCGCACTGTGGCGTTGTCCTCTGAGCGGAGCCCTGAGCCTATGCAGTGTGATAGGATTTTGTCTAGAGCTGAACGTCAAACATTCAGGCATCAGAATAGGTTGTGTTTTTACTGCGGCGATTCTGCTCATGTTATTTCTCATTGCCCTAAGCGTACTAAGAGAATCGCTAGTTCTGTTGCCATCAGTACTATACAACCTAAATTTCTGTTATCTGTGACCTTGATCTGCTCATTATCATAACTTTCTGTCATGGCATTTGTGGATTCAGGCGCCGCTCTGAACTTAATGGACTTAGAATTTGCCAGACGTTGTGGTTTTCCCTTGCAGCCTTTGCAGAACCCTCTTCCTTTGAGGGGCATTGATGCTACAGCGTTGGCTAAAAATAAACCTCAGTTATGGACACAGCTGACCATGCGCATCGCGCCAGCCCATCAGGAAGATTGTCGTTTTCTGGTGTTGCATAATTAGCATGATGATATTGTGCTGGGTTTTCCATGGTTTCAGCTACATAATCCGGTGTTAGATTGGAAATCCATGTCTGTGACTAGTTGGGGTTGTCAGGGGGTTCATGATCAGGTTCCTTTGATGTCAATCTCCTCTTCCCCCTCTTCTGAAGTTCCTGAGTTTTTGTCTGACTTCCAGGATGTATTCGATGAGCCCAAATCCAGTTCCCTTCCACCGCATAGGGACTGTGATTGTGCTATTGATTTGATTCCAGGTTGTAAGTTCCCTAAGGGCCGACTTTTCAACCTGTCTGTGCCTGAACATACCGCCATGCGGAGCTAAATTAAGGAGTCTTTGGAGAAAGGGCATATTCGGCCATCTTCTTCACCGTTGGGAGCGGGGTTCTTTTTTGTTGCCAAGAAGGATGGCTCCTTGAGACCCTGTATTGACTATCGCCTCTTGAATAAGATCACGGGTAAATTTCAATACCCCTTGCCTTTGCTTACTGATTTGTTTGCTAGGATTAAGGGGTCTAGCTGGTTTACTAAGATTGACCTTCGAGGGGCATATAATCTTATTCGTATCAAGCAGGGTGACGAATGGAAAACTGCATTTAATACGCCCGAAGGCCATTTTGAATACCTTGTGATGCCATTCGGACTCTCTAATGCCCCATCTGTGTTCCAATCCTTCATGCATGATATCTTTCGGAGTTATCTTGATAAATTCATGGTTGTATATTTGGATGATATTTTGATTTTTTCCAATGATTGGGAGTCTCATGTGAAACAGGTCAGGATGGTATTTCAGATCCTCCGTAATAATGCTTTGTTTGTGAAGGGGTCAAAGTGCCTATTTGGAGTGCAGAAGGTTTCTTTTTTGGGTTTCATTTTTTCTCCCTCATCTATAGAAATGGATCCGGTTAAGGTTCAGGCCATTCATGATTGGATTCAGGCCACATCTGTGAAGAGCCTTCAGAAATTCTTGGGCTTTGCTAATTTTTATCGCCGTTTCATTGCCAACTTCTCCAGTGTGGTTAAACCTCTAACCGATTTGACCAAGAAAGGCGCTGATGTGACGAATTGGTCCTCCGCGGCTGTTTCTGCCTTTCAGGAGCTTAAATGCCGATTTACTTCTGCCCCTGTGCTGCGTCAGCCGGATGTTTCTCTTCCATTTCAGGTTGAGGTTGATGCGTCTGAGATTGGGGCAGGGGCCGTTTTATCTCAGAGGAATTCTGATGGTTCCTTGATGAAACCGTGTGCTTTCTTTTCTTGGAAGTTTTCGCCTGCGGAACGCAATTATGATGTCGGCAATCGGGAGTTGTTAGCTATGAAGTGGGCATTTCAGGAGTGGCGACATTGGCTTGAGGGGGCCAAGCACCGTATTGTGGTCCTGACCGATCATAAGAATCTGATTTACCTCAAGTCTGCCAAACGGCTGAATCATAGACAGGCTCGATGGTCCCTGTTTTTCTCCCGTTTTGATTTTGTGGTCTCGTACGTTCCTGGTACTAAGAATGTTAAGGCGGATGCCCTCTCTAGGAGTTTTTTTCCTGATTCCCCTGGGGCTCTTGAGCCGGTCGGCATTTTGAAGGAAGGGGTGATTCTTTCTGCCATCTCCCCTGATTTGCGACGGGTTCTTCAGGAAATTCAGGCTGATAAGCCTGACCGCTGTCCTGTGGGGAAACTGTTTGTTCCTGATAGATGGACTAGTAAAGTGATTTCTGAGGTTCATTGTTCTGTGTTGGCTGGCCATCCTGGGATTTTTGGTACCAGAGATTTGGTTGGTAGGTCCTTTTGGTGGCCTTCTTTGTCACGGGATGTGCATTCTTTTGTGCAGTCCTGTGGGATTTGTGCGCGAGTTAAGCCTTGCTGTTCCCGCGCTAGTGGGTTGCTTTTGCCTTTGCCGGTCCCTGAGAGACCTTGGACACATATTTCTATGGATTTTATTTCCGATCTTCCTGTTTCCCAAAGAATGTCGGTTATCTGGGTTGTCTGTGACTGATTTTCTAAGATGGTTCATTTGGTGCCTTTGCCTAAATTGCCTTCTTCTTCTGATTTGGTTCCATTGTTTTTTCAGCATGTGGTACGTTTGCATGGTATTACGGAGAATATTGTGTCCGACAGAGGTTCCGAGTTTGTTTCTAGGTTTTGGCGGGCCTTTTGTGCCAAGCTGGGCATTGATTTGTCTTTTTCCTCTGCATTTCATCCTCAGACAAATGGCCAGACTGAGCGAACTAATCAGACCTTGGAGACCTATTTGAGATGCTTTGTGTCTGCTGATCAGGATGATTGGGTGGCTTTTTTGCCATTGGCCGAGTTTGCCCTTAATAATCGGGCTAGTTCGGCTACTTTGGTTTCACCTTTTTTTTGTAATTTTGGTTTTCATCCTCGTTTTTCTTCTGGGCAGGTTGAGCCTTCTGACCTTCCTTTTGAGGATTCTGTGGTCGACAGGTTGCAGCAGATTTGGGCTTATGTGGTGGACAATCTTGTGCTGTCTCAGGAGGAGGCTCAGCGTTTTGCTAACCGTCGTCGGTGTGTTGGTTCCCGGTTTCGGGTTGGTGATCTGGTTTGGTTATCTTCCCGTCATGTTCCTATGAAGGTTTCTTCCCCTAAGTTTAAGCCTCAATTTATTGGTCCTTATAGGATTTCTGAGATTATTAATCCGGTGTCCTTTCGCCTGGCGCTTCCGGCCTATTTTGCTATCCATAATGTCTTCCATAGATCTTTGTTGCGGAAATATGTGGAGCCCGTTGTTCCCTCTGTTGATCCTCCGGCCCCTGTATTGGTTGATGGGGAGTTGGAATATGTTGTTGAGAAGATTTTGGATTCCCGTTTTTCGAGGCGGAAGCTTCAGTACCTTGTCAAGTGGAAGGGTTATGGCCAGGAGGATACTTCTTGGGTTTTTGCCTCTGATGTCCATGCCGTTGATTTGGTTTGTGCCTTTCATCGGGCTCATCCTGATCGGCCTGGGGGCTCTGGTGAGGGTTCGGTGACCCCTCCTCAAGGGGGGGGTACTGTTGTGAATTCAGCTTTTGGGCTCCCTCCGGTGGTTGTAGAGAGTAATGCAGTTGTGCCTGGACTGCAGGAGTGGACAGGTGTATCTACTAATTGCAAAACTGACTGGGGTATATAGCTTTGCTGGATCCTTTGGTCAGTGCCAGTTGTCCATTGTTCTTGAAGGATTCACTTCCCTGCTGGTCTCTCCAGTTTGCTGTGTTTTTCTACAAAGATAAGTCTTGGCTTTGTTTTTGCTGTCCACCTGCAGTGGACCTTATAGTTCTGTGCATTTTCATGTTTTTGTCGTGTCCAGCTTGGTCTGTGAAGGATTTTTTGCAGCCTAGCTATTTCTCTGGAGATGCAGATATGCCCCCCATGTCTTTAGTCAGATGTGGTGATCCGTATTTTCTGCGGTGCATATTTTCTAGTGTTTTTATACTGACCGCATAGTACTCTGTTCTATCCTTTCTTTTTAGCTAGTATGGCGTCCTCTGCTAAAATCTGATTTCATATCTGCGTATGTTATTTCCCTCTCCTCTCACAGTCAATATTTGTGGGGGGCTATCTATCCTTTGGGGATTTTCTCTGAGGCAAGATAGGTTTCCTGTTTCTGTCTTTAGGGGAAGTTAGATCTTAGGCTGTGTCGAGGGGTCTAGGGAGTGTTAGGTACCCCCCACGGCTATTTCTAGTTGCGCTGCTAGGTTTAGGGTTTGCGGTCAGTACAGGGACCACCTTCTCCAGAGTACGTTTCATGCTGCTCCAAGGCCACCAGATCACAACAGGCAACAGGATAAGATGGATCCTAAAATTTATTGGGCAATTTCTCCTGAGTACACTGATACCTCACATGTGGGGGTAAACCACTGTTTGGGCACACGGCAGGGCTCGGAAGGGAAGGAGCGCCATTTGACTTTTTGAATGAAAAATTAGCTCCAATCGTTAGTGAACACAATGTCGCGTTTGGATAGCCCCTGTGTGCCTAAACATTAGAGCTCCCCCAGAAGTGACCCAATTTTGGAAACTAGACCCCCCAAGGAACTTATCTAGATGCATATTGAGCACTTTAAACCCCCAGGAGCTCCACAGAAGTTTATAACACAGAGCCATGAAAATAAAAAATTATTTTTCTTAGCTCAAAAATTATTTTTTAGCCCGCAATTTTTTATTTTCACAAGAGTAACAGGAGAAATTGGACCCCAAAAGTTGTTGTCCAGTTTGTTCTGAGTACGCTGATACCCAATATGTGGGGGGGAACCACTGTTTGGGCACACGTCCGGGCTCAGAAGGGAAGTAATGATGTTTTGGAATGCAGACTTTGATGGACTGGTCTGCGGGCGTCATGTTGCATTTGCAGAGCCCCTGATGTGCCTAAACAGTAGAAACCCCCCACAAGTGACCCCATTTTGAAAACTAGACCCCCCAAGGAACTTATCTAGATATGTGGTGAGCACTTTGAACCCCCAAGTGCTTCACAGAAGTTTACAATGCAGAGCCATGAAAATAAAAAAAATCATTTTTCTTTCCTCAAAAATGATGTTTTAGCAAGCAATTTTTTATTTTCACAAGGGTAACAGGAGAAATTGGACCCCAATAATTGTTGCTCAGTTTGTCCTGAGTACGCTGATACCCCGTATGTGGGGGTAAACTACTGATTGGGCACACGTCGGGGCTCAGAATGGAAGTAGTGGCGTTTTGAAATGCAGACTTTGATGGAATGGTCTGCGGGCGTCATGTTGCATTTGCAGAGCCCCTGATGTGCCTAAACAGTAAACCCCCCCCACAAGTAACCCTATTTTGGAAACTAGACCCCAAAGGAACTTATCTAGATATGTGGTGAGCACTTTGAACCCCTTAGTACTTCACAGAAGTTTATAATGCAGAGCCGTGAAAATAAAAAAAAAATTTTTCTTTCCTCAAAAATGATGTTTTAGCAAGCAGTTTTTTATTTTCACAAGGGTAGCAGGAGAACTTGGACCTCAATAGTTGTTGCCCAGTTTGTCCCGAGTATGCTGGTACCCCATATGTGGGGGTAAACCACTGTTTTGGCGCACGTCGGGGCTCGGAAGGGAGGGAGCACCATTTGACTTTTTGAACGCAAGATTGGCTGGAATCAATGGTGGCGCCATGTTGCTTTTGGAGACCCCTGATGTGCCTAAACAGTGGAAACCCCTCAATTCTAACTCCAACACTAACCCCAACACACCCCTAACCCTAATCTCAACTCTAGCCATAACCCTAATCACAACCCTAACCCCAACACACCCCTAACCACAGCCCTAACCCCAACACACCCCTAACCCTAATCCCAACCCTAAACATAATCCTAACCCTAATACAAACGCTAACCCCAACACACCCCTAACCACAACCCTAACCCCAACACACTCCTAACCATAACCCTAACCACAAGCCTAATCTTAACCCTATTTCCAACCCTAGCCCTAATTCAAACCCTAAATCTAATTCCAACCCTAACCCTAAGGCTATGTTCCCACGATGCGGATTCGTGTGAGATTTTTCCGCAACATTTTTGAAAAATCCGCGGGTAAAGGCACTGCGTTTTACCTGCGGATTTACCGTGGATTTTCAGTGTTTTTTGTGCAAATTTCACCTGCGGATTCCTATTGAGGAACAGGTGTAAAACGCTGCGGAATGCGCACAAAGAATTGACATACTGTGGAAAATACAACACAGCATTCCCGCGCTGTATTTTCCGCACCATGGGCTCAGCGGATTTGATTTTCCATAGGTGTACATGGAACTGTAAAGCTGATGGAAAACTGATACGAATCCGCAGCGGCCAATCCGCTGCGGATCCGCAGCCAAATCCGCACCGTGTGCACATAGCCTAATTCTAAGGGTATGTGCACACGATGCGGAAAATGCTGCGGATCCACAGCATTTCCCATGAGTTTACAAAAAAACGCTGCGCACATGCTGCGGAAAAACTGCGCGGAAACGCAGCGGTTTACATTCCGCACATTTCACTTTCTGTGGATTCCGCAGCGGTTTTACAACTGCTCCAATATAAAACCACAGTGAAATCACCAGAAAAACCTCGGTAAATCCGCGATAAATCCGCAGCGGTTTTGCGCTGCGGATTTATAAAAGCCACTGCGGAAAAATCCGCAGAGGACCAGAATACATGTGCACATTCCCTAACCCTAACCAGAATACATGTGCACATTCCCTAACCCTAACCCTAGTTCTAACTGTAGTGGAAAAAATTTTTTTCTTTATTTTATTATTGTTCCTACCTATGGGGGTGATAAAGGGGGGGTTAATTTACTTTTTTTTTAATTTTGATCACTGTGATAGGTTTTATCACAGTGATCAAAATGTACATGGAACGAATCTGCCGGCCGGCAGATTCAGCGGGCGCACTGCGCATGCACCCGCCATTTTGGAAGATGGCGGCGCCCATGGAGAAGACGGACGGACACCGGGAGCCTCGGTAAGTATTAGGGGGGAGATCGGGGCACGGGGGCGTCGGAGCACGGGGGGTGGCATAGGAGCATGGGGGGAGCGCGCTGGAGGACGGGGGAGCGGAGCACAGTACGGAGGGGAGCGGACCACAGATCGGATGACTGGGGGGCGATCGGTGGGGTGGGGAGGCACATCAGTGTTTCCAGCCATGGCCGATGATATTGCAGCATCGGCCATGGCTGGATTGTAATACAGTGGGGCAAAAAAGTATTTAGTCAGTCAGCAATAGTGCAAGTTCCACCACTTAAAAAGATGAGAGGCGTCTGTAATTTACATCATAGGTAAACCTCAACTATGGGAGACAAACTGAGAAAAAAAAATCCAGAAAATCACATTGTCTGTTTTTTAAACATTTTATTTGCATATTATGGTGGAAAATAACTATTTGGTCAGAAACAAAATTTCATCTCAATACTTTGTAATATATCCTTTGTTGGCAATGACAGAGGTCAAACGTTTTCTGTAAGTCTTCACAAGGTTGCCACACACTGTTGTTGGTATGTTGGCCCATTCCTCCATGCAGATCTCCTCTAGAGCAGTAATGTTTTTGGCTTTTCGCTTGGCAACACGGACTTTCAACTCCCTCCAAAGGTTTTCTATAGGGTTGAGATCTGGAGACTGGCTAGGCCACTCCAGGACCTTGAAATGCTTCTTACGAAGCCACTCCTTCGTTGCCCTGGCGGTGTGCTTTGGATCATTGTCATGTTGAAAGACCCAGCCACGTTTCATCTTCAATGCCCTTGCTGATGGAAGGAGGTTTGCACTCAAAATCTCACGATACATGGCCCCATTCATTCTTTCATGTACCCGGATCAGTCGTCCTGGCCCCTTTGCAGAGAAACAGCCCCAAAGCATGATGTTTCCACCACCATGCTTTACAGTAGGTATGGTGTTTGATGGATGCAACTCAGTATTCTTTTTCCTCCAAACACGACTAGTTGTGTTTCTACCAAACAGTTCCAGTTTGGTTTCATCAGACCATAGGACATTCTCCCAAAACTCCTCTGGATCATCCAAATGCTCTCTAGCAAACTTCAGACGGGCCCGGACATGTACTGGCTTAAGCAGTGGGACACGTCTGGCACTGCAGGATCTAAGTCCATGGTGGCGTAGTGTGTTACTTATGGTAGGCCTTGTTACATTGGTCCCAGCTCTCTGCAGTTCATTCACTAGGTCCCCCGAGTGGTTCTGGGATTTTTGCTCACCGTTCTTGTGATCATTCTGACCCCACGGGGTGGGATTTTGCGTGGAGCCTCAGATCGAGGGAGATTATCAGTGGTCTTGTATGTCTTCCATTTTCTAATTATTGCTCCCACTGTTGATTTCTTCACTCCAAGCTGGTTGGCTATTGCAGATTCAGTCTTCCCAGCCTGGTGCAGGGCTACAATTTTGTTTCTGGTGTCCTTCGACAGCTCTTTGGTCTTCACCATAGTGGAGTTTGGAGTCATACTGTTTGAGGGTGGGCACAGGTGTCTTTTTATACTGATAACAAGTTTAAACAGGTGCCATTACTACAGGTAATAAGTGGAGGAAAGAGGAGACTCTTAAAGAAGAAGTTACAGGTCTGTGAGAGCCAGAAATCTTGATTGTTTGTTTCTGACCAAATACTTATTTTCCACCATAATATGCAAAAAAAATGATAAAAAAACAGACAATGTGATTTTCTGGATTTTTTTTTCTCAGTTTGTCTCCCATAGTTGAGGTCTACCTATGATGTAAATTACAGATGCCTCTCATCTTTTTAAGTGGTGGAACTTGCACTATTGCTCACTGACTAAATACTTTTTTGCCCCACTGTATAACACAGCCCACATAGTATGTAGCCCAGCCCCGTAGTATATAACACAGCCCACGTAGTATATAGCATAGCCACGTAGTATATAGCATAGCCACATAGTATATTGCACAGCCACGCAGTATGTAACACAGCCCACGCAGTATATAACACAGCCACATAGTAGATAGCACAGGTGTCATGATATGTACTTTTGCCCTGTCCTGTATTTGAATAATATGCCATTTGATGTATGTAACTGTTCTCTGGTTTTTATTAGGCTACGTTCACATTAGCGTTACGCTAATGTGCGTCGCTGTTGCGTCGGCGACGCGCTCCTATGTTTAACATAGGGGACGAGTGCGTTTTTTTGGTCGCGTTTTTCGACACGTGCGTCGTTTTCGACGCTAGCGTCGGACGCAAGAAAATAATAATAATAATAATAATAATAATTTTATTTATATAGCGCCAACATATTCCGCAGCGCTTTACAAATTATAGAGAGGACTTGTACAGACAATAGACATTACAGCATAACAGAAATCACAGTTCAAAACAGATACCAGGAGGAGTGAGGGCCCTGCTCGCAAGCTTACAAACTATGGGGAAAAGGGGAGACACGAGAGGTGGATGGTAACAATTGCTTTAGTTATTCGGACCAGCTATAGTGTAAGGCTCAGGTGTTCATGTAAAGCTGCATGAACCAGTTACCTGCCTAAGTATGTAGCAGTACAGACACAGAGGGCTAATACTGCATACAAGTTGCATTTTTCGTGCATCCGATTTTTGTCAAAAAACGACGCACGCGTCGCAAAACGCAGTGTTTTTGCGCGCGTTTTGCACGCGTTTTTTGTGCGTCGTGCGTTGCGTCGCCAACGCACCGGCGCGCAACGCAAATGTGAACGTAGCCTTAGCTGTAATTTATGTATTTTCTTGTGCTGGGAGTTCACCTGTAACAATATGTCTCCTTCCCCCAATACTTGCAGCCCTAACCTATAATGTAATTTAAGCTTTGTCAACACCACTAGTGAAGAATAGCCATTCTTCCTCACAGCAGGTGGCTAGTCAAATGTACATACTAGATAGACTAAGCGGAGCCGACCAGTCTAGAATCTTTTGGTGGACCCAACCATTGAATAGAAGGTGTGACCCCTACCCCCCCTTCCCAGGAGCACAGACAAGAGACCCATGTGTGATCTAGCCAGTTGTGTGTTGGATACTGGAAGAGAAGGAACCAAAGCTGTCTGAGGAAGCAATCGGTATCCCTGTGATTGTGGTGGATCTGTTGGACTTGTGGAAGGACTATTGTTTCGTTTATTGGGTGCGGGATTACTGGAAAGCACCTCCAGATCTGTTTCTTTACTTGGACTTATTGTGGACTTCTCGTGGACTTGAAGGACATTATGGATATTTGATGTTGTATGCTCCCTGCTTTAATAAATCTCATTGGATCGTCCTTCGGCCTGTTGTCCCTTCCTGCTCTGCCGTACACCCCGTCACAACAGGCACGTAGTATATAGCACAGCCCAATTAGTATATAGCATAGCCACATAGCATATTGTACAGCCACGCAATATATAACACAGCCCACACTGTATATAGCACAGCCACATAGTATATAGCATAGCCACATAGTATATTGCACAGTCACACAGCATATTACACAGCCATGTAGTATATAGCGCAGGCACGTAGTATATAGCACAAGCACTTAGTGTATAGCACAGCCCACAAATAAGTGTACAAAATATAAATCTTAACTATACCTCTGGTCTGATGGTGCCACGACCATCAGACCAGAGGTACAGTAAAAAATTTATATTGTGTACACTTATTTGTTTATCGCGCCGCAATGTTGTGATGTATTTTGGGGCAACACATTGTATTATGCCGTGTGAGGCAAGAGAGACTCCTTTACCCTAACAACTATTACATATATATGGCGGCGAGATCTAATGTTGTGACAAGCTTACCTCTGGCCTGGGGTGCCTATATATTGGTACCATCTCCATCATTGTTGTTTTTATAATGTTTTGAATATTGTCTCAAATAAAATGTATAAGTTTTTTGTACGATGAGATATATAACACAGCCCATGTAGTATATAGCATAGCCAAGTAGTATATTGCACAGTCACGCAGCATATTACACAGCCATGTAGCATATAGCACAGGCACATAGTATATAGCAAAGGCACATAGTATATAGCACAGCCCACATAGTATATAACACAGCCACGTAGTATATTGCACAGGCATGTAGTATATAGCACAGGCACATAGTATATAGCACAGCCCATGCAGTATATAACACAGCCACATAGTATATTGCACAGGCACGTAGTATATAGCACAGCCACGTAGTATATAGCACAGCCCACATAGTATACTGCACAGGCACGTAGTATATAACACAGTCCACGCAGTATATAACACAGGCCACGTAGTATATAACACAGCCCACGTAGTATATAGCAATGTGGGCCCATATCCCTCTTAAAAAAACAATTAAAATAAAAAATTGTTATATATCCACCTCCATGGGCCCCCGGATCCAGCTGAGGCCTTTACCGATGCTTCTCGCGACGCTCCATTCCCAGTAATGCCTGGTGGCAATAACCCGTAATCATGTAGCGGTCTCTTGAGACCGCCACGTGATCTCGGGTCATTGCTGCTGCTGCCATAATGCATTAGTGGGACCGGAGTGCGAGGAGCGGGAAAGGCTGCGGTGGACTTCGGAAGGTGAGAATATAATGTTTTTTATTATTATTATTTTTCACATTCTATTTTTTTACTATTGATGCTGCATAGACGGAAGTACCCCTTAGGCAATATATATAAATATATATATAGAGATAAATTTATAATATCTAAAATTTACCAAAAATATTAAGAATTTTGTGGCATTTTGAATTTTACACTCAGGGTAAATATAAGACATTAACATTTACGTTAATTTATAAAAAATACAAGTATTTTGACAAAATGTAGAATTATTTTACTTTTTCAAAGTTTCAATTTTTTATGTTCTTAAAACAAACACAAGCAAACAATTTTTGCAGAAATGTTTAATTTTTTTCAATAAAATTTACAAAACCTGTATTTTTACTTCTTGACTACTTGTATTTAACATTTTTTTGTCAAGGTTGAGAGAATGTTAAACCCGAATTTGGTTAAAGCAGTTTTTTTTTTAATTTCACCCCCTGAGTGGTATCACTAATGTTTGTTTCTTGCTGTTAATAAAATATTAACACTGTCTTCACATTCCCGCTCGGTCATCTTGTGACTGCAGCTCCTGACTGATGGTAAGTTATAGTTAATGGTCGCAAGCTCTCATTGTAAGTCTTGCTCTGGCTCTCATATTTTTACATTGAGAAGTGACATCCAGTCTGCCCTGCAAACACTGGAGCAATGTGGCTAGTCACAATTAGCAAAAGAGGACCAGAGCAGTGCTGACATGTGAGGAGATGCAGATCGGTATGCATTTTACACAGGCAAGAAACATTAGTTATACTCTTCCATGAGTGAAATAAAATTAAAAAAGATCAGAATGGTGCTTTAAGTTTATTAACAAAGTTTAGAAACAATGTAAACATTATACTTTTGTCCAAAAATGTATGTTAAACTCAAATATGGCATGGGCGACATATACCGTAACACTATGGCAGGACCAAATATTACCATTAAATAGTGACTGAATAATATCACATACAAGGAACAAAATACCACCACACAATGACCATACCACAAATTACCGCCACATAGGGACCGAATAATACAGAGAAAAAGGAAAAAAGTAATACCAGCTCACCGTTGGAGAATGTAAAAATCCAGTATGCACGGAACCACGAGCCAACCACTCGTGTTGGCAATGTAGGAAGAAGAAAAGTTCTAGATTCTGGTAAAATTTCAAAAGTAATCTTTATTCCATCATGGTTAGTTAAAGAATTGTGGACAGGATGGTCAGCAAGTGACACGTTTCAAACACAGTTTTTTGTCAAGTTAATTTGGAAATGACCAAGCGACAGTTTTAAATACACAGGTGAAATTAAACAACACACATGAAAAATAGTTAGCTAATTAAGACTAACGAATGCTGTGAAAAAGAAACCAAAGGGATTAGTAGAAAAGGAAAGGTATAAAATATACAAAGAAAATAAGAATTAATATCTAAAGTAAATAATACAAAAGAAAACAAAAAAAAGAAAAATAGCATAATGTGAAAGCATAGAAATATTCAAAATTCTAATAATGATAAGCTATTTAATTTCTCAAATTCAGTCCCAGAGGAAATCGGATACCCAAATTAAAAATCCAGAACTCTTCTCTCATCAATAAGCACCTTCGCATATCACCATCTCGAGCCAGTCTAATAATTTTATCAAAGCCAAACATTTTAAAAGATGAAAGACTGCCACTATGTGTGACAATAAAATGTTTAGATAAAGAGGATATATGTCTATTATTATGATTGCTATTGATAATGTCATTGATATGTTCATTTATGCAAACGTTCAGTTTGCGGGATGTAAAGATAGGTGTTTTAATATAAGTTTTGTAATATTAAAAAATTGTGGACTGAATTGTGTCGAAAAAACTGGCTTATCTGTATAAGTCATAGTGTTGTAATTAAGCTCTTTGGGGTCAAGCAATTTTAGATCTGCTTTTTTTGTCTGAAATGCATTGTGCTCTTTTTAATGTCCAAAGGGTATATCCCCATTTGGCGAGTCTGCAATTCAGCTGGCTGGTTTGAAAACTATAGTCAATGAGATTGCTACAATTCCATTTAATACAAATGTATTTGCCAGTGGGAACTGCTTAGGATGGCTACTTTTGTATTGCATAATAGTATTGCCTGCCAATGGCTTTCTAAAAATGCAAGAGACAATAAATTTCTCCATCACACCAGTGAGTTTCAAATCCAAAAAGGTTATCTTAGATAGATCATGACTGATGTTAAACTGCAAATTAAATTCATTTGAATTTATGTATTCACCAAAGATTAGTATGTTAGGTTTATCACCACTCCAAATGAGGAGTGTATCATCGATGTATCTGTCATATTACTCATGATTTATAACCAAATATGAAGAAATTAAGTTGTCTGATTTACAAAAAGAAAAATAAATGACAAAAAAGACTATGCAAAACACCTTCTCTATTTTGGAATTTGAGGATTCTTAAGAAAATATGCAAAAATCTATTTCAAGACTTGAAGATAACATAATTGAAATGAAAAAACACAAATTCCACAGAGATCGCATCCATCCTAAAGAAAAGGAGATATCAACAAAATACACCATCTAATCAACATGTCAGCTTTAGCTCTTTCGATCAAGATCATTAGATTGCATTGCCAATGACTCAGACTCTGAAACTTCCTACAAGGGCACACACCCATTTAAACAATTTTAATTCTAAGGACCGGAACCTTTTTAAGAAACCCACGAGACGGGGTGGATGGAAACATCAGAAAGCCACAAGGTATGACCACCCACCAACGGAGGAATCTCCAACTTTAAATACAGAAAATTGAGTTCTAAATTTATCATCACAAACATTCGCACCAGAGCAAATGAAACTACTTTCTTACAGTTTTAATTTCATTCCAGATCAAAACTTTGACTTATTCTCAACTATTTGTGACGTCAACCATTTTGTGTGCACTTTAACAATCAAGAGACATTTCTGGTCTGATGATTTAAAGAATTATATCTGAGAGTGCTGTTATTTCTAACCATTAGTGTTGTTTCAATTTTCTAGAAAAAATGTCAGTATTGTATTTCGAGAATTTAGGTGAAAACCATGGATTTAATCATGATACTCTTATAGCACTTACAGTTACCACTAGTTTTGAGCATTCCGATACTGCAATATCGGGTATCGGCCGATATTCGCGGTATCAGAGTTCCAATACTGAGTTCCGATACTTTTATCGAATATCGAATACCGGAATCGGAAGTTCCCATAATGCAATGAGCCAGTTTGATTTTGTTCAGCCAGTAAGGAATTCTAACAAGTGTGGGCACATCCTGTTATGCATGTTAGGCATGTTAACTAATGGCATGGCTGTGATTGGCTGCTGAAATGATGTCATGATGCACTATAAAAGCCGCCACCATTTTGGGTTCACTCTGCTGTGAATTTACTTAGGGACAGGACACTGCTGTTCTGACTCTGAGGGGCAGTTTGAGCTAGCGATTTGCTTTATTGTGCTTTACCCAGGCTACTTTAGCAACCGCTGTGTGAGAATTGAGAAGCTTTCTTTTGCCTTGCATGTTGTGAATTCTGTGGCTGAATTTACTCCTGTGGTCACAAGTGGTACTGCAGCTTCTGGGCTTCCTCCCTCAGGTGTTCTGGTGAGCTCGTTGGCTGCCTTGTTATTTAACTCCACCTGATTCTGTCTTCCTTGCTCCTTGTCAATGTTCCAGTGTTGGATCTGAGCTTCTGGATCTTTCCTGTGGCCTGCTGCTCTGCTTAGATAAGTGCTTCTTTGCTTTTGTTGCTGTTTTTTCTGTCCAGCTTGTCTATTCGTTTTTGCTGGAAGCTCTGAGACGCAAAGGGTGTACCGCCGTGCCGTTAGTTCGGCACGGTGGGTCTTTTTGCCCCCTTTGCGTGGTTTTTTGCTTTAGGGTTTTTTGTAGACTGCAAAGTTCTCTTTGCTATCCTCGCTCTATCTAGAATATCGGGCCTCACTTTGCTGAATCTATTTCATCCCTACGTTTTGTCTTTTCATCTTGCTAACGGTCATTATATGTGGGGGGCTGCCTTTTCCTTTGGGGTATTTCTCTGAGGCAAGTCAGGCTTGTATTTCTATCTTCAGGCTAGTCAGTTCCTCAGGCTGTGCCGAGTTGCATAGGTAGTGTCAGGCGCAATCCACAGCTGCCTTTAGTTGTGTTTAGGATAGGTTCAGGTATTGCGGTCTACAGAGATTCCACGTCTCAGAGCTCGTTCTATTGTTTTTGGGTTTTTGTCAGATCACTGTATGTGCTCTGATTACTGGCACACTGTGTTACTGGATTGCCTTCATAACAGTACAAGGAGCCAAAACTAATGATTCTCAATAGAGGGAAAAAAGAAGTTCTGACATCATTTTTTTTTCTCAGCTCTGTGTTCAGTCTTTTTTTTCCCCTAGACATTAGGGTGCTTCAGGACACAGCTGTGGACATGGATATTCAGGCTCTGTGCTCTTCAATGGATAATCTCGTTATAAATGTACAAAAGATTCAAGATACAATTGATCAGAAATCTATGCTAGAACCAAGAATTCCTATTCCTGATTTGTTTTTTGGTGATAGAACTAAGTTTCTGAGCTTCAAAAATAATTGTAAGCTATTTCTGGCCTTGAAACCTCATTCTTCTGGTAATTCAGTTCAACAGGTTTTGATTATTATTTCTTTTTTGCGCGGCGACCCTCAGGACTGGGCATTTTCTCTTGCGCCAGGAGACCCTGCATTGAGTGGTGTCGATGCGTTTTTCCTGGCGCTCGGATTGCTGTACGATGAGCCTAATTCAGTGGATCAGGCTGAGAAAAATTTGCTGGCTTTGTGCCAGGGTCAGGATGATATAGAAGTATATTGTCAGAAATTTAGGGAGTGGTCAGTACTCACTCTGTGGAATGAATCTGCGCTGGCAGCTTTGTTCAGAAAGGGTCTCTCTGAGGCTCTTAAGGATGTCATGGTGGGTTTTCCTATGCCTGCTGGTTTGAATGAGTCTATGTCTTTGGCCATTCAGATCGGTCGTCGCTTGCGCGAGCGTAAATCTGTGCACCATCTGGCGGTATTGTCTGAGATTAAACCTGAGCCTATGCAGTGCGATAGGACTATGACCAGAGTTGAACGGCAAGAACACAGACGTCTGAATGGTCTGTGTTTCTACTGTGGTGATTCCACTCATGCTATTTCTGATTGTCCTAAGCGCACTAAGCGGTTCGATAGGTCTGCCGTCATTGGTACTGTGCAATCCAAATTCCTTCTGTCCATTACCTTGATATGCTCTTTGTCATCGTATTCTGTCATGGCGTTTGTGGATTCAGGCGCTGCCCTGAATCTGATGGATTTGGATTATGCTAAATGTTGTGGGTTTTTCTTGGAGCCTTTGCGGTGTCCTATTCCGTTGAGAGGAATTGATGCTACACCTTTGGCCAAGAATAAACCTCAGTACTGGGCCCAGCTGACCATGTGCATGGCTCCTGCACATCAGGAAGTTATTCGCTTTCTGGTGCTACATAATCTGCATGATGTGGTCGTGTTGGGGTTGCCATGGCTACAAACCCATAATCCAGTATTGGATTGGAACTCTATGTCGGTATCCAGCTGGGGTTGTCAGGGGGTACATGGTGATGTTCCATTTTTGTCTATTTCGTCATCCACTCCTTCTGAGGTCCCAGAGTTCTTGTCTGATTATCAGGATGTATTTGAAGAGCCCAAGTCCGATGCCCTACCTCCGCATAGGGATTGTGATTGTGCTATCAATTTGATTCCTGGTAGTAAATTCCCTAAAGGTCGTTTATTTAATTTATCCGTGCCTGAACACACCGCTATGCGCAGTTATGTGAAGGAATCCCTGGAGAAGGGACATATTCGCCCATCGTCATCACCACTGGGAGCAGGGTTCTTTTTTGTAGCCAAGAAGGATGGTTCGCTGAGACCGTGTATTGATTACCGCCTTCTTAATAAGATCACTGTTAAGTTTCAGTATCCCTTGCCATTGTTATCTGACTTGTTTGCTCGGATTAAGGGGGCTAGTTGGTTCACTAAGATAGATCTTCGTGGTGCGTATAATCTGGTGAGAATCAGGCAAGGAGATGAATGGAAAACGGCATTTAATACGCCCGAGGGTCATTTTGAGTATCTAGTGATGCCGTTCGGACTTGCCAATGCTCCATCTGTTTTTCAGTCTTTTATGCATGACATCTTCCGTGAGTATCTGGATAAATTCCTGATTGTTTACTTGGATGACATTTTGATCTTCTCAGATGATTGGGAGTCTCACGTGAAGCAGGTCAGAATGGTTTTCCAGGTCCTGCGTGCTAATTCTTTGTTCATGAAGGGATCTAAGTGTCTCTTCGGTGTGCAGAAAGTTTCATTTTTGGGGTTCATCTTTTCCCCTTCTACTATCGAGATGGATCCGGTTAAGGTCCAAGCCATCCAGGATTGGACTCAGCCGACATCTCTGAAAAGTCTGCAAAAGTTCCTGGGCTTTGCTAATTTTTATCGTCGCTTCATCTGTAATTTTTCTAGCATTGCCAAACCATTGACCGATTTGACCAAGAAGGGTGCTGATTTGGTTAATTGGTCTTCTGCTGCTGTGGAAGCTTTTCAGGAATTGAAGCGTCGTTTTTGTTCTGCCCCTGTGTTGTGTCAACCAGATGTTTCTCTTCCGTTCCAGGTCGAGGTTAATGCTTCTGAGATTGGAGCAGGGGCGGTTTTGTCACAGAGAGGTTCTGGTTGCTCAGTGTTGAAACCATGTGCGTTCTTTTCCAGGAAGTTTTCTGCTGCTGAGCGTAATTATGATGTGGGCAACCGAGAGTTGCTGGCCATGAAGTGGGCATTCGAGGAGTGGCATCATTGGCTTGAAGGAGCTAAGCATCGCGTGGTGGTATTGACTGATCATAAGAACCTTACTTATCTCGAGTCTGCCAAGCGCTTGAATCCTAGACAGGCCCGTTGGTCGTTATTTTTTGCTCGCTTCGATTTTGTGATTTCGTACCTTCCGGGCTCTAAAAATGTGAAGGCGGATGCTCTGTCTAGGAGTTTTGTGCCCGACTCTCCGGGTTTATCTGAGCCGGCGAGTATCCTCAAGGAAGGAGTCATTGTGTCTGCCATCTACCCTGATTTGCGGCGAGTGTTGCAAAAATTTCAGGCTAATAAACCTGATCGTTGTCCGGCCGAGAAACTGTTCGTCCCTGATAGGTGGACTAGTAAATTTATCTCTGAACTTCATTGTTCGGTGTTGGCTGGTCATCCAGGAATCTTTGGTACCAGAGAGTTAGTGGCTAGATCCTTCTGGTGGCCATCTCTGTCATGGGATGTACGTACTTTTGTGCAGTCCTGTGGGATTTGTGCTAGGGTTAAGCCCTGCTGTTCACGTGCCAGTGGGTTGCTTTTGCCCTTGCCGGTCCCGAAGAGGCCTTGGACACATATTTCGATGGATTTCATTTCTGACCTTCCCGTTTCTCAAAAGATGTCAGTCATTTGGGTGGTCTGTGATCGCTTTTCTAAAATGGTCCATCTGGTGCCCTTGGTTAAATTGCCTTCCTCCTCTGATTTAGTGCCTTTGTTCTTCCAGCATGTGGTTCGTTTGCATGGCATTCCTGAGAATATTGTTTCTGACAGAGGTTCCCAGTTTGTTCCAAGGTTCTGGCGAGCCTTTTGTGGTAGGATGGGCATTGACCTATCTTTTTCCTCGGCTTTCCATCCTCAGACTAATGGCCAGACCGAACGAACCAATCAGACCTTGGAAACATATCTGAGATGTTTTGTTTCTGCAGACCAGGATGATTGGGTGTCCTTTTTGCCGTTGGCTGAGTTCGCCCTTAATAATCGGGCCAGCTCGGCTACCTTGGTCTCTCCATTTTTCTGCAATTCTGGGTTCCATCCTCGTTTGTCTTCAGGACAGGTTGAGTCTTCGGACTGTCCTGGTGTGGATTCTGTGGTGGACAGGTTGCAGCAGATCTGGACTCAGGTAGTGGACAATTTGACCTTGTCCCAGGAGAAGGCTCAACTTTTCGCTAATCGCAGACGCTGTGTGGGTCCCCGACTTCGTGTTGGGGATCTGGTTTGGTTATCTTCTCGTCATATTCCTATGAAGGTTTCCTCTCCTAAATTTAAACCTCGTTTTATTGGTCCGTATAGGATTTCTGAGATTCTCAATCCTGTGTCCTTTCGTCTGACCCTCCCGGACTCCTTTTCCATACATAATGTATTCCATAGGTCGTTGTTGCGGAGATACGTGGCACCTATGGTTCCATCTGTTGAGCCTCCTGCCCCTGTTTTGGTGGAGGGGGAATTGGAGTATATTGTGGAGAAAATTTTGGATTCTCGTGTCTCTAGACGGAAACTCCAGTATCTGGTTAAATGGAAGGGTTATGCTCAGGAAGATAATTCCTGGGTTTTTTGCCTCTGATGTCCATGCTCCAGATCTTGTTCGTGCCTTTCATGTGGCTCATCCTGGTCGGCCTGGGGGCTCTGGTGAGGGTTCGGTGACCCCTCCTCAAGGGGGGGGTACTGTTGTGAATTCTGTGGCTGAATTCACTCCTGTGGTCACAAGTGGTACTGCAGCTTCTGGGCTTCCTCCCTCAGGTGTTCTGGTGAGCTCGTTGGCTGCCTTGTTATTTAACTCCACCTGATTCTGTCTTCCTTGCTCCTTGTCAATGTTCCAGTGTTGGATCTGAGCTTCTGGATCTTTCCTGTGGCCTGCTGCTCTGCTTAGATAAGTGCTTCTTTGCTTTTGTTGCTGTTTTTTCTGTCCAGCTTGTCTATTCGTTTTTGCTGGAAGCTCTGAGACGCAAAGGGTGTACCGCCGTGCCGTTAGTTCGGCACGGTGGGTCTTTTTGCCCCCTTTGCGTGGTTTTTTGCTTTAGGGTTTTTTGTAGACTGCAAAGTTCTCTTTGCTATCCTCGCTCTATCTAGAATATCGGGCCTCACTTTGCTGAATCTATTTCATCCCTACGTTTTGTCTTTTCATCTTGCTAACGGTCATTATATGTGGGGGGCTGCCTTTTCCTTTGGGGTATTTCTCTGAGGCAAGTCAGGCTTGTATTTCTATCTTCAGGCTAGTCAGTTCCTCAGGCTGTGCCGAGTTGCATAGGTAGTGTCAGGCGCAATCCACAGCTGCCTTTAGTTGTGTTTAGGATAGGTTCAGGTATTGCGGTCTACAGAGATTCCACGTCTCAGAGCTCGTTCTATTGTTTTTGGGTTTTTGTCAGATCACTGTATGTGCTCTGATTACTGGCACACTGTGTTACTGGATTGCCTTCATAACAGTACAAGGAGCCAAAACTAATGATTCTCAATAGAGGGAAAAAAGAAGTTCTGACATCATTTTTTTTTCTCAGCTCTGTGTTCAGTCTTTTTTTTCCCCTAGACATTAGGGTGCTTCAGGACACAGCTGTGGACATGGATATTCAGGCTCTGTGCTCTTCAATGGATAATCTCGTTATAAATGTACAAAAGATTCAAGATACAATTGATCAGAAATCTATGCTAGAACCAAGAATTCCTATTCCTGATTTGTTTTTTGGTGATAGAACTAAGTTTCTGAGCTTCAAAAATAATTGTAAGCTATTTCTGGCCTTGAAACCTCATTCTTCTGGTAATTCAGTTCAACAGGTTTTGATTATTATTTCTTTTTTGCGCGGCGACCCTCAGGACTGGGCATTTTCTCTTGCGCCAGGAGACCCTGCATTGAGTGGTGTCGATGCGTTTTTCCTGGCGCTCGGATTGCTGTACGATGAGCCTAATTCAGTGGATCAGGCTGAGAAAAATTTGCATGCTTTGTGCCAGGGTCAGGATGATATAGAAGTATATTGTCAGAAATTTAGGGAGTGGTCAGTACTCACTCTGTGGAATGAATCTGCGCTGGCAGCTTTGTTCAGAAAGGGTCTCTCTGAGGCTCTTAAGGATGTCATGGTGGGTTTTCCTATGCCTGCTGGTTTGAATGAGTCTATGTCTTTGGCCATTCAGATCGGTCGTCGCTTGCGCGAGCGTAAATCTGTGCACCATCTGGCGGTATTGTCTGAGATTAAACCTGAGCCTATGCAGTGCGATAGGACTATGACCAGAGTTGAACGGCAAGAACACAGACGTCTGAATGGTCTGTGTTTCTACTGTGGTGATTCCACTCATGCTATTTCTGATTGTCCTAAGCGCACTAAGCGGTTCGATGGGTCTGCCGTCATTGGTACTGTGCAATCCAAATTCCTTCTGTCCATTACCTTGATATGCTCTTTGTCATCGTATTCTGTCATGGCGTTTGTGGATTCAGGCGCTGCCCTGAATCTGATGGATTTGGATTATGCTAAATGTTGTGGGTTTTTCTTGGAGCCTTTGCGGTGTCCTATTCCGTTGAGAGGAATTGATGCTACACCTTTGGCCAAGAATAAACCTCAGTACTGGGCCCAGCTGACCATGTGCATGGCTCCTGCACATCAGGAAGTTATTCGCTTTCTGGTGCTACATAATCTGCATGATGTGGTCGTGTTGGGGTTGCCATGGCTACAAACCCATAATCCAGTATTGGATTGGAACTCTATGTCGGTATCCAGCTGGGGTTGTCAGGGGGTACATGGTGATGTTCCATTTTTGTCTATTTCGTCATCCACTCCTTCTGAGGTCCCAGAGTTCTTGTCTGATTATCAGGATGTATTTGAAGAGCCCAAGTCCGATGCCCTACCTCCGCATAGGGATTGTGATTGTGCTATCAATTTGATTCCTGGTAGTAAATTCCCTAAAGGTCGTTTATTTAATTTATCCGTGCCTGAACACACCGCTATGCGCAGTTATGTGAAGGAATCCCTGGAGAAGGGACATATTCGCCCATCGTCATCACCACTGGGAGCAGGGTTCTTTTTTGTAGCCAAGAAGGATGGTTCGCTGAGACCGTGTATTGATTACCGCCTTCTTAATAAGATCACTGTTAAGTTTCAGTATCCCTTGCCATTGTTATCTGACTTGTTTGCTCGGATTAAGGGGGCTAGTTGGTTCACTAAGATAGATCTTCGTGGTGCGTATAATCTGGTGAGAATCAGGCAAGGAGATGAATGGAAAACGGCATTTAATACGCCCGAGGGTCATTTTGAGTATCTAGTGATGCCGTTCGGACTTGCCAATGCTCCATCTGTTTTTCAGTCTTTTATGCATGACATCTTCCGTGAGTATCTGGATAAATTCCTGATTGTTTACTTGGATGACATTTTGATCTTCTCAGATGATTGGGAGTCTCATGTGAAGCAGGTCAGAATGGTTTTCCAGGTCCTGCGTGCTAATTCTTTGTTCGTGAAGGGATCTAAGTGTCTCTTCGGTGTGCAGAAAGTTTCATTTTTGGGGTTCATCTTTTCCCCTTCTACTATCGAGATGGATCCGGTTAAGGTCCAAGCCATCCAGGATTGGACTCAGCCGACATCTCTGAAAAGTCTGCAAAAGTTCCTGGGCTTTGCTAATTTTTATCGTCGCTTCATCTGTAATTTTTCTAGCATTGCCAAACCATTGACCGATTTGACCAAGAAGGGTGCTGATTTGGTTAATTGGTCTTCTGCTGCTGTGGAAGCTTTTCAGGAATTGAAGCGTCGTTTTTGTTCTGCCCCTGTGTTGTGTCAACCAGATGTTTCTCTTCCGTTCCAGGTCGAGGTTAATGCTTCTGAGATTGGAGCAGGGGCGGTTTTGTCACAGAGAGGTTCTGGTTGCTCAGTGTTGAAACCATGTGCGTTCTTTTCCAGGAAGTTTTCTGCTGCTGAGCGTAATTATGATGTGGGCAACCGAGAGTTGCTGGCCATGAAGTGGGCATTCGAGGAGTGGCATCATTGGCTTGAAGGAGCTAAGCATCGCGTGGTGGTATTGACTGATCATAAGAACCTTACTTATCTCGAGTCTGCCAAGCGCTTGAATCCTAGACAGGCCCGTTGGTCGTTATTTTTTGCTCGCTTCGATTTTGTGATTTCGTACCTTCCGGGCTCTAAAAATGTGAAGGCGGATGCTCTGTCTAGGAGTTTTGTGCCCGACTCTCCGGGTTTATCTGAGCCGGCGAGTATCCTCAAGGAAGGAGTCATTGTGTCTGCCATCTACCCTGATTTGCGGCGAGTGTTGCAAAAATTTCAGGCTAATAAACCTGATCGTTGTCCGGCCGAGAAACTGTTCGTCCCTGATAGGTGGACTAGTAAAGTTATCTCTGAACTTCATTGTTCGGTGTTGGCTGGTCATCCAGGAATCTTTGGTACCAGAGAGTTAGTGGCTAGATCCTTCTGGTGGCCATCTCTGTCATGGGATGTACGTACTTTTGTGCAGTCCTGTGGGATTTGTGCTAGGGTTAAGCCCTGCTGTTCACGTGCCAGTGGGTTGCTTTTGCCCTTGCCGGTCCCGAAGAGGCCTTGGACACATATTTCGATGGATTTCATTTCTGACCTTCCCGTTTCTCAAAAGATGTCAGTCATTTGGGTGGTCTGTGATCGCTTTTCTAAAATGGTCCATCTGGTGCCCTTGGTTAAATTGCCTTCCTCCTCTGATTTAGTGCCTTTGTTCTTCCAGCATGTGGTTCGTTTGCATGGCATTCCTGAGAATATTGTTTCTGACAGAGGTTCCCAGTTTGTTCCAAGGTTCTGGCGAGCCTTTTGTGGTAGGATGGGCATTGACCTATCTTTTTCCTCGGCTTTCCATCCTCAGACTAATGGCCAGACCGAACGAACCAATCAGACCTTGGAAACATATCTGAGATGTTTTGTTTCTGCAGACCAGGATGATTGGGTGTCCTTTTTGCCGTTGGCTGAGTTCGCCCTTAATAATCGGGGCAGCTCGGCTACCTTGGTCTCTCCATTTTTCTGCAATTCTGGGTTCCATCCTCGTTTCTCTTCAGGACAGGTTGAGTCTTCGGACTGTCCTGGTGTGGATTCTGTGGTGGACAGGTTGCAGCAGATCTGGACTCAGGTAGTGGACAATTTGACCTTGTCCCAGGAGAAGGCTCAACTTTTCGCTAATCGCAGACGCCGTGTGGGTCCCCGACTTCGTGTTGGGGATCTGGTTTGGTTATCTTCTTGTCATATTCCTATGAAGGTTTCCTCTCCTAAATTTAAACCTCGTTTTATTGGTCCGTATAGGATTTCTGAGATTCTCAATCCTGTGTCCTTTCGTCTGACCCTCCCGGACTCCTTTTCCATACATAATGTATTCCATAGGTCGTTGTTGCGGAGATACGTGGCACCTATGGTTCCATCTGTTGAGCCTCCTGCCCCTGTTTTGGTGGAGGGGGAATTGGAGTATATTGTGGAGAAAATTTTGGATTCTCGTGTCTCTAGACGGAAACTCCAGTATCTGGTTAAATGGAAGGGTTATGCTCAGGAAGATAATTCCTGGGTTTTTTGCCTCTGATGTCCATGCTCCAGATCTTGTTCGTGCCTTTCATGTGGCTCATCCTAGTCGGCCTGGGGGCTCTGGTGAGGGTTCGGTGACCCCTCCTCAAGGGGGGGGTACTGTTGTGAATTCTGTGGCTGAATTCACTCCTGTGGTCACAAGTGGTACTGCAGCTTCTGGGCTTCCTCCCTCAGGTGTTCTGGTGAGCTCGTTGGCTGCCTTGTTATTTAACTCCACCTGATTCTGTCTTCCTTGCTCCTTGTCAATGTTCCAGTGTTGGATCTGAGCTTCTGGATCTTTCCTGTGGCCTGCTGCTCTGCTTAGATAAGTGCTTCTTTGCTTTTGTTGCTGTTTTTTCTGTCCAGCTTGTCTATTCGTTTTTGCTGGAAGCTCTGAGACGCAAAGGGTGTACCGCCGTGCCGTTAGTTCGGCACGGTGGGTCTTTTTGCCCCCTTTGCGTGGTTTTTTGCTTTAGGGTTTTTTGTAGACTGCAAAGTTCTCTTTGCTATCCTCGCTCTATCTAGAATATCGGGCCTCACTTTGCTGAATCTATTTCATCCCTACGTTTTGTCTTTTCATCTTGCTAACAGTCATTATATGTGGGGGGCTGCCTTTTCCTTTGGGGTATTTCTCTGAGGCAAGTCAGGCTTGTATTTCTATCTTCAGGCTAGTCAGTTCCTCAGTCTGTGCCGAGTTGCATAGGTAGTGTCAGGCGCAATCCACAGCTGCCTTTAGTTGTGTTTAGGATAGGTTCAGGTATTGCGGTCTACAGAGATTCCACGTCTCAGAGCTCGTTCTATTGTTTTTGGGTTTTTGTCAGATCACTGTATGTGCTCTGATTACTGGCACACTGTGTTACTGGATTGCCTTCATAACACTTGCAGCGCTGTTCACGGCTGTCTGTGAGGTTTCTGTGTTTGAGTGCAGCTCAAGCTGTAGTGTGTTCTGCAGCCACCTCCGGTTGTAGTCCACTCAGCGTGCATCACTGCCTCATACATTGTCCTTTTTTGCATTAGTGCAGCCCATTTTTCCTGATTTTTCCTATTAGTGTGGTTCCATCCTTATCCAGCTAGATTGTTTGAAAACACTATATAGGAGTAGATAGAGGAGCTTTTCTGCAGCCTTGAAGCGCTGTTCACGGCTGTCTGCGAGGTCTCTGTGTGTGAGTGCAGCTCATGCTGTAGTGTGTTCTGCAGCCACCTCCGGTTGTAGTCCGCTCAGCGTGCATCACTGCCTCATACATTGTCCTTTTTTTGCATTAGTGCAGCTAATTTTTCCTGATTTCTCCTATTAGTGTGGTTCCATCTGTATCAGCTAGATTGCCAGAAAACACTATATAGGAGTAGATAGAGGAGCCTTTCTGCTGGCTTGTGCCCTGCAACCCCAGCAAGATTAGTATTAGCCTATATTTTGGAGCTTCATCTATTGCATTATAGGTTACCTTCCTGCATTGTAATAGCTACAAAACGTTTGTGATACTATCGGTTTTACATCTTTGGGCACATCCAGTGTCTTTTTATGAAAAAGACAAAAAGTTAATAAAGTTCACCAAACACTCCACTTTACAGTTGTGTAGGCCACATTAGCTCATATTAAAGTCTAGTCCACACTTTATAAAATTAGTGTTTCTTATACATGTTAGCAGCTGTTCAGGAATAAGCACACTAAGCCCTTAGTACTTTTCTGCCTATCTTTATCAGTCTACCAAGATGAAGAAGGCAGGGAGTAAGGCACGTGGTCGTGGGCGTGGAGTTTCTGCAGGGAGAGGACGTGGGGATTCTGTGCCTGCTGCGGGCACCAGTGACTCTGCATCCCCCAGTTTTACCAGGGAACAGTCCTTTATGCACAGCTTTGTAGGAGCTCACCGTACCCAACTGCTGCGGGACGGACAAATTGAAGCCGTTGTCGGATGGATGGCAGCTAACGCATCGACTTCAATTAGTTCCAGATCCTCTCAGGTCCAGAGCACTGAAGAGCACCCATCTGTCTCTTCACTACCTGCCAAATTGCCCAGGCAGTCAGAGAGCCCTGGACAGGAGCCATCTCTACTTCTGTTCTCTGAATCTGTTGGCTTGGAAAGGGGGCCAGCCAAGCAGCATTCGGGAATTTGAAGAAGAGGTAGTATGCAGTGATGCGCAACAGCTTTGTCTCTCTGAATCTGAAGATGCGGGTGGGCCAGTACCTATGGTAAGCACACCTCAGTACGCATCTGATGATGAGACTCAGGTGCCTCTTTCTGGTGCGTACTGTGCTGTCGAGACTACCCTGGAGAAGCAGTCGTTTGAAGAGGGTAGTGTAGATGATGAGGTCCTTGACCCATTATGGCGTGAGGTACAGGAAGGTGGTGGGAGCAGCTCTGAGGAAGAGATTCCCCGAATGGCCAAAAAAAGGAGGGAGAGGGAGGGGGCAGACTCTGTTACCTGTAGCCTCCATTTAGGCACCCATTAGGAGCATGCCTCTTCTAAAACCCAAAACGGGCGCTCCCAAGACTTGCAGTGCCTGGTCCTTTTTTGACACAGTTGTAGATGACATTTGCTTTGCCAAATGCAAGCTGTGTAATCAGAAAATGAAAAGAGGGAAAAGTGTCAGCAACCTCAGTGCCACAAATATGTGGAAACATGTGCGGACCAAGCACGTGGTGGAGTTACAAAGACACACTGAAGACCTAGGCCAACCTACAGTGCCACCTACCACCTATTCAGCTCGTGTTGTAGCCTCTTCCTCCAGCTCACACACAGCTGATTCGGCTTCTTTACAGGATCACCATGGAAGAACCTCTGGCACTGTTGTACAGTCACACAGTGTCATTCCACCCACAGCACCACATTCCCTGTCATCCTCACACTCTCAGGCCAGTCTACAGTCATCGGTAGCACAGGCATGGGAGAAAAGGCACCTATACTCGGCAAACCACCCCCGAGCACAGGCTCTGAATGCTGGCATTGCAAAACTACTGTCCCTTGAAATGCTCTCATTCAGGCTGGTGGAGACTGTCACCTTCCGTAACTTCATGGCATTGGCAGTACCACAATACAACGAGCCCAGCCGCTTTTATTTCAGCAGGCAAGCCCCCTGCCCTGCAAAAGCATGTGGAGGGAAACCTTAAACATGCGCTACAAAACGCCGTCAGTAGCAAGGTCCACCTGACCACTGATGCGTGGACCAGTAACCATTGTCAGGGACGATATCTTTCCCTCACTGCCCATTGTGTAAATGTTGTGGAGCTGGGTACAGATCTTGAGAGTGGCGCTGTACTTGTTCTGCCAACTCCAAGGATTGCAGGAATCCAGTCTGTACACATTTACTCCTCCTCATACTCCAGTTCCTCTGAATCAGCGCTGCAGGAGCCGTCACAGTCTACCTCCACATGGACCCGTGAATGCTTACCTGTTAAGACCGATATGAGCACAGCCGTGGCCAAACGTCAACAGGCCATATTGAAATTAATTTCTTTGGGGAATCGAAGCCACACAGCGCAGGAGCTCTGGAGTGCCATCAAGCAGGAGAGCGACGTGTGGTTTGTGCCAGCGAATCTCCAGCCAGGCATCGTAGTGTGACAATGGCCAAAATCTGGTGGCAGCTCTGGGCCTAGGCAACCTCACTCACATCCCATGTCTAGCACATGTGCTCAACTTGGTCGTTAGATACAGTTGAATCACCTAGGAACAATATAAAACTATAAAAGATTTAAAAAAAAAATTAGATTAATGTATATTAATAGTAGTGATTGCCCTAGGTGTTAAAACAAGAAAGAAAAGTGGAAACCACTCATGACCAGAAACAAACTCAAACACCAGTATTATGGATGCACCAGGGAGACCAAACTGGATTATAAAATAATATGTTTATTGACTAATAGTAGCAATACAGAAAAAAAAATATTTTTTAAATAAAACAGACTGTTGTGCGAATCAGGACATATAATAAAAGTAAACCCATAAACACAATTCATATAAGTGCCACCAATGGGCATGTGCAAGGTAATGATTCCCCTTTAAGGAATATAGGCAATTCCCTGAAATTCTTGTGTCATTGTGCCAGAAAAAAGTAAAAAAAAAATATATATAACAAATATAAAAAATAAAAAATATACAAAAACAATATATTAACAATGTAAATAGCAATGGGTGGAGGTCACACACAAAAAAGGCGTGCAAAATTGCAGCAAGTAATAGAAAGTGTTTAAGTGTGGAAATAGATTCAGGGAGCAATCCTCACATGTGCATAGGGAAATTCCTGAGAGCTGTGTGAAATCCCTGAGAGCTGTGCAAAGCTGCAGAATCACAAAGTGCAATGTGCTGAAAAAGTGACTCAGAATAAAAAAAAAAAAATATTTCAGGGGAAGATACTATTAGAGCATTACCTTAGGGTGCCTCACTGTCCTGTAAACGCACACACACCCGACGTGTGTTTCGATAATCACTTCCTTCGTCAGGGGGAAGTGTTTATATATTGTTTTTGTATATTTTTTATTTTTTATATTTGTTATATATATATTTTTTAAAACTTTATTCTGGCACAATGACACACGAATTTCAGGGAATTGCCTATATTGCACAAGGTCCACATAGAGTGCACTTACTTGCAGCGTTCCAGCATGACAAGATCGCGCATTGCAGCTCTGCAGCGCCTTCCGCCTTCCGGAATATCGCATCATATGTGACCTACCCACCAGGTGGAATTCAACGTTACATATGTTGGAGAGGTTGTGTGAGCAACAGGCAGCAGTAATGGAGTACCAGCTGCATCAGGCGCAAACAAGTCGCGCTGCGTGCCGTTCACACTTCACTACCACCACTTCGATGATTCCACGTGGATGGCCAGTGCAGATGATGCACTAGTCAGCATGACTATCCCCCTTATCTGCCTGCTTGAAAAAACACTGCAAGCACTAAGGGAGTAGGTTGTGGAAGAGGTGGAGGATGAGGAGTCATAAATGCCATCTGCTTCTGGACAGTCTGCGCAACGTGGTTCCTCACAAAGGCCTAGGCAGGGGACAGTTTGTGAGGAGGATGAGGAGGGGTCAATGTAGGAGAAAGACATCTGTCCAGAGGAGGGAGGTACACAATGCTCTAGTAGTCAGTATGTAGAGCAAGGGTGGGGTGATGCAGAGCAGGCAGAGATGACGCCTCCAGCAGGGGACAGCATTTCTTGGCCAGTTGGAAGTCTGCAGCACATGGTTGATTTCATGCTGCAGTGCCTGAGAAACGACTGCCGCATCACCCACATTCTCAACACGGCTGATTATTGGGTGTACACCCTCCTAGATCCTCGCTACTGGGACAACTTACAAAGCCCCAGAACACCATTGAACCGGAAGCGTAAAATGGGGGAGTACCAAGACACACTGGTGCATTCCATCATGTTCTCCATTCCACCCGCGAGCAGTGCTGCTAGTGCTTTACAAAGCAGCTCAGTACGTCGAGGCAGTGGAGGAAGCACTGCACAAAGAGGGAGCAGAAGCAGTGCCTCAGCACAAGGCAAGACCAGCATGGCCCAAATGTGGCAAAGTTTTGTGTCCCCGCCACAAATGTCTACACCATCACAGACGGCTCCAGTAAGCAGGCGGCAACGTTTCCGTCAGATGGTGACAGACTGCATGTCTTGCCCACTCAGTGTTCTCCTACACGGCTCTTCCCCCTTCAAGTTTTGGGTCTCTAAGCTGGATACATGGCCAGAGCTTAGCCAGTATGCATTGGAGGTCCCCGTAATGCCCTTGTCATGATCCATGTTTGGATCTGTGGCAGATCTGGTTTCCTTCAGATTAAAACCTTTTTTCCTTTCAGGTCATCGGGGGTTAATGCAGTTTTTCCCCGGTGGCTGCTGGTGTAATTGCATTGCAGCTTGTTCTGCTGTTGTAGGTGGTGACCACTCCCACCTTCATTTTAAAGGTCACCTGGTGCATCAGCTGACTGTTGGTTATACAGGTCCTTTGGATACAAACCTTGCTGGAATAAGAGCTTGCTGAGTGCTGTTGTTCTACAGCTGAATACTTATTCCTGGTGCCTTACTCTGCTGTGCGGTTCATTGCAGCAGAGAAAGCTAAGTGTGGTGTTATTGTTTCTTTGTCCCTTTGTTGTTTGTAACTTTCCCAGTGTTGTATTAGTGCAGCGGTGGGACCAGTGCTCTCACCTGCCAGTTCCCTACATAGGGATTAGAGCAGGGCAAGTGAGGGACAAGGTATCCTGGTCGGCGACAGGTTAAAAGAACCTGTATAGGGACGGTAGCAAGATCAGGGCACAGCCTCAGGTGAGTTCAGGAGGTGCCCATTCCCCGTTCCCTACCGACAGGGCCCACCGTTGTTAAAGTGTCCCCGGTGTACCCTTGTGTGTTTCGCTGTTTTGTGACCGACCACCCGCCAGGTCGTGTCACACCAGGACAGTCACAGAGTGACAGCCCTGCTGCTAGTGTATTATAGGAACGCGTCTTTAGTGCCGCAGGTGGTGTATTAACAGACCGTCGCATGTGACTATCCTCCGATAATGTTGACCGGCTTAGTTTTCTGAAATGAACAAGGCCGGGATCTCTCAGAAATTTGCCAGTCCTCTTTCAGATTAAATAATTGGTTGGCAACAGTATCCAGGTCTTCTGTTGTGTTCATGTTTCTACCACCTGAACTGTAATCCCTGGGTTCCAACACCGCCAGTTGCTGCTCAGAAGTGCCATTTGCACAGTCAACACATGCTCCAGTGTTATTGGGTTTCAGTAACGTTAGCTGATCCCCTGCTGTGTGTCCAGCAATTTCTCCTGCTCCATCCACATTCACATAACTACAGATATTAAACTTGCTCCAATTAGGCCTCTGGCTACACTCTGTTTCTCCTGTAATCCCTGGGCTCCAACACCGCCAGCTACTGCTCAGAAGTGCCATCTGCAAAGTCAACACATGCTCCAGTGTTTAGACGCCAGTATTCATGGAATGACATAAATAGAATGCACAGCGTGTGCATGTAGGCCCCCCTAAGAAGGAAGGTCCGAAACACGCGTCGGGGTGGATGCGCATGGACCTAGCTGCATCTGCCTCCTTGCCATTACCGGTAATCATATACTATTCTTTATTTCTGCAGACTATGCACTTACCTGTTAAAACACTGCTGCAAGGCATCTGACTGTCACATAATGGGTGATATAGTCAGCTTCTCAATAGTATGTTCCGGGTTAAAGATTATGATAACTGTTTGATAAATATAAATGTACTTTGATTATGAGGGCTGTGCACTAGCATAGTCCTTTTAGCCCTTTCATACAAATTATTGATTTACATCTTTTTTGGCAGCAGCTTTTGGTCCCTGCGTGGCTTTATATTTGCACCATTTTGGGTTAAATTCCTGTGTGACTTACCCCCCTAATATCCTTGTTTTTTATTCTTATTAATAAAATTTGGTATTTTTATATGAATTGAGACCTTTTTATCATCTTTTCTCTCAGTGTCTCTAATTTTTTTAGGAAGACCCCAAGGCGAACGCATCGGGCCAGACACAAATACCATGGGATGAGGAGATCGCACGCAGACCCGTTCCCAGGTAAGAACCAGAACTTTATAGTTAATATTTCCTCGTGCACACTTACTCCTACAGAACTGAACTTACTACAAAAAGGCTTATCATTTTGCCCAAACCTTAAATTAGACATATTTCTTCTAAACCAAGAATTGCATAGATTCTTTTGTTCTATGAGACTTAAGACACACTTTGGCCTTATCCAGAATAATGCTCCAAACTCCATCACTCCATCCAGACTTCTTTGAATCTCACTTTGCCTGAACTTACCATCAGTCAGTAGGGCTTGAGACAAACCAAAAATTTCACACCCCCAAGACATAGCATGCTACAGAGATGATGATTGATCTTATTAATCGAGATGTGAAACAAGTTTGAATGTACAATGACACACTTTGGATCTTGCATACATCATTAACCCCTCTTCTACCTCTCCTCCTGAGCTATTTAAAGCCTTTGGCCTCACTCAATCTATACACCACATTGAGCTGACATATCTTGCGAGCAGACCCTGCCTGAATGCCTAAATACTAGCATCCTTTGGTGTTCTTGGAGATTTCCGGTTCCTACCTTTCTACAGATATAGACCAGACTTTTTGGTTATGCTTACCCTTTATTTGTATTTTAGTTATGTATGTGGAACTCTGAGACGTTAGTATTTATGTGCATTAGACCTTTATCTGCCAATTATATTTTCCAAAACAAATATATGGACACACAGTCCTTGTGGAGAACCATTTTCTTTGTGAAATAGCAGCTAAAAAATCACCTTAATCGGCATTTGCTATGCATTCCCTAAATCTATATATAACCGCATGACTCCCCTTCTATACTCCCAAAAACCTTTTTTAATTTCTCCCGTGCTGTATGGTAATCGTCTCAATCCGGTCCGATGGGCGTGATTTTGGGCCTTTGCATCCCTCCCCCGGCTTCTGCTCGCTGTCCTCCTGACAAGGATAACAATCCCCATTGCTGTGCGACATATCACACCTGCTCAGAAATATTGTGTTTTGCGCCTGCGCAGTATGCTTTGCCCAACTTCGGGCAAAGTCGAAAAACAGACGTGCGCACTCGCTGGCAAACGTGGTTCCGTACATGAGCCAGAAGTACGTGTGTCAGCACATGACACTTGTTTTTCGGCTTTGCCAGCAGTTGGGCAATGGATACTGTGCAGGTGCAAAACGCAATGCTTCTGAGCAGGTGCGAGATGTCACAGGGCGCAAGAGGCGTCATCCATGAAGTAGGATGGTGAGCAATAGCCAATGTGAGTAGTGTAGAGGCCCACAACCATGCCCATTGGACCAGACTGAGACGATTAACATACAGCGCGGGAGAAATTAAAACATTTTTTTGGGAAAATAGCCAGGAGTCAGGGGATTATATAAGGAAGGATATAGGGAATGCATAGCAGACACTGAATAAAGTGATATTTTTAGTTGCTATGTCACAAAACTGGTGACAGGTTCCCTTTAAATCCTTATGTTTCATAATTGTTAGCCTTCTTTACACACCACATTGAGCTGACAGACCTTGTGAGGATACCCTGCCTGAATGTCTAAATACTTGCAGCCTTTGGTGTTCTTCTTGGAGAATTCCAGTTTCTAATTTTCATTGTCACTATATGTGAACAAGGCTCGGGGGGAGCCGAAACGTTATACATATTGAAAAGTCACAGTTATTCCCAAGTTACAATTATTCCTGTAAAACTCATGTTTAATTTGGATGAAATATTCCTTTGAACATCTGAAAATAAAAGTGTAAAGAGAATCAACCAATGAGAGTGCTGTAAATTTAAAAATCTGCTTCATATCTATGTTGCATAGAGTCAACCAACCAACTTCTGACACCTGATGCTTAGACTACATCCCACAATTTTTGGGCATTTGTTTGTTTAGCCTTAAACAGCATTTTTGTTGTCGCCCCACAAGAGTTTTATCAGATTAAGGTCTGGAGATTGGGCTGGCCACTCCATAAACTCAATTTTGTTGGACTGTAACCAAGATTTAGCTTGAAACACCCATTTCAGGGCATATCCTCTTCAGCGTAAGGCAACATGATCTCTTCAAGTATTTTAATATATGCAACTGGTTCATGATCCCTGGTATTCGGTAAATAGGTCCAGCACCATAGTAAGAGAAACATGCCAATATCATGATGCTTGCACCACCATGCTTAACTGTCTTCAGAGTGTACTGTGGCTTGAGTTTGGGGGTCGAGTGATGAACTGTCTGCAGCCTTTGGACCCCAAAAGAAGACTTTTACTTCCACCAGTGCAGAAAATGTTTTTTCCTTCTCTCCTTAGGCCAGTTGATGTGTTCTTTGGCAAATTGTATCCGCTTCAGTACATGTGTTGTTTTTTTAACAGTAGGACTTTGCAGGGACTTCTTGCTAAGAGATGAGCTGTCACAGTACTCACAAGTAACTTGAAACTGTCTTTGATCATCCTGGAGCTGATCATTGACTGAGCCTTTGCCATTATGGCTATTCTTCCATCCATTTGAATGGTAGTCTTCCATTTTCTTCCACTTCTCTCTGGTTTGGCTTCCCATTTTAAAGCATTGGAGATCATTCTACCTGAACAGCCTATCACTGTCTGCACTTGTGTATACGTTTTACCGTCTCCAGTCAACTTTTTAATCAAAGTACTCTGTTCTTCTGAACACTGTCTCGGACGACCCATATTTCTCAGTCTTTCAAGGAGAAATGCATGTACATGTCCTGGCTTCACCCTTAAAGGGAGTCTGTCATCCCCGGGACATATATCACCTATTAATATGGGCATACAGGTAATAGAAATGTTAAGCTAGTCCTACCTGTATACCTCATATTAATGGTCTTGTTGTTGAGAAATGTCATGTTTTGTCTTAATGTTAATAATTTCTTCTAGGTTCCAGGGTGTGAGGTGTCTGGAAGAAATCCCTGCCTCCAGTCTTCATTGTAATACTTACCCCCTGCCATCAGCATCAGTTACTGCCCCGGAATCCTGTGCCTGCGCCCTGTACTCCCTCAGAAATACATACCTGATTCTCCCTACTTTGGGCGCTGCATTCAGGGTTCTCCTGCACAGGCTGAAATGTTTGCATCATGCTGCCCTCGGTTTGGGCACTATGAAAAAGCTTTCAGATTCTGTTTAAATTTAAAATAATATGTTATTTTAGATTTATTATGAGTTTGAGTCTGTGTTGTTTGACTTTACAGCTTATTTTTTTCAGAGAGATATTCCTGCTAGCCTGAATCGGAAAAAGTGAAAATCTGCTTAGGTTGCATTTAATAAAACATTTCATGCTAGCTTTGAGAAGCCTTTCAACTTAATGCAGTATAAACACAAGGGTAATCCATACAGAACATATTTAGCTAATGACAGCTGTGAGCTGATTGATTAGCCAAATTCTGAAAAGGTTTTATTTACTTTACAGCTCCACTTCTCTCGGACCGCAACTTTTTTAACATTCCAAAGACAACTTGAGGTTTGCATTGTCTCACTTCCAAAACTAGAAGTCAGTAGCAAAATAAACTCCGGACCAAATAAAGAAAGGCTGTGTTATGTAATGTGTCACTTGAATTGACCCTCAAGTAAAAATACTGCAAAGTGAATTGCAATGCAATCTGGCTTTCATTTCTCTGTTTATCAAAATACATATAGAGAAGAGTGTTACGACGAGACAAAGAGAAATCAATCATATAAAGAAAATGTCTCAAAATCAAGTGCGTACAAAAGCAAAATGTAGCTCAGTTTTCAGCACTTTCTACCCCACATTGTACAAGCTGTAACAAACAAAATGCATCTGAAAAAAGTTGTCCAGGACCAGGGAAGCTATTAGAAACTTTTGGGCCCCATACAGTTTAAAAAATCAGGGCACCTGTGAACATTTCAACATCATCTACCACAAGGAAGCCGTAGAGGTTTGCACTCTCTCTGTCAGGTGCGGTTGAGGTTGGCACAGGAAGCGGTATTGCTGAAATGTTCGGGAAGTTTACTTAAACTTCATAAACTGCTCAGGATAGCAAAACAAAAGAAAAGCCTTTTTCATGCACAAAGCGATAATGCAAAGTAAAAAGTCCATACAACGTATAACTATTGACAAGCGAGCATGCTCGGTAATGCTCGGTACTCGCCCGAGCATCTCAGTGCTCATGATCAGGGCCGCCCTCAGGGCATTACAGCCGTGACTGGCGTATGGGGCCTGGTGGGCAGAGGGGGCCCGCATCGGGCCCCGTCTCATCTGCTCACCAGGCCCCTACCGGCAGCCGCAGGCTAAACCGGGCCCTTAGCGGCGGCGCTGCAGCTGTTTAATGCTATTGAAGTGCGGGCCCGCGCCCGCACGTCAATAGTTAACAGCCGCCAGCCAATCTGAGGCTGGCAGCTGACGTCTGCCGCAGCGTGCATCTCGCCGGCGTCTGACGTCATTGTCAGTCGCCGGCGAATGCGCGCTTCACTGCGTGGAGAGAGCCAGAGCTTCGCCTGCCGCAGGAGCGCGGTTAAGGTGAGAAGAACTTGTTTTTTTTATTTTTATTGAGAGTGGCGATCCGGGGGGCCCAGGGCAGAATGCTGGACACAGAGGCAGAAAGCTGGACACAGGGGCAGTATGCTGGACACAGGGGCAGAATGCTGGACACAGGGGCAGAATGCTGGACATGGGCAGAAAGCTGGACACAGGGGCAAAACGCTGGACACAGGGGAAGAACGCTGGACACATGGGCAGTATGCTGGACACAGGGGCAGAATGCTGGACACGGGCAGAAAGCTGGACACAGGGGCAAAATGCTGGACACGGGCAGAATGCAGGACACAGGGGCAGAATGCTGGACACAGGGGCAGAAAGCTGGACACAGGGGCAGGAAGCTGGACAAAGGGGCAGGAAGCTGGACACAGGGGCAGAATGCTGGACACAGGGGCAGAAAGCTGGACACAGGGGCAGTATGCTGGACACAGGGGCAGAATGCTGGACACAGGGGCAGAATGCTGGACACAGGGGCAGAATGCTGGACACAGGGGCAGAATGCTGGACACGGGCAGAAAGCTGGACACAGGGACAAAACGCTGGACACAGGGGAAGAACGCTGGACACATGGGCAGTATGATGGACACAGGGGCAGAATGCTGGAAACGGGCAGAAACCTGGACACAGGGACAGAAAGCTGGACACGGGCAGAATGCTGGACACAGGGGCAGAAAGCTGGACACAGGGGCAGAAAGCTGGACACAGGGGCAGACAGCTGGACACAGGGGCAGAAAGCTGGACACAAGGGCAGAATGCTGGACACAGGGGCAGTATGCTGGACACAGGGGAAAAATGCTGGACACAGGGGCAGTGTGCTGGTCACGGGCAGAAAGCTGGACACAGGGGCAGACAGCTGGACACAGGAGCAGTATGCTGGATACAGGGGCAGTATGCTGGACACAGGGGCAGTATGCTGGACACAGGGGAAAAATGCTGGACACAGGGGCAGTGTGCTGGTCACGGGCAGAAAGCTGGACACAGGGGCAGAATGCTGGACACAGGGGCAGAATGCTGGACACAGGGGCAGAAAGCTGGACACAGGGGCAGAATGCAGGACACGGGCAGAATGCTGGACACAGGGGCAGAAAGCTGGACACAGAGGCAGAATGCTGGACACGGGCAGAATGCTGGACACGGGCAGAAAGCTGGACACAGGGGCAAAACGCTGGACGCAGGGGCAGAAAGCTGGACGCAGGGGCAGAAAGCTGGACACAGGGGCAGAAAGCTGGACACAGGGGTAGAAAGCTGGACACAGGGGCAGTATGCTGGACACAGGGGCAGTATGCTGGACACAGGGGCAGAATGCTGGACACAGGGGCAGAATGCTGGACACAGGGGCAGACTGTGAGACACAGGGGCAGAATGCTGGACACAGGCAGAATGCTGGACATTGGGGCAGAATGCGAGACACGGGCAGAATAAAGAAATGGGACAGGATGAAAGACATGGGGGCATGACTGGAGACAGATGGGGCAGGATTGGAGACACAGGGGGCATGATTGGAGACAAGTGGCAGGATTGCAGACATAGGGGGCAGAATGGAGACACAGGGCAGGATGAAAGACATGGGGCATGGTTGGAGACACTGGGGACAGAATTGGAGACAGATGGGGCAGGATTGGAGACAGATCGTGCAGGATCATGAGGCAGGATGGATATGATGGAGACAGATGGGGCAGGATGGGGAGATCATATGGGGCAGAATGGATACTCATGAGGGCAGGATGGGAGAACATATGGCTGACGCCAGGAATGAGACACACGGGCCAGGATGGCGAATATTATTACCATAGGGGCTAATTAAGGGATATTATTACTGCAGTGATGTATTTATTTTATTTTTTGAGTATACTGTTTTAAATGGGGGGGCAGTTCTGTTACTGTGTAGAGTGACACTATGTTGCCTCTTTTTCTTCATGTGGTGCAATGTAGAAGTTCGGAAAAATTAAGTAATGTGTTCTGCAAGCTTAGCTCAAGATAACTGTTATTTCCTGTAGAGACAAGTCCTGGCTGGAAGAAATGATGGCGGTCTGTGCTGGATGAAAGATGAAGGACTTCACCTAGAGACGTCACTGGTGAGTCAGTGTTACCTATACACTGACACTATACACTGTATACTATATACAGAGGTCCTATATATAATTTCACTAGTGATCACTGTATTATCTGTACACAGACACTGCATACTAAGTACAGATCTTCTGTGTATAATGGCACTTATGGTGATAGTATGGTGCTTTTTTTTTATTACTGATCAGAATTGTAGTATTCAGTCACTATTTGGTGGTAACATGTGGTCTGGACATGGTGCGGTGGTATTTGTTCCTTGTCTTTGATATTATTCGATCACTGGTGGTAAAATGTGGTCTGGTCATGGTGTATCGGTATTTGTTCCTTGTATGTGATATTATTGGTCATTTTAAAAATTGAAAAATAAAAATATACCTAAATTGTATTGCAAATTTTGTAACAAATATTTAATAGGTTACAGCAGAGTAGGGCCCGGCCAAAAGTGTCTACCGTGTTATGGTGGCGGCTTAAAAAAATATTTTGGCCAAAACAAAAGCTGCTGGCTATATGTGTGATCTGGTGATAGGAACTGTTAATGTGTGATAGGTGAGAAGTGGAGTTTTTCCAAGAGAGAGCGGTGGGACAGTGGACAGTTCAAGGGGTGGAGCGTGGAGGCGAGGCTGGGGTGGAGCCTGGGCGGAGTCTCAAGGGGGCCCTGAAAATTTTGCCAGTATGGGGCCCCAAAATTTCTAGTGGCAGCCCTGCTCACGATTCCAGGATTGTTCGGCGAGAGTTTGGGTCCCCGCCCTACATGTTTGGCACTCTTTAGAGCACCATTAAACATGCAGGGATTGTCTTCCACTCACTGTAATGCCGCAGCCATGTAGGTTGTGGCATTACAGTGATTGGCTGGCCGCACATAGTCATTAGGTCTATATCAGGCCTGGCGCCGCCCTGCTCGTCACTCTCAGCTCCAGAATCACCAGAGTAGGGAGAGGTGCTGCTGAGCTAGAGACAGAATAGGTGGGGTATCAGTTAGTCTGGGTATACCATTGTTGAATCCACAAATCCAGCTAAACCAACAGTCATTCTAAGGACTAATTACGGGGTATATACTGTATAGATCAGTGATAGGTAGGCAGGCATACTTTATTGCATACAACAAGAGGGTTCATTTCATTACTGTCTGCTGCTACTGCCTATTACAGATATTGACCATATATACACTGCTCAAAAAATAAAGGGAACACTAAAATACCACATCCTAGATATCACTGAATGAAATATTCTAGTTGTAAATCTTTATTCATTACATAGTGGAATGTGTTGAGAACAATAAAACCTAAAAATTATCAATGTAAATCACAACTAATATCCCACGGAGGTCTGGAGTTGGAATGATGCTCAAAATTAAAGTGGAAAATGAAGTTACAGGCTGATCCAACTTTAGTGGAAATGCCTCAAGACAAGAAAATGATGCTCAATAGTGTGTGTGGCCTCCACGTGCCTGTATGACCTCCCTACAATGCCTGGGCATGCTCTTGATGAGGCGGCAGATGGTCTCCTGAGGGATCTCCTCCCAGACCTGGACTAAAGCATCTGCCAACTCCTGGACAGTTTGTGCTGCAATGTGACATTGGTGGATGGTGCGAGACATGATGTTCCAGATGTGTTCAGTCAAATTCAGGTCTGGGGAACTGGTGGGCCAGTGCATAGCTTCAATGCCTTCATCTTGCCGGAACTGCTGACACACTCCAGCCACATGAGGTCTGGCATTGTCCTGCATTAGGAGGAACCCAGGGCCAACCACACCAGCATATGGTCTCACAAGGGGTCTGAGGATCTCATCTCGGTACCTAATGGCAGTCAGGATACCTCTAGCAACCACATGGAGGGCTGTGGGGCTCTCCAAAGAAATTCCACCCTACACCATTACTGACCCACTGCCAAACTGGTCATGCTGAAGGATGTTGCAGGCAGCAGATCGCTCTCCACGGCATCTCCAGACTCAGTCACGTCTGTCACGTGCTCAGTGTGAACCTGCTTTCATCTGTGAAGAGGACAGGGTGCCAGTGGTGAATTTGCCAATCCTGGTATTCTGTGGCAAATGCCAAGCATCCTGCACGGTGTTGGGCTGTGAGCACAACCCCCATCTGTGGACGTCGGGCACTCAGACCATCCTCAAGGAGTCGGTTTCTAACTGTTTGTGCAGACACATGCACATTTGTGGCCTGCTGGAGGTCATTTTGCAGGGCTCTGGCAGTACTCCTCCAGGTCCTGCTTGCACAAAGGCTGAGATAGCGGTCCTGCTGCTGGGTTGTTGCCCTCCTACAGCATCCTCCATGTCTCCTGGTGTACTGGCCTGTGTCCTGGTAGCACCTCCAGCCTCTGAACACTACACTGACAGACACAGCAAACCTTCTTGCCACAGCTCACATTGATGTGCCATCCTAGATGAGCTGCAATACCTGAGCCACTAGTGTGGGTTGTGGAGTCCGTCTCATGCTACCATGAGTGTGAATTCACATACAACACTCAAAAGCCAAAACATCAGCCAGAAAGCATTGGTACTGAGTAGTGTTGAGCATTCCAATACTGCAAATATCGTGTATCGGCCGATATTCGCAGTATTGGAATTCCCATACTGAGTTCCGATACTTTTGCAGTATCAGGTACCGGAATCGGAAGTTCCCATAATGCAATGAGCCAGTTTGATTCAATTCAGCCAAAGAGGAATCATTAGAAGTGTGGGCACATCCTGCTCTGCATGTTAGGCATGCAACTACTGGCATGGTTGTGATTGGCTGCTGAAATGATGTCATGATGCACTATAAAAGCCGCTGCCACCATTTTGGGTTCACTCTGCTGTGAATTCAGTTAGGAACATGATGCTGCTGTTCTGACTGAGGGATAGTTTGAGATAGCGATTTGCTTCATTGTGCTTTACCCAGGCTAATTAAGCAACTGCTGTGTGAGAACCTTGTTGTTGCCTTGCAGCGCTGTTTACGGCTGTCTGCAAGGTCTCTGTGTGAGAGCAGCTCATGCTGTAGTCTGTTCTGCAGCCACAGCTGGTTGTAGTCAGCTCAGCGTGCGTCACTGCCTCATACTGTTCCATTGTCCTTTTCTCAATTAGTGCTGCCTGCTGCACATTTTTCCTGATTTATCCTATTAGTGGGTTTCCATCCATATCCTGCTAGATTGCGGAAAAACACTATATAGGAGTACATAGAGGAGCCTTTCTGCAGCCTTGTGCCCTGCAGCCCCAGCCAGAATAGTATTAGCCTATTTTTGGATCCTCATCTATTGCATTGTAGGTTACCTTCCTGCATTGTAATTGCTACAAAAAATTTGTGATACTATCGGTTTTACATCTTTGGGCACATCCAGTGTCTTTTTGTGAAAAAAAAAAAACAAAGTTAATAAAGTTCACCAAACGCTCCACCTTACAGTTGTGTAGGCCACATTAGCTGATATTAAAGTCTAGTCCACACTAGAGTTGAGCGACCTTGACCTTTTTAGAGTCGAGCCGGGTTTCGCGAAACCCGACTATGTCCAAAGTCGGGTCGAGTGAAATCGGCCGATTATGACGTAAAGTCGGGATCGACCGAAACACGAAACCCAATGCAAGTCAATGGGGCAGCATAGTCGGCAGTGAGTGGGGGCCAGGAAAACACCTAGAGTGCCCATTTTAATGTCAAAACCATCCATTCTTCTTAATGAAGCTTGTCAAGCGTAATTTACCTTATAATAATTGGAAGGCATTTGAAATTGGGGGTCATTTGGCTAAAGTTGTGGTGGGTAGGGCTGGTTCAAGTAATTAGTGGGCCCAGGAAATCTGGACCACGTCACGGCAGTGGAGCAGGGAGAGGTAAGTATTTCAACTTTGCAAGTGCTGTGAACCTGAGCAAGCAGGGGGGGCCCACTCGTTGGCATTGGCACTGGCACAGGGCCCCTCAAAGTACAGCGGTGTGTTTGCACGGCGGGGGCGCCTCCCACCGGCAGCAACACTTTTGCGTACTATGAGAGGCCCTGTGCCAGTGACGTCGCCAACTAGTATTCCTCCCCCCCACCTGATGAAGGAACCTGCACTTTCATCTGCACCTTCCTCTTTGTCCCCGTGTAAGGTGGTATGGTATGCGGGAAGAGCAACCTGACTTTCAGCAGGGTCACAATGTTGTTGTGTAGCGTGCACGGGGAATGTTGCGTTATGGGTCAATGTACCAGCAGACTCATCTATCACTGGCTGGGCAATGGGCAGGATGAGGAGGAAACACAGATATAGGCCCAAAGAATAAAGTTGGCTAAATGCAGTTCAAAATTGGTAACACAGGAATAACCAGGGGGCATTGCAGTGGAGGACAACTGGAATGAAAGGCTGACACAGAGAGTAGGCCCAAATCAGTAAGTAGTCGAAATGCAGTTCAAAATTGGCAACCGTAGTAAACAGGCAGCACAGCTTTGTTCAGTGGAGGAGAACAGCAAGAAGTGGCAGACACCGATAGTAGGCCCCAACCCAACTAGTAGGCAAAATGCAGTGTAACATTAACAACTACTTAACGAGCGCCTGAAAACGGAATTTCAGGACAGGAAACCAGGAGAACAGCAAGGAGTGGCAGACACCGATAGTAGGCCCCAAACCAACTAGTACGCCAAATGCAGTTGTTCCGTTTAACCACAATTTAATGAGAGCCTGAAGATAGAAGTTCAGGAAAGGCAACCTGGAGAACACCTTGGAGTGGAACACACCATCTCTCTACACCCCATACCCAATTTGTAGGCCTAATGCAGTTTAGTTTCCAAGAACTACTAAACGAGAGCCGGAAGATCGAAGCTCAGGAAAGGCAACCTGGAGAACACCTTGGAGTGGAACACACCATCTCTCTACACCCCATACCCAATTTGTAGACCTAATGTAGTGTAGTTTCCAACAACTACTAAACGAGAGCATGAAGATCGAAGCATTGGCGAGGAAACCTGGGGAACACCTTGGAGTGGAACACACCATCTCTCTACACCCCATACCCAATTTGTAGGCCTAATGCAGTGTAGTTTCCAAGAACTACTAAACGAGAGCCGGAAGATCGAAGCTCAGGAAAGGCAACCTGGAAAACACCTTGGAGTGGAACACACCATCTCTCTACACCCCATACCCAATTTGTAGGCCTAATGCAGCGTAGTTTCCAACAACTACTAAACGAGAGCATGATGATCGAAGCATTGGCGAGGAAACCTGGGGAACACCTTGGAGTGGAACACACCATCTCTCTACAGTGGAACACACCATCTCTCTACACCCCATACCCAATTTGTAGGCCTAATGCAGCGTAGTTTCCAACAACTACTAAACGAGAGCCGGAAGATCGAAGCTCAGGAAAGGCAACCTGGAAAACACCTTGGAGTGGAACACACCATCTCTCTACACCCCATACCCAATTTGTAGGCCTAATGCAGCGTAGTTTCCAACAACTACTAAACGAGAGCATGATGATCGAAGCATTGGCGAGGAAACCTGGGGAACACCTTGGAGTGGAACACACCATCTCTCTACAGTGGAACACACCATCTCTCTACACCCCATACCCAATTTGTAGGCCTAATGCAGCGTAGTTTCCAACAACTACTAAACGAGAGCCGGAAGATCGAAGCTCAGGAAAGGCAACCTGGGGAACACCTTGGAGTGGAACACACCATCTCTCTACACCCCATACCCAATTTGTAGGCCCAATGCAGCGTAGTTTCCAACAACTACTAAACGAGAGCCGGAAGATCGAAGCTCAGGAAAGGCAACCTGGGGAACACCTTGGAGTGTAACAAACCCTCTCTCTACACCACAGAAGGGCTGATTCTTAGGAAGGAAGGCTGTCGGAAAGAAGGGTCCGAGGGTGATTATATTCTTATTAGGTATATACTCACCCTCGGACGCGCCCTGCTTCTTTATTTGTAATGAATGTTTATTTGCAATGTGGTTTTGACTTACTCTATTTTTTTGGTAAATAATGATTTTATTATTTTCATTGTTTTGCATCTTCTTGGCAATAATATAAAGAAGACGCGACAGGATAACACTCGGTGGATGCCATATCTGTGTTTAAAATTGAAAAAACCTTTCAGTTAACTACTTGCAGGAGAAAGTTATTGTAGCTGGTGGCCATTTTTAGTACTGTACCAGATTTTTGTTGTATGTGTTTGTTTTTAATGTTAAAATGTCTGCATTTGATATCTCTCCAGTATTTTCTTTTTTATAAGCAAAATACTTATTTTTTTATTTTCTGATGTTGGTTCCAGGGGTACACGGGCAGCAGTGGTGTGGTCAGTGGAGGCCTAGTGGAAGGAGTGACCGCAGACAGGCATCGAAGGCCTAAAATAATAACACATGGCTGTAGGCAATTTTAAATTGGTTCCAGGGGTACACGGGCAGCAGTGGTGTGGTCAGTGGAGGCCTAGTGGAAGGAGTGACCACAGACAGGCATCGAAGGCCTAAAATAATAACACATGGCTGTAGGCAATTTTAAATTGGTTCCAGGGGTACACGGGCAGCAGTGCCCTGGTCAGTGTAGTAGTAGTTGAAAGAATGGGCCGCAGACAGGCATCGAAGGCCTAAAATAAAAAAATTGGGCTGGCTGTAGGCAATTTTAAATTGGTTCCAGGGGTACACGGGCAGCAGTGGTGTGGTCAGTGGAGGCCTAGTGGAAGGAGTGACCGCAGACAGGCATCGAAGGCCTAAAATAATAACACATGGCTGTAGGCAATTTTAAATTGGTTCCAGAGGTACACGGGCAGCAGTGGTGTGGTCAGTGGAGGCCTAGTGGAAGGAGTGACCACAGACAGGCATCGAAGGCCTAAAATAATAACACATGGCTGTAGGCAATTTTAAATTGGTTCCAGGGGTACACGGGCAGCAGTGCCCTGGTCAGTGTAGTAGTAGTTGAAAGAATGGACCGCAGACAGGCATCGAAGGCCTAAAATAAAAAAATTGGGCTGGCTGTAGGCAATTTTAAATTGGTTCCAGGGGTACACGGGCAGCAGTGGTGTGGTCAGTGGAGGCCTAGTGGAAGGAGTGACCGCAGACAGGCATCGAAGGCCTAAAATAATAACACATGGCTGTAGGCAATTTTAAATTGGTTCCAGGGGTACACGGGCAGCAGTGGTGTGGTCAGTGGAGGCCTAGTGGAAGGAGTGACCACAGACAGGCATCGAAGGCCTAAAATAATAACACATGGCTGTAGGCAATTTTAAATTGGTTCCAGGGGTACACGGGCAGCAGTGCCCTGGTCAGTGTAGTAGTAGTTGAAAGAATGGACCGCAGACAGGCATCGAAGGCCTAAAATAATAACACATGGCTGTAGGCAATTTTAAATTGGTTCCAGGGGTACACGGGCAGCAGTGCCCTGGTCAGTGTAGTAGTAGTTGAAAGAATGGACCGCAGACAGGCATCGAAGGCCTAAAATAAAAAAATTGGGCTGGCTGTAGGCAATTTTAAATTGGTTCCAGGGGTACACGGGCAGCAGTGGTGTGGTCAGTGGAGGCCTAGTGGAAGGAGTGACCGCAGACAGGCATCGAAGGCCTAAAATAATAACACATGGCTGTAGGCAATTTTAAATTGGTTCCAGGGGTACACGGGCAGCAGTGGTGTGGTCAGTGGAGGCCTAGTGGAAGGAGTGACCGCAGACAGGCATCGAAGGCCTAAAATAATAACACATGGCTGTAGGCAATTTTAAATTGGTTCCAGGGGTACACGGGCAGCAGTGGTGTGGTCAGTGGAGGCCTAGTGGAAGGAGTGACCACAGACAGGCATCGAAGGCCTAAAATAATAACACATGGCTGTAGGCAATTTTAAATTGGTTCCAGGGGTACACGGGCAGCAGTGCCCTGGTCAGTGTAGTAGTAGTTCAAAGAATGGACCGCAGACAGGCATCGAAGGCCTAAAATAAAAAAATTGGGCTGGCTGTAGGCAATTTTAAATTGGTTCCAGGGGTACACGGGCAGCAGTGGTGTGGTCAGTGGAGGCCTAGTGGAAGGAGTGACCGCAGACAGGCATCGAAGGCCTAAAATAATAACACATGGCTGTAGGCAATTTTAAATTGGTTCCAGGGGTACACGGGCAGCAGTGGTGTGGTCAGTGGAGGCCTAGTGGAAGGAGTGACCGCAGACAGGCATCGAAGGCCTAAAATAATAACACATGGCTGTAGGCAATTTTAAATTGGTTCCAGGGGTACACGGGCAGCAGTGGTGTGGTCAGTGGAGGCCTAGTGGAAGGAGTGACCACAGACAGGCATCGAAGGCCTAAAATAATAACACATGGCTGTAGGCAATTTTAAATTGGTTCCAGGGGTACACGGGCAGCAGTGCCCTGGTCAGTGTAGTAGTAGTTGAAAGAATGGACCGCAGACAGGCATCGAAGGCCTAAAATAAAAAAATTGGGCTGGCTGTAGGCAATTTTAAATTGGTTCCAGGGGTACACGGGCAGCAGTGGTGTGGTCAGTGGAGGCCTAGTGGAAGGAGTGACCGCAGACAGGCATCGAAGGCCTAAAATAATAACACATGGCTGTAGGCAATTTTAAATTGGTTCCAGGGGTACACGGGCAGCAGTGGTGTGGTCAGTGGAGGCCTAGAGGAAGGAGTGACCACAGACAGGCATCGAAGGCCTAAAATAATAACACATGGCTGTAGGCAATTTTAAATTGGTTCCAGGGGTACACGGGCAGCAGTGCCCTGGTCAGTGTAGTAGTAGTTGAAAGAATGGACCGCAGACAGGCATCGAAGGCCTAAAATAAAAAAATTGGGCTGGCTGTAGGCAATTTTAAATTGGTTCCAGGGGTACACGGGCAGCAGTGGTGTGGTCAGTGGAGGCCTAGTGGAAGGAGTGACCGCAGACAGGCATCGAAGGCCTAAAATAATAACACATGGCTGTAGGCAATTTTAAATTGGTTCCAGGGGTACACGGGCAGCAGTGGTGTGGTCAGTGGAGGCCTAGTGGAAGGAGTGACCGCAGACAGGCATCGAAGGCCTAAAATAATAACACATGGCTGTAGGCAATTTTAAATTGGTTCCAGGGGTACACGGGCAGCAGTGCCCTGGTCAGTGTAGTAGTAGTTGAAAGAATGGACCGCAGACAGGCATCGAAGGCCTAAAATAAAAAAATTGGGCTGGCTGTAGGCAATTTTAAATTGGTTCCAGGGGTACACGGGCAGCAGTGGTGTGGTCAGTGGAGGCCTAGTGGAAGGAGTGACCGCAGACAGGCATCGAAGGCCTAAAATAATAACACATGGCTGTAGGCAATTTTAAATTGGTTCCAGGGGTACACGGGCAGCAGTGGTGTGGTCAGTGGAGGCCTAGTGGAAGGAGTGACCGCAGACAGGCATCGAAGGCCTAAAATAATAACACATGGCTGTAGGCAATTTTAAATTGGTTCCAGGGGTACACGGGCAGCAGTGGTGTGGTCAGTGGAGGCCTAGTGGAAGGAGTGACCGCAGACAGGCATCGAAGGCCTAAAATAATAACACATGGCTGTAGGCAATTTTAAATTGGTTCCAGGGGTACACGGGCAGCAGTGCCCTGGTCAGTGTAGTAGTAGTTGAAAGAATGGACCGCAGGCAGGCATCGAAGGCCTAAAATAAAAAAATTGGGCTGGCTGTAGGCAATTTTAAATTGGTTCCAGGGGTACACGGGCAGCAGTGGTGTGGTCAGTGGAAGCCTAGTGGAAGGAGTGACCGCAGACAGGCATCGAAGGCCTAAAATAATAACACATGGCTGTAGGCAATTTTAAATTGGTTCCAGGGGTACACGGGCAGCAGTGCCCTGGTCAGTGTAGTAGTAGTTGAAAGAATGGACCGCAGACAGGCATCGAAGGCCTAAAATAAAAAAATTGGGCTGGCTGTAGGCAATTTTAAATTGGTTCCAGGGGTACACGGGCAGCAGTGGTGTGGTCAGTGGAGGCCTAGTGGAAGGAGTGACTGCAGACAGGCATCGAAGGCCTAAAATAATAACACATGGCTGTAGGCAATTTTAAATTGGTTCCAGGGGTACACGGGCAGCAGTGGTGTGGTCAGTGGAGGCCTAGTGGAAGGAGTGACCGCAGACAGGCATCGAAGGCCTAAAATAATAACACATGGCTGTAGGCAATTTTAAATTGGTTCCAGGGGTACACGGGCAGCAGTGGTGTGGTCAGTGGAGGCCTAGTGGAAGGAGTGACCGCAGACAGGCATCGAAGGCCTAAAATAATAACACATGGCTGTAGGCAATTCTAAATTGGTTACAGGGGTACACGGGCAGCAGTGGTGTGGTCAGTGGAGGCCTAGTGGAAGGAGTGACCGCAGACAGGCATCGAAGGCCTAAAATAATAACACATGGCTGTAGGCAATTTTAAATTGGTTCCAGGGGTACACGGGCAGCAGTGGTGTGGTCAGTGGAGGCCTAGTGGAAGGAGTGACCACAGACAGGCATCGAAGGCCTAACATAACAAAAATGTCAATACAATGGTATTGTCAGTGGCAGGCATTGAAGGATGTCAGCGCATAGACTAAACATTGGTGGAGCTGTGAGATAATTTTGCAAGTGGTAGAGCACTGTTTGAGCTGGGGTGGGGGGAAACTGTCTTGTGGCCGGCGGTACAGGCCCAGGGCCCCTCATATTACAACGGTGTGTCTGATGTTGGGTGCGCACCACCACCGCCAGAGACACTTTATTGTACTAGGAGGGACCCAGTGGCAGTGCCGTCAACCAAAAGCAGGCTCACCCACCTCTTCAGACAAACTGCACTCTCACGGGTGCTTTCGCCAAGTGTCGATACCACGGCCCCGTGTGGGGAGTTTGGCCATTTAGTGAGGTGTAAACATGTCGTATGCTGGACAATCAGGTGCAGAAAATTACGAGATTGGAAAAGGCATTCAGAATAGTCCACAGGCAAGACCTTTTCATAGGAAAGCTAGGTGTCAGCCGGGCAAGGTGGGGCAAAAGATTTCGAAATCCAGTTGTGGTTCATTTTAATGAAGGTTAGATCATCTACATTCTGGGTAGCCAGACGAGTCCTTTTTTCTGTTAGTATTGAACCTGCAGCACTGAATACTCTTTCTGATAGGACACTAGCTGCCGGGCAAGCAAGCTCCTGCAATGCATATTCTGCCAATTCTGGCCAGGTGTCTAATTTTGATGCCCAGTAATCAAATGGGAATGACGGTTGAGGGAGAACATCGATAAGGGATGAAAAATAGTTTGTAACCATACTGGACAAATGTTGTCTCCTGTCACTTTGAATTGATGCTGCAGTACCTGTCCTGTCTGCGGTCATAGCAAAATCACTCCACAACCTGGTCAGAAAACCCCTCTGGCCAACGCCACTTCTCATTTCTGCCCCTCTAACTCCTCTGGTCTGCTGGCCCCTGCAGCTCATGTGAGAACGATCACGGGCGCTGTGTGCAGGGAATGCCAGAAGCAAACGGTCAACAAGAGTTGATTGTTTGGTTGCTAATATTAGTTCCAAGTTCTCATGTGGCATTATATTTTGCAATTTGCCTTTATAGCGAGGATCAAGGAGGCAGGCCAACCAGTAATCGTCATCATTCATCATTTTAGTTATGCGTGTGTCCCTTTTGAGGATACGTAAGGCATAATCCGCCATGTGGGCCAAAGTTCCAGTTCTCAAATCTGCGGTTGTGCTTGGTTGAGGGGCAGTTTCAGGCAAATCCACGTCACTTGTGTCCCTCAAAAAACCAGAACCCGGCCTTGCCACGCCACCAATTTCCAGTGGCCCCAGAAAAGCTTCCTCATTAAAAATATATTCATCCCCATCATCCTCCTCGTCCTCCTCCTCCTCTTCGCCCGCTACCTCGTCCTGTACACTGCCCTGGCCAGACAATGGCTGACTGTCATCAAGGCTTTCCTCTTCCTCAGCTGCAGACGCCTGATCCTTTATGTGCGTCAAACTTTGCATCAGCAGACGCATTAGGGGGATGCTCATGCTTATTATGGCGTTGTCTGCACTAACCAGCCGTGTGCATTCCTCAAAACACTGAAGGACTTGACACATGTCTTGAATCTTCGACCACTGCACACTTGACAACTCCATGTCTGCCATCCTACTGCCTGCCCGTGTATGTGTATCCTCCCACAAAAACATAACAGCCCGCCTCTGTTCACACAGTCTCTGAAGCATGTGCAGTGTTGAGTTCCTCCTTGTTGCAACGTCTATGATTAGGCGATGCTGGGGAAGGTTCAAAGAACGCTGATAGGTCTGCATACGGCTGGAGTGTACGGGCGAACGGCGGATATGTGAGCAAAGTCCACGCACTTTGAGGAGCAGGTCGGATAACCCCGGATAACTTTTCAGGAAGCACTGCACCACCAGGTTTAAGGTGTGAGCCAGGCAAGGAATGTGTTTCAGTTGGGAAAGGGAGATGGCAGCCATGAAATTCCTTCCGTTATCACTCACTACCTTGCCTGCCTCAAGATCTACAGTGCCCAGCCACGACTGCGTTTCTTTCTGCAAGAACTCGGACAGAACTTCCGCGGTGTGTCTGTTGTCGCCCAAACACTTCATAGCCAATACAGCCTGCTGACGTTTGCCAGTAGCTGCCCCATAATGAGAGACCTGGTGTGCAACAGTGGCAGCTGCGGATGGAGTGGTTGTGCGACTGCGGTCTGTGGACGAGCTCTCGCTTCTGCAGGAGGACGAAGAGGAGGAGGAGGGGGTGCGAACGGCTACAGCCAATTGTTTCCTAGACCGTGGGCTAGGCAGAACTGTCCCAAACTTGCTGTCCCCTGTGGACCCTGCATCGACCACATTTACCCAGTGTGCCATGATGGACACGTAACGTCCCTGGCCATGCCTACTGGTCCATGCATCTGTTGTCAGGTGCACCTTTGTGCTCACAGATTGCCTGAGTGCATGGACGATGCGCTCTTTAACATGCTGGTGGAGGGCTGGGATGGCTTTTCTGGAAAAAAAGTGTCGACTGGGTAGCTCGTAGCGTGGTACAGCGTAGTCCATCAGGGCTTTGAAAGCTTCGCTTTCAACTAACCGGTAGGGCATCATCTCTAACGAGATTAGTCTAGGTATGTGTGCGTTCAAACCCTGTGTACGCGGATGCGAGGCTAAGTACTTCCTTTTTCTAACCATAGTCTCATGTAGGGTGAGCTGGACTGGAGAGCTGGAGATCGTGGAACTAGCGGGGGTGCCGGTGGACATGGCAGACTGAGAGACGGTGGGAGATGGTATTGTTGCCACCGGTGCCCTAGATGCAGTGTTTCCTACTACGAAACTGGTGATTCCCTGACCCTGACGGCTTTGGCCTGGCAAAGAAACCTGCACAGATACTGCAGGTGGTGCGGAAAATGGTGGCCCTACACTGCCGGAAGGGATGTTGCGTTGCTGACTAGCTTCATTGGCCGAGGGTGCTACAACCTTAAGGGACGTTTGGTAGTTAGTCCAGGCTTGCAAATGCATGGTGGTTAAATGTCTATGCATGCAACTTGTATTGAGACTTTTCAGATTCTGTCCTCTGCTTAAGGTAGTTGAACATTTTTGACAGATGACTTTGCGCTGATCAATTGGATGTTGTTTAAAAAAATGCCAGACTGCACTCTTTCTAGCATCGGATACCTTTTCAGGCATTGCAGACTGAGCTTTAACCGGATGGCCACGCTGTCCTCCAACAGGTTTTAGCTTTGCCACGCGTTTTGGGCAAGATACGGGCCCGGCAGATGGAACCTGTTGCGATGTTGATGCCTGCTGCGGCCCCTCCTCCTCCGCTTCAGAACTGCTGCCGCCTGCACCCTGTTCCCCCAATGGCTGCCAATCGGGGTCAAGAACTGGGTCATCTATTGCCCAGAGGCCAATATTTATCTCCCACTGATTGATGTAGTGATTTTTTCAGGTAGATTTTGGAACCCAAATCAAGCTAAAAAAATAATAGGCTTTCTATGGCCCACAATTGGAGAGAGAGAGAGAGATGGCACACCCAGGAGTCAAGACTGGCACACAAGCAGAAAGGGCAATATTAATCTCCCACTGATTTTTTTTTTTTTTTTTTCAGGGAGACTTTAGGAAAAAAAAATAATAGAATAAAATGATTTTTTCAGGAAGAATTTAGAAACCAAATAAAATAAAATGATTTTTTCAGGGAGAATTTAGAAAACAAATAAAACAAAAAAAGGCACGCACACAGGAGTCAGGAGTGGCACACAAGCCCAGAGGCCAATATTTATCTCCCACTGATTGATTTATTGATTTTTTCAGGTAGAATTTAGAACCCAAATCAACCAAAAACATAAATAGGCTTTCTATGGCCCACTATTTGTGAGAGAGATGGCACGCTCAGGACTGGCACACAAGCCCAGAGGCCAATATTAATCTCCCACTTTTTATTTTTTTTCAGGGAAAATTTATAAACCCAATAAAAAAATAAATAAATAGGCTTTCTATGGCCCACTATCTGAGAGAGAGAGATGGCACGCTTAGGACTGGCACACAAGCCCAAAGGCCAATATTAATCTCCCTTTTTTTTTTCAGGGAGAATTTATAAAACCAAAAAAATAAAAATAAATAGGCTTTCTATGGCCCACTATTTGTGAGAGAGATGGCACGCTCAGGACTGGCACACAAGCCCAGAGGCCAATATTAATCTCCCACTTTTTTTTTTTTGTTCCAGGGAAAATTTATAAACCCAATAAAAAAAAATAATAAATAGGCTTTCTATGGCCCACTATCTGAGAGAGAGAGATGGCACGCTTAGGACTGGCACACAAGCCCAAAGGCCAATATTAATCTCCCACTGATTGATTTATTGATTTTTTCAGGTAGAATTTAGAACCCAAATAAAGCAAAAAAAAAAAAAAAAGGGCTTTCTATGGCCCACTGAGTGAGTGATGATGCACACAGGAGTCAGGAGTGGCACACAAGCCCTGAGGCCAATATTTTTCTCCCACTGATTGATGTAGTGATTTTTTCAGGTAGATTTTAGAACCCAAATCAAGCAAAAAAATAAATAGGCTTTCTATGGTCCACTGACTGAGAGATGGCACACACAGGAGTCAAGAGTGGCACACAAGCCCTGAGGCCAATATTTTTCTCCCACTGATTGATGTAGTGATTTTTTCAGGTAGATTTGATAACCCAAATCAAGCAAAAAAATAAATAGGCTTTCTATGGCCCACTGAGTGAGAGATGGCACACACAGGGATGGCACTCTAGCAGAAATGTCAATCTTAATCTCCCACAAAAAAAAAAAAAAAAAAAAAAAAACAGGGAGTGTCCAACAATTACTATCTCCCTGCAGTAATCTCAGCCAGGTATGGCAGGCAGCAATAAGGAGTGGACTGATGCACAAATTAAATAAAAAGTGTGGACCAACAAAAAAGATAGCTGTGCAGAAAGGAAGGAACAAGAGGATTTGTGCTTTGAAAAAAGCAGTTGGTTTGCACAGCGGCGTACACACAGCAATGCAGCTATCAGGGAGCCTTCTAGGGCAGCCCAATGAGCTACAGCGCTGAGGGGAAAAAAAAAAAAATGTAGCTTCTACTGTCCCTGCACACCGAAGGTGGTGTTGGGCAGTGGAAATCGCTACAGCACAAGCGGTTTGGTGGTTAATGGACCCTGCCTAACGCTATCCCTGCTTCTGACGAAGCGGCAGCAACCTCTCCCTAAGCTCAGATCAGCAGCAGTAACATGGCGGTCGGCGGGAACGCCCCTTTATAGCCCCTGTGACGCCGCAGACAGCAAGCCAATCACTGCAATGCCCTTCTCTAAGATGGTGGGGACCAGGACCTATGTCATCACGCTGCCCACACTCTGCGTTTACCTTCATTGGCTGAGAAATGGCGCTTTTCGCGTCATTGAAATGCGACTTTGGCGCGAAAGTCGCGTACCGCATGGCCGACCCCGCACAGGGGTCGGATCGGGTTTCATGAAACCCGACTTTGCCAAAAGTCGGCGACTTTTGAAAATGAACGACTCGTTTCGCTCAACCCTACACTGGGCCTGAGTTTTGGGTCAGTCTCCCCCCAAAAAAGGGAGTTTCAAATTCTCACAAAGTGGATCTACTGCAGTCCTGTTAGTTTGGTGTATGTCAGTCAGCCACTTTCTGCCACTTATATTGCGTTATTTTATACACAGGGCCTGAGTTTTGGGTCAGTCTCCCCAAAAAAAGGGAGATTCAAATTCTCAACAAGTTTATATACACCTTCTACCTTGTTTTACAGTACTATATAACGGTTGTTATTTTGGTTAGATTTTCCAAAAAATGAAAAAGTCTCATGGAAGAGGCCTTGGGCAGTGGTTGCCAGCTGGTACTGATGGTGGTGGTGGTTGTGCATCTGGTGGTAATGGCAAAAGCACAATAGCACCTAAGGCTGGAGGTGTTGAGCCAGCGTTATCGTCTGGCTACACAACACCTCGAAGACTCCCTTTTCTGGGAGTAGGAAAACGGCTTTTAAAGCCGGAGCAGCAGGAAAAAGTTTTGGCTTTCATTGCTGACTCAGCCTCTAGCTCTTTTGCCTCCTCTTCAGAAAGTTCCAAATATAAAAGCAGCGAGTCGTCAGTGGATGCTCCCGGTCAGGAACAAGACGTTTTCTTGTGTCCTTCACCCAAACCAAAAGTAAAGGATGTGTCAGGCGACACTACAGATTACTCCATGGAGCTCTTTACACATACCGTGCCTGGGTTAGAAAGGGAAATTGTTAACTGCCCATTACAAGATGAATCGGACATGGAGTGCACTGATGCACAGCCACAGCTAGATTATAATGCTGTTCCATTGACTCAGATCACTACATTGCCCTCGCAGTGTACTGAGCCAGAATCTGACCCTGATGAGACTATGGTGCCCCGTGCCGAACGCTATAGCACCTTACACGGTGACACAGAGGAAGGTGCACATGACATTGAATAGGAGGTGATAGATGAGCCAGTTGTTGACCCAGATTGGCAGTCATTGGGGGAAGAGGGTGCCGCTGCCAGTAGCTCAAAAGCGGAGGAGGATGATCCGCAGCAGCCATCTACATTGCAACAGCTGTCATCTGGCAGGCCCGTATCAGGCCAAAAACGTTTGTCAAAAACAAAAACAGTTTTAGGACAGCGTGGCCATCCGGTGAAAGTAGCACAGTATGCAATGCCTGAAAAAGTATTCCATAGTAGGAAGAGTGCAGTGTGGGAATTTTTTAACCAAGATCCAAATGATTAGTCAAAAGTTATCTGTAAGAAATGCTCAAAGACCTTTAGCAGAGGGAAGAATCTTCAAAATTTAAATACAACGTGCATGCTTAGAAATTTAACCAGCATTCACTTGCAAGCCTGGACTAACTACCAAACGTCCCGTACCGTTGGTGCACCTGTTCAGAATGAAGGTAGTCAGCAACGCTACATTGCTTCCCTCACTGTAAGGCCACCGGTTAGGACACCACCAGCAGAAAATGTGGAGGTATCGTCGCAAGGCCAAAGCAGTCAGGGAATCACAAGGTTATTGGTAGGAAACACTGTGTGTAGGCCAACATCGAGAATACCATCACCAACCCCCTCTCAATCCGCCATGTCCACCACCACCACCAACACCGCTAGTTCCACCATATGCACCTCTCCAGTCCAGCTCACCCTACAAGAGACTCTCATTAGGAAAAGAAAGTACTCATACTCTCATCCGCGTACACAGGGTTTGAACACCCGCATTGCTAGACTATTCTCGTTAGAGACGATGCCCTACCGGTTGGTTGAAAGCGAAGCTTTCAAAGCCCTGATGGCCTATGCAGTACCACGCTATGACCTACCCAGTCGACACTTCTTTGCGAGAAAAGCCATCCCAGCCCTCCACCAGCATGTCAAAGACCGCATTGTCCATGCACTGAGGCAATCAGTCAGTAGAAAGGTGCACCTCACAACAGATGCATGGACCAATAGGCATGGCCAGGGACATTACGTGTCCATACCGGCACACTGGGTTAATGTGGTGGATGCAGGGTCCAAAGGGAAAAGCCATAGTGGGACAGTTCTGCCTAGCCCACGGTCTAGGAAACAGTTGGCTGTAGGTGTTCGCCACCCCTTCTCCTCCTCCTCCTCCTCCAGAAGCGAAAGCTCGTCCACAGAGTGCAGTTGCACGACCACTCCATCCGCAGCTGCCAGTGTTGCACACAAGGTGTCCCATTATCGAACAGCTAGTGGTAAGCGTCAGCAGGCTGTGTTAGAAATGAAGTGTTTGGGCGACAACAGACACACCACGGAAGTACTGGCCGAGTACTTACAGCAACAAACTCAGTCATGGCTGGGCAGTGTACATCTTGAGGCAGGCAAGGTAGTCAGTGATAACGGAAGGAATTTTATGGCTGCCACAGCCCTTTCAGAACTTAAACACATACCTTGCCTGGCTCACACATTGAACTGGTGGTGCAGTGCTTCCTCAAAAATTATCCGGAGTTACCAGCCCTGCTCCTGAAGGTGTGAAGACTTTGCTCGCACATCCGCCGGTCGCCCGTACACTCCAGCCGTATGCTGAACCATCAGCGATCACTGAATCTTCCCCAGCACCGCCTAATAGTCGACGTTACAACAAGGTGGAACTCCACACTACACATGGTTCAGAGGCTGTGCGAACAGAGGCGTGCTGTGATTAATTTGTGGGAGGATACACATACACGGGCAGGCAGTTGGATGGCAGACATGGAGTTGTCTGGTGTGCAGTGGTCGAAGCTCCAAGACCTCTGTCAAGTCCTTCAGTGTTTTGCGGAATGCACACAGCTGGTAAGTGCAGGCGATGCCATCATAAGTGTGAGCATCCCACTAATGCGTCTGCTGATGCAAAGTTTGACACACATTAAGGAGCTGGCGTCTGCATCAGAGGAGGAGGGAAGCCTTGATGACAGTCAGCCATTGTCTGCTCAGGGAACTCTCCTGGACGAGGTGGTGGACGAAGAGGAGGAGGAGGAGGAGGAGGAGGATGGGGATGAATATTTATGGGAGGAGGATGCTTCACAGGGGGCAATAGAAACTGACTCCCCCCACAGGGTCGTGGTCACCACTTGGCGCAAGCACCTTTGTGAGTGCTGTTTGCTTGGACAGGTGGGTGGGCCCACTCTTGGGCGACGGCACTGGCACAGGGTCCCTCATAGTACAATGAAGTGTCTCTGACGGTGGTGGTGCACAACCAACGTCAGACACACCATCGTAATATGAGGGGCCCTGTGCCAGTACCACCGCCCACGAGAGAGTATTCCCCCCAGCTCGAACAGTGCTCTACCACTTGCAAAACTTACCTCTCCCTGCTCCACCACTGTGTAGTCTGTGCTGTTAAATCCTTCAATGGCGCTGCCAATACAAAATTGTTGAAATGATAGATGATAGTTAAAATATAGAGGGGCCCTGGCCTCCATTTAGACCAGTTAATACTTTGCGCCTACTACCACTCTCTGATGTTCAGCAGAGGAGCCCACCCCAGTACCTAGCTATGCCACCTGTTTATTTATGAACTATTTTTTGGCAGACATTTTGCCCACTTTATTATTTGTGCCTACCAACTGTGTCTGCCACTCATTACAGTTGTCCTCCACTGAGCAAAGCTAGGCAGCTTGTTTAGTCCTGTTACCAATTTTGAACTGCTGTTAGCCTACTTTATCATTTGAACCTACAACCTGTGTCTGGCTGTCAGCCACTCATTACAATTGTCCTCCTCCACTGAACAAAGCAATGCTGCCTGTGTACTCCTGTTACCAATTTTGAACTGCATTTAGCCTACTTTATCATTTGGGCCTACTTCCTGTGTCCGGCTGTCAGCCACTCATTACAGTTGTCCTCCTCCACTGAACAAAGCAATGCCGCCTGTGTACTCCTGTTACCAGTTTTGAACTGCATTTAGCCTACTTTATCATTCGGGCCTACTACCTGTGTCTGGCTGTCAGCCACTCATTTCTGTTGTCCTCTTCCACTGAATAAAGCAATGCCGCCTGTGTACTCCTGTTTCCAGTTTTGAACTGCATTTAGCCTACTTTATCATTTGGGCCTACTACCTGTGTCTGGCTGGCAGCCACTCATTACAGTTGTCCTCCTCCACTGAACAAAGCAATGCCACCTGTGTACTCCTGTTACCAATTTTGAACTGCATTTAGCCTACTTTATCATTTGGGCCTACTACCTGTGTCTGGCTGTCAGCCACTCATTACAGTTGTCCTCCTCCACTGAACAAAGCAATGCCTCCTGTGTACTCCTGTTACCAATTTTGAACTGCATTTAGCCTACTTTATCATTTGGGCCTACTACCTGTGTCTGGCTGTCAGCCACTCATTACAGTTGTCCTCCTCCCCTGAACAAAGCAATGCCGCCTGTGTACTCCTGTTACCAGTTTTGAACTGCATTTAGCCTACGTTATCATTTGGGCCTACTACCTGTGTCTGGCTGTCAGCCACTCATTACAGTTGTCCTCCTCCACTGAACAAAGCAATGCCGCCTGTGTACTCCTGTTACCAATTTTGAACTGCATTTAGCCTACTTTATAATTTGGGCCTACTACCTGTGTCTGGCTGTCAGCCACTCATTACAGTTGTCCTCCTCCACTGAACAAAGCAATGCCGCCTGTGAACTCCTGTTACCAATTTTGAACTGCATTTAGCCTACTTTATCATTTGGGCCTACTACTTGTGTCTGGCTGTCAGCCACTCATTACAGTTGTCCTCCTCCACTGAACAAAGCAATGCCACCTGTGTACTCCTGTTACCAATTTTGAACTGCATTTAGCCTACTTTATCATTTGGGCCTACTACCTGTGCCTGGCTGTCAGCCACTCATTACAGTTGTCCTCCTCCACTGAACAAAGCAATGCCGCCTGTGAACTCCTGTTACCAATTTTGAACTGCATTTAGCCTACTTTATCATTTGGGCCTACTACTTGTGTCTGGCTGTCAGCCACTCATTACAGTTGTCCTCCTCCACTGAACAAAGCAATGCCACCTGTGTACTCCTGTTACCAATTTTGAACTGCATTTAGCCTACTTTATCATTTGGGCCTACCAACTGTGTCTGCGCCACTCGTTACAATTGTCCTCCACTGAACAAAGGAATGCCGCCTGTTTAGTCCTGTTACCAATTTTGAACTGCATTTAGCCTTTTTTATTTTGGGCCTACTAACTGTGCCTGCGCCACTCGTTACAATTGTCCTCCACTGAACAAAGCAATGTCGCCTGTTTAGTCCTGTTACCAATTTTGAACTGCTTTTAGCCTACTTTTTATTTTGGGCCTATATCTGTGTTTCCTCCTCATCTTGCCCATTGCCCAGCCACTGCTAGATGAGTCTGCTGGTACATTGACCCAGACCACTACCTTCCCCTTGCACTCTACACAGCCTGAATCTGACCCTGCTGAAAGTCAGGTTCCCCTTCCCACATACTATACCACCTTACACGGAGACAAAGAGGAAGGTGCAGATGAAAGTGCAGGTTCCTTCATCAGGTGGGAGGGCATACTCGTTGGCACTGGCACATGGCCCCTCATAGTACGCAAAAGTGTCTCTGGCAGTGGGAGGTGCCACCCGCCATCAAACACACTGCCGTACTATGAGGGGTGTTATGATCTGGTGGCCTAGAAGCAGCATGAGACGGACTCTGGAGAAGGTGATCCCTGTACTGACCGCAAACCCTGAACCTAGCAGCGCAACTAGGAGTAGCTGTGGGGACTACCTAACACTCCCAAGACCCCTTGACACAGCCTAAGATCTAACTACCCCTAAAGACAGAAACAGGAAACCTATCTTGCCTCAGAGAAAATCCCCAAAGGAAAGATAGCCCCCCCACAAATATTGACTGTGAGAGGAGAGGGAAATAACATACGCAGATATGAAATCAGATTTTAGCATAGGAGGCCATACTAGCTAAAAAGAAAGAATAGAACAGAGTACTATGCGGTCAGTATTAAAACACTAGAAAATATCCACCACAGAAAATACAAATCACCACATCTGACTAAAGACATGGAAGGTATATCTGCATCTCCAGAGACACAGCTTGGCTGCAAAAAATCCTTCACAGACAAAGCTGGACAAGACAAAAACATGAATATGCACAAAACTATAAGGTCCACAGCAGGTGGACAGCAAAAACAAGCCTGGACTTATCTTTGTAGAAAAGCACAGCAAACTGGAGAGACCAGCAGGGAAGTGAATCCTCCAAAAACAATGGACAACTGGCAGGGACTAAAGAGTCTTGCAAAGCTATATACCCCAGTCAGTTTTACAAATAGTAGATATACCTGTCCAATCCTGCAGTCCAGGCACAACTGCATTACGCTCTACAACCACCGGAGGGAGCCCAAAAGCTGAATTCACAACAGTACCGCCCCCTTGAGGAGGGGTCACCGAACCCTCACCAGAGCCCCCAGGCCGATCAGGATGAGCCCGATAAAAGGCACGAACCAAATCAGCGGCATGGACATCAGATGCAGAAACCCAAGAATTATCCTCCTGGCCATAACCCTTACATTTGACAAGGTACTGAAGCTACCGCCTCAAAAAACGAGAATCCAAAATCTTCTCAACAACATAATCCAACTCCCCATCGACCAACACAGGGGCCGGAGGATCAACAGAGGGAACAACGGGCTCCCCATATTTCCGCAACAAAGATCTATGGAAGACATCATGAATAGCAAAAGAGGTCGGAAGCGCCAGGCGAAAGGACACCGGATTAATAATCTCAGAAATCCTATAAGGACCAATAAATCGAGGCTTAAACTTAGGGGAAGAAACCTTCATAGGAACATGACGGGAAGATAACCAAACCAGATCCCCAACCCGAAGCCGGGAACCAACACACCGATGACGGTTAGCAAAACGTTGAGCCTCCTCCTGAGACAGCACCAAATTGTCCACCACATGAGCCCAAATCTGCTGCAACCTGTCGACCACAGAATCCACACCAGGAAGGTCAGAAGGCTCAACCTGCCCAGAAGAAAAACGAGGATGAAAACCAAAATTACAAAAAAAAGGCGAAACCAAAGTAGCCGAACTAGCCCGATTACTAAGGGCAAACTCGGCCAATGGCAAAAATGCCACCCAATCATCCTGATCAGCAGACACAAAGCATCTCAAATAGGTCTCCAAGGTCTGATTAGTTCGCTCAGTCTGGCCATTTGTCTGAGGATGAAATGCAGAAGAAAAAGACAAATCAATGCCCAGCTTGGCACAAAAGGCCCGCCAAAACCTAGAAACAAACTGGGAACCTCTGTCGGACACAATATTGTCCGGAATACCATGCAAACGTACCACATGCTGAAAAAACAACGGAACCAAATCAGAAGAAGAAGGCAACTTAGGCAAAGGCACCAAATGAACCATCTTAGAAAATCAGTCACAGACAACCCAGATAACCGACTATCTTTGGGAAACAGGAAGATCGGAAATAAAATCCATAGAAATATGTGTCCAGGGCCTCTCGGGGACTGATAATGGCAAAAGCAACCCACTAGCGTGGGATCAGCAAGGCTTAGCCCGCGCACAAATCCCACAGGACTGCACAAAAGAACGCACATCCCGTGACAAAGAAGGCCACCAAAAGGACCTACCAACCAAATCTATGGTACCAAAAATCCCAGGATGGCCAGCCAACACAGAACAATGAACCTCTTTACTAGTCCATCTATCAGGAACAAACAGTTTCCCCATTGGACAGCGGTCAGGTTTATTAGCCTGAAATTCCTGAAGAACCCGTCGTAAATCAGGGGAAATGGCAGAATGGACCACCCCTTCCTTCAGAATGCCGACCGGCTCAAGAACCCCAGGGGAATCAGGAAAAAAACTCCTAGAGAGGGCATCTGCCTTAACATTCTTAGTACCAGGAATGTACGAGACCACAAAATCAAAACGGGAGAAAAACAGGGACCATCGAGCCTGTCTAGGATTCAGCCGTTTTGCAGACTCGAGGTAAATCAGATTCTTATGATCGGTCAGGACCACAATACGGTGCTTGGCCCCCTCAAGCCAATGTCGCCACTCGTCAAATGCCCACTTCATAGCCAACAACTCCCGATTGCCGACATCATAATTGCGTTCCGCAGGTGAAAACTTCCGAGAAAAGAAGGCACATGGTTTCATCAAGGAACCATCAGAATTCCTCTGAGACAAAACGGCCCCTGCCCCAATCTCAGACGCGTCAACCTCAACCTGAAATGGAAGAGAAACATCTGGCTGACGCAACACAGGGGCAGAAGGAAATTGGCGTTTAAGCTCCTGAAAGGCAGAAACAGCCACGAAGGACCAATTGGTCACATCAGCGCCTTTCTTTGTCAAATCGGTCAGAGGTTTAACCACACTGGAGAAGTTGGCAATGAAACGACGATAAAAATTAGCAAAGCCCAAGAATTTCTGAAGGCTCTTCACAGATGTGGGCTGAATCCAATCATGAATGGCCTGAACCTAAACCGGATCCATTTCTATAGATGAGGGAGAAAAAATGAAACCCAAAAAAGAAGCCTTCTGCACTCCAAAGAGGCACTTTGACCCCTTCACAAATAAAGCATTATTACGGAGGATCTGAAATACCATCCTGACCTGTTTCACATTTCACGTGCATGAAGGATTGGAACACAGATGGGGCATTCGAGAGTCCGAATGGCATCACAAGGTATTCAAAATGGCCTTCGGGCGTATTAAATGCAGTTTTCCATTCGTCACCCTGCTTAATACGAATAAGATTATATGCCCCTCGAAGGTCAATCTTAGTAAACCAGCTAGCCCCCTTAATCCTAGCAAACAAATCAGTAAGCAAAGGCAAAGGGTATTGAAATTTGACCGTGATCTTATTCAAGAGGCGATAATCAATACAGGGTCTCAAGGAGCCATCCTTCTTGGCAACAAAAAAGAACCCTGCTCCCAACGGTGAAGAAGATGGCCGAATATGCCCCTTCTCCAAAGACTCCTTAATATAGCTCCGCATGGTGGCATGTTCTGGCACAGACAGGTTGAAAAGTCGGCCCTTAGGGAACTTACAACCTGGAATCAAGTCAACAGCACAATCACAGTTCCTATGCAGTGGAAGGGAACTGGATTTGGGCTCATCGAATACATCCTGGAAGTCTGACAAAAACTCAGGAATTTCAGAAGAGGGGGAAGAGGAAATTGACATCAAAGGAACATGATCATGAACCCCCTGACAACCCCAACTAGTCACAGACATGGATTTCCAATCTAACACCGGATTATGTAGCTGCAACCATGGAAAACCCAGCACAATATCATCATGCAAATTATGCAACACCAGAAAACGACAATCTTCTTGATGGGCTGGCGCCATGCGCATGGTCAGCTGTGTCCAAAACTGAGTTTTATTTTTAGCCAACGGTGTCGCATCAATGCCCCTTAAAGGAATAGGGTTCTGCAAAGGCTGCAAGGGGAAACCACAACGTCTGGCAAATTCTAAGTCCATTAAGTTCAGAGCGGCGCCTGAATTCACAAATGCCATGACAGAAAATGATGATAATGAGCAGATCAAGGTTACAGATAACAGAAATTTAGGTTGTATAGTACTGATGGTAACAGAACTAGCGATTCTCTTTGTACGCTTAGGGCAATCAGAAATAACATGAGCAGAATCGCCGCAGTAAAAACACAACCTATTCTGACGCCTGAATCTTTGACGTTCAGCTCTAGACAAAATCCTATCACACTGCATAGGCTCAGGGCTCCTCTCAGAGGACAACGCCACAGCGTGCACAACTCTGCGCTCGCGCAAGCGCCGATCAATCTGAATGGCCAGAGACATAGACTCACTCAGACCAGCAGGCGTGGGGAACATCTTTAACGGATTCAGAAAGACCCTTTCTGAAAATTGCCGCCAAGGCATCCTCATTCCATTTAGTCAGTACAGACCATTTTCTAAATTTCTGGCAATACGATTCTTGTCATGATCCCAATGGCAGGGGATCACAAAAGGACAAGCACACAAAAAACAGAACAAGCTCTAGGGTGATGGAAACTGAGCTGACCGCGAACCTGAACCTAATTCACAACACTAGCAGTAGCCGGGGAACGTGCCTACGATGATTCTAGACGTCTCGCGCCAGCCGAAGGACTAGCTTCCCCTATTAGAAGAAACAAAGACCTCTCTTGCCTCCAGAGAAACACCCCACAGAAATAGCAGCCCCCCAAATGTAATGACGGTGAAATGAGAGGAAAGCACATACGTAGTAATGAAAACAGATTCAGCAAAATGAGGCCCGCTAAAACTAGATAGCAGAGGATACAAAAGTGAACTGCGCGGTCAGCGAAAAACCCTACAAAAAACCATCCTGAAATTACCTGAACTCATGTGCCAACTCATGGAACATGAGGAGCAATATCAGCCCACTAGAGCAACCAGCAACAAGGAATCACATAACTGCTAGCTGGACTTAAAACAAAAATAAAGCAACACGTGGAACAGGAAAATCAAAAACTTAACTTGTCCTGATGATTACAGAAGCGGAAAGCAGAGGTAACAAGACACACTGATTACATTGATCGCCGGCGAGGAAATGACAAGAAAGCCAGGTTAAATAGGAAACTCCCATATCCTGAAAGAACAGGTGGACACCAGAGACCGCAGAGAACACAAGTCACCCAGTACCATCTGTAACCACCAGAGGGAGCCCAAAAACAGAATCCACAACAGTACCCCCCCCTTGAGGAGGGGTCACCGAACCCTCACGAGAACCACCAGGGCGACCAGGATGAGCCCTATGAAATGCACGGACCAAATCAGCAGCATGAACATCAGAGGCAACCACCCAAGAATTATCCTCCTGACCATAACCCTTCCACTTGACCAAATACTGAAGTTTCCGTCTGGAAACACGAGAATCCAAGATCTTCTCCACAACATACTCCAATTCTCCCTCCACCAGCACCGGAGCAGGAGGCTCAAGCGAAGGAACAACAGGTACCTCATACTTCCGCAACAACGACCGATGGAACACATTATGAATAGCAAACGATGCCAGGAGATCCAAACGAAACGACACAGGGTTAAGAATTTCCAAGATCCTATAGGGACCGATAAACCAAGGCTTGAACTTAGGAGAAGAGACCTTCATAGGAACAAAACGAGAAGACAACCACACCAAGTCCCCAACACGAAGTCGAGGACCCACGCGGCGACGGCGATTAGCAAACTGCTGAGCCCTCTCCTGGGACAACTTCAAATTGTCCACCACATGACTCCAAATCTGATGCAACCTATCCACCACCATGTCCACTCCAGGACAATCAGAAGGCTCCACCTGACCAGAGGAAAAACGAGGATGAAACCCCGAATTACGAAAGAAAGGAGAAACCAAGGTAGCAGAACTAGCCAGATTATTAAGGGCAAATTCGGCAAGCGGCAAAAAGGTAATCCAGTCATCTTGATCAGCAGAAACAAAACACCTTAAATAAGTTTCCAAGGTCTGATTAGTTCGTTCCGTCTGGCCATTCGTCTGAGGATGGAATGCAGACGAAAAGGACAAATCAATGCCCATCTTAGCACAGAACGTCCGCCAAAATCTAGACACAAACTGGGATCCCCTGTCAGAAACAATGTTCTCCGGAATCCCATGCAAACGAACCACATTCTGAAAAAACAGAGGGACCAACTCAGAGGAGGAAGGTAACTTAGGCAAGGGGACCAGATGAACCATCTTAGAAAAGCGGTCACACACAACCCAGATGACGGACATTTTTTGAGAGACAGGGAGATCCGAAATAAAGTCCATGGAAATGTGCGTCCAAGGCCTCTTCGGGATAGGCAAAGGTGACAACAATCCACTGGCCCGAGAACAGCAAGGCTTAGCCCGAGCGCAAACTTCACAAGACTGCACAAAAGAACGCACATCCCTCGACAAGGAAGGCCACCAAAAAGACCTGGCCACCAAGTCTCTAGTACCAAATATTCCAGGATGACCTGCCAACGCAGAAGAATGGACCTCAGAGATGACTCTACTGGTCCAATTATCCGGAACAAACAGTCTTTCAGGCGGACAACGATCAGGTTTATCCGCCTGAAGCTCCTGCAAAGCACGTCGCAAGTCTGGGAAGACAGCCGACAAGATCACCCCATCCCTAAGGATACCAGTGGCCTCAGAATTTCCAGGGGAATCAGGCACAAAACTCCTAGAAAGAGCATCCGCCTTCACATTCTTTGAACCTGGCAGATATGAAACCACAAAATCGAAACGGGAGAAAAACAGTGACCAACGAGCCTGTCTAGGATTCAGACGCTTGGCAGACTCAAGGTAAATCAGATTTTTGTGATCAGTCAAGACCACCACACGATGTCTAGCACCCTCAAGCCAATGACGCCACTCCTCAAATGCCAACTTCATGGCCAAAAGCTCCCGATTACCAACATCATAATTCCGCTCAGTGGGCGAAAACTTTCTAGAAAAGAACGCACATGGCTTCATCACCGAGCAATCGGAGCTTCTCTGTGACAAAACCGCCCCCGCTCCAATCTCAGAAGCATCAACCTCAACCTGAAAAGGAAGCGAAACATCTGGCTGACGCAACACAGGAGCAGAAGAAAACCGGCACTTAAGTTCCTGAAAGGCCTCCACAGCCGCAGGAGACCAATCAGCAACATCAGCACCCTTCTTAGTCAGATCCGTCAAAGGCTTAACAACACTAGAAAAATTAGTTATGAAACGACGATAAAAATTAGCAAAGCCCAAGAACTTCTGTAGACTCTTAAGAGATGTAGGCTGCGTCCAGTCACAAATAGCTTGAACCTTGACGGGATCCATCTCAATAGTAGAAGGGGAAAAAATATACCCCAAAAAAGAAATCTTCTGGACTCCAAAGAGACACTTTGAACCTTTTACAAACAAAGAATTGGCCCGCAGGACCTGAAACACCTTCCTGACCTGCTGAACATGGGACTCCCAGTCATCAGAAAAAATCAAAACATCATCCAAATACACAATCATAAATTTATCCAGATATTCACGGAAAATATCGTGCATAAAGGACTGGAAGACAGAAGGAGCATTAGAAAGTCCAAAAGGCATCACCAAATACTCAAAATGGCCCTCAGGCGTATTAAATGCGGTTTTCCACTCATCACCCTGCTTAATCCGCACAAGATTATACGCACCCCGAAGATCAATCTTAGTGAACCATTTAGCCCCCTTAATGCGAGCGAACAAATCAGTCAACAATGGCAAAGGATACTGATATTTGACCATAATCTTATTCAAAAGACGGTAATCTATACAAGGCCTCAAGGAACCATCTTTTTTGGCCACGAAAAAAAAAACCTGCTCCCAAAGGAGATGAAGATGGACGGATATGTCCCTTTTCCAAGGACTCCTTAACATAATCCCGCATAGCAGTATGCTCTGGTACTGACAGATTGAACAAACGACCTTTAGGAAATTTACTGCCAGGAATCAAATCTATAGCACAATCGCAATCCCTGTGAGGAGGAAGCGAATTGAGCTTAGGCTCCTCAAAAACATCCCGATAATCAGACAAAGATACAGGAACCTCAGATGGAGTAGATGAAGCGATAGAAATCGGAGGTGCATCATCATGAACCCCCTGACATCCCCAGCTTAACACAGACATCGTTTTCCAGTCCAAGACTGGGTTATGAGTTTGTAACCATGGCAGACCAAGCACTAAGACATCATGTAAATTATACAGTACCAGGAAGCGAATCACCTCCTGATGAACGGGAGTCATACACATGGTCTCGTGTGTCCAGTACTGAGGTTTATTCATAGCCAAAGGTGTAGAGTCAATTCCTTTCAAAGGAATAGGGACTTCCAGAGGCTCCAGACTAAACCCACAGCGGTTGGCAAATGACCAATCCATAAGACTCAGGGCAGCGCCTGAATCCACATAGGCATCGACGGAAATGGCTGATAATGAACAAATCAGAGTCACAGACAGAATGAACTTAGACTGTAAAGTACTAATGGCAACAGACTTATCAACCTTTTTTGTGCATTTAGAGCATGCTGATATAACATGAGCTGAATCACCACAATAAAAACACAACCCATTTTTCCGCCTTTAGTTTTGCCGTTCACTTCTGGACTGAATTCTATCACATTGCATTGTCTCAGGTGCCTGTTCAGAAGACACCGCCAAATGGTGCACAGGTTTGCGCTCCCGTAAACGCCGATCAATCTGAATAGCCATAGTCATAGACTCATTCAGACCTGTAGGCACCGGGAACCCCACCATAACATCTTTAATGGCCTCAGAAAGGCCATCTCTGAATTTTGCAGCCAGAGCGCACTCATTCCACTGAGTAAGCACCGACCACCTCCGAAATTTCTGACAATATATTTCTGCTTCATCTTGCCCCTGAGAGAGAGCCAATAAAGCTTTTTCAGCCTGAATCTCTAGGTTAGGTTTCTCATAGAGCAAACCCAATGCCAGAAAAAACGCATCCACATTGAGCAACGCAGGATCCCCTGGTGCCAATGCAAATGCCCAATTCTGAGGGTCACCCCGCAGGAAAGATATTACAATTTTGACTTGCTGAGCAGGGTCTCCAGAGGAGTGAGATTTCAAAGAAAGAAACAACTTGCAATTGTTCCTAAAATTCAGAAAACTAGATCTATCTCCAGAAAAAAACTCTGGGATAGGAATTCTAGGTTCAGACATAGGAGCATGTACAACAAAATCTTGTATATTTTGAACCTTAGCAGCAAGATTATTCAGGCTGGAAGCCAAACTCTGGATGTCCATGATAAACAGCTGAGGTCAGAGCCATTCAAGGATTAAGAGGAGGTAAGACACAGCCAGGCTGTAATTAAGGCTAGGCAGCAAACTCTGAGGGAAGGAAAAAAAAAAAAAAAAAAACTTCCTCAGACTACTTTTCCTCCTACTTCAGCCAATACCACTTTTCTGGCCGGCGATACTGTCATGATCCCAATGGCAGGGGATCACAAAAGGACAAGCACACAAAAAACAGAACAAGCTCTAGGGTGATGGAAACTGAGCTGACCGCGAACCTGAACCTAATTCACAACACTAGCAGTAGCCGGGGAACGTGCCTACGATGATTCTAGACGTCTCGCGCCAGCCGAAGGACTATCTTCCCCTATTAGAAGAAACAAAGACCTCTCTTGCCTCCAGAGAAACACCCCACAGAAATAGCAGCCCCCCAAATGTAATGACGGTGAAATGAGAGGAAAGCACATACGTAGTAATGAAAACAGATTCAGCAAAATGAGGCCCGCTAAAACTAGATAGCAGAGGATACAAAAGTGAACTGCGCGGTCAGCGAAAAACCCTACAAAAAACCATCCTGAAATTACCTGAACTCATGTGCCAACTCATGGAACATGAGGAGTAATATCAGCCCACTAGAGCAACCAGCAACAAGGAATCACATAACTGCAAGCTGGACTTAAAACAAAAATAAAGCAAAACGTGGAACAGGAAAATCAAAAACTTAGCTTGTCCTGATGATTACAGAAGCGGAAAGCAGAGGTAACAAGACACACTGATTACATTGATCGCCGGCGAGGAAATGACAAGAAAGCCAGGTTAAATAGGAAACTCCCATATCCTGAAAGAACAGGTGGACACCAGAGACCGCAGAGAACACAAGTCACCCAGTACCATCTGTAACCACCGGAGGGAGCCCAAAAACAGAATCCACAACAGATTCTGCCGCTTCTTGACCTTGACACAGGGCCAACAAGATTTTCTCAGCCTGATTCACAGAATTAGGCTCATCATACAACAACCCCAATGCCTGAAAGAAAGAATCAACATTAAGCAAAGCAGGATTGCCAGTTTCCAGGGAAAATGCCCAATCCTGTGGGTCACCACGCAGCAGAGATATGATGATTTTAACCTGCTGAATTGGATCACCAGAAGACCGGGGTCTCGATGCAAAAAACAGTTTACAGTTATTTTTGAAACTCAAAAATTTGGATCTGTCACCAAAGAATAAATCAGGAGTGGGAATCTTAGGTTCTAAGGCAGGAGTCTGAACAATATAATCTGAAATACCCTGTACCCTAGCAGCAAGCTGATCCACCCGAGAAACTAACTCCTGAACATTCATGTTAATACTAGATTCCGTAGCCACCCAGAGATTAAGAGGGAGGATAATACAAAACAGGCTAAGGAAAAAAAAATGGCTCAAAAGCTTCCCTCCCTTCTGCTGAGATGCAATTAACTCATTGTTGGCCAGTTGTACTGTTATGATCTGGTGGCCTAGGAGCAGCATGAGACGGACTCCGGAGAAGGTGATCCCTGTACTGACCGCAAACCCTGAACCTAGCAGCGCAACTAGAAGTAGCCGTGGGGGGTACCTAACACTCCCTAGACCAGTCGACACAGCCTAAGATCTAACTACCCCTAAAGACAGAAACAGGAAACCTATCTTGCCTCAGAGAAAATCCCCAAAGGATAGATAGCCCCCCACAAATAATGACTGTGAGAGGAGAGGGAAATAACATACGCAGATATGAAATCAGATTTTAGCATAGGAGGCCATACTAGCTAAAAAGAAAGAATAGATCAGAGTACTATGCAGTCAGTATTAAAACACTAGAAAATATCCACCACAGAAAATACAAATCACCACATCTGACTAAAGACATGGAAGGTATATCTGCATCTCCAGAGACACAGCTTGGCTGCAAAAAATCCTTCACAGACAAAGCTGGACAAGACAAAAACATGAATATGCACAAAACTATAAGGTCCACAGCAGGTGGACAGCAAAAACAAAGCCAGGACTTATCTTTGTAGAAAAGCACAGCAAACTGGAGAGACCAGCAGGGAAGTGAATCCTCCAAAAACAATGGACAACTGGCAGGGACTAAAGAGTCCTGCAAAGCTATATACCCCAGTCAGTTTTGCAATTAGTAGATACACCTGTCCAATCCTGCAGTCCAGGCACAACTGCATTACCCTCTACAACCACCGGAGGGAGCCCAAAAGCTGAATTCACAACAGAGGGGCCCTGTGCCAGTGCCAAATAGTGGGCCCCCCTGCTTGCTCAGGATCACAGCACTTGCAAAGTTGAAATACTTACCTCTCCCTGCTTCACTGCCGTGACGTATTCCGCGTTTCCTGGGCCCACAAAAATCTTGAGCCAGCCCTACCCCCCCACAACTGTAGCCAAATGACATCCTGTTTTCAATGCCTAACTATTATTATAAAGAAAATTAAGATTGACAAGTTTATGAAATAAGAATTGATGTTTCTGGCATTAAAATGGGCACTGTAGGTGTTTTCCTGTCCTCCATTCACTGCCGACTTTGATTCCCCATTGACTTGCATTGGGTTTCGTGTTTCGGTCGGCCCCCGACTTTTCAAAATAATCGGCCGACTTCACCCGACCCGACTTTTGACAAAGTCGGGTTTTGCGAAACCCGACTCGATCCTAAAAAAGTAAAAGTCACTCAACCCTACTCGGGAGCAGTTGGGTATGATTTTGTTTTACATTTCATTTAGCCGCTTTTTTCTCCCCCTCCCTCCCATTTCTTTCCTCTTGTTTTCCTCTTTCCATCCCTTACCATCCTTGCACGATTTTTTAACACTAGTCTCGTGGTGTTAGATTTATGGTCGTTATTCTTAAGAGTATTGATTGACTGAAACGTTTACCAGTGACTGCCAATAAAATTCATTCATTTAACAAGTTGAGTGCCAAAAATTTATTGTATCGTTATTCTGCTGTGGGAACCTTATTTGAGCGAAGAAAAATAAGCCAGCTCACCCGTGATGCATAAACCAATCTTCAGGAGCACGGACCCGCTGTGTCCAAGCGTATAAAGTCAAAAAAAGAAAGGAATGTCCAGCTTCACCGAATCCGTAAAAAAGAGTTTTCTTTATTCACAAACTTTAAACATGGAGGATACAGACTTCAGCACGAACCATATGGGTAAGAATCTCAACGCGTTTCTGGAGACTAAGCATGATTAATGTCATGATTAAGATATGATTGCTCTGACCACCAAACCCCTGATTTAAATAGCTGTGTTTTAATGCTGTACTATGGAAAGGATCTGGCTGTATTTTGCAGTGCCAACAAGCAAATGGAGAAAAAAATCATGTGCTCTGGATTGCTTTTAAATAAAATAATCAGGATTAAAATGCAAAATACACAGACTACATCTCAGTACTAGTGTTGTGCGATACCTTCCGATATCCAAAAATATCGGTATCGGATTGGATCGGCTGATATCCAAAAAATATCGGATATCACCGATACCGATACCGGAAACCAATGCAAGTCAATGGGACAAAAATATCGGAATTAAAATAAATCCTTTCTTTCCTTGTAGGTTAATTCTACATGAAGGAAAACAACTAAGAATAATGTAGAATGTATTGGGGGAGGTGGAGGAGACATTAAAGGCATAGAGGTTTAGCCCAATCAAATGGAATAGCAGGAATTAATTTTTTTTTTAAGATGTTCAGAGTTACAAAGATATTGACTATGTTAAGTTTTTTATTTTTTTGTCAGATATTTATGTTTCACTATTTCCATGCTCTTCACCTTCGTTTTTTACTTCTCCCACACTTTCTTCTTCATCATCCTCAGCAGCATCATCTTTTTCATCAACTTCTTCTTTACCTTATTCATCTTCTTCTTCTTCACCTTCTTCTTAATATTCTTTTTTTTTACGTTCTTCATATTCTTCTTATTCAACTATTATTCTTCATATTCTACTTTTTCATCTTCTTCTTCTCATCATATTCTTATTTGTGACAGGCATTCCTGTAGTTGTTATCTATAAAAGTTTGAAGATTACACCTTCCGTTCTGCCTGTCACAAAAGATTTACAACAGGATTTGTCCGCGTTCAGTTTGGCCTGCAGCAGCAGGTTTTTTCAAGGGGCACCACGAGGAGGAACGGACTCACCCCCATACACTGCCTAGTCTTCTTCTGCTTATAATTTAGATAATATCTTTTGCTCTGATTTTTAGTCTTATGCTTAATGTTCTTCTGCTTTTTTTTCTGCAGCTTCTTGTTCTTCTGCTTCTTGGTCTTCCTCGGGGTGGTCTTCAGGGTCATCATCTCCAGGGTCGTCGTCTCCGGGGTCATCGTCTTCGGGGTTGTTGTCTTCTTCGGGGTGGTCTTCAGGGTCGTCGTCTCTAGGGTCGTCGTCAGGGATATCCAGAGTGATTACCAAAAACCATTTCAAAAAGCTTGAACTTGGAAATGTAGCAGAAGGTACAAGAAGGCTGAGGAACTGCCAAGAACCAGTTGATGGTACTGGAACCCAGATGGGTAGCCGAAGGTACAAGAGCCAATGGAACTACCGAGGACCAGCTGACGGTACTGCAACCCGGTTACTAAGCAGGAGGTACCCATGCCAGAAAGCACTATCAAGGGCCACCAGACTTTGGTGGAACTCGGATACCGAGAGGGAGGCACCTAAGCCAAAGGCTCTGCCTGGAACCAGCTGACAGTACTGGAACCAGGATGGGTAGCAGAAGGTACAAGAGCCAAAGACACAGCCGGGGACCAGCTGACGGCACTGGAACCCAGATGGGTAGCCGAAGGTACAAGAGCCAATGGAACTACCGAGGACCAGCTGATGGTACTGGAACCCGGTTACTAAGCAGGAGGAACCCGTGCCAGAAAGCACTACCAAGGACCACCAGACGTTGGTGGAACTCGGATACCGAGAAGGAGGCTCCTAAGCCAAAGGCTCTTCCTGGAACCAGCTGATGGTACTGGAACCAGGATGGGTAGAAGAAGGTACGAGAGCCAAAGACACTGCCGAGAACCAGCTGACGGTACTGGAACCCGGATGGGCAGCAGAAGGTACAAGAGCCAATGGAACTACCGAGGACCAGCTGACGGTACTGGAACCCGGTTACAAAGCAGGAGGTACCCGTGCCAGGAAGCACTACCAACGACCACCAGACATTGGTGGAACTCGGATACCAAGAAGGAGGCACCTAAGCCAAAGGCTCTGCCTGGAACCAGCTGACGGTACTGGAACCAGGATGGGTAGAAGAAGGTACAAGAGCCAAAGACACTGCTGAGAACCAGCTGATGGTACTGGAACCCAGATGGGTAGCAGAAGGTATAAGAGCCAATGGAACTACCGAGGACCAGCTGATGGTACTGGAACCCGGTTACTAAGCAGGAGGTACCCATGCCAGAAAGCACTACCAAGGACCACCAGACGTTGGTGGAACTCAGATACCCAGAAGGAGTCACCTAAGCCAAAGGCTCTGTCTGGAACCAGCTGACGGTACTGGAACCCAGGGGGACCTATTCAAGATTGACTTCCAAAGAACCAGCAAATGGTGCTGGAACTCAGATAGGCAACAAAAGGTCCACATGAAAAAAAATTGCTAGGCCGCGAGCCGGCCAGTTACCGAAAACCCAGTCCTACAGGGGGAGCTTGTCCTATTGGCACTAACGGAACCAGCCTTGATTGCCCGTTCCCGCAGCCCACATAGGAAGCACCTAAACTGCAGGCACCATAGAGTTGGCTAACCCGACCGCAACCCGACAAGACAACGTATTGGAGGCAAAGTGACCTTGACACTACCCGGAAACAGCTGGCATGCTGGAACCAGGCAGGGCAGGAGGGAGTACCCGTGCCAAAGACACTTCTGAGCAGCAACTGGCGGTGTTGGAGCACAGGGATTACAGGAGAAGCAGAGTGTAGGCTGAGGCCTAATTGGAGCAAGTTTAAAATCTGTAGTAGTGTGAATGTGGAGGGAGCAGGAGAAACTGCCGCACACACAGCTGGGGATCAGCTGATGTTACTGAACCCCAAAACACTGGAGCATGTGTTGACTGTGCAGACGGCAATTCCGAGCAGCAACTGGTGGTGTTGGAGCCCAGGGATTACAGGAAAAACCAGAGTGTAGGCTGAGGCCTAATTGGAGCAAGTTGAAAGGGAACCTGTCACCCTCCCCAGGTGTTTGTAACTGAAAGAGCCACTTTATGCAGCACTAATACTGCACAAGGAAAAGGTGGCTCTTTTTGTTATGCTCCTTGCACATGCTGAAGTAATCACTTATAAAATGTGCCCCCTCATACCGTGAAAGCGTCCCGGAGGCGGGGCTTTCCTTCTTAATGAGACACAGCACAGCCGTCATTCATACCCCCTTGTCGCCGGGCGCCGCCTCCTCAGCATTGTTTGAATCTGTCCCGGAGCCTGCGCTGTTATGTTATCCCATGGGCATGCGCAGTTAACGTTGCCCGTCTTCTGACAACATTTGGTGTCAGGCTGACTGCGCCTGTGCGGCCACGCTGCCCGTGATCCCGCCCCACTGTGTCTTCTGATTTATTCACACTGCGGGGCTGGGATTCATGGGCATGCCCTGAGCTTCATATCTTCGCCTCTCACTCATCTCCTTCCACCTTCTTCACACTGTGCGGCGTCAGCTGATCCCTAAGCGCATGCCACAGCGATTAGGGATCAGCTGACGCCGCACAGTCTGAAGAAGGCGCTGTCACGATCTGCTGCGGCCACCAATGCGGCCCAGCCCATAGACGCCCCCAAGCCGACCAACCTCAGAAGGCATGGGGCGCGCATCCCCCGGGGATGCAATACAGACCCTTTAAACCACAGAGGGGGACCCGGGCCTACCCGAACTAGGGGGAGGGCAGAGACCAGGGTTCTGTGGCAGCTGAGCATATGGACAAAGAAAGAAACACGTAGGACTTCATTACACCGATACTTCAGGTATAGAGAAAGTAAAGTTTACTAAAGTAAAGTCACACAGTACATAAACAAAACATGACGATGTCAGGCTCCCGATTCCACACCTCAGAAGGGTACCACCCAGTGGACCCCAAGGCATCAACGGTTCACCGAGGCACAGATAGGCGAGACATCAGGTCCCAGGCAGGACATCAGGGTACATGAGGACATCAGGGTACGGGCAAGACATCAGGATACAAACAGGACATCGGGACATCTGGACTCAGGAAAGACCTCAGGACATCATCACACAGGCAGGACATCAGGACATCTGGACCCAGGGTCACCGGCAGACATCAGGCAGGAGTCATTTGGTTTAGAGCCTGATGTCTCTACATCAGGCTCTAAATTCCAGACAGCGGTCATCAGGTTCCAGACTGCGGTCGTCAGGCTCCGGGCATAGGATCTAGGAAGGAACTCAAGCGTGATGGTGCAGACACCGCCTTACTGGACATGAGCCAGACGGGGTTAACACTTAACACTGCATGGTAGTCAGAGCACTGAGTAGTAGATGCTCAGCAGAAACACCGGTTTCAAGAGACTCAAAGTCACTGGGACTGAGGCTCCAGATGCAGAGGGATTCCAGGAACATAATCACAGCAGACACAGTTCAGACAGGTTCAGGTACAGGACAGGTACAGGATCAAGGATTCGGGCCTGGATATACCACCTCCAGGACAGGCACCAGAACAGGACAAAACAGGAATCAAGGCAAGGACTTTGGTACCAAAACATAGACAGGGGAGGTGCAGGAACACAAACACACATAGCAAAGTTCAAGAGCATTGTGAGTAGCTCAGGCCCCGCCCATAGGGCAGGGGAGCTTTATATATGAGCTGCCCCTCAGCAATTGGCTGGGGACAGCATTTGAAGTACACACCTTAACCCTGATAAAAGCAGGGGAGGTGAGGCCGCGCACGCCCTAAGCACACACAGAAACCATTACAGCACACAGTGCAGGATCTGAGGCTCAGGGCACCTGGCTGAGACTGCAAGCACTGAACCACGTGGAAAGTCATGCACCAACTGCAAATGACCTCACAACCCACAGACAGCTTCAAAGCAACAACCAGGGACTGCACATGAGGAAGGTATGCAGCAGGGCAAATACCTAAATGCCCATGTATGACTGCGCAGCAGAGCAGGGAACTGAGAAGGCTCCATTCAGGTAAAAGCCAACAGTATCCTAGCTAAAATTAGGGGGAAAAGAGTAAAGGGTTAAAGCAAACATATGCATTGTCATGCCAAAAACCAGAAACAGACAGAATGGCATGACAGGCAGAGGGAGATGCGTAAGAGGCGAAGATATGCACTGCACATGCCCATGAATCCCAGCTCTGCAGTGTGAATAAATCAGAAGACACTGCGGGGCGGGATCTCGGGCAGCACAGCTGCACAGGCGCAGTCAGCCTGACATCAAATGATGTCAGAAGACGTGCAGCGCTAATTGCGCATGGCCAAGGGATAATATAACAGCGTAGGCTCTGGGGCAGATTCAAACAATGCTCAGGAGGCGGCGCACGGTGCCAAGGGGGTATGAGTGATGGCTGTGCCGCATGTGATTAGGAAGGAAAGTCCCGCCTCCGGGACTTTCACGGTATGAGGGGGCACATTTTATAAGTGTTTAGTACAGCGTGTGCAAGGAGAATAACTAAAAGACCACCTTGTCCAAATGCAGCATTAGTGCTGCAAAAGGTGGCTCTTTTAGTTACAAACGCCTGGGGGGGACAGGTTCACTTTAATATCTGTAGTAGTGTGAGTGTGGAGGGAGCAGGAGAAATTGCCGGATACACAGCAGGGGATCAGCTGACATTACTGAACCCCAATAACACGGCAGCAAGTGCAGACTGTGCAGACGGCACTTCTGAGCAGCAACTGGCAGTGTTGGAGCCCAGGGTCAGTGCGAGAAGCAGAGTGTAGGCCAGGGCCTAACTGGAGCAAGTTTAATATCTGTTGTAGTCTTAGTGTGGAGGGAGCAGGAGACATTGCCGGACACAGCAGGGAAACAGCTGGCGTTACTGAACCCCAATAGCAGAGGAGCAACTGTTGACTGTGCAGACGGCACTTCCGAGCAGCAACTGGTGGTGTTGAAGCCCAGGGTCAATGCTAGAAACAGAGTGGAGAAATTGCCGCACACACAGCAGGGGAGCAGCTGGCGTTACTGAACCCCAATAACAGAGGAGCAACTGTTGACTTTGCAGACGGCACGTCCGAGCAGCAACTGGCGGTGTTGGAGCCATGGGTCAATGTTAGAAGCAGAGTGTAGGCCGAGGCCTAATTGGAGCAAGTTTAATATCTGCTGTAGTGTGAGTGTGGAGGGAGCAGGAGAAATTGCTGGATACACAGCTGGGATCAGCTGACGTTACTGAAACCCAATAACAGAGAAGCAACTGTTGACTGTGCAGACGGCACTTCCGAGCAGCAACTGGCGGTGTTGGAGCCCAGGGTCAATGCTAGAAACAGAGTGGAGAAATTCCCTCACACACAGCAGGGGATCAGCTGGTGTTCCTGAACCCCAATAACAGAGGAGCAACTGTTGACTGTGCAGACAGCACTTCCGAGCAGCAACTGGCGGTGTTGGAGCCCAGGGTCAATGCTAGAAACAGAGTGGAGAAATTGCCGCACACACAGCAGGTGATCAGCTGGCATTCCTGAACCCCAATAACAGAGGAGCAACTGTTGACTGTGCAGACGGCACTTCTGAGCAGCAGCTGGCAGTGTTGGAGCCCAGGCTCAATGCTAGAAGCAGAGTGTAGGCCGAGGCCTAATTGGAGCAAGTTTAATATCTGTTGTTGTCTTAGTGTTGAGGGAGCAGGAGAAATTTCCGGATACACAGCTGGGGATCAGCTGACGTGTCTGAAACCCAATAACACGGCAGCAAGTGTTGACTGTGTAGACGGCACTTCTGAGCAGCAACTGGCAGTGTTGGAGCCCAGGGAATCCAGGAGAAGCAGATTGTAGGCTGAGGCCTAATTTGAGCAAGTTTAATATCTGTTGTAGTGTGAGTGTGGAGGGAGCAGGGGAAATTGCCGGATATACAGCTGGGGATCAGCTGACGTTACTGAAACCCTCATAACAGAGGAGCAACTGTTGACTGTGCAGACGGCACTTCCGAGCAGCAACTGGCAGTGTTGGAGCCCAGGGTCAATGCTATAAACAGAGTGGAGAAAAATTCCTGGGAGATCCAGGCCTTGTTCATTTTCAGAAAAGTAAACCGGTCAACATTATCAGAGGATAGTCGCAAGCGACAGTCTGTTAGTACACCACCTGCGGCCCTAAGATGCCTTCTGATAATACACTAGCAGCAGGGCAAGCCAGCACCTCCAATGCATACTGGCTAAGCTCTGGCCATGTATTCAGCTTAGAGACCCAAAACTTGAAGGGGGAAGAGACGTCTGGGAGTACACTGAGAGGGCAAGACATGTAGTCTGTCACCATCTGACGGAAACGTTGCCTCCTGCTGACTGGAGCCATCTGTGATGGTGTATACATTTAAGGCGGGCACACAAAACTTTGCCACATTTGGGCCATACTGTCCTTGCCTTGTGCTGAGGCACTGCTTCTTCTCCCTCTTTGTGCAGAGCTTCCTCCACTGCCTCTTTGCAAAGCACTAGCAGCACTGCTCTCGGTTAGAATGGAGAACATGATGGAATGCACCAGTGTGTCTTGGTACTCCCGCATTTTACGCTCCTGGTTTAATGGTCTTATGAGGCTTTGTAAGTTGTCCAGGTAGCAAGGATCTAGGCGAGTGTACACCCAATAATCAGCCGTGTTGAGAATGTGGGCGATGCAGCGGTAGTTTCTCAGGCACTGCAGCATGAAATCAACTATGTGCTGCAGACTGCCAACTGGCCAGGAAACGCTGTCCCCTGCATGAGGCGTCATCTCTGCCTGCTCTGCATCACCCCACCCTCGCTCTACATACTGACCACTAGAGCATTGTGTAACTCTCTCCTCTGGACAGATGTCTTCCTCCTCCATTGACTCCTCCTCATCCTCCTCACAAAATGTCCCCTGCCTAGGCCTTTGTGAGGAACCACGTTGCGCAGACTGTCCAGAAGCAGATGGTATTTGTGACTCCTCATCCTCCACCTCTTCCACAACCTCCTCCCTTAGTGCTTGCAGTGTTTTTTCAAGCAGACAGATAAGGGGGATATTTATGGTGACTAGTGCATCATACGTATGCACTCGCCATCCGTGTGGAATCATCGAAGGCACGCAAAACGTGGCAGATGTCCTTCATAGAGGCCCACTCAGTGGTGGTGAAGCATGAATGGCACGCAGTGCGACTTATTTGCGCCTGATGCAGCTGGTACTCCATTACTGCTGCCTGCTGCTCACACAACTGCTCCAACATATGTAATGTTGAATTCCACCTGGTGGGTAGGTCACATATGATGCGATGTTCCGGAAGGCAGAATCGGCGCTGCAGAGCAGCAATGCGCGATCTTGCCATGCTGGAACGCCGCAAGTGAGCGCACTCTAGGTGGACCTTGTGCAGCAGTGCATCAAGATGCGGATAGTCCCTCAAAAATCTCTGCACGACCAAGTTGAGCACATGTACCAGTCATGGGATTTGAGTGAGGTTGCCTAGGCACGGAGCTGCCACCAGATTTCGGCCATTGTCACACACTACCATGCCTGGCTGGAGATTCGCTGGCACAAACCACACGTCACTCTCCTGCTTGATGGCATTCCAGAGCTCCTGCGCTGTGTGGTTTCGATTCCCCAATGAAATTAATTTCAATACGGCCTGTTGACATTTGGCCACGGCTGTGCTCATATCGGTCATAACAGGTAAGCGTTCATGGGTCCATGTGGAGGTAGACTGTGACGGCTCCTGCAGCGCTGATTCAGAGGAACGAGTATGAGGAGGGGTCAATGTGTACAGACTGAATTCCTGCAATCCTTGTAGTTAGCAAAACACGTACAGTGCCACTCTCAAGATCTTTACCCGGCTCCACAACATTTACCCAATGGGCAGTGAGGGAAAGGTATCGTCCATGGTGACTGGTCCACGCATCGGTGGTCAGGTGGACCTTGCTACTGACAGCGTTTAGTAGCGCATGTTTAATGTTTCCCTCCACATGCTTTTCAGGGCAGGGACGGCTTGCCTGCTGAAATAAAAGCGGCTGGGCACGTTGTATTGTGGGACTGCCAATGCCATGAAGTTACGGAAGGTGTCAGTCTCCACCAGCCTGAATGAGAGCATTTCAAGGGACAGTAGTTTTGCAATGCCAGCAGTCAGAGCCTGTGCTCGGGGGTGGTTTGCCGAGAATGGCCGCCTTTTCTCCCATGCCTGTGCTACCGATGGCTGTAGACTGGGCTGGGAGTGTGAGGATGACAGGGAACATGGTGCTGTGGGTGGAATTACACTTGGTCTCTGTACAACAATGCCAGAGGTTCTTCCATGGCGATCCGAACCAGCTGTGTGTGAGCTGGAGGAAGAGGCTACAACACGAGCTGAAGAGGTGGTAGGTGCCGTTGTAGGTTGGCCTAGGTCTTCAGTGTGTTTTTGTAACTCCACCACGTGCTTGGTCTGCACATGTTTCCACATATTTATAGTATTGAGGTTGCTGACACTTTTCCCTCTTTTCTCTTTCTGATTACAAAGCTTGCATTTGACAAAGCAAATGTCATATGCAACTGTGTCAAAAAAGGACCAGGCACTGCAAGTCTTGGGGAGCGCCCATTTTGGGTTTTGGAAGAGGCATGCTCCTAATGGGTGCCAAAGTGGCGGCTACAGGCAACGCAGTCTTCCCCCTCCCTCCTTTTTTGGCCATTCAGGGAATCTCTTCCTCAGAGCTGCTCCCACCACCTTCCTGTAACTCACGCCATGATGGATCTAGGACCTCATCATCTACACTACCCTCTTCCAACAACTGCTTCTCCTGGGTAGTCTTGGCAGCATGGTACACACCAGAAAGTGGCACCCGAGTCTCATCATCAGATGCGTACTGAGGTGTGCTGACCAAAGGCACTGGCCCACCCACCTCTTCAGATTCAGAGAGACAAAGCAGTTGCGCATCACTGCATACTGCCTCTTCTTTAGTTTCTCCAATGCTGCTTGGCTGGCACCCTCTTTCCAAGCCAACAGATTCAGAGAACAGAAGTAGAGATGGCTCCTGTCCTGGGCTCTCTGACTGCCTGGGCAATTTGGCAGGTGGTGAAGAGACAGATGGGTGCTCTTCATTGCTCTGTGCCTGAGATGATGTGGCACTAATTGAAGTCGATGCGTTAGCTGCTATCCATCCGACAACGGCTTCCCTGCTGAAACTGGGGGATGATGAGTCACCGGTGCCCGCAGCAGGCACAGAATCCCCACGTCCTCTCCCTGCAGAAACTTCATGCCCACGACCACGTGCCTTAATTTCTGTCTTCTTCATCTTGGTAGACTAATTTTATAAAGTGTGGACTAGGGTTGAGCGAAACGGGTCGTTCATTTTCAAAAGTCGCCGACTTTTGGCAAAGTCGGGTTTCATGAAACCCGATCCGACCCCTGTGCGGGGTCGGCCATGCGGTACGCGACTTTCGCGCCAAAGTCGCGTTTCAATGACGCGAAAAGCGCCATTTCTCAGCCAATGAAGGTAAACGCAGAGTGTGGGCAGCGTGATGACATAGGTCCTGGTCCCCACCATCTTAGAGAAGGGCATTGCAGTGATTGGCTTGCTGTCTGCGGCGTCACAGGGGCTATAAAGGGGAGTTCCCGCCGACCGCCATGTTACTGCTGCTGATCTGAGCTTAGGGAGAGGTTGCTGCCGCTTCGTCAGAAGCAGGGATAGCGTTAGGCAAGGTCCATTAACCACCAAACCGCTTGTGCTGTAGCGATTTCCACTGCCCAACACCACCTTCGGTGTGCAGGGACAGTGGAAGCTACATTTTTTTTCCCCCTCAGCGCTGTAGCTCATTGGGCTGCCCTAGAAGGCTCCCTGATAGCTGCATTGCTGTGTGTACGCCGCTGTGCAAACCAACTGCTTTTTTCAAAGCACAAATCCTCTTGTTCCTTCTTTTTTCTGCACAGCTATCTTTTTGGTTTGTACACACTTTTTATTTAATTTGTGCATCAGTCCACTCCTTATTGCTGCCTGCCATACCTGGCTGAGATTACTGCAGGGAGATAGTAATTGAAGGACACTCCCTGTTTTTTTTTTTTTTTGTGGGAGATTAAGATTGACATTTCTGCTAGAGTGCCATCCCTGTCTGTGTCATCTCTCACTCAGTGGGCCATAGAAAGCCTATTTATTTTTTTGCTTGATTTGGGTTATAAAATCTACCTGAAAAAATCACTACATCAATCAGTGGGAGAAAAATATTGGCCTCAGGGCTTGTGTGCCACTCTTGACTCCTGTGTGCATCATCACTCACTCAGTGGGCCATAGAAAGCCTATTTATTTTTTTGCTTGATTTTGGTTCTAAAATCTACCTGAAAAAATCACTACATCAATCAGTGGGAGAAAAATATTGGCCTCAGGGCTTGTTTGCCACTCCTGACTCCTGTGTGCATCATCACTCACTCAGTGGGCCATAGAAAGCCCATTTTTTTTTTTTTTGCTTTATTTGGGTTCTAAATTCTACCTGAAAAAATCAATAAATCAATCAGTGGGAGATTAATATTGGCCTTTGGGCTTGTGTGCCAGTCCTAAGCGTGCCATCTCTCTCTCTCAGAAAGTGGGCCATAGAAAGCCTATTTATTTTTATTTTTTTTTATTGGGTTTATAAATTTTCCCTGGAAAAAAAAAAAAGTGGGAGATTAATATTGGCCTCTGGGCTTGTGTGCCAGTCCTGAGCGTGCCATCTCTCTCACAAATAGTGGGCCATAGAAAGCCTATTTATTTATTTTTTTTTGGTTTTATAAATTCTCCCTTACAAAAAAAAAGGGAGATTAATATTGGCCTTTGGGCTTGTGTGCCAGTCCTAAGCGTGCCATCTCTCTCTGTCTCTCAGATAGTGGGCCATAGAAAGCCTATTTATTATTTTTTTTATTGGGTTTATAAATTTTCCCTGGAACAAAAAAAAAAAAGTGGGAGATAAATATTGGCCTCTGGGCTTGTGTGCCACTCCTGACTCCTGTGTGCGTCATCTCTCACTCAGTGGGCCATAGAAAGCCTTTTTTTGTTTTATTTGTTTTCTAAATTCTCCCTGAAAAAATCATTTTATTTTCTTTGGTTTCTAAATTCTTCCTGAAAAAATCATTTTATTCTATTTTTTTTTTTTTCCTAAAGTCTCCCTGAAAAAAAAACAAAAAAAAAAACAAATCAGTGGGAGATTAATATTGCCCTTTCTGCTTGTGTGCCAGTCTTGACTCCTGGGTGTGCCATCTCTCTCTCTCTCTCCAATTGTGGGCCATAGAAAGCCTATTATTTTTTTAGCTTGATTTGGGTTCCAAAATTTACCTGAAAAAATCACTACATCAATCAGTGGGAGATAAATATTGGCCTCTGGGCTTGTGTGCCACTCCTGACTCCTGTGTGCGTCATCTCTCACTCAGTGGGCCATAGAAAGCCTTTTTTTGTTTTATTTGTTTTCTAAATTCTCCCTGAAAAAATCATTTTATTTTATTTGGTTTCTAAATTCTTCCTGAAAAAATCATTTTATTCTATTTTTTTTTTCCTAAAGTCTCCCTGAAAAAAAAAAAAAAAAAAACAAATCAGTGGGAGATTAATATTGCCCTTTCTGCTTGTGTGCCAGTCTTGACTCTGACTCCTGGGTGTGCCATCTCTCTCTCTCTCTCCAATTGTGGGCCATAGAAAGCCTATTATTTTTTTAGCTTGATTTGGGTTCCAAAATCTACCTGAAAAAATCACTACATCAATTAGTGGGAGATAAATATTGGCCTCTGGGCTTGTGTGCCACTCCTGACTCCTGTGTGCGTCATCTCTCACTCAGTGGGCCATAGAAAGCCTTTTTTTGTTTTATTTGTTTTCTAAATTCTCCCTGAAAAAATCATTTTATTTTATTTGGTTTCTAAATTCTTCCTGAAAAAATCATTTTATTCTATTTTTTTTTTCTAAAGTCTCCCTGAAAAAAAAACAAAAAAAAAAACAAATCAGTGGGAGATTAATATTGCCCTTTCTGCTTGTGTGCCAGTCTTGACTCCTGGGTGTGCCATCTCTCTCTCTCTCTCTCTCCAATTGTGGGCCATAGAAAGCCTATTATTTTTTTTAGCTTGATTTGGGTTCCAAAATCTACCTGAAAAAATCACTACATCAATCAGTGGGAGATAAATATTAGCCTCTGGGCTTGTGTGCCACTCCTGACTCCTGTGTGCGTCATCTCTCACTCAGTGGGCCATAGAAAGCCTTTTTTTGTTTTATTTGTTTTCTAAATTCTCCCTGAAAAAATCATTTTATTTTCTTTGGTTTCTAAATTCTTCCTGAAAAAATCATTTTATTCTTTTTTTTTTTTTCCTAAAGTCTCCCTGAAAAAAAAAAAAAAAATCAAATCAGTGGGAGATTAATATTTACATTTGTGCTTCAGTGACAGTCCTGCGTGTGTGGCATCTCTCTCATTTGTTGCCACCAACAACAGAGTGTGTAACATTGTGCCTGATTTTCGTTGTGGTCTCACTCACCTGTAAAGGGGTAGCTAAATCATACTGAAGTTATAGCTCACCGTGTAATTTGTGTGACAGTAACAAATACCGTTAGTTTGTTTACATTTTTAAAACAATGAGGAAGTATGGTGGAAGAGGTCGTGGTCGGGGGCGTTCATTGTCAGCTGGTAATGAGGGTAGTGGTAGTGGTGGAGCATCAGCTGGTCGTGGGAAAAAAAATATTGCACCTAAGTCTGGAGCTGTGGAGCCAGGTTCGTCGTCTGGCTACACAAGGCCTCGAACGCTCCCTTTTCTGGGAGTAGGAAAACCGCTTTTAAAGCCGGAGCAGCAAGAGCAAGTTTTGGCTTATCTTGCTGACTCAGCCTCTAGCTCATTTTCCTCCTCTCGTGAAACTGGTAAATGTCAAAGCAGCGCGTCGTTAGTGGATGTTCACGGTCAGGGACAAGTCGCTTCCTTGTCCTCTTCAGCAAAAACAACAACAGAGAAGAATGCAGCAGGCGACACAACGGGTTACTCCATGGAGCTCTTTACACATACTGTCCCTGGCTTAGAAAGTGAAGCAGTTAACAGTCCATGCCCATTACAAGTTGAATCTGACATGGAGTGCACTGATGCACAGCCACAGCCAGACTACTATGCTGGTCCTTTGACTCAGACCACAACATTGCCCTCGCAGGGTAATGATCAAGAATCAGACCCTGATGAGACTATGTTGCCCCATCACGAACGTTATACCACCGACCGACACGGTGACACAGACGAAGTTGCACACGAGCTACAAGAAGAGGTAATAGATGAGCTAGTTGTTGACCCAGATTGGCAGTCATTGGGGGAACAGGGTGCAGGCGGCAGCAGTTCTGAAGCGGAGGAGTAGGGGCCGCAGCAGGCATCAACTTCGCAACAGGTTCCATCTGCCGGGCCCGTATCTTGCCCAAAACGCGTGGCAAAGCCAAAACCTGTTGGAGGACAGCGTGGCCAATGTCATGTGCACCTTCCTCTGTGTCAACGTGTAAGGTGCTATAGCGTTCGGCACGGGGCACCATAGTCTCATCAGGGTCAGATTCTGGCTCAGTACACTGCGAGGGCAATGTAGTGATCTGAGTCAATGGAACAGCATTATAATCTAGCTGTGGCTGTGCATCAGTGCACTCCATGTCCGATTCATCTTGTAATGGGCAGTTAACAATTTCCCTTTCTAACCCAGGCACGGTATGTGTAAAGAGCTCCATGGAGTAATCTGTAGTGTCGCCTGACACATCCTTTACTTTTGGTTTGGGTGAAGGACACAAGAAAACGTCTTGTTCCTGACCGGGAGCATCCACTGACGACTCGCTGCTTTTATATTTGGAACTTTCTGAAGAGGAGGCAAAAGAGCTAGAGGCTGAGTCAGCAATGAAAGCCAAAACTTTTTCCTGCTGCTCCGGCTTTAAAAGCCGTTTTCCTACTCCCAGAAAAGGGAGTCTTCGAGGTGTTGTGTAGCCAGACGATAACGCTGGCTCAACACCTCCAGCCTTAGGTGCTATTGTGCTTTTGCCATTACCACCAGATGCACAACCACCACCACCATCAGTACCAGCTGGCAACCACTGCCCAATGCCTCTTCCATGAGACTTTTTCATTTTTTGGAAAATCTAACCAAAATAACAACCGTTATATAGTACTGTAAAACAAGGTAGAAGGTGTATATAAACTTGTTGAGAATTTGAATCTCCCTTTTTTTGGGGAGACTGACCCAAAACTCAGGCCCTGTGTATAAAATAACGCAATATAAGTGGCAGAAAGTGGCTGACTGACATACACCAAACTAACAGGACTGCAGTAGATCCACTTTGTGAGAATTTGAAACTCCCTTTTTTGGGGGGAGACTGACCCAAAACTCAGGCCCAGTGTAGGGTTGAGCGAAACGGGTCGTTCATTTTCAAAAGTCGCCGACTTTTGGCAAAGTCGGGTTTCATGAAACCCGATCCGACCCCTGTGCGGGGTCGGCCATGCGGTACGCGACTTTCGCGCCAAAGTCGCATTTCAATGACGCGAAAAGCGCCATTTCTCAGCCAATGAAGGTAAACGCAGAGTGTGGGCAGCGTGATGACATAGGTCCTGGTCCCCACCATCTTAGAGAAGGGCATTGCAGTGATTGGCTTGCTGTCTGCGGCGTCACAGGGGCTATAAAGGGGCGTTCCCGCCGACCGCCATGTTACTGCTGCTGATCTGAGCTTAGGGAGAGGTTGCTGCCGCTTCGTCAGAAGCAGGGATAGCGTTAGGCAGGGTCCATTAACCACCAAACCGCTTGTGCTGTAGCGATTTCCACTGCCCAACACCACCTTCGGTGTGCAGGGACAGTGGAAGCTACATTTTTTTTTTTTTCCCCTCAGCGCTGTAGCTCATTGGGCTGCCCTAGAAGGCTCCCTGATAGCTGCATTGCTGTGTGTACGCCGCTGTGCAAACCAACTGCTTTTTTCAAAGCACAAATCCTCTTGTTCCTTCCTTTCTGCACAGCTATCTTTTTTGTTTGTCCACACTTTTTATTTAATTTGTGCATCAGTCCACTCCTTATTGCTGCCTGCCATACCTGGCTGAGATTACTGCAGGGAGATAGTAATTGTTGGACACTCCCTGTTTTTTTTTTTTTTTTTTTGTGGGAGATTAAGATTGACATTTCTGCTAGAGTGCCATCCCTGTGTGTGCCATCTCTCACTCAGTGGGCCATAGAAAGCCTATTTATTTTTTTGCTTGATTTGGGTTATCAAATCTACCTGAAAAAATCACTACATCAATCAGTGGGAGAAAAATATTGGCCTCAGGGCTTGTGTGCCACTCTTGACTCCTGTGTGTGCCATCTCTCAGTCAGTGTGCCATAGAAAGCCTATTTATTTTTTTGCTTGATTTGGGTTCTAAAATCTACCTGAAAAAATCACTACATCAATCAGTGGGAGAAAAATATTGGCCTCAGGGCTTGTGTGCCACTCTTGACTCCTGTGTGTGCCATCTCTCAGTCAGTGGGCCATAGAAAGCCTATTTATTTTTTTGCTTGATTTGGGTTCTAAAATCTACCTGAAAAAATCACTACATCAATCAGTGGGAGAAAAATATTGGCCTCAGGGCTTGTGTGCCACTCCTGACTCCTGTGTGCATCATCACTCTCAGTGGGCCATAGAAAGCCCATTTTTTTTTTTTTTTGCATTATTTGGGTTCTAAATTCTACCTGAAAAAATCAATAAATCAATCAGTGGGAGATTAATATTGGCCTTTGGGCTTGTGTGCCAGTCCTAAGCGTGCCATCTCTCTCTCTCAGATAGTGGGCCATAGAAAGCCTATTTATTATTTTTTTTATTGGGTTTATAAATTTTCCCTGGAACAAAAAAAAAAAAGTGGGAGATTAATATTGGCCTCTGGGCTTGTGTGCCAGTCCTGAGCGTGCCATCTCTCTCACAAATAGTGGGCCATAGAAAGCCTATTTATTTATTTTTTTCTTGGTTTTATAAATTCTCCCTGAAAAAAAAAGGGAGATTAATATTGGCCTTTGGGCTTGTGTGCCAGTCCTAAGCGTGCCATCTCTCTCTCTCAGATAGTGGGCCATAGAAAGCCTATTTATTATTTTTTTTTATTGGGTTTATAAATTTTCCCTGGAACAAAAAAAAAAAGTGGGAGATTAATATTGGCCTCTGGGCTTGTGTGCCAGTCCTGAGCGTGCCATCGCTCTCACAAATAGTGGGCCATAGAAAGCCTATTTATTTTTATTTTTTTGGTTTTATAAATTCTCCCTGAAAAAAAAAAGGGAGATTAATATTGGCCTTTGGGCTTGTGTGCCAGTCCTAAGCATGCCATCTCTCTCTCTCAGATAGTGGGCCATAGAAAGCCTATTTATTTATTTTTTTATTGGGTTTATAAATTTTCCCTGAAAAAAAATAAAAAGTGGGAGATTAATATTGGCCTCTGGGCTTGTGTGCCAGTCCTGAGCGTGCCATCTCTCTCACAAATAGTGGGCCATAGAAAGCCTATTTATGTTTTTGGTTGATTTGGGTTCTAAATTCTACCTGAAAAAATCAATAAATCAATCAGTGGGAGATAAATATTGGCCTCTGGGCTTGTGTGCCACTCCTGACTCCTGTGTGCGTCATCTCTCACTCAGTGGGCTATAGAAAGCCTTTTTTTGTTTTATTTGTTTTCTAAATTCTCCCTGAAAAAATCATTTTATTTTATTTGGTTTCTAAATTCTTCCTGAAAAAATCATTTTATTCTATTATTTTTTTTTCCTAAAGTCTCCCTGAAAAAAAAAAAAAAAAAAATCAGTGGGAGATTAATATTGCCCTTTCTGCTTGTGTGCCAGTCTTGACTCCTGGGTGTGCCATCTCTCTCTCTCTCTCCAATTGTGGGCCATAGAAAGCCTATTATTTTTTTAGCTTGATTTGGGTTCCAAAATCTACCTGAAAAAATCACTACATCAATCAGTGGGAGATAAATATTGGCCTCTGGGCTTGTGTGCCACTCCTGACTCCTGTGTGCGTCATCTCTCACTCAGTGGGCCATAGAAAGCCTTTTTTTGTTTTATTTGTTTTCTAAATTCTCCCTGAAAAAATCATTTTATTTTATTTGGTTTCTAAATTCTTCCTGAAAAAATCATTTTATTCTATTATTTTTTTTTCCTAAAGTCTCCCTGAAAAAAAAAAAAAAAAAAAATCAGTGGGAGATTAATATTGCCCTTTCTGCTTGTGTGCCAGTCTTGACTCCTGGGTGTGCCATCTCTCTCTCTCTCTCCAATTGTGGGCCATAGAAAGCCTATTATTTTTTTAGCTTGATTTGGGTTCCAAAATCTACCTGAAAAAATCACTACATCAATCAGTGGGAGATAAATATTGGCCTCTGGGCTTGTGTGCCACTCCTGACTCCTGTGTGCGTCATCTCTCACTCAGTGGGCCATAGAAAGCCTTTTTTTGTTTTATTTGTTTTCTAAATTCTCCCTGAAAAAATCATTTTATTTTATTTGGTTTCTAAATTCTTCCTGAAAAAATCACTGCATTCTATTATTTTTTTTTCCTAAAGTCTCCCTGAAAAAAAAAAAAAAAAACAAATCAGTGGGAGATTAATATTGCCCTTTCTGCTTGTGTGCCAGTCTTGACTCCTGGGTGTGCCATCTCTCTCTCTCTCTCCAATTGTGGGCCATAGAAAGCCTATTATTTTTTTAGCTTGATTTGGGTTCCAAAATCTACCTGAAAAAATCACTACATCAATCAGTGGGAGATAAATATTGGCCTCTGGGCTTGTGTGCCACTCCTGACTCCTGTGTGCGTCATCTCTCACTCAGTGGGCCATAGAAAGCCTTTTTTTTGTTTTATTTGTTTTCTAAATTCTCCCTGAAAAAATCATTTTATTTTATTTGGTTTCCAAATTCTTCCTGAAAAAATCATTTTATTCTATTATTTTTTTTTCCTAAAGTCTCCCTGAAAAAAAAAAAAAAAAAAATCAGTGGGAGATTAATATTGCCCTTTCTGCTTGTGTGCCACTCCTGACTCCTGTGTGCGTCATCTCTCACTCAGTGGGCCATAGAAAGCCTTTTTTTGTTTTATTTGTTTTCTAAATTCTCCCTGAAAAAATCATTTTATTTTATTTGGTTTCTAAATTCTTCCTGAAAAAATCATTTTATTCTATTTTTTTTTTCCTAAAGTCTCCCTGAAAAAAAAAAAAAAAATCAGTGGGAGATTAATATTGCCCTTTCTGCTTGTGTGCCAGTCTTGACTCCTGGGTGTGCCATCTCTCTCTCTCTCTCCAATTGTGGGCCATAGAAAGCCTATTATTTTTTTAGCTTGATTTGGGTTCCAAAATCTACCTGAAAAAATCACTACATCAATCAGTGGGAGATAAATATTGGCCTCTGGGCTTGTGTGCCAATCCTGACTCCTGTGTGCGTCATCTCTCACTCAGTGGGCCATAGAAAGCCTTTTTTTGTTTTATTTGTTTTCTAAATTCTCCCTGAAAAAATCATTTTATTTTATTTGGTTTCTAAATTCTTCCTGAAAAAATCATTTTATTCTATTTTTTTTTTTCCTAAAGTCTCCCTGAAAAAAAAAAAAAAAAAAATCAGTGGGAGATTAATATTGCCCTTTCTGCTTGTGTGCCAGTCTTGACTCCTGGGTGTGCCATCTCTCTCTCTCTCTCCAATTGTGGGCCATAGAAAGCCTAATATTTTTTTAGCTTGATTTGGGTTCCAAAATCTACCTGAAAAAATCACTACATCAATCAGTGGGAGATAAATATTGGCCTCTGGGCTTGTGTGCCACTCCTGACTCCTGTGTGCGTCATCTCTCACTCAGTGGGCCATAGAAAGCCTTTTTTTGTTTTATTTGTTTTCTAAATTCTCCCTGAAAAAATCATTTTATTTTATTTGGTTTCTAAATTCTTCCTGAAAAAATCATTTTATTCTATTATTTTTTTTTCCTAAAGTCTCCCTTAAAAAAAAAAAAATCAAATCAGTGGGAGATTAATATTTACATTTGTGCTTCAGTGACAGTCCTGCGTGTGTGGCATCTCTCTCATTTGTTGCCACCAACAACAGAGTGTGTAACATTGTGCCTGATTTTCGTTGTGGTCTCACTCACCTGTAAAGGGGTAGCTAAATCATACTGAAGTTATAGCTCACCGTGTAATTTGTGTGACAGCAACAAATACCGTTAGTTTGTTTACGTTTTTAAAACAATGAGGAAGTATGGTGGAAGAGGTCGTGGCCGGGGGCGTTCATTGTCAGCTGGTAATGAGGGTAGTGGTAGTGGTGGAGCATCAGCTGGTCGTGGGAAAAAAAATATTGCACCTAAGTCTGGAGCTGTGGAGCCAGGTTCGTCGTCTGGCTACACAAGGCCTCGAACGCTCCCTTTTCTGGGAGTAGGAAAACCGCTTTTAAAGCCGGAGCAGCAAGAGCAAGTTTTGGCTTATCTTGCTGACTCAGCCTCTAGCTCTTTTGCCTCCTCTCGTGAAACTGGTAAATGTCAAAGCAGCGCGTCGTTAGTGGATGTTCACGGTCAGGGACAAGTCGCTTCCTTGTCCTCTTCAGCAAAAACAACAACAGAGAAGAATGCAGCAGGCGACACAACGGGTTACTCCATGGAGCTCTTTACACATACCGTCCCTGGCTTAGAAAGTGAAGCAGTTAACAGTCCATGCCCATTACAAGTTGAATCTGACATGGAGTGCACTGATGCACAGCCACAGCCAGACTACTATGCTGGTCCTTTGACTCAGACCACAACATTGCCCTCGCAGGGTAATGATCAAGAATCAGACCCTGATGAGACTATGTTGCCCCATCACGAACGCTATACCACCGACCGACACGGTGACACAGACGAAGTTGCACACGAGCTACAAGAAGAGGTAATAGATGACCCAGTTCTTGACCCCGATTGGCAGCCATTGGGGGAACAGGGTGCAGGCGGCAGCAGTTCTGAAGCGGAGGAGGAGGGGCCGCAGCAGGCATCAACATCGCAACAGGTTCCATCTGCCGGGCCCGTATCTTGCCCAAAACGCGTGGCAAAGCCAAAACCTGTTGGAGGACAGCGTGGCCATCCGGTTAAAGCTCAGTCTGCAATGCCTGAAAAGGTATCCGATGCTAGAAAGAGTGCAGTCTGGCATTTTTTTAAACAACATCCAATTGATCAGCGCAAAGTCATCTGTCAAAAATGTTCAACTACCTTAAGCAGAGGACAGAATCTGAAAAGTCTCAATACAAGTTGCATGCATAGACATTTAACCACCATGCATTTGCAAGCCTGGACTAACTACCAAACGTCCCTTAAGGTTGTAGCACCCTCGGCCAATGAAGCTAGTCAGCAACGCAACATCCCTTCCGGCAGTGTAGGGCCACCATTTTCCGCACCACCTGCAGTATCTGTGCAGGTTTCTTTGCCAGGCCAAAGCAGTCAGGGTCAGGGAATCACCAGTTTCGTAGTAGGAAACACTGCATCTAGGGCACCGGTGGCAACAATACCATCTTCCACCGTCTCTCAGTCTGCCATGTCCACCGGCACCCCCGCTAGTTCCACGATCTCCAGCTCTCCAGTCCAGCTCACCCTACATGAGACTATGGTTAGAAAAAGGAAGTACTTAGCCTCGCATCCGCGTACACAGGGTTTGAACGCACACATAGCTAGACTAATCTCGTTAGAGATGATGCCCTACCGGTTAGTTGAAAGCGAAGCTTTCAAAGCCCTGATGGACTACGCTGTACCACGCTACGAGCTACCCAGTCGACACTTTTTTTCCAGAAAAGCCATCCCAGCCCTCCACCAGCATGTTAAAGAGCGCATCGTCCATGCACTCAGGCAATCTGTGAGCACAAAGGTGCACCTGACAACAGATGCATGGACCAGTAGGCATGGCCAGGGACGTTACGTGTCCATCACGGCACACTGGGTAAATGTGGTGGATGCAGGGTCCACAGGGGACAGCAAGTTTGGGACAGTTCTGCCTAGCCCACGGTCTAGGAAACAATTGGCTGTAGCCGTTCGCACCCCCTCCTCCTCCTCTTCGTCCTCCTGCAGAAGCGAGAGCTCATCCACAGACCGCAGTCGCACAACCACTCCATCCGCAGCTGCCACTGTTGCACACCAGGTCTCCCATTATGGGGCAGCTACTGGCAAACGTCAGCAGGCTGTATTGGCTATGAAGTGTTTGGGCGACAACAGACACACCGCGGAAGTTCTGTCCGAGTTCTTGCAGAAAGAAACGCAGTCGTGGCTGGGCACTGTAGATCTTGAGGCAGGCAAGGTAGTGAGTGATAACGGAAGGAATTTCATGGCTGCCATCTCCCTTTCCCAACTGAAACACATTCCTTGCCTGACTCACACCTTAAACCTGGTGGTGCAGTGCTTCCTGAAAAGTTATCCGGGGTTATCCGACCTGCTCCTCAAAGTGCGTGGACTTTGCTCACATATCCGCCGTTCGCCCGTACACTCCAGCCGTATGCAGACCTATCAGCGTTCTTTGAACCTTCCCCAGCATCGCCTAATCATAGACGTTGCAACAAGGTGGAACTCAACACTGCACATGCTTCAGAGACTGTGTGAACAGAGGCGGGCTGTTATGTTTTTGTGGGAGGATACACATACATGGGCAGGCAGTAGGATGGCAGACATGGAGTTGTCAGGTGTGCAGTGGTCGAAGATTCAAGACATGTGCCAAGTCCTTCAGTGTTTTGAGGAATGCACTCGGCTGGTTAGTGCAGACAACGCCATAATAAGCATGAGCATCCCCCTAATGCGTCTGCTGATGCAAAGTTTGACGCACATAAAGGATCAGGCGTCTGCAGCTGAGGAAGAGGAAAGCCTTGATGACAGTCAGCCATTGTCTGGCCAGGGCAGTGTACAGGACGAGGTAGCGGGCGAAGAGGAGGAGGAGGACGAGGAGGATGATGGGGATGATTATATTTTTAATGAGGAAGCTTTTCCGGGGCCACTGGAAATTGGTGGCGCGGCAAGGCCGGGTTCTGGTTTTTTGAGGGACACAAGTGACGTGGATTTGCCTGAAACTGCCCCTCAACCAAGCACAACCGCAGATTTGAGAACTGGAACTTTGGCCCACATGGCAGATTATGCCTTACGTATCCTCAAAAGGGACACACGCATAACTAAAATGATGAATGATGACGATTACTGGTTGGCCTGCCTCCTTGATCCTCGCTATAAAGGCAAATTGCAAAATATAATGCCACATGAGAACTTGGAACTAATATTAGCAACCAAACAATCAACTCTTGTTGACCGTTTGCTTCTGGCATTCCCTGCACAAAGCGCCCGTGATCGTTCTCACACGAGCTGCAGGGGCCAGCAGACCAGAGGAGTTAGAGGGGCAGAAATCAGAAGTGGCGTTGGCCAGAGGGGTTTTCTGACCAGGTTGTGGAGTGATTTTGCTATGACCGCAGACAGGACAGGTACTGCAGCATCAATTCAAAGTGACAGGAGACAACATTTGTCCAGTATGGTTACAAACTATTTTTCATCCCTTATCGATGTTCTCCCTCAACCGTCATTCCCATTTGATTACTGGGCATCAAAATTAGACACCTGGCCAGAATTGGCAGAATATGCATTGCAGGAGCTTGCTTGCCCGGCAGCTAGTGTCCTATCAGAAAGAGTATTCAGTGCTGCAGGTTCAATACTAACAGAAAAAAGGACTCGTCTGGCTACCCAAAATGTAGATGATCTAACCTTCATTAAAATGAACCACAACTGGATTTCGAAATCTTTTGCCCCACCTTGCCCGGCTGACACCTAGCTTTCCTATGAAAAGGTCTTGCCTGTGGACTATTCTGAATGCCTTTTCCAATCTCGTAATTTTCTGCACCTGATTGTCCAGCATACGACATGTTTACACCTCACTAAATGGCCAAACTCCCCACACGGGGCCGTGGTATCGACACTTGGCGACAGCACCCGTGAGAGTGCAGTTTGTCTGAAGAGGTGGGTGAGCCCGCTTTTGGTCGACGGCACTGCCACTGGGTCCCTCCTAGTACAATAAAGTGTCTCTGGCGGTGGTGGTGCGCACCCAACGTCAGACACACCGTTGTAATATGAGGGGCCCTGGGCCTGTACCGCCGGCCACAAGACAGTTCCCCCCCCCAGCTCAAACAGTGCTCTACCACTTGCAAAATTATCTCACAGCTCCACCAATGTTTAGTCTATGCGCTGACATCCTTCAATGCCTGCCACTGACAATACCATTGTATTGACATTTTTGTTATGTTAGGCCTTCGATGCCTGTCTGTGGTCACTCCTTCCACTAGGCCTCCACTGACTACACCACTGCTGCCCGTGTACCCCTGGAACCAATTTAAAATTGCCTACAGCCATGTGTTATTATTTTAGGCCTTCGATGCCTGTCTGCGGTCACTCCTTCCACTAGGCCTCCACTGACCACACCACTGCTGCCCGTGTACCCCTGGAACCAATTTAAAATTGCCTACAGCCATGTGTTATTATTTTAGGCCTTCGATGCCTGTCTGCGGTCACTCCTTCCACTAGGCCTCCACTGACCACACCACTGCTGCCCGTGTACCCCTGGAACCAATTTAAAATTGCCTACAGCCATGTGTTATTATTTTAGGCCTTCGATGCCTGTCTGCGGTCACTCCTTCCACTAGGCCTCCACTGACCACACCACTGCTGCCCGTGTACCCCTGGAACCAATTTAAAATTGCCTACAGCCATGTGTTATTATTTTAGGCCTTCGATGCCTGTCTGCGGTCACTCCTTCCACTAGGCCTCCACTGACCACACCACTGCTGCCCGTGTACCCCTGGAACCAATTTAAAATTGCCTACAGCCATGTGTTATTATTTTAGGCCTTCGATGCCTGTCTGCGGTCACTCCTTCCACTAGGCCTCCACTGACCACACCACTGCTGCCCGTGTACCCCTGTAACCAATTTAAAATTGCCTACAGCCATGTGTTATTATTTTAGGCCTTCGAAGCCTGTCTGCGGTCACTCCTTCCACTAGGCCTCCACTGACCACACCACTGCTGCCCGTGTACCCCTGGAACCAATTTAAAATTGCCTACAGCCATGTGTTATTATATTAGGCCTTCGATGCCTGTCTGCGGTGACTCCTTCCACTAGGCCTCCACTGACCACACCACTGCTGCCCGTGTACCCCTGGAACCAATTTAAAATTGCCTACAGCCATGTGTTATTATTTTAGGCCTTCGATGTCTGTCTGCGGTCACTCCTTCCACTAGGCCTCCACTGACCACACCACTGCTGCCCGTGTACCCCTGGAACCAACATCAGAAAATATAAAAATAAGTATTTTGCTTATAAAAAAGAAAATACTGGAGAGATATCAAATGCAGACATTTTAACATTAAAAACAAACACATACAATAAAAATCTGGTACAGTACTAAAAATGGCCACCAGCTACAATAACTTTCTCCTGCAAGTAGTTAACTGAAAGGATTTTTCAATTTTAAACACAGATATGGCATCCACCGAGTGTTGTCCTGTCGCGTCTTCTTTATATTATTGCCAAGAAGATGCAAAACAATGAAAATAATAAAATCATTATTTACCAAAAAAATAGAGTAAGTCAAAACCACATTGCAAATAAACATTCATTACAAATAAAGAAGCAGGGCGCGTCCGAGGGTGAGTATATACCTAATAAGAATATAATCACCCTCGGACGCGCCCTGCTTCTTTCCGACAGCCTTCCTTCCTAAGAATCAGCCCTTCCGTGGTGTAGAGAGAGGGTTTGTTACACTCCAAGGTGTTCCCCAGGTTGCCTTTCCTGAGCTTCGATCTTCCGGCTCTCGTTTAGTAGTTGTTGGAAACTACGCTGCATTAGGCCTACAAATTGGGTATGGGGTGTAGAGAGATGGTGTGTTACACTCCAAGGTGTTCCCCAGGTTTCCTCTCCATTGCTTCGATCTTCCGGCTCTCGTTTAGTAGTTGTTGGAAACTACGCTGCATTAGGCCTACAAATTGGGTATGGGGTGTAGAGAGATGGTGTGTTACACTCCAAGGTGTTCCCCAGGTTTCCTCTCCATTGCTTCGATCTTCCGGCTCTCGTTTAGTAGTTGTTGGAAACTACGCTGCATTGGGCCTACAAATTGGGTATGGGGTGTAGAGAGATGGTGTGTTCCACTCCAAGGTGTTCTCCAGGTTGCCTTTCCTGAGCTTCGATCTTCCGGCTCTCGTTTAGTAGTTGTTGGAAACTACGCTGCATTAGGCCTACAAATTGGGTATGGGGTGTAGAGAGATGGTGTGTTCCACTGTAGAGAGATGGTGTGTTCCACTCCAAGGTGTTCCCCAGGTTTCCTCGCCAATGCTTCGATCACCATGCTCTCGTTTAGTAGTTGTTGGAAACTACGCTGCATTAGGCCTACAAATTGGGTATGGGGTGTAGAGAGATGGTGTGTTACACTCCAAGGTGTTCCCCAGGTTTCCTCTCCATTGCTTCGATCTTCCGGCTCTCGTTTAGTAGTTGTTGGAAACTACGCTGCATTAGGCCTACAAATTGGGTATGGGGTGTAGAGAGATGGTGTGTTACACTCCAAGGTGTTCCCCAGGTTTCCTCTCCATTGCTTCGATCTTCCGGCTCTCGTTTAGTAGTTGTTGGAAACTACGCTGCATTAGGCCTACAAATTGGGTATGGGGTGTAGAGAGATGGTGTGTTACACTCCAAGGTGTTCCCAAGGTTTCCTCTCCATTGCTTTGATCTTCCGGCTCTCGTTTAGTAGTTGTTGGAAACTACGCTGCATTAGGCCTACAAATTGGGTATGGGGTGTAGAGAGATGGTGTGTTACACTCCAAGGTGTTCCCCAGGTTTCCTCTCCATTGCTTCGATCTTCCGGTTCTCGTTTAGTAGTTGTTGGAAACTACGCTGCATTAGGCCTACAAATTGGGTATGGGGTGTAGAGAGATGGTGTGTTCCACTGTAGAGAGATGGTGTGTTCCACTCCAAGGTGTTCCCCAGGTTTCCTCGCCAATGCTTCGATCATCATGCTCTCGTTTAGTAGTTGTTGGAAACTACGCTGCATTAGACCTACAAATTGGGTATGGGGTGTAGAGAGATGGTGTGTTCCACTCCAAGGTGTTCTCCAGGTTGCCTTTCCTGAACTTCTATCTTCAGGCTCTCATTAAATTGTGGTTAAACGGAACAACTGCATTTGGCGTACTAGTTGGTTTGGGGCCTACTATCGGTGTCTGCCGCTCCTTGCTGTTCTCCTGGTTTCCTGTCCTGAAATTCCGTTTTCAGGCGCTCGTTAAGTAGTTGTTAATGTTAGACTGCATTTGGCCTACTAGTTGGGTTGGGGCCTACTATCGGTGTCTGCCACTCCTTGCTGTTCTCCTCCACTGAATAAAGCTGTGCCGCCTGTTTACTACTGTTGCCAATTTTGAACTGCATTTCGACTACTTACTGATTTGGGCCTACTCTCTGTGTCAGCCTCTCATTCCAGTTGTCCTCCACTGCAATGCCCCCTGATTAGTCCTGTGTTACCAATTTTGAACTGCATTTAGCCCACTTTATTCTTTGGGCCTATATCTGTGTTTCCTCCTCATCCTGCCCATTGCCCAGCCAGTGATAGATGAGTCTGCTGGTACATTGACCCATAACGCAACATTTCCCGTGCACGCTACACTGCAAGATTGTGACCCTGCTGAAAGTCAGGTCCCCCTTCCCGCATACCATACCACCTTACACGGGGACAAACAGGAAGGTGCAGATGAAAGTGCAGGTTCCTTCATCAGGTGGGGGGAGGAATACTAGTTGGCGACGTCACTGGCACAGGGCCTCTCATGGTACGCAAAAGTGTTGCTGCCGGTGGGAGGCGCCCCCGCCGTGCAAACACACCGCTGTACTTTGAGGGGCCCTGTGCCAGTGCCAATGCCAACGAGTGGGCCCCCCCTGCTTGCTCAGGTTCACAGCACTTGCAAAGTTGAAATACTTACCTCTCCCTGCTCCACTGCCGTGACGTGGTCCAGATTTCCTGGGCCCACTAATTACTTGAACCAGCCCTACCCACCACAACTTTAGCCAAATGACCCCCAATTTCAAATGCCTTCCAATTATTATAAGGTAAATTACACTTGACAAGCTTCATTAAGAAGAATGGATGGTTTTGACATTAAAATGGGCACTCTAGGTGTTTTCCTGGCCCCCACTCACTGCCGACTATGCTGCCCCATTGACTTGCATTGGGTTTCGTGTTTCGGTCGATCCCGACTTTACGTCATAATCGGCCGATTTCACTCGACCCGACTTTTGAGATAGTCGGGTTTCGCGAAACCCGGCTCGACTCTAAAAAGGTCAAGGTCGCTCAACTCTAGTAACAAGAAAAACTGGACCCCAAAAGTTGTTGTCCAATTTGTCCTGAGTATGCTGGTACCCCATATGTGGGGGTAAACCACTGTTTGGGCGCACGGCAGAGCTCGGAAGGAAGGAGCGCCGTTTTGGAATGCAGACTTTGATAGAATGGTCTGCGGGTATTATGTTGCGTTTGCAGAGCCCCTGATGTACCTAACCAGTAGAAACCCTCCACAAGTGACCCCATTTTGGAAACTAGACCCCCCAAGGAACTTATCTAGATGTGTGGTGAGAACTTTGAATGCCCAAGTGCTTCACAGAAGTTTAGAATGCAGAGTCGTGAAAATAAAAAAGAATTTTTTTTTTCACAAAAAAGATTTTGTAGCACCCAAGTTTTTATTTTCACAAGGGTAACAAGAGAAATTGGACCCCAGAAGTTGTTGTCCAATTTATCCCGAGTACGCTGATGCCCCATATGTGGGGGTAACCCACTGTTTGGGCGCACGGCAGAGCTCAGAAGGGAGGGAGCACCATTTGACTTTTTGAGCGCAAAATTGGCTGTCGTGTTTGGAGACCCCCTGATGTACCTAAACAGTGGAAACCCCCCAATTCTAGCTCCAACCCTAACCCCAACACACCCCTAACCCTAATCCCAACCTCATCCATAATCCTAATCACTAACCCTAACCATAATCACAACCCTTACTCCAAAACAACCCTAATGTCAACCCTAACCATAACCCTAATCAAAACCCTAAATCCAACACACCCCTAATCCTAATCTCAACCCTAACCTCAAACCTAACCCTAATCCCAATACACCCCTAATCACAACCCTAACCTTAACCCTAATCCCAAACCTAACCCTAATCCCAAGCGTAACCCTAATGCCAACCCTAACCCTAATACGAACCCTAATCCAAACCCTAACCCTAATCCCAGCTCTAACCCTAACTTTAGCCCCAACCCTAGCCCTAACTTTAGCCCCAACCCTAACCCTAGCCCTAGGGCTACTTTCACACTTGCGTCGTTTGGCATTCCGTCGCAATCCGTCGTTTTGGACAAGAAACGGATCCTGCAAATGTGCCCGCAGGATGCGTTTTTTGCCCATAGACTTGTATTGCCGACGGATCGTGACGGATGGCCACACGTCGCGTCCGTCGTGCACTGGATCAGTTGTGTTTTGGCGGAGCGTCGGCACAAAAAAACATTCAATGAAACGTTTTTTTGTACGTCGCATCCGCCATTTCTGACCGCGCATGCGTGGCCGTAACTCCGCCCCCTCCTCCCCAGGACATAGATTGGGCAGCGGATGTGTGGAAAAACTACAGCTGCTGCCCACGTTGTGCACAATTTTCACAACGTGCGTCGGTATGTCGGGCCGACGCATTGCGACGGCCCCGTACCGACGTAAGTGTGAAAGAAGCCTAACCCTAAGTTTAGCCCCAACCCTAACCCTAAATTTAGCCCCAACCCTAACCCTAAATTTAGCCCCAACCCTAGCCCTACCCCTAACCTAACCCTACCCCTAACCTAACCCTACCCCTAACCCTACCCCTAACCTAACCCTAACCCTACCCCTAACCCTACCCCTAACCCTACCCCTAACCCTAACCTAACCCTACCCCTAACCCTACCCCTAACCTAACCCTACCCCTAACCTAACCCTAACCCTACCCCTAACCCTACCCCTAACCCTACCCCTAACCCTAACCTAACCCTACCCCTAACCCTAACCTAACCCTAACCCTAACCTAACCCTAACCTAACCCTAACCTAACCCTAACCCTACCCCTAACCCTAACCCTACCCCTACCCCTAACCCTAACCCTACCCCTAACCCTAACCCTAACCCTAACCCTACCCCTAATTTTAGCCCCAACTGCTGTTCTCCTGCCGGCCGGCAGATGGAGACAGATGGCGGGCGCACTGGGCATGCGTCTGCCATGTTCTGCTGCCGGCGGCCAGGAGGAGCAGCAAGAGGATCCAGGGACCTAGGTGAGTATGCTAGGGTCCCCGAATCCCCCTATTTCTCTGTCCTCTGATGTGCGATCACATCAGAGGACAGAGAATTACACTTTACTTTTTTTTTTTTTTTTTTGCGGTCGCCGGTAAACAGTTAATTACCGGCGATCGCAAAACAGGGGTCAGTAATACCGACCCCGATCGTGCTCTTTGGGGTCTCGGCTACCCCCGGCAGCCGAGACCCCAAAGATTCTCCCGGTGCCGGCCGGCGGGCGCACTGCGCATGCGCCCGCCATTTTGAAGATGGCGGCGCCCACCGGGAGACACGAGGAGCATCGGGGGAGCTAGGTGAGTATTGGGGGGCCACCTGGGACCCCTTTTCTCTGTCCTCCGATGTGCGATCACATCGGAGGACAGAGAAATTAAAAAGAGATCGCTTTTTTTTTTTTTTTTTTGCGATCGCCGGTAAACGGTTAATTACCGGCGATCGCAAATGCGGGGTGGGTTAAAAACCCCCCGAATCATGTTCTCTGGGGTCTCGGCTACCCTCGGCAGCCGAGACCCCGGAGAAAATCGGCCTCTGGGGGGCGCTATGGACTTTTTCCACAGCGCCGTTAATTAACGGCGCTGTGGTTTAAGTACCCTTAGCGGCCGCCGTTAAAAGGCGTATCGGCGGTCGCTAAGGGGTTAAGCATAATAACAGACGCGGATTCTTTACTGTAAGAGCAGTGAGACTATGGAACTCTCTGCCGTATGATGTTGTAATGAGTGATTCATTACTTAAATTTAAGAGGGGACTGGATGCCTTTCTTGAAATGTATAATGTTACAGGTTATATACACTAGATTCCTTGTTAGGGTGTTGATCCAGTGAACTAATCTGATTGCCGTATGTGGAGTCAGGAAGGAATTTTTTTCCGCAATGTGGAGCTAAGGCTACTTTCACACTTCCGTCAAAGTGCCTATGTCGCAATGCGTCGTTTTGGAGAAAAAACGCATCCTGCAAAGTTGCCTGCAGGATGCGTTTTTTTCTCCATAGACTTGCATTAGCGACGCATGGCCACATGTCGCATCCGTCGTGCGACGGATGTGTCGTGTTTGGGCGGACCGTCGGCACAAAAAACGTTCTATGTAATGTTTTTTGTGCGACGTATCCGCCATTTCCGACCACGCATGCGTGGCCGGAACTCTGCCCCCTCCTCCCCGGACATTACAATGGGGCAGCAGATGCGTTGAAAAACTGCATCCGCTGCCCCCGTTGTTCATTTATTTCATAACGTCCGTCGGTACTTTGGGCCGACGTGTGGCGACGGCCCCGTACCGACGGAAGTGTGAAAGCAGCCGTACTCTTTGCCACATGGGTTTTTTTTGCCTTCCTCTGGATCAACATGTTAGGGCATGTTAGGTTAGGCTATGGGTTGAACTAGATGGACTTAAAGTCTTCCGTCAACCTTAATAACTATGGTACTATGTTACTATGTTAGTTGGAGATCATGTGACCAGAAGAGCAACTCAGGTTACAAAACAATTTTGGAAAGTAAGGTATTTAGTAAAGTGCTTATCTACAGCAGTTAATTTACATTAAAGGAACTTGTAAAGTAGTGGCCAACCACTTTAAATATATCTCTAAAATACCATTTGCTATTTGTGAAAGTGAACAGTTGCTGTTTTGTTTTAGACGTGAATGTTTTTGTTTCATGTAAAAAAAGTAATGTAAAATAAGGAATTGAAGAAACAGAAATTCATGGTGATGTGACACCGTCTATATGGTGCATTACGGTATACTAAGACAAAAAAAAATCCTCTGCAGTGTCTTCTAAACAGCAGCTTTTCTCTAGCTACACAGGTGAAAGCCTATCTGTTACCACCTCAAGTATAAACATAATCTATACCATTTCTCATGATAGTTGACCCATATACTGTTTTACGTCTCCAAAATGTAATGTTTGTATACAGTACCCTCTAGTGGCCTCAAGATCAACTGCAAACTGCATATTTTGAAGATCAAATGCATAGGAAGGAAGGAAGGGAAAGAAGGGAAGGAAGGGAAAGAAGGAGGGAGGAAGCCCTCCCTATCTGTCTAAATACTTAAATTCTGCTGTCTCTATTGGCATCTAAGAAGTTAAACTGCAGGAGCTGGTGTTCTTACTGCTCCTTGCAGTTTCAGAAAGTGCTAGTAAGTCTATGTAGTTGGCTGAAGCTGATAACATGTATATAGGCAATACCCACCTGGTCAGCATGACAGTTAGTACTGTGCAAATATTTAGGCAGATGTGGACAAAATGCTGGAAAGCAAGTGCAACACCCGGTAGGGCCATGGGGTACTCGGAACTGGGTCGGACGGTTCTTAAAGGGGTGGTCATGGCAGCAACTGACCCGGTCCGTGGCCCTGGGCACGCAATAAAAGGGGATGAGGGAAATGTTTGCAGGGGATAAGGAAATTGTTTGTGGCGCTACCTGTGGTTGGCCAGGGATGGCCAACACTGCTTAAAGGGATCTGCTGAGGCCGATTGTGATGCAGCTTAGATGGTTTTGCTCCCCACAGGTGAAGCGGAAGCCCCAGGGCTACCAGTATAGTCTATGAGGGGTTGTAGATGTTAGGGTTAGGGCTTCCTCCGGGATCCCCATTAAGTTAGTTTCTGGGTGTCTCCAGTGGATTGTCTCCCTTTTCTGCATATCCCCAGGGACAAGGGTTCAGGCACCAGCAGCTCTATCAGGGCACCCCCCAGGTCTGCCATCCGGTCCCAGGCTGCATCCACTAACACCTGGCTGGGTGTTAGGGGTGGCGGGGACCTCAAAGATCCCACCAGGTTCTCCTTTGCTACTGGGGTAGTGTCCATACCTGCTCCTTCGGTGCCGGTCTTCTCCTCCACCTCCGCTGGGGTCGAGGGTGCTGGGTCCAGGGACTTCTGAGGTGCCGCCATCCTGTTCAGCAGCATCTCCTTCCACGTGGTTACTGCTGCAAGCTGCGACTGTAAGAGTTGCTGGGTCAGCTCCTCCATCTCCACGCGGAGGAGCTCCGGATCCATTGGTGTCAGCTGGTCCAGGGCCTTTTCCCGATGGTTGGGGGAGTCCACCTCTCTTTTGGTACGCTCCAGCGGCCCTTCACTGCCACCCGCCATCACGTGCACGGATAGAGTTCAGCCATGCTTGCTGCACGCTTTCTCGTGTGCTTTTCTCTTTCTTCTGTGGGCGGTCCCTCTTCTCCATTCCTGCCAGCCATACAGGAGGATCCTTCCTCCTGATGTAGAAGTTCCTTTTACATTGAAGTTATCACAGTGGGCAGGTCCAGCGCTTGCACTCTTTTTTACGCTCTGCCCATGACAGCACATGTTCACCACTCTTCACACGCCATGTGGAGCAACAATCAAACAATTCACCAAAGTCCATGGTGCACAGGACCTGATTTTTTGGGTCGGTCCATCCGGTTTGTGATGGCAGAAATGCAATACCAGCTAGGGCCATGGGGTACTCAGAACTGGGTCGGATGGTTCTTAAAAGGGTGGTCACGACAGCACCTGACCCAGTCCGTGGCCCTGGGCATGCAATAAAAGGGGATGAGGGAAATGTTTGTAGGGGATAAGGAAATTTTTCATGATGCCACCTGTGGTACTCGACCAGGATTGGCTGATGCTGCTTAAATGGATGGCCGATATTTATGCAGCTTAGATGGTTTTGCTCCCCACAGGTGGAGCGGAGGCCCCAGGGCTACCAGGACAATCTATGAGGGGTTGTAGATGTTAGGATGCAGGAATCCATGGACGACACAGGGACTACAGTTTATTTACCTTTTATTGCAAGTGCAGTCTGAAATACTGGTGACAGGTGACCTTGGAAATCCGGGCAGCCTGGAAGCGCTTCAGAATCCCCTTAGCCATGTGGGGTTGGAAACCTTCCTACTGCACTGTTTGCTGGGTCCTTGATGCCTAAAGCTATCCTCAAGTCCCTCTCTCATTCTGTCCCTCAGGTGGAACACTACCTGCATGGCAGGCAGCTTGAGCATTTTTCAGGTGTCCCTCTCTCATGATGACTCCGGGCTCTAATCTGCTGCTGTGCCTTCGGGTGTCAGTTGTGGCCAGGAGACCTGCAATCGCCTGCCATCCGGATTAAGTTGTGGGCCATGCAACTCCCACACAATCATGAACTCTGGTGTCTGGTTTCCTGAGCTCAATCCTGGGGTGAGCTCAATCACAGCTTCACTCCCAGTTCCTCTCCTTCCGTGCTTCCTCTTCCTTCACTGTCTCACACAGACTGACTTCTAACTCCTTCTCCAACCCAGAACTTATAGGGAAGCTCCCCTGAAACTGGGTTTAGCAATCCCCCTTCTGGTCTGGAGTCAGGAAAGTGTTGTTTGCCAATGTTACCTGCTAAGGGGATCCCTTCTTGCTTCCAGGCATGGCATCACCCTCCCTGGGAGGCAGGTAATACCACTGTGGCAACCGGACTCCTCCGGTGCCACACAAGAATGCTTTCAGAAATAGAAATTTTAATAGTTTATTTTTGTCAATTTCAAAATGAAAAATGAACAAAAGGAAAATTGAAATTAAATCAATATTTGGTGCGACCACACTTTGCTTTCAAAATGGCATATATTTTTGGTACATGTGCAAAGTCAGGGATTTTGTAAGATTATAGTCAGGTGTATGAATTACCCTTTATACCCAACAGATGCTAATTATTAATTTAATATGTAGACTGCAGCATAGTCATTATCTGAAACAGAAATAGCTGTTATGGATTTGGTCAAAATCTGTAGATTCCTTAATGCTGGAAAATCCAGGCAAGTGCTAATCCATCAATACCATCAGGAAAGCCTTGAGTGTCCTATTGAAGTATACATTTGGAGCCAATGACCCAAAATATATAGCCAATGTCATTAAGAACTATCTTCAGGGTAAAGAAGAACAAGGAGTGATGATAATGCCAATATAGAGCCCGAAGCCCTGAAGAAGCAAGACGTGTGAAACGCGCGTTGGAGTGTGAGGAGGCAGCTGCGGTACATTTATCATGACTACTGGTTAGTATGCACATCTTTTGCACTATGCACTATGCATTTTTTTGCTTCAAAGCTGTTTCATATGAAGGATAGGTGCAAGATATGAAAGGCCACCTTTAGAGTTTCTATTTTGATATAGATATTGGTGTACTTTTTCCTTCATTTATGTCCCACTGTGGAAATATATTAACATAGCAGCCTTAGAAGCAGATGAATTACCCCTTTGTTACTACCAGTATTCAAATATTAGAGTAGGATATATCCCTTTACAAATTATTATATATACTGATATTTTGAATGTCCGGAACTGCTCCTCTTGTTTTTAATTATTGTTTGTGTATTGTTCTATTGGTGTCAATAAAATATTTTGAATTTTTATATACTTTTTCTCTAATTATTTATTTTCAAGTAGTTTTTTGATTGGTTTAAAATTTGTGTATCTGCTTGAAGTTTATTTATTGTCATTTTGGGATTTTTTCCTTGTCGGATTAAGATGCTAATTATTAATTTAATATGTAGACTGCAGCATAGTCATTATCTGAAACAGAAATAGCTGTTGTGGATTTGGTCAAAATCTGTGGATTCCTTAATGCTGGAAAATCCAGGCAAGCGCTAATCCATCAATACCATCAGGAAAGCCTTGAGTGTCCTATTGAAGTATACATTTGGAGCCAATGACCCAAAAGATATAGCCAATGTCATTAAGAACTATCTTCAGGGTAAAGAAGAACAAGGAGTGATGATAATGCCAATATAGAGCCCGAATCATACAATTATCGAGCTTTTCTGGGATTACTTGAAGAGACAGAGGGATTTGCACAAGCCTACATTCACAGAAATTCGGTGGATAGTACCTCAGGATGTTTTGAACAACTTCCCAGCTGAGTTCCTTTAACAATTGTTTGCAAGTGTGCTTAGAATTGATGCTTTGATGCTGTTTTGAAGGCAAAGGGTATTTACAAAAATATTGATTTCATTTACCTTATATACTTGTGTATAAGCCTTTTTTGCTGAAAAAGACCCCCCTTGCCTTAAACACGAGTCACGGTTCCACTTACCTGTTCTCCAATGCAGTGAGAAAAGTCCCAGTGTCTCCAGATCAATTGCACGCTCCCCTGCAGCCTCTGTCAGTGTTCCGGTGACTGCTGACAGGGCCAGCGGTCGGCGTTGGCACCGGGACAAGTGCTGGGGTCCTGAGCAGGTGGGATACCGGCGTAATATGGGGGCCAGGTGCTTGTATGGAGCATCTGATGGGGCCATCATCATCTTTATGCAGCATTACATGGGGCATATTTTTGTATGGAGCATCTTATGGGGCCCATCATCAACTTTATGGAGCATTATATTGGGCATATTTTTGTATTTAGCATCTTATGGGGCCATCATCAACTTTATGGAGCATTATATGGGGCATATTTTTGTATGCAGCATCTTATGGGACCCATCATCAACTTTAAGGAGCATATTTTTTATGGAGCAACTTATTGAGCCCATCATCAACTTTATGGAGCATATTATGCGGCGTATTTTATATGGAGCATATTATGGGGCCCATCATCAACTTTATGGAGCATTATATGGGGCGTATTTTGTATGGAGCATCTCATGGGGTCCATGTCTCAAATAATGTAATTTTATTGGTATCTATTTTTATTTTTGAAATTTAACAGTAGCTGCTGCATTTCCCACCCTCAGCTTATAATCGAGTCAATAAGTTTTCCCTGTTTTTTTGTGGTGAAATTAGGTGCCTCGGCTTATACTTGGGTCGGCTTATACTCGAGTATATATAGTACATTTTATAAGTTGATCATTCATTTAGCATGTAGTTATTTGATAAAAATAAACTACTAAAACTTTTATCTTTGAATAAATTATTATTTTGCAGCAATTTTTCCATTTGTACAGTACTGTATATACAGTTGCTTAGAGACTTATTCAAACCTGTGAATGTTTACACATTGTTTCACCCATAAATTTAAATGTATTATATCGGGACTTTATGTGATATACCAACACAAAGTAGCAAATATTTGTGAAGTGTAAAGGAAATCATACACAAATTTCTAATTATTTTATAAAATAAGAATCTGAAAATTGTGACCTGCAATTGTATTCAGCCCCCTGTAGTCGGTAAAAAAATCCTGATTGACCAATTGCCTCCAGAAGTCACATAATTAGTAAATTGAGTCCGCCTATAATTTATTCGTATAAGCACAGCTGTTCTGTGAAGGCATCAGAGGTTTGTTAGAGAACATTAGGTATCAAACAGCTTCATAAAAACCAAGCAACTCACCAGACATGTCAGAGATAAAGTTTTGGATCTGAGCAAAGCAGGGTTAGGTCATAAAAAAATAGCCCAAGCTCTAAACTGACATCCCAAGCAAGCAAAGCTTGAAATAACGTGTAATAATTATCTTGTAATAATAATTAGTAAGTAGGAATGAGCGAACCTGTGGAAGTTTGGGTTCGCCATGTTCGACTGAACTTTAGTACAAAGTTTGGTTCGGGCACCAGGACTGTTCCTGAACTTGAACCTGAATCAGATAGAAATCAATGGTGACCCAAACTTTCCACAATCAGTGATGGTTTGGGGAGCCATGTTATCTGCTGGAGTAGGTCCACTGTGTTTTATCAAGACCAAAGTCAGCGCAGCCGTCTACCAGGAAATTTTAGAGCACTTCATGCTTCCCTCTACAGACAAGCTTTTTGGAGATGGAAATTTAATTCTCCAGCAGGACTTGGCATCTGTCCGCAATACTAAAAGCACCAATACCTGGTTTAAAAACAACAGTATCACTGTGCTTGATTGGCCAGAACACTCATCTGACCTTAACCCCATAGAGAATCTATTGAGTATTGTTAAGAGGAAGACGAGAGGCACCAGACCCCAACAATGCAGACAAATTGAAGGCTGCTATCAAAACAACCTGGCCTTCCATAACACCTCAGCAGTGCCACAGGCTAATCGCCTCCATGCCACGCTGCATTGGTGCAGTAATTGACGCAAAAGGAGCCCAGACCAAGTATTGAGTGCATTTACTGAAAATACATTTCAGTAGGCCAACATTTTGGATGTTAAAATCATTTTTTCAAGCTGGTGATATAAAGTATTCTAATTTACTGTTATAATGACTTTTGGTTTTCATTGGCTGCAAGCCATAATCATCAACATTAACAGAAATAAACACTTGTAATAGATTACTCTATTTGTAATGATTCTATCTAGTATATGAGTTTTATTTTTTGTATTGAAGAACTGAAATAAATTAACTTTTTGATGATATTCTAATTTTGTGAGATGCACGTGTGTGTATATATAACATTTGTGCTGAAAAGTTTACATACCCCAGCAGAATTTTTGCTTTCTTGGCCTTTTTTCAGAGAATGAATGTTAACACCAAAACTTTTTCTCTTCTCATGGTTATTGGTTGGGCGAAGCCGTTTATTGTCAAACTACTGTGTTCTCTGTACCCCAAATATGGCTGTATAGTACTGCTTAGCCATACAGCGAGATTCGGGAGGAATAGAGCGCTATTGGCAAATAGCGCTCCGTCCCTCCCAAATCTCACTGTATGGCTAAGCAGTACTGTCATATAGGAGGCATCCTGAAGTGCAGAATTTCCTAGAATAGTTTGTGGACTCCATATACAAAACACCTAAGTGCTATCAGATCCGAGTCCAAACTCAAGTTACCCCATTTTGAAAATTATACCCCTTTGGGAATTTATCTACATCTACAGGTGTTGAGATGATTTTGACTCCATGGGAGTTTTCCAGAAAGAAGCAGCAGTATTTCATTTGGGGGATGAGGGCCATTGCGCTTTTCCAGAGCCTTTATGCTACCAGTAAAGTGTAAACCCCCTATATTTCCAATAACAGATGATGGACGTGAGTGAGAACGGCTTTTTTTGTGAATTGAGTTGAAGCTTATTTTACATAACAATTTAGGATCACATTTATCTGGTGCTCTACGCTGAGCACTCACATTGGGGTTTCCCTTTAAATCTTCAAGTGACGTAATTCAGATGAAACCCCTGAGGGATCCATTCACTGTAATGAGGCAGCAAAGTTACAGTAAATTCCATCTGGCCACTGTTCAGTGGTGTCCTTTTTGTCAGAGGTGCTGAAAACTGTGGCAAACCTCGTTTTTATGCACTCCTAATAAAAAGACGGACAGCGCGGGATCACAGTATATGAAAAATACACGGCACTCTGTAAAATACGAATGTAGGTGCTCAAGTAGGGTCTCCAACCCGTATTAGCAAATGTGTAGAAAAACTTGGCACTCAATGGTTTAAGAAGGATAAGACTATTTATTTCACATCCTGACAAATAGATCAATTGCTGAACGTTTTCGGTCCAGTTTCGGACCTTCTTCAGAGCAATTCAGCGCGGGATCACAGGTCAGACAGTGTGCACAGTGTTCTCCATCTGTCTCACTATAGGGAAACTTCTGCCAGGGGTTCCATCTGAATCACGTATTTCAGAGATTTGTATGGAAACTCTGGTGTAAGCACTCAGCGCAGAATGCCGGATAAATGTAAGCCGAACCTTACTGCAAATTAATGAACAAATCAACAGCAGGTGAAGAATTGCTTTTATTTAGTTTTTCTGTTTCTAGTGCCACATAAGTGATTGGGCAACTGTTTTTCAGGTCGGTGCAATTAAAGCAATACCAGATTTACAAGGGGCGTTCATTAATGATTTCCCCTAACCCACTTCTATTTAACAGAGGATGCTGAAACTGAACATGTATAATGATATAAGTCTCTATAGGTTACATGCCAATTTGCAACTCAGAACTGATAACAGACTTGATTTTACAGGTGCTGAAGTGATGTGAGGTTTGATAATGGACCCAGTGGAATACAGAGCAGTCATCAAGTTCCTTTACTTGAAAGGCTGCACACCAAAGGAAACAGGTGTGAACAGCTGCCTAATCCAGCGAGCGAATATCTTATGCCTGTGAAGATGGTCTTGGAGGACTTTTTCGACAGACCCCACACTAATCTTGAAATTTTGGGCTAGATATTCCAAAGTGGCGACCTCCACTTGCTGGATGGTGTGTTCATCAATAGCACACCAAATAGCACACCAAAGGAAACGTTCGATGAGATGAAAGAAATTTATGTTGATGATTCCCCATCATATGATGTAGTCAAGAAATGGCATCGTCAATTCAAATATGGTCAGACTTCGGTGCAAACAGCTCCAATTCCAAGGTGACCCCACTCTGCTATTGATGAACACACCATCCAGCAAGTGGAGGTCGCCACTTTGGAATATCGCCACGTAACCAGTCGCCACCTAGCCCAAAATTTCAAGATTAGTGTGGGGTCTGTGGAAAAAGTCCTCCAAGACCATCTTCACAGGCATAAGATATTCGCTCGCTGGGTTATGCAGCTGTTCACACCTTTCCAGAAGCAGGTACGAGTCAAATGCTCTCAGGCTCTAGTGACCATGTACTGTACAAGGAACACCTGGAGGACTAATCACACAGGATGAAAGCTGGGTTTATCACTATGATCCTAAGACTAAAGTCCAGACGATGCAATGGAAGCATCATGACTCACCTCCTCCAAAAAAGGCAAGTGCCCAACCTTCGGCAGGTAAGGTCAAGCTCACAGTACTTTGGGACCAACATGGAGTAGTATAGATGCATTTCCTATCAACAGGTGTCATAATCACTGGGACATACTATGCTTCACTGCTACAGAAATTGCGGGAGGCCATCAAAACCAAGAGACCTGGCATGCTCACCAAAGGTGTCTGCTTTTTACACGACAATGCAGCAGTTCACAAGTCACATGTTACCCAAATGGAAGCATGCTCCTGTGGCATTGAAATTCTACCGCATCCCCCTTACTCTCCCAACCTTGCACCATAGGACTTCTACCTCTTTCCAACAATGAAGTTATTTTTGAAGGGCAAGCATTTTCCAGATCATGAGACTCTGATTTTTGAAGTCACAATGTGGCTTTTGGAGCAATCTACTGACTTCTACAAGCGAGGTGTTTACAGTTGCTTAACCCCTTAAGGCCCCAAGGGTGGTTTGCACGTTAATGACAGGGCTAATTTTTACAATTCTGACCACTGTCCTTTTATGAGGTTATAACTCTGGAACGCTTCAACCGATCTTGGCGATTCTGACACTGTTTTCTCGTGACATATTGTACTTCGTGATAGTGGTAACATTTCTTTGATATAACTTGCATTTATTTGTGAAAAAAACGGAAATTTTGTGAAAATTTTGAAAATTTAGCAATTTTCAAACTTTGAATTTTTATGCCCTTAAATCACAGAGATATGCATGTAAAATAATTAATACGTTACATTTCCCACATGTCTACTTTACATCAGCACAATTTTGTAACCAAAAATTTTTTTTAGTTAGGGAGTTATAAAGGTTAAAAGTTGACCAGCAATTTCTCATTTTTATAACACCAATATTTTTTAGGGACCACATCATATTTGAAGTCATTTTGAGGGGTCTATATGATAGAAAATACCCAAGTGTGACACCATTCTAAAAACTGCACCCCTCAAGGTGCTCAAAACCACATTCAAGAAGTTTATTAACCCTTCAGGTGTTTTACAGGAATTTTTGGAATGTTTAAAAAAAAATTAACATTTAACTTTTTTTCACAAAAAATTTACTTCAGCTCCAATTTGTTTTATTTTTCCAGGGGTAAGAGAAGAAATTGGACCCAAAAAGTTGTTGTGCTATTTGTTCGGAAGACACCGATACCCCACATGTGGGGGTAAACCACTGTTTGGGCGCATGGCAGAGCTCAGAAGGGAAGGAGCGCCGCTTAACTTTTCAATGCAAAATTGACTGGAATTGAGATGGGATGCCATGTTGCGTTTGGAGAGCCCCTGATGTGCCTAAACATTGAAACCCCCACAAGTGACACCATTTTGGAAAGTAGATCCCCTAAGGAACTTATCTAGATGTGTGGTGAGCACTTTAACCCACCAAGTGCTTCACAGAAGTTTATAATTCAGAGCCGTAAAAATAAAAAATCATATTTTTTCACAAATATGATCTTTTCGCCCCCAATTTTTTATTTTCCCAAGGGTAAGAGAAGAAATTGAACCCCAAAATTTAGTGTGCCATTTGTTCTGAGTACGCCGATACCCCACATGTGGGGGTAAACCACTGTTTGGGCGCATGGCAGAGCTCGGAAGGGAAGGAGCGCCATTTGACTTTTCAATGCAAAATTGACAGGAATTTAGATGGGACACCATGTCATGTTTCTAGAGCCCCTGATGGGCCTAAACATTGAAACCCCCCACAAGTGACACCATTTTGGAAAGGAGACCCCCTAAGGAACTTATCTAGTTGTGTTTTGACAGCTTTGAACCCCCAAGTGTTTCACTACAGTTTATAATGCAGAGCCGTGAAAATAATTTTTTTTTTTCACAAAAATTATTTTTAGCCCCCAGTTTTGTATTTTCCCAAAAGTAACAGGAGAAATTCAACCCCAATAGTTGTTACCCAATTTGTCCTGAGTACTCTGATACCCCAAATGTGGAGGGGAACCACCGTTTGGGCACATGGCAGAGCTCGGAAGGGAAGACAGACTTAGATGGATTGGTCTGCAGGCATCACGATGCATTTGCAGAGCCCCTGATGCACCTAAACAGTAAAAAAAAACCAGAAGTGACACCATTTTGGAAAGAAGACCCCCCAAGGAACTTATCTAGATGTTTTGACTGCTTTGAACCCCCAAGTGTTTCACTACAGTTTATAACGCAGAGTCGTGAAAATAAAAATTAATTTTTTTCCCACAAAAATGTTTTTTAGACACCTAAATTTTTATTTTCCCAAGGGTAACAAGAGAAATTGGACCCCAATAGTTGTTGTCCAATTTGTCCTGAGTATGCTGATACCTCATATGTTGGGGTAAACCCCTGTTTGGGCGCACGGGAGAGCTCGGAAGGGAAGGACCACTGTTTTACTTTTTCAACGCAGAATTGGCTGGAATTGAGATCAGACGCCATGTCGCGTTTGGAGAGCCCTCATGTGCCTAAACAGTGGAAACCCCCAATTCTAACTGAAACCCTAACCCCAACACAACCCTAATCCCAACCATAACCCTAACCACACCCCTAACCCTGACACACCCCTAACCCTAATCCCAACCGTAAATTTAACCCTAACCCTAACTTTAGCCCTAACCCTAACTTTAGCCCCAACCCTAACTATAGCCCCAACCCTAACCCTTACTTTAGCCCCAACCCTAACTTTAGCCCCAACCCTAACTCTAACTTTAGCCCCAACCCTAACTCTAACTTTAGCCCCAACCCTAACTCTAACTTTAACCCCAACCCTAACTCTAACTTTAGCCCCAACCCTAACTTTAGCCCCAACCCTAACCAAGCCCCAACCCTAGCCCCAACCAAAGCCCCAAACCTATCCCCAACCCTAATCCTAGCCCCAACCCTAAACCTAGCCCTAACCCTAACGCTAGCCCTAACCCTAGCCCCAACACCTAGCCAAACCCTAGCCCCAACCCTAACCCTAACCCCAACCCTAGCCCTAGCCCTAACCCTAGCCCTAACCCTAATGAGAAAATGGAAATAAATACATTTTTTTATTTTTTTATGTTTCCCTAACTAAGGGGGTGATGAAGGGGGGTTTGATTTACTTTTCTAGCGGGTTTTCTAGCGGATTTTTATGATTGGCAGCTGTCACACACTAAAAGACGCTTTTCATTGCAAAAAATATTTTTTGCGTTACCACATTTTGAGACCTATAATTTTTCCATATTTTGGTCCACATGTGAGGTCTTGTTTTTTGCGGGACGAGTTGACGTTTTAATTGGTAACATTTTCGGGCACGTGACATTTTTTGATCGCTTTTTACTCCGATTTTTGTGAGGCAGAATGACCAAAAACCAGCTATTCATGAATTTCTTTTGGGGGGGAGGGGAGGCGTTTATACCGTTCCACGTTTGGTAAAATGGATGAAGCAGTTTTATTCTTCGGGTCAGTACATTTACAGCGATACCTCATTTATATCATTTTTTTATGTTTTTGTGCTTTTTATACGAAAAACTATTTTATAGAAAAAATTATTATTTTTGCATTGCTTTATTCTGAGGACTGTAACTTTTTTTTTTTCGCTGATGATGCTGTATGGCAGTTTGTTTTTTGCGGGTCAAGATGACGTTTTCAGCGGTACCATGGTTATTTATATCCGTCTTTTTGATCGCTTGTTATTCCACTTTTTGTTCGGCGGTATGATAATAAAGCGTTGTTTTTTGCCTTGTCTTTTTTTTTTTACGGTGTTCACTGAAAGGGTTAACTAGTGGGACAGTCTTATAGGTCGGGTCGCTACGGACGCGGTGATACTAAATATGTGTACTGTTATTGTTTTTTTTTAGATAAAGAAATGTATTTATGGGAGCAATATATATGTATTTTTTTCTTTATTTAGGATTTTTTTTTTTTTTTACACATCTAAAAAAAATTTTTTTAACTTTTTTACTTTGTCCCAGGGGGGACATCACTGTATAGTGACAGATTGCTGATCTGACACTTTGCAGAACACTGTGTCAGATCAGCAATCTGGCGTGCCCTGCTGCAGGCTTACAGGAGCCTGCTCTGGACCCGGAAGTACTCCCTGCAGGACCCGGAAGTAGCGTCGTGGCCAGGGAGGAGACGCTCGGTACAAGGTGAGCACTTCACCTTGTACCGATCGTCTCAGGGAAGCCCGCAGGGAGCCCCCTCCCTGCGTGATGCTTCCTTATACCGCTGGCACACCGCGATCATGTTTGATCGCGGTGTGCCGGGGGTTAATGTGCCGGGGGCGGTCCGTGACTGCTCCTGGCACATAGTGCCGGATGTCAACTGCGATAGCTGACACCTGGCCACGATCGGCCGTGCTCCCCCGTGAGCACGGCCGATCGCGTATGACATACTATCCCGTCACTGGGAATTAAGTCCCAGGTCACCTTGACGGGATAGTACGTCATATGGGATTAAGGGGTTAAAGAGATGGGAGAAGTGGGTGTCCCTAGGTGGCACCTATGTGGGGAAGGACTAATAACTTTCCCAAGTTTCATTGCTCTCAGTACGCAGGAAGTGGGTAAGGGGAAATCTTTAACGAATGCCCCGCGTATATCAGGTTTTTATGTTTGGCTGCTGTCACACACTAAAAGACGCTTTTTATTTCAAAAACTCATTTTTGTAACCCCAAATTGTGATACAGTTATGAAAAAGTTTGGGCACACCTATTAATCTTAAGCTTAATGTTTTATAAAAAATTTTTTTTTTGCAACAGCTATTTCAGTTTCATATATCTAATAACTGTTGGACACAGTAATGTTTCTGCCTTGAAATGAGGTTTATTGTACTAACAGAAAATGTGCAATCTGCATTCAAACTAAATTTGACAGGTGCATAAGTATGGGCACCCTTAGCATTTTCTTGTTTTAAATACTCCTACCTACTTTAATTAGCAAGTTAATTAGCAAGTTAGTTATATATTATTATTATTATTATTATTTATTATTATACAAGTCACAACTGGTACAGGAGGAGAGAGGACCCTGCCCGCGAAGGCTCACAATCTAGTTATATATAACATAGTAACATAGTAACATAGTTAGTAAGGCCGAAAAAAGACATTTGTCCATCCAGTTCACCCTATATTCCATCATAATAAATCCCCAGATCTACGTCCTTCTACAGAACCTAATAATTGTATGATACAATATTGTTCTGCTCCAGGAAGAAATCCAGGCCTCTCTTGAACCCCTCGACTGAGTTCGCCATCACCACCTCCTCAGGCAAGCAATTCCAGATTCTCACTGCCCTAACAGTAAAGAATCCTCTTCTATGTTGGTGGAAAAACCTTCTCTCCTCCAGACGCAAAGAATACCCCCTTGTGCCCGTCACCTTCCTTGGAATAAACAGTTCCTCAGCGAGATATTTGTATTGTCCCCTTATATACATATACACGGTTATTAGATCGCCCCTCAGTTGTCTTTTTTCTAGACTAAATAATCCTAATTTCGCTAATCTATCTGGGTATTGTAGTTCTCCCATCCCCTTTATTAATTTTGTTGCCCTCCTTTGTACTCTCTCTAGTTCCATTATATCCTTCCTGAGCACCGGTGCCCAAAACTGGACACAGTACTCCATGTGCGATCTAACTAGGGATTTGTACAGAGGCAGTATAATGCTCTCATCATGTGTATCCAGACCTCTTTTAATGCACCCCATGATCCTGTTTGCCTTGGCAGCTGCTGCCTGGCACTGGCTGCTCCAGGTAAGTTTATCATTAACTAGGATCCCCAAGTCCTTCTCCCTGTCAGATTTACCCAGTGGTTTCCCATTCAGTGTGTAATGGTGATATTGATTCCTTCTTCCCATGTGTATAACCTTACATTTATCATTGTTAAACCTCATCTGCCACCTTTCAGCCCAAGTTTCCAACTTATCCAGATCCATCTGTAGCAGAATACTATCTTCTCTTGTATTAACTGCTTTACATAGTTTTGTATCATCTGCAAATATTGATATTTTACTGTGTAAACCTTCTACCAGATCATTAATGAATATGTTGAAGAGAACAGGTCCCAATACTGACCCCTGCGGTACCCCACTGGTCACAGCGACCCAGTTAGAGACTATACCATTTATAACCACCCTCTGCTTTCTATCACTAAGCCAGTTACTAACCCATTTACACACATTTTCCCCCAGACCAAGCATTCTCATTTTGTGTACCAACCTCTTGTGCGGCACGGTATCAAACGCTTTGGAAAAATCGAGATATACCACGTCCAATGACTCACCGTTGTCCAGCCTATAGCTTACCTCTTCATAAAAACTGATTAGATTGGTTTGACAGGAGCGATTTCTCATAAACCCATGCTGATATGGAGTTAAACAGTTATTCTCATTGAGATAATCCAGAATAACATCCCTCAGAAACCCTTCAAATATTTTACCAACAATAGAGGTTAGACTTACTGGCCTATAATTTCCAGGTTGACTTTTAGAGCCCTTTTTGAATATTGGCACCACATTTGCTATGCGTCAGTCCTGCGGAACAGACCCTGTCGCTATAGAGTCCCTAAAAATAAGAAATAATGGTTTATCTATTACATTACTTAGTTCTCTTAGTACTCGTGGGTGTATGCCATCCGGACCCGGAGATTTATCTATTTTAATCTTATTTAGCCGATTCCGCACCTCTTCTTGGGTTAGATTGGTGACCCTTAATATAGGGTTTTCATTGTTTCTTGGGATTTCACCTAGCATTTCATTTTCCACCGTGAATACTGTGGAGAAGAAGGTGTTTAATATGTTAGCTTTTTCCTCGTCATCTACAACCATTCTTTCCTCACTATTTTTTAAGGGGCCTACATTTTCAGTTTTTATTCTTTTACTATTGATATAGTTGAAGAACAGTTTGGGATTAGTTTTACTCTCCTTAGCAATGTGCTTCTCTGTTTCCTTTTTGGTAGCTTTAATTAGTTTTTTAGATAAAGTATTTTTCTCCCTATAGTTTTTTAGAGCTTCAATGGTGCCATCCTGCTTTAGTAGTGCAAATGCTTTCTTTTTACTGTTAATTGCCTGTCTTACTTCTTTGTTTAGCCACATTGGGTTTTTCCTATTTCTAGTCCTTTTATTCCCACAAGGTATAAACCGCTTACACTGCCTATTTAGGATGTTCTTAAACATTTCCCATTTATTATCTGTATTCTTATTTCTGAGGATATTGTGCCAGTCTACCAGATTAAGGGCATCTCTAAGCTGGTCAAACTTTGCCTTCCTAAAGTTCAGTGTTTTTGTGACTCCCTGACAAGTCCCCCTAGTGAAAGACAGGTGAAACTGTACAATATTGTGGTCGCTATTTCCTAGATGCCCAACCACCTGCAGATTTGTTATTCTGTCAGGTCTATTAGATAGTATTAGGTCTAAAAGTGCTGCTCCTCTGGTTGGATTCTGCACCAATTGTGAAAGATAATTTTTCTTGGTTATTAGCAGAAACCTGTTGCCTTTATGGGTTTCACAGGTTTCTGTTTCCCAGTTAATATCCGGGTAGTTAAAGTCCCCCATAACCAGGACCTCATTATGGGTTGCAGCTTCATCTATCTGCTTTAGAAGTAGACTTTCCATGGTTTCTGTTATATTTGGGGGTTTGTAACAGACCCCAATGAGAATTTTGTTACCATTTTTCCCTCCATGAATTTCGACCCATATGGACTCGACATCCTCATTTCCTTCGCTAATATCCTCCCTTAAAGTGGACTTTAGACAAGACTTTACATAGAGACAAACCCCTCCTCCTCTCCGATTTTTACGATCCTTTCTAAACAGACTGTAACCCTGTAAGTTAACTGCCCAGTCATAGCTTTCATCTAACCATGTCTCGGTTATTCCCACTATGTCAAAGTTACCTGTAGATATTTCTGCTTCTAGTTCTTCCATCTTGTTTGTCAGGCTTCTGGCGTTTGCGAGCATGCAGTTTAGAGGATTTTGTTTTGTTCCAATCTCCTCGCTGTGGATTGTTTTAGAAATGTTCTTACCTCCCTTCTGAGTATGTTTTCCTGGGTCTTCTTTGTTCAAGTCTAATGTTTTTCTTCCCGTCCCCTCTTCTTCTAGTTTAACGCCCTCCTGATGAGTGTAGCGAGTCTTCTGGCGAATGTGTTTCCCAGGTTTGTTGAGGTGTAGTCCGTCTCTGGCGAGGAATCCATCGTACAAGTAATTCACACCGTGGTCCAGGAATCCGAATCCTTGTTGTCTCCACCATCGTCTTAGCCAGTTGTTTGCATCAAGGATCCTGTTCCATCTCCTGGTGCCATGCCCGTCTACTGGAAGGATACAAGAAAAAACTACCTGTGCATCCAGTTCCTTTACTTTCTTCCCCAACTCTTCAAAGTCCTTGCAGATTGTCGGTAGGTCCTTCCTTGCCGTGTCATTGGTGCCAACATGTATCAGAAGACATGGGTGGACGTCCTTGGAGCTGAAGAGCTTTGGTATCCTATCGGTCACATCCTTGATCATCGCACCTGGAAGGCAGCATACTTCTCTTGCAGTTATGTCCGGTCTGCAGATGGCTGCTTCTGTGCCTCTCAGTAGTGAGTCTCCCACAACCACCGCTCTTCGTTGCTTCTTGGCTGTACTTTTTGCTGTCACTTGTTGCTGTGTGCCCTTTTCCTTTTTGCTTGCTGGTATTGCTTCATCCTTAGGTGTGCCATCTTCATCCTCTACAAAGATTTGATATCGGTTCTTCAGTTGCGTGGTTGGTGATTTCTCCATGGTCTTCTTGCTTCTTTTGGTCACATGCTTCCACTCATCTGCTTTTGGAGGTTCTCTGACACTTTTTTCACCTTCTTTTTTCAATATAAATATTGATATATTAAATTAGCTTATTAGCTTATTTGCTGCTTAGTGGTTTTCAATACCTATCCAGTAGCTATCCCTGGATAGGTACAATTTCTGATATATCCTTAGGCTAGATCATAAACTTTTGGCTAGTGAAACTAGTGTCATGAGGACCATGAAGAAAACTATAGGGTCTTCATTGGGCGATAAGGCTAAATTTCCATTTTTTGGTGTGTTTTTTTGTTGTTTTTTTTCCTCTCCTTAGCGGTCAAAAATGAACGCATGTAATGAGTTCTTACATAAATTAAAGATACAGAACTAACACTATGATCAAATAAATGAATAGTATTTTCAGATTTGTTTGTATAAACAGAAGAGATGTATGAAATTTATTTGTTACTAGATGGTGGCCCGATTCTAACGCATCGGGTATTCTAGAATATGCAACTCCACGTAGTATATTGCCCAGCCACGTAGTATATTGCCCAGCCACGTAGTATATTGCCCAGTCACGTAGTATATTGCCCAGCCACGTAGTATATTGCCCAGCCACGTAGAATATTGCCCAGCCACATACTATATTGCCCAGCCACGTACTATATTGGCCAGCCACGTACTATATTGCCCAGCCACGTAGTATATTGCCCAGTCACGTAGTATATTGCCCAGCCACGTAGTATATTGCCCAGTCACGTAGTATATTGCCCAGTCACATAGTTTATTGCCCAGTCACATAGTTTATTGCCCAGTCACATAGTTTATTGCCCAGCCAAATAGTATATTGCCCAGTCACGTAGTATATTGCCCAGCCACGTAGTATATTGCCCAGTCACGTAGTATATTGCCCAGCCACGTAGTATATTGCCCAGCCACGTAGAATATTGCCCAGCCATATACTATATTGCCCAGCCACGTACTATATTGCCCAGCCACGTAGTATATTGCCCAGTCACGTAGTATATTGCCCAGCCACGTAGTATATTGCCCAGTCACGTAGTATATTGCCCAGTCACATAGTTTATTGCCCAGTCACATAGTTTATTGCCCAGTCACATAGTTTATTGCCCAGCCAAATAGTATATTGCCCAGTCACGTAGTATATTGCCCAGCCACGTAGTATATTGCCCAGTCACGTAGTATATTGCCCAGCCACGTAGTATATTGCCCAGCCACGTAGAATATTGCCCAGCCACATACTATATTGCCCAGCCACGTACTATATTGGCCAGCCACGTACTATATTGCCCAGCCACGTAGTATATTGCCCAGTCACGTAGTATATTGCCCAGCCACGTAGTATATTGCCCAGTCACGTAGTATATTGCCCAGTCACATAGTTTATTGCCCAGTCACATAGTTTATTGCCCAGTCACATAGTTTATTGCCCAGCCAAATAGTATATTGCCCAGTCACGTAGTATATTGCCCAGCCACGTAGTATATTGCCCAGTCACGTAGTATATTGCCCAGCCACGTAGTATATTGCCCAGCCACGTAGAATATTGCCCAGCCATATACTATATTGCCCAGCCACGTACTATATTGGCCAGCCACGTACTATATTGCCCAGCCACGTAGTATATTGCCCAGTCACGTAGTATATTGCCCAGCCACGTAGTATATTGCCCAGTCACGTAGTATATTGCCCAGTCACATAGTTTATTGCCCAGTCACATAGTTTATTGCCCAGTCACATAGTTTATTGCCCAGCCAAATAGTATATTGCCCAGTCACGTAGTATATTGCCTAGCCATGTAGTATATTGCCCAGTCACGTAATATATTGCCCAGCCACGTAGTATATTGCCCAGTCACGTAGTATATTGCCCAGTCACGTAGTATATTGCCCAGTCACGTAGTATATTGCCCAGCCTCGTAGTACAGTTAGGGCCAGAAATATTTGGACAGTGACACAATTTTCGCGAGTTGGGCTCTGCATGCCACCACATTGGATTTGAAATGAAACCTCTACAACAGAATTCAAGTGCAGATTGTAACGTTTAATTTGAAGGGTTGAACAAAAATATCTGATAGAAAATGTAGGAATTGTACACATTTCTTTACAAACACTCCACATTTTAGGAGGTCAAAAGTAATTGGACAAATAAACATAACCCAAACAAAATATTTTTATTTTCAATATTTTGTTGCAAATCCTTTGGAGGCAATCACTGCCTTAAGTCTGGAACCCATGGACATCACCAAACGCTGGGTTTCCTCCTTCTTAATGCTTTGCCAGGCCTTTACAGCCGCAGCCTTCAGGTCTTGCTTGTTTGTGGGTCTTTCCGTCTTAAGTCTGGATTTGAGCAAGTGAAATGCATGCTCAATTGGGTTTAGATCTGGAGATTGACTTGGCCATTGCAGAATGTTCCACTTTTTGGCACTCATGAACTCCTGGGTAGCTTTGGATGTATGCTTGGGGTCATTGTCCATCTGTACTATGAAGCGCCGTCCAATCAACTTTGCAGCATTTGGCTGAATCTGGGCTGAAAGTATATCCCGGTACACTTCAGAATTCATCCGGCTACTCTTGTCTGCTCTTATGTCATCAATAAACACAAGTGACCCAGTGCCATTGAAAGCCATGCATGCCCATGCCATCACGTTGCCTCCACCATGTTTTACAGAGGATGTGGTGTGCCTTGGATCATGTGCCGTTCCCTTTCTTCTCCAAACTTTTTTCTTCCCATCATTCTGGTACAGGTTGATCTTTGTCTCATCTGTCCATAGAATACTTTTCCAGAACTGAGCTGGCTTCTTGAGGTGTTTTTCTGCAAATTTAACTCTGGCCTGTCTATTTTTGGTATTGATGAATGGTTTGCATCTAGATGTGAACCCTTTGTATTTACTGTCATGGAGTCTTCTCTTTACTGTTGACTTAGAGACAGATACACCTACTTCACTGAGAGTGTCCTGGACTTCAGTTGATGTTGTGAACGGGTTCTTCTTCACCAAATTAAGTATGCGGCGATCATCCACCACTGTTGTCATCCGTGGACGCCCAGGCCTTTTTGAGTTCCCAAGCTCACCAGTCAATTCCTTTTTTCTCAGAATGTACCCAACTGTTGATTTTGCTACTCCAAGCATGTCTGCTATCTCTCTGATGGATTTTTTATTTTTTTTCAGCCTCAGGATGTTCTGCTTCACCTCAATTGAGAGTTCCTTTGACCGCATGTTGTCTGCTCACAGCAACAGCTTCCAAATGCAAAACCACACACCTGGAATCCACCCCTGACCTTTTAACTACTTCATTGATTACAGGTTAACGAGGGAGACGCCTTCAGAGTTAATTGCAGCCCTTAGAGTCCATTGTCCAATTACTTTTGGTCCCTTGAAAAAGAGGACGCTATGCATTACAGAGCTATGATTCCTAAACCCTTTCTCCGATTTGGATGTGGAAACTATCATATTGCAGCTGGGAGTGTGCACTTTCAGCCCATATTATATATATAATTGTATTTCTGAACATGTTTTTGTAAACAGCTAAAATAACAAAACTTGTGTCACTGTCCAAATATTTCTGGCCCTAACTGTATATTGCCCAGTCACGTAGTACATTGCCCAGTCACGTAGTATATTGCCCAGTCACGTAGTATATTGCCCAGCGATGTAGCATTTTGCCCAGCGACGTAGCATATTGCCCAGCGACGTAGTATATTGCCCAGTGATGTAGTATATTGCCCAGTCACGTAGTATATTGTACAGCGACGTAGTATACAACACAGAGCCACATAGTATATTGCCCAGCCACGTAGTATATTGCACAGCAACATAGTATATTGCACAGCGACGTAGTATACAGCACAGAGCCACGTAGCATATTGCCCAGCCACGTAGTATATTGCACAGCGACATAGTATATTGCACAGCGACGTAGTATACAGCACAGACACGTAGTATATTGCCCAGTCACGTAGTATACAGCACAGTCACGTAGTATATTGCCCAGTCACGTAGTATACAGCACAGACACGTAGTATATTGCCCAGCTACATAGTATATTGCCCAAGCACGTATGTAACAGGTTACAAAATAAAAAAGAAACATATTGTTAGGACTGGCGGAACGCACCAAGACAGATGATATAGATGCGTTCGCAGTCCGGGTCCACCGTGCAGGTGAAAACCTGCTGCTAGCAATTTGCAGACTATATGGCGGTACACTAAAGTATACATGCGTGGGTTAAACCTCACCCAGCGTGAAAGAAGCAATCCTGTTAAGTCACAGGACCGCGGTACCGCACCTAAAGCGCGAGCAAGTAGTCAGCGAACTCAACCCCAACTAGGATTGAAGTCCGATTAGACCCTTGCTGGCACAACACCGCAACTGGGTGTGTAAGGAAACAGAATAACAATATTAAGGCACAAGAGTGCATGCGGTGCCGCACTGACGAACGCCACTAACCACCCAGGCTTGGGTAAGGAAAGCACAGAGGAAGTGCACGGCGCCGTACTGGCGGTCACAGCAACTGGACGCTGTAATGTGTGATTCATGCTGTAGGATAAGTCGGGCGCTAGATAGCAACCATACACCTTCCACGAACAGACATTCAATAGGGTAGGGGTATCCAAGGACGACTTGCACTCACAACATACACACATTAGCAATTGTAAGACAATACTAGCGCATGGCCGTGCGGTCATGCGCAGTTTATATAGTTGCAGCACAGGAAGTGGCTACAGCACTTTTGCCCTTCCAAGACCTGCCAAGAGGACCAATGGAATTTGCTGCAGAGCCTGAGCACATGACCCTCGATCTCCAACGGGAGATCTTACCCTGGGCATGCTCAGTACATGCAGACAAGGACTTAGTCCCAGAGAAGTCCGCTTGCTGCTGACCAGCACTGACTTTAATGGCAGAGACTGGAGAAGCAGCAGTAACTCTCAGAACAGAGTGAGAATGAGCAAGACGCTGGGACCGACGTCTTTGCTGAGCAGACTCCACTGCGGCCGGATAAGAATGGGAGACCACAGCGGAGGTGGTTCGAGATTCCCCCTGTGCAGAAGCGGGAACTCGACCCCTAACACATATACTCACCTTCCGAAGAGCCCGTTGTAGTTCTGGCGCTTGTGTGCGGTGCACCCAGCAGCTTCCGGTCCCAGGATTGGTATGAGCGCAGGACCTGTGATGACGTCGCGGTCACATGACCGTGACGTCATGGAAGGCCCTTCTCCCATAGCATCTTTGGAAGCGGAACCTGCCGCTTGCAGTGCCGAGGACAGGACGCGGAGGGTGAGAATAACGTTTTTTTTTTAAATTATTATTATTTTTAACATTAGATCGTTTTACTATTGATGCTGCATACGCAGCATCAATAGTAAAAAGTTGGTCAAACTTTATTATAACAATATGTCTAAAAACATACACCAACCCAGTGCTAATTATGGCAGAAAAAAATGTCTGCCTAAAAATTGACCAAGGTCTAGCGCATACCCTACAATAAACCTCTCCTACCCCCTGCCTGGCTGTGGAGGTTGGCACCCTAATAACGATTTTTTGGCACCCCCACTCAACGTGGACTGACCCTCACTGCCCTGTCTCACCCTACAATGCAGGTGAGAAAACAATAATATAAGAACAGAGATGAAGAAAGCAAAAAAATGGTAAAAAAAAAATCAAAAAACACAATATAATGAAATCAGCAAAAAAAAATCAGCAAAAAAAAAGGGGAGGCAGGTACAGGACAAATACTGCAATTAGACAGAGGTTCAAACCTTTTTTGATAGCCAGCCAATGAATATTGCCAGTTTGTGGAAGACATCAACGTTAATACTATTGGCTTGAGATTTACATCTGAATATCATGAGCATAGTATCAATTCCCTGGACTTGACAATCTTAAAAAAACTGGATGGAGGTATTGAGACCTGTACTTTCCAAAAACCGACTGCTGCCAATAATTTGTTACGGTGGACCAGTCATCATCCTGTGCCCCTGAAAAGAGGAATACCGAAAGGGCAGTTCCTACGTATCAGAAGGAACTGCTCGGATGTAGGGGTATATAGAAAGCAGGCGGAAGACCTTTATGGCAGATTCAGGGTGAGGGGATACCCTAGGAATGTACTGGATGGTCTTTTTAGGGAGGCGCTGACGGTTAATAGACAGTCTCTCCTGTTCAAGAGGGATCGGGAGGATACGGAAAGAATAGTCAGGCTGATTGGTACTTATGATGGACAGTCCGATAGGGTTTTTCAAGTGTTTCGGAAATATTGGGGTATTTTGCTCGCAGACCCTAATGGTAGGGGTAGGACCATAGGAGATACCTTGGTCCATAGCCTGTATGAAAAGCCCCAAAAAGAAGGCACATGGCTTGACAGAAAACCAAACGGCTTCTTTAAATGTGGGGACTGCTCTAGGTGTACGTTAGTGACACAATGCAAAACCTTCTGTAGTGCGGCCAATGGTAGAGAATATGGCATTAGAGATTTTGGTAACTGCAAATCCACCGGGGTGGTCTATAAGGCCACGTGCACCTGCCCTAAAGATTATATTGGTAAAACAATTAGAGAACTAAGGGTAAGGGTAGGTGAACATGTGGGAGATATAAGAAATAGAAGAGACACCCCGGTGGCTAGGCATATGAACGAGGTACATGGGGGAAATCTAAAAGAAATCACCTTCAATATGGTGGAGATGATTAGACCCAAGACAAGGGGGGGGGGGTGATCTGGATAAAGCCATCCAACGGAAGGAAACAGAATGGATATATAGGCTACAATCTATGTCCCCGAAGGGTCTTAATGAGTACCTGTCTTACACTTGCTTTATTTAGCGGTTTTTCTTTATTTGTGCTATTAGGGAGCGTTGGGGTCAAAATGCCCTATGGAATAATATGGGGGATGATGGTTCATTAATAAAGTGGCATGTGTTAAGCATGTTTGTACATGCATCGCATTGAATGATTATTTATCAAGTGATTGGACGTCAGTATTAGGCGTTATATCTTTAATTATTTGTTTGCATATATTTGCCCTTTCCTACTATGTCCACTGCGTTAAGGTACCGCATTCGCTAATATGATGCAGAGACACTATCTGATGGGTATAGGTATTCCTAATGTCAGTATTAACATGGCATGCGCAGTGCGGTTTTGATTTTTTTCTGAACGCTATAATGGGTCGGATGAGTCTAATCAAAGTGGGCAATCTGGAACTCTGTAAGAAGGAACATAAACCAGCTCACCCGTGATTCAGCAACCAAACCTCGGGAGCACAGACCCGCTGTGTCCAGGCGTGCAAGATCCAAAAAAAAGAAAGAAATGTCCAGCTTCACCGAGTCCGTAAAAAAGCGATTTCTTTATTAACAAACTTTAAACATGGAGGATACAGACTTCAGCACAACCATATGGGTAAGAATCTCAAATGGGTGAGATTCTTACCCATATGGTTGTGCTGAAGTCTGTATCCTCCATGTTTAAAGTTTGTTAATAAAGAAATCGCTTTTTTACGGACTCGGTGAAGCTGGACATTTCTTTCTTTTTTTTGAATCTGGAACTCTACAGAGTATGCTTTATTCCCAGCGTACAGCTTAAAATGGTCGCTCGCAGCATTGCTTCCGATCATGCGTAATGGTTGGAACGCACGCTACAGCGTTCATTTTGGAACGCAGTAGCGTCCCTTAGGAGACGGAGGTATTACTTCCGCTCATGCGCTGTAGATTGCAGGGCATGGCATAGTTTGAGCCTGCTGGGGACTTCCGCACTTGCGCAATGGATTCTTACCCACGCTGGAGCAGTATTATCTTCTGGGAGATTGGCAGGTAAATAATTTACCACCCAGGTTGCATATTGCCCTCGCTAATTAGCGATGGCGCTGATTGGAGCATTGGTATGAACAGGGATATTTAACTCCACCCGTGTTGAGCCGCCGGTTATGCTATCCATCTATGGCATCATGGCACATTACATCTGAAATTCCTTCTGACGGGCCACCTGATGAACCGAACTATGGGGAAACGCGTTGAGGCGCAGAATGTTCTGATAAGTAACAGGCATAATTGCATATGCTATTGACATACCCTATGGGATTGCTCAAATGTATCTGTATTAGAATTCCATGGTAATATCTTTTGCTGTCGGCCCCATTTAAGGGGGTAGTATACTGCTTACTGACATCTTTTTTGAAACCAGGCAGGCGGCTTACCTGAGGTATGGGTAATAGCTATGAGTTTATGCTGAATTATTAAATTTATGTTTCATATCTGATAGCGTATCTATTGCAGATTAGTAGGATTGACTGATTGGTTATAAGGGCTGGATCCCTGTAAAATTATAGTACCGTATATACTCGAGTATAAGCTGAGATTTTCAGCCCAAATTTTTGGGCTGAAAGTGCCCCTCTCGGCTTATACTCGAGTCACGGTAGCGGTGGGGTCGGCGGGTGAGGGGGAGAGGGCGCTGAGGTATACTTACCTGCTTCCAGCGATCCTGACGCTCCCCCTGCCGTCCCACGGTCTTCTGTGCTGCAACTTCTTCCCCTCTTCAGCGGTCACGTGGAACCGCTCATTAGAGAAATAAATAGGCGGCTCCACCTCCCATAGGGGTGGAGCCGCCTATTCATTTCTCTAATCAGCGGTGCCGGTGACCGCTGATAGAGGAAGAGGATGCGGCACAGAAGACTGTGGGACAGGTGGGGAGCGCCAGGATCGCTGGGACTAGGTAAGTATGTCATATTCACCTGTCCACGTTCCAGCTGCCGGGCGCCGCACCATCTTCCCGGCGTCTATCTGCGCTCTGACTGTGCAGGTCAGAGGGCGCGATGACGCATATAGTGTGCGCGGCGCCCTCTGCCTGATCAGTCAGAGCGGAGAGACGCCGGGACCGGACGCCGGGAGCTGCAATCAAGAGAGGTGAGTATGTGTTTTTTTTTTTTTTATTGCAGCAGCAGCGGCACAGATTTATGTGGAGCATCTATGGGGAAATATGAATGGTGCAGAGCACTGTATGGGGCACAGCTATGGGACAAAAATGAACGGTGCAGAGCATATATGGGGCACAGATATGGGGCAATATGAACGGTGCAGAGCACTATATGGGGCACAGATATGGGGCAATATGAACGGTGCAGAGCACTATATGGCACAGCTATGGGGCAATAATGAACGGTGCAGAGCACTATATGGCACAGCTATGGGGAAATAATGAATGGTGCAGAGCACTATATGGCACAGCTATGGGGAAATAATGATCTATTTTTATTTTTGAAATTCACCGGTAAATGCTGCATTTCCACCCTAGGCTTATACTCAAGTCAATAAGTTTTTCCAGTTTTTTGTGGCAAAATTAGGGGGGTCGGCTTATACTCGGGTCGGCTTATACTCGAGTATATACGGTACTTGTCCTATAGTTTGCTTTTTTTGTTTTATGTGGCATATCTGGCAACATACCCATTGCAAACTGGCAATGTTCATTGGCTGGCTATCAAAAAAGGTTTGAACCTCTGTCTAATTGCAGTATTTGTCCTGTACCTGCCTCCCCTTTTTTTGCTGATTTCATTATATTGTGTTTTTTTATTTTTTTTTACCATTTTTTTGCTTTCTTCATCTCTGTTCTTATATTATTGTTTTCTCACCTGCTTTGTAGGGTAAGACAGGGCAGTGAGGGTCAGTCCACATTGAGTGGGGGCGCCAAAAAATCGTTATTAGGGTGCCAACCTCCACAGCCAGGCAGGGGGCAGGAGAGGTTTATTGTAGGGTATGCGCTAGACCCTGTGTGAGGGCTGACTGGAGGGGAGTATGGAGCGGGCACTGACTGACTGCGGGGAGGAAAGAGCGGCCATATTGCTGCCGGACTGTGGGCGTCGCTGATTGGTCGTGGCAATGGTCGTGGGCGTTTTGCAACGACCAGTCAGCGACTTGGATTCCATGACAGACAGAGGCCGCGACCAATGAATATCTGTGACAGAAAGACAGGCAGACAGACAGACAGAAAGACGGAAGTGACACTTAGACAATTATATAGTAGATACTTTTTAGAAAAAAAAACTTTTAAAAAAAGACGTTTAAAAAAAGAAGTATAATATAATGGATATAATCATTGAATATATATTGTATTTATGGATAATGATATAGATACAAATTTTGTCCACGTGTATTGTATTTATGCTAATTAATGGTTTTAAGTGTTTTTTATAATTTCATAATTTATATTTTATCATGTATTTTAACTGTTTAAACTTTTACACGGATAAGTTAAAGCTATATTCTGAAAACCACTAAGCAGCAAATAAGCTAATGAAGAACCACCAGGTCTTGATCAATTAACCTAATTGATTATTCAAGTGGACCTGTGTAGACTATATAACGCTAGCAACCTATAAAGCAATATCATACCTGAGGAAGGCAATTTTTAATAAGCATATAGCCGAAATGCATTGTTCTATATACTGTTTTTCATTTTAAATAAATTACTGAAGATTTGTAATACCTCTGCCTGGTGCCTACTACCTGGGAGCACTGAACAGACTGTATGAACCTTTTTTCTTTCTGAACCTCATATATATGTAGTATGATGGCCTCAGTTCTCCTCATATATATAGTATTGTGGCCCATGTTCCCCCCATATAAATAGTATGATGGACCCAATTCCCCCATATATACAGTATGATGGTCCCAACTCCGCCCACATATATATATATATAATATGATGGCCCCAGTTCCCCCATATATATAGTATGATGGCCACAGTTCGACCACTTATATAGTACGATGGCAACAGTTCTCCCCATATATACAGTACGATGGCCCCAGTTCCTCCATATACAGTTCTGGCAAAAATTAAGAGACCACCACACCAAGACTGTGTCATGGTTAGCCCAATCTCCAGACCTGAACCCCATTGAAACCCATCAAACAAAGAAGAACTGCTTAAATGTTTGCTCCAGAAGCAGTGTGAAAGACTGGTGGAAAGCATGCCAAGACACATGAAAGCTGTGATTAAAAATCATGGTTATTCCAAAAAATATTGATTTCTGAACTCTTTCTGAGTTAAAACATTAGTATTTTTGTTTCTAAATGATTATGAACTTGTTTTCTTTGCATTATTTGAGGTCTGAAAGCATTGTTTTTTTTTAAATTTTGACCATTTCTCCTTTTCAGTAAAAAATAAAAAAATTATTGCTTGGAAATTCAGAGACATGTTATAAGAAGTTAATAGAATAAATGAACAATTTGCATCTTACTCAAAAATATACCTATAAAGAGAAAAATCAGACAAACTGAACATTTTGCAGTGGTCTCTTAATTTTTGCCAGAGCTGTATATAGTATGATGGCCCGCGTTCCCCCATATATACAATATGATGGTCCCAGTTCCCCCCATATATAGTATGATGGCTCCACTGTCCATTCATATAAAACATAATTAGTTTTTACTCATCTCATTCTGATTCCTGGCACCGCAGCCTCCATCTTCTCTTCTGGCCTGCAGAGCGGCGTGAGCACGCTAAGGTCTCAGAATCCATCGTGGTCCCTGGCTTATGAGACTGATGTGTGTGGCAGTGTTTGCCGCTGGCCGCATCCCAGTACAGTACAGCAGACATGGCGACACGCAGTTTGCTGTGCATGGCCATCAGGCAGCCGCAGCATGCCTATGTGAGCTGCTGTCCTTTGATTTGCCAGCGGCTGGCATAGGTATTGCAGTGTAAAGAGTCTCTGCTTGGCAATACTTTTCAATTGAATATGCGGGCCACGTGTTTGAGACCCCTGCTCTACAATGTGACAGCCTTTGAGATATTTGTAGACAGCTATTAAGTCTCCTATCAGTCTTCTCTTTTGCAAGCTATACTTTTCCAAATCCTCTACCTGTTCCTCATAGGACATACTTTGCAGTCCACTCATCATCCTGGTAGCTCTTCTCTGAACTTGCTCCAGTTTTTAAATGTCTTTTATTAAATGTGATGCTCAGAACTGGACACAGTATTCCAGATGAAGCCTGACCAAGGAGGAGAAAAGGAGGATAATTACTTCACGTGATGTAAACTGTATCCTTCTGTTAATTCAACCTGCAACCCAGAATTGGGTTTGACTTTTTTACTGCTGCATCACACTGTTGACTCATGTGCAGTCTGTGATCTATTAGTATACCCAAGTCTTTTTCAAATTTGCTGTTGCTTAGCCCTAGTCCAAGTTCCCATTCTGTATAAGCTTTTTTTAATTTTTCTTGGCAAGAAGTAGCACTTTGCATTTCTCCCTGTTAAAAACCATTCTGTTAGCTGCTGCCCACAGTTCCAGTTTGTTTAGAACCTTTTGAATCCTCTCTCTCTTCTCTAGTATTAGCTATCCTTCCTAGCTTTGGGTTGTCAGCAAATTTAATCAGCTTACCCTCCATTCCTTCATCTAAATAATTAAAAAAGATACTAAACAATCTATGTGCAACTATTTTATTTTTATATCATTTTCTAAAGATAGACAAAGCATACGATTAAAAAATACCAGGAAATACAAAAGAATCTTGTAATTCAGTATGTATAGCTCACTTTACCATTTGTATGCAGGGTCACATTTCAATTGTATCACAAACAAGACTGAAAAACACAAGAAGAAATTCATATTGAATATTCTCACACTACCAACATTGTTTTACAGAACAAGGAATCGCACTGGCATTCGTTTTAAGAGAAGTTTTAGCAACCCTCTGGATAACTGCATTTTTAGTCAGGTTCTGCTGAGGTGTATGTGACGATGTTTCCATGTATGTTCGGGTACTTTCCTTCACATTTATGATATCACAAATACTTTGCTGGAAAATATTGTTCTGTGGTTTTTGGGATTCTTCTCCATTGCTAAGGTCATCTGATGCTTTGTTTTCATGTTCATTTATTCTCCAGAAAGCTGTAGCACTGCTCTGCAAAGGTTCAATCACTGTGGTATGCGAGCGCCTTAGAGGTCTGCGGTTTTTGTTTAGGGCATTGCCTGAAGTGCAGCGGGTTCTACTGTCTGCTTTATTATATTCCAGGTCAATTGCATTTTCACCTGGGTGCATATAGAAAACAGGGGCAAAAATAGATTTCTCATCACTTGACAGACATTTTGAAGCACACCCAAGTTGAGCAACAGCTAAGCAATGTTTGTTGTTTCCATCTGAGACCCCGTGTTCACTTTCAGTTCTAAGAATGCCTTGTTTATTATCTAATGCACGGTTAAGGGTATCTTCAGAGTGGCTGGACTTCAACAGCACATTGTCTGGAATGCTGTAACCATTTCTAGAGGCAATCTCCAACCCTTCTTGATTTTCCAGACAGTTTTTATTTTTAAAACGTGCATCTGAACAAGCACTAAAAGAACAAATATAACATTATTAGGAATGTATCAACCTTCAATGATCCAATATTAACTATACGTTATGTATTTCTAATACAAAAGCGGTGAGAGCAGTAAGACTATGGAACTCTCTGCCGTATGATGTTGTAATGAGTGATTCATTACTAAAATTTAAGAGGGGACTGGATACCTTTCTTGAAAAGTATAATGTTACAGGGTATATAAACTAGATTCCTTGATAGGGTGTTGATCCAGGGAACTAGTCTGATTGCCGTATGTGGAGTCGGGAAGGAATTTTTTCCCCAAGGTGGATCTTACTCTTTGCCACATGTTATTTTTTTGCCTTCCTCTGGATCAACATGTTAGGACATGTTAGGTTAGGCTATGGGTTGAACTAGATGGACTTAAAGTCTTCCTTCAACCTTAATAACTATGTTACTATGTTACTATGATACAAGACATGCAAATTTGTGTTTGAATGTATTACAACCCACGTCATGGCTACATGCAATGCTTACAAGGTCACAACCTTTACAGCTATCAGGCAACATGCACAAATTATATAAAAGAAATCTATAAACTGATGTGTACTGTATATCTTTGTCAACTCCGTCATAAACAGTGTGATAGCATAGCAGAGAGGTAACTATAGGACGAGTTATAGTCCATCAGCATTACCATGTTACACCATTATCTGGGATTATTAGAATCTTGTATGACAAGTTGGTATATAATTAGGAATATCAATGTAAGTTTTATTATGTGAATAAAGCACTATGATATAAAACAGTAGAGAAATCTTTTACCGATGTAATTCACTTTGCATTGTAACGGAGTTCACTTTAAGTTTTTCTTCCAGAGTATAATCTTCAGCCTTGAAAAGTAAAAATAATAGAATAATAATATAATTTAAAACATTTAATAATAGCTACCTTTATGTTTTAACTTATTATCTTTTTATGTTAAACAAGTCTAAAACTCTGTCGGAATAATCACTGAGGAACCCTGAACTGAGTATCCGTATGTTAATTTAAAATTGGTATTTACAAAAGGGGTTCCTAAACCAAACAACACATGGTACATTGGTAGACTATGTACTAAATTATATTTTACCTCTGTGATTGTTTGCTTAAACGAAAAATCCGAGCTGGAGTTAAGATAATTCATGTCTCCCTCTTCTTCTGTGTAACATTGCGACTTCGCTGGAAGGGAGTGATGGAGGCTATTTGATATAGCGTTAAGTCGAAACATAAGCTCATCTATCAAGTCCTCAAATTCATCAAAGTAGTAATTCTGTCAGTAGCAGAAAAAAATGAAAGTAGGAGCAATATCATTATGATTAATATTGTTTGAAAACTGTGGAACCCAATTGAAACATAGATTTAAAAAAGAAAGATTTAGTAATTATTAAATAATGCTAAATGGTAAATCTGTCATATATTTTAGTGTAAATATTATACTGTGTATGTCTTTACAAATGGCAACAAGCACTAAATTTATACGATGACGGAGCTAAGCACTAAGATCAACCTGCAGTAATTGTATGGCGTGGAGGCAGCTCCTCCATGGGCCCCCAGCCAGTGGCGTGCCACTAATAGCGGCACACCACACAGCCGCTATGAGGCCCCATGAGTAACAGGGACCTGGCACCACTCCTCCTTCACTCATTCAAGTTATCAACATAGACACCAATACAGTTGAAAGCAGTGATGGAGGAGAGAGCATCAGCTGACACTCCATCTCCCATCACTCCCCCTCTGCTTGTGAACCAAGGGGCGCATGATGACATCACTTCATTGTGCACCACGCTGTCCCAGCAGTGGAGCTGATGAGATCGGAGTAGAGCCTGGAGCAGCGGAGGGAACAAAGAGGAGGGGTAAGCATTTGTGTGTGATTGTATGCTTTATGGTGTGTGTGTCTCTCTGCACTATACTGTGTGTTGGGGGAGCTGCACTATACTGTGTGTGGGGCGCTGCACTGTACTATGTGTTGGGGAGGGCTGCACTGTACTGTGTGTAGGGGAGCTGCACTGCACTGTTTGTGGGGTGCGCTGCACTGTACTGTGTGTGGGGGGAGCTGCACTGTACAGTGTGTGTGTGGGGAGCTGCACTTTACTGTGTGTAGGGGACTGCACTATACTGTGTGTGGGAGGGTTGTATTATACTGTGTGTGGGGCTGCATTATACTGTGTTTGGGGGCTGCATTATACTGTGAGTGGGGGCTGCATTATGCTATGAGTGGGGGCTGCATTATACTGCGTGTGTGGGGAGTGGCTGCATTGTACTGTGAGTGGGGGCTGCATTATACTGCATGTGTGGGGAGGGGCTGCATTATACTGTGTGGGGGAACTGCACTATACTGTGAGTGTGGGGCTGCATTATATTAGCGTGTGTGTGTGGGGCTGCATTATACTGCATGAGTGTGGGGGTTGCATTACACTGCATGTGCGTGGGGGCTGCATTATACTGTGTGGGTGTCTGGCGGGGCTGCATTATACTGTGTGCGTGTGTGAGGAGGGTATGCACTATACTGCATGTATGTGTGGGGAGGGGCTGCATTATACTGTGTGGGTGTGTGGGGGGACTGCATTATGCTGTCTGTGTGTGGGGAGGAGCAGCATTATACTTCATGTGTGTGCGTGTGTGTGGCTGCAGTATACTCTGAGGGGGGCTGCAGTATACTCTATCAATGACCATTGGGATTACGGTATACTATATGTACTATATGGGACCTGCATTATACTGTATAAAGGACTATCTGTCCCCATCATTCTTCCTCAGTCAGTGTAAAGAAACTTGGGAACAAGCGTTGAACGACATCATTATTGTCGATCATGCTCAATTAACGGTCTGAACTCTGCACCTGCAAATACAACCAAAATATTTGTGTGATGTGAAATATGTATTTTGGGCCCCACTTTAAACTTTTTACCAGGGCCCCACTTTCTCTAAAACCCTGCATGGGGGATAGTGCAGGCACAGAAGCTGGGCTTGCACCATCAGCAGCAGGTGTCAGTTGTATATTACTCTGTGGTTAATTAAGTTCCTCTCATAAAGCTACTGAATAAAAAATAAGAAAAAACTGCTTTGGAAATGTTAGAAAATAAAAATTTCATTAATAAAAACATTGGCTTTCTTCCATTGTATAATAAAAATACTACAAAAAAAACACACACACACACACACACACACACACAAATCTATCTATCTATCTATCTATCTATCTATCTATCTATCTATCTATCTATCTATATATACAGACCAAAAGTTTGGACACACCTTGTCATTTACAGATTTTTCTGTATTTTCATGACTATGAAAATAGTACATTCACACTGAAGGCATCAAAACTATGAATTAACACATGTGGAATTATATACTTCACAAAAAAGTGTGAAACAACTGAAATCATGTCTTATATTCTAGGTTCTTCAAAGTAACCACCTTTTGATTTGATGGCTGCTTTGCACACTCTTGGCATTCTCTTGATGAGCTTCAAGAGACAGTCATGGGAATGGTCTTCCAACAATCTTGAAGGAGTTCCCAGAGTTGCTTAGCACTTGTTGGCCCTTTTGCCTTTACTCTGCGGTCCAGCTCACTCCAAACCATCTCCATTGGGTTCAGGTCTGGTGACTGTGGAGGCCAGGTCATCTGTTGTAGCACCCCATCACTATCCTTCTTGGTCAAATAGCCCTTACACAGCTTGGAGGCATGTTTGGGGTCATTGTCCTGTTGAAAAATAAATGATGGTCCAACTAAACGCAAACCGGATGGAATAGCATGCCGCTGCAAGATGCTGTGGTAGCCATGCTGGTTCAGTATTCCTTCAATCTACTATATAATTGTCTAAGGGTCACTTCCGTCTGTCTTTCTGTCTGTCTTTCTGTCATGGATATTCATTGGTCGTGGCCTCTGTCTGTCATGGAAATCCAAATCGCTGATTGGTCGTAGCAAAACGCCCACAACCATTGCCACGACTAATCAGCAACGGGCGCAGTCCGGCGGCAACATGGCCGCTCCTTCCACCCCTTAGTCAGTGTCCGCTCAATACTCCCTTCCAGTCAGCGCTCACACAGGGTTAATGGCAACGTTAATGGACCGCGTTATGCCGTGGTGTAACGCACTCCATTAACACTGCTATTAACCCTGTGTGACCAACTGTTTTACTATTGATGCTGTCTATGCAGCATCAATAGTAAAAAGATCTAATGTTAAAAATAATAAAAAAAAATTAAAAATCATCATATACTCACCTTGCGGCACCTTACTCGCTCCTCGCGACGCGCCGGTGACCAGTCCATGCATTGCAATCTCGCAAGATGATGACGTAGCGGTCTCGCGAGACCGCTACATCATCATCTCGCGAGACTGCAATGCACTCTTGAGACCAGAGTGTGCAAGGAGCATCGGTAAACGTTTCCTGGATCCAGGGGCCAACAAGGGGTGAGTATATAACTATTTTTTGTTTTAATTCTTTTTTTTAACAGGGATATGATGCCCACATTGCAATATAATACGTGGGCTGTGCAATATACTACGTGGGCTGGGCAATATACTACGTGGGCTGGGCAATATACTTTTCAATTCAATTTTGAATTTCCATGCTTCACGGTGGGAACCAGGCATGTAGAGTCCATCCGTTCACCTTTTCTGCATCGCACAAATATAAGGTGGTTGGAACCAAAGATCTCAAATTTGGACTCATCAGACCAAAGCACAGAATTCCACTGGTCTAATGTCCATTTCTTGTGTTCTTTAGCTCAAACAAGTCTCTTCTGCTTGTTGCCTGTCCTTAGCAATGGTTTCCTAGCAGATATTTTACCCTGAAGGCCTGCTGCACAAAGTCTCCTTTTAACAGTTGTTGTAGAGATGTGTCTGTGCCAGATGCATTGACCTGCTCTCTAACCTGAGCTGTTGTTAACCAACGATTTCTGAGGCTGGTGACTCGGATAAACTTATCCTTAGAAGCAGAGGTGACTCTTGGTCTTCCTTTCCTGGGGCGGTCCTCATGTGAGCGCTTGATCGTTTTTGCCACTGCACTTGGGGACACTTTCAAAGTTTTCCCAAGTTTTTCGGACTGAATGGCCTTCATTTCTTAAAGTAATGATTCCCACTCCTTTTTCTTTACTTAGCTGCTTTTTTTTATCAGCTGTGTATTCATCAGACTTCTGCTCAACACAACTTATGGTCCCAACCCCATTTATAAGGCAAGAAATCCCACTTATTAAACCTGACAGTGCACACCTGTGAAGTGAAAACCATTCCCGGTGACTACCTCTTGAAGCTCATCAAGAGAATTCCAAGAGTGTGCAAAGCAGTCATCAAAGCAAAAGGTGGCTACTTTGAAGAACCTACAATATAAGACATAATTTCAGTTGTTTCACACTTTTTTGTTAAGTATCTAATTCCATATGTGCTAATTCATAGTTTTGATGCCTTCAGTGTGAATGTACAATTGTCATAGTCATGAAAATACAGAAAAACCTTTAAATGAGAAGGTGTTTCCAAACTTTTGGTCTGTACTGTATATATATGTGAAATGGGTTTTGGTTTTCAGGTGTTTCATATAGCCATGTCCAAACATGAGGCAAAAATTATTTTTAAAGTGCATTGCTCCGCGCTACAGATCAGGACCTGCTCCTTCATCAGGCAAAATATGAGTATAATATATACAATGACTCAAGATCATTATATACACTCTTATATGTTAGGATATTCAGATGATCATTAATAAATAATCAATTAACATTGAATATCATTCACATTGGTTGTTACAATGTAGCATTAACCATTTCCAACAGATGTACCTGTGAAAGAAAAATACACAAGTACAGCTCGAGATAATGAACCGATATTATAAAACATTTGATCCTTTAACAAGAATCTATTAATCCATGAAAACTGAAGCAAACTAATTACTGATTGTAAGAAAAAAAACAGAAAACACTTACTCCCAAGGTGCACAAGACTCCCAATCCCCACAGTGTTAGGCTGCCGTCACACTAGCAGTATTTGGTCAGTATTAGGATTGCTCGATCCCATCATGTAAAATCGGAATTATACTGATTTTCACTATGATCGGAATTCCGAATCCCGATTCCGATCTTTGAATGTGATCGGAAATCAGAAGTGCGTATTTTTTTTTTTTTGCACAATGCTTGTGATTGACACATAAACCACCCAATGAAGAGCCTGTGAAGTGTGGGCACATCCTGAAACGCTAAGTAGGCATTTTAACTACTAGCATGACTGTGATTGGCTGTGATCAGGCACTATAAAAGGCTGGCGCCACCATTTTGTGTTCACTCTACTGTGAATTCAGTTAGGGAGAGCTTGTCTCTGTCATTAGAGAGAGAGCGAAAATATTGTGTCTCTATTAGCGTTTTTGTCCTATCTATTTTAACACCTCCTGTGTTAAAGTACCTTCACTGACAGCTTCACTACCCTGTGCTTTTTTTCTTAAGACCTGCACAGAGTTCTGAGGAGCCAGCAGCGTCACTGTGCAGTATACACTGGTCTGCTTACTGCATTCTCTGCAGATTGCAGCGCCTGTCTTTTTGCTGTTTCAGCACACCATCCACCAATCTTTTATTTTGTTCGGACTGCAGCCGCTGAGAATTGGATAGATGGATAGAGGGAACAAAAGTTAGTTGGGTGATCCTATACCTCTTAGTGAGGACTGGGATGGGAGAGGTGTGGGAATTGGGAAATATTCTTACCTAGTATTAGCAGAATATTTGTATATTTGTAGCTTCCACTTTTGCACCGCAGATTATGCCACCATGGTGCAACTGCTATAAAAAATTCCTAATACTAGCTGCATTTTGTGTGTGATTGCATTACTTCCAATTAGCGTCAGTTTACACCTCTGTGCAGCAGTCGAGGTGTAATCACACTATCGTATTTTTGTTGTGGGATTGTGCCGCCTTGCACACTCTCACCTAGTACTCTCAGAATATTTGTAGATTCCACTTTTGCACTGTAGATTACGCCCTCACGGTGCAACTGCTACAAAAACTCTGTGATACTTTCAGATTTTGATAAATACAGTTCACACAACACCAGTTCATATTCGTTTAGGCCACACCAGTTTCTTTTAAAGTTTACGCCAAACTAGATCCAATTTTTCTTACACCTGTCTGCAGCTTTACAGGTTTAGGCACACTAAATACGAGAACTCTTCTGCCCTTCCGCCCATCTAAGTCAAGAGAGATGAGGAAGGCAGGGAGTAAGTGACGTGGTCGCGGCCGCGGAGGAGATGCAGGGAGAGGACGTGGAGAATTTTTGCCTGCTGTGGGCACAAGTGACTCAGCCACTAGCTATTCCCAGGAACAGTCCATCATGCGCAGCTTTGTTAGAGGTCGTGGTATCCCATTGCTGAGGGAGGAACAAATTGAAACCATTGTTGGATGGATGGCAGCTGCGGCATCGACTTCAATTCGTTCCTCTTCCTCATCCTCCCAGATACAAAGCACAGAGGACAGAGTCCGCTCATGTCAGTGTAGAGCACCGCTCTGCTTCTTCACCACCACCTGCCAAATTACCCAGGCAGTTAGAGGGACCAGTACAGGAGCCATCTTTACTTCTGTTTAAAGAATTTGTTGGCTGTGGATCAGAGGGCCAGTCAGGCAGTATTCGACAACAGGAAGAAGAGCTTTTAAGCAGTGATGCCCAACTTGTTTCTCTCAGAAGAAGAGGCGGGTAGCCCTGAGCACACAGTCAGCCGACCACAGTACGCATCAGATGATAAAACTCAGGTGGCATTAGCTGGTGCTTCCTGCAGTATACAAACGACTTGGGAGGAGCAATCGTCTGAAGTGTTGGAAGAGGGTCCAACAGATGATGAGGTCCTTGATCCATCATGGTGTGAGAGACAGCAAAGTGGTCATAGCAGAGGAAGAGATTGCCACAACAGTACAGCAGCAGAGGGCCAAAAAAGGGAGTAGAGTGAGGGGCGAGAGTTGGTTGCCTGTAGCCTCCACTTCGGCACCTGGAAGGAGCAGGACCCACGCAAAAACTAGTGCAAGGGGTGCTCCAAAGAGATGTGGTGCCTGCGCCTTTTTTGACCAAGTTGCCGATGACATTACAACAGTCAGATGCAATCTGTGTCATCTAACTCTGAAGCGAGGGAAAAACGTCCACAACCTCAATACCACCAATATGTTGAGGCATTTGAGGAACAAGCACGTTGTGGAGTGGACAAGTCACATAAAAAATCTTGCCCAACCTGCAGCTCCATGTGCCACTTCTTCTGCTAACGTTGTAGCTTGTTCCTCCCAGGAGAGAGAGGGAATGTACTCCTGCAGTAGTGTACAGACAGCCATCGTCACTGTCTAACTGCCACCAACCTCACAATCCCGGTTATCCTCACAGTTCCAGTCTAGCCTGCAGCCATCCGTCCCACAGTTATGGGCTCGAAAAAGGAAATTCCCGGCAAGCCATCCCCAAGCACAGGCCTTCAATGCTAGCATTTCAAAACTGCTGGCCCTTGAAATCCCATCATTCAGGCTGGTGGACACGGACGCCTTTCGCAACCTCATGGCATTAGCAGTCCCACAATACTGTGTTCCTAGCCGCCACTATTTTAGTCGAAAAGCCGTCCCTGCCCTGCAACAGCATGAGGAGAAAAAAATTAAGCGTGCACTACTTAACGCAATCAGCAGCAAGGTCTATAGTGGCACTGTGCAGGTCCTGCCAACGCCAAGGATTGCAGGACTTTCATCCATTCACATTGCCTCTTCCTCCTACTCCACTTCCTCAGATTCCTCCGCACAGCAGTTGGCACCATCTACATCCACAAGGATTGGTGAACCGTCCACTGACATGACCAAGTTGAGCACTGCCGTGGCCAAACGTCAACAGGCCGTGTTGAAATAAATTAGTTTGGGGGATACAAGCCACACTGCAGAGCACCTGTGGAATGCCATCAAGCAGCAGAGCGACCAGTGGTTTGGACTGCTCAACCTCCAGCCAGGTATGGTGCTGTGTGATAATGGGCGAAACCTGGTGGCAGCTCTGGGTCTAGCCAATCTGACTTACATCCCATGCCTGGCACATGTGTTAAATTTGGTCGTGCAGAGTTTTCTTAAAAGCTATCCGGATCTTGAAGATCTTCTGCACAAGGTCAGTGGCGAGTGCGCTCACTTGTGCCGTTCGAGCGTACACAATGCGCGCATTGCAGCTCTGCAGCAAAGATTTAACCTGCCTGAACACCGCCTCATATGTGACGTCTGCACTAGGTGGAAATCCACGTTGCATATGCTGGAGAGGATGTGTGAGCAGCAGCAGGCAGTAAAGGAATTCCAGCTGCATCAGGTGCAAACGAGTCGCACAGCTCGCAGGCCACACTTCACATGTGCCGAGTGGGCTTACATGAAGGACATCTGCTGTGTTTTGCGGCCCTTTCATGATTCCACTCTCATGTCGAGCACGGATGATGCCATAGTCAGCATCACTGTACCCCTCATATGCCTCCTTGAAAAAACTATGCTAGGGATCAGGGATGCAGTTTTGGATGATGAGGAGGAGGAACAAATGCTGACAATGTCTTCTGTATCGGGACAGTCTACCCACAGCTCTACGGGTGGGTTGTTAGCCAGGCAACACGGAAACTCACAAAGGTCCAGACAGGGGATACTTTTTGATGAAGTGGAGGAGGAAGAATTGGAGGAGGAAATAGTATGGCAAGAGGAGGATGGTACACCACACACTGGTAGTCATCATTTACAGCGAGGATGGTGGGATGCAGAGTAGACAGAGAGCACACCTTAAGCAGGGGACAGTGGGGCGTGGCCTGTCGGCAGTCTGCAACACATGAGTGATTTCATGCTGCAGTGCCTTCGAAACGACCACCATATCGCTCGCATTCTCAACACTGAAGATTACTGATTGGCCAGCCTCCTGGATCCTCGCTACCGGGACAACCTACAAACCCTGATAACACCATTGAACTGAGATCATAAAATGCAAGAGTTCCAAGACACACTGGTACATTTGATGATGTCCTCATTTCCACCTGAGAGGACTACTTCGAGTGTTTCACATGGCAGCTCAGTGTCTCCAGGACAGGGAGGAAGCCGTCCACAGAGCAGGAGCAGCACCTCTGCAGAAGGCCAGTTCAGTCTTGCCAAAATGTGGCAAAGTTTTGTGTGCCCGCAACCACATCATGCACCATCCCATACGGTTCCATTCAGCAGGACGCAGCATTACCGTCAGATGGTGGCAGACTACATGTCCAGCCATGTCAGTGTGTCCCAGGATGGTTCTGCCCCCTTTAAGTTTTGGGTCTCCAAGCTTGATATATGGCCAGAGCTTAGCCAGTATGCCTTGGAGGTGCTGGCCTGCCCCGCTGCCAGTGTGTTATCGGAGCGTGTCTTTAGCACCGCTGGTGGAGTCCCAACAGACCAACGCACGCGCCTATCCACCGATAACGTTGACCGCCTTACTGTTATAAAGATGAACCAGGCCTGGATCTCACCAGACTTTGCAAGCCCTGTGCCAGATGAGACTGAATAAACACATGTCTGGCACCGGTCTCCAGGTCCACACTTAGCCTTCTGGCACCACTAGATTGATCAGCCCACCTGGTCTTCAGCACCGTCAGCTGTTGCTCGGAAGTGTCAGCCGCACAGTGAACAACTGCTTTGTTCACGGAATTCAGCACCGCAAGCTTTACTCTGGCTGTGCCACCGGCAAATCAGATACTCCAGTCCACCTACAAATACTCCAGTCCACCTACAAATACTCCAGTGCACCTGTGCTTCAGCACCGTCAGCTGTTGCTCGGAAGTGTCAGTAGCACAGTGAACACCTGCTGCCGTGTTGTCGGGGTTCAGCAACGCAAGCTGGACTCTGGCTGTGCTACTGGCAATTCAAATTCTCCTGTCCACCTACAATGAATCCTGTCTGCCTGGGCCTCAGCACCGCTAGCTGTTGCTCGGAAGTGCACGTAGCACAGTGAACACCGGCTGCCGTGTTATCGGGGTTCACCAATGCAAGCTGGAAATTCAAATTCTGCTGTCCACCTACAATGAATCCTGTACCACTGGGCCTCAGCACCACCCGCTGTTGCCCTGCACTGTTTCCTCTGTTAGGGTATGTTCACACGTTCAGGATTTCCATCCTTTTTTTTTCCTGACTGTTTTTTAAAAAACTGCAGCTCTTGGCAGAAAACGCAGGTCCTTTTTTTGGTCCTTTTTTGGTCCGTTTTTGATGCGTTTTTTGATGCGTTTTTTGATGCGTTTTTTGATGCGTTTTTTTGATGCAGTTTTCTAGCCAGAGTCTGTGTGTTTTCTAGGAATTTTTTTAGGGTTAAAATGGCTGAAAATACCCTAACCCTACCCCTAACCCTACCCCTACCCCTAACCCTACCCCTAACCCTACCCCTAACCCTACCCCTAACCCTACCCCTAACCCTAACCCTACCCCTAACCCTAACCCTACCCCTAACCCTACCCCTACCCCTATTCTAACCTTAGTGAAAAAAAAAAAAAAAAATTCTTTATTTTTTTTATTGTCCCTACCTATGGGGGTGACAAAGGGGGGGGGGTGTCATTTACTATTTTTTTATTTTGATCACTGAGATAGGTTATATCTCAGTGATCAAAATGCACTTTGGAACGAATCTGCCGGCCGGCAGATTCGGCGGGCGCACTGCGCATGCGCCCGCCATTTTGCAAGATGGCGGCGCCCAGGGAGAAGACGGCCGGACGGACACCGGGACGCCGGGTGAGTATAAGGGGGGGCGATTAGGGCACGGGGGGGCATCAGAGCACTGGGGGGGGGCATCGGAGCACTGGGGGGGGCATCGGAGCACGGGGGGGCGGGATCGGAACACGGGGGGGGCAGCCACACTCCGCCCACGCACTTCCGCCCGCTCCCCGCACTTCCTGCTGCAGCGGTTCTGCACATCAAACCGCAGTAAAACCCGCAGATATATTTTTGATCTGCGGGTTTTACTGCGGTTTGGACCTCACAATGGAGGTCTATGGGTGCAGAACCGCTGCGGCTCCGGAAAAAGAATTGACATGCTCCTTCTTTTTTCCGGGAGCTATTCAGCGCGTCTTTTTTTTTACAATTTCCGGACCATGTGCACAGTGTGTCCTGTTTTCCATAGGGTACAGTGTACTGTACCCTGCATGGAAAACAGCTGCGGAACCGCAGCGGCAAAACCGCCGCGGTTCCGCGGTAAAAAACGCACTGTGTGAACATGGCCTTAGCTGGTTCTCAAGAGTGCCGGCAGGACAGTTGCCTCCTAGCTTGGCTCCAGGTTCCGGTAACGTAGACTGGTAATCCGGGAGATGCACAACTTGATCTGCTTCTGCTCTGTGCCCCAGTAGAGTTAGCTGGGTCTCCAGAGTGCAGGTAGTCCAGGCGGCTCCTGCTGTGGCTCCAGGTTCCAGTATCAGAAGCTGTCCTTTATTTTGGGGGTTAGTAACACATGTTAACCCTGCAGTCCAATACGAGTTCCAGAACCGCCAGATGGTTCTCGATAGTGCCAATGGCACTTATACCTTCTGCTTAGTAACAGTGTTCCAGCAGCACCAGATGGTTCTCGTTAGTGCCAATGGCACTTATACCTTCGGCTTAGTAACAGGGTTCCAGCAGCACCAGATGGTTCTCGCGAGTGCCAATGGCACTTATACCTTCTGCTTAATAACAGAGTCCCAGCACCATCAGCTGGTTCTCGATAATGTCTTTGCCACAGGTTTCTTCTACTGTGTATCCGGGTTCCATTAACATCAGCTGTTCCACGAATTTGCTTTCGGACACTGATACTTCTTGCTGTTCCTCCGTGCACCTGAACTACATGCTTCACAAATTACAATTATAAATACAAGTACCAAAAGAAGAAGAACAAGAAGAACTAGAAGAAGAAGAACCAGACGAAGAACAACCGGAAGAAGAACCGGAACCAGAGGAAGAAGAACCAGAGGAAGAAGAACCGGAACCAGAGGAAGAACAACTGGAAGAAAAAGAACCGGAACAAGAGGAAGAAGAACCAGAGGAAGAAGAACAACCGGAACCAGAGGAAGAAGAACAACCGAAAGAAGAAGAACCAGAAGAAGAACCAGAGGAAGAAGAAGAACCGAAACCAGAGGAAGAAGGACCAGAGGAAGAAGAAGCGGTACAAGAGGAAGAAAACCCAGAAGAAGAAGAAGAACCAAAGGAAGAAGATGAAGCAAAGGTTTAGGAAATGGAAGAACCAGAAGCACCAGTACCCAAAGAACCAGAACCAGAAGAACCAGATACCTTAAGACCAGGAAAAAAAAGAATAAGCAGAGTAAGAATAAGCAGAATGATAAAATGCTGAAGAAGAAAAAAATAAGTCTAAGCAGAAGAAGACGAAACAGTGTATGGGGTTGAGTCCATTCCTCCTCATGGTACCCCTGGAAACTCCCTGCTGCTGCGGGGCAAGCTGAACGCAGACCCCTCCCGGTGAGAGTCCCCTGAGACAGGCCTCTCGGAAGGTGTATTTTTCAAATGTTGCTAAACCATGCAAAGTTGTTATATTTAAACCTACTCCGACACAACAGAGGAATAGGGCAAGCAAAATTAATTATTTATTATTTTTTTTCTTTTAACAATAAACACATTTTCTTAAAAAAGCTATCAGAATGAGCTATTTAAAAAAGAAGGAGGAAAGGTAACAAAAAAAATTGAAATTAATAGTGGGTAGAACTCGGTACCATTTATTGTACCCAGGGCAAGGAACAGCAAACATGGCATCAATTCTGCTGCCGCGGAATGATGTGCAGACAAAAATGTAGGCAGGACTCTTGCTACAGCGCACGCTATTTTGGATTGTGGTGCGCAGCTTTAGATCTCTTCAACATTTATATTGACTGTGGCGACTGGGCGTTAGCTGTAGACTGGAGCCTTCTACAGTGCGGCGAGTGCGGCGTGGGTCAGAAAGATGTTGGTGTGATTTCGGGTCATCAGCATCTATAGTGAATTTTGTGGTTTTCCCCACTGGCTCCAGTGTATGGCCTCCCTGCATCTCAGGCGTAGATTGCAGCGGAAGCGACAATCATTTAAGAACCGTTTTTGCCCTTGATCTTAGAGGAAAAAAGAGCGAAGCAGGCACCTTGGCCTGGGAGATCAACAGGCGTGATAATGGTATCTACAATGCCATGCCCACCGTTGAAGAATAAAATGAAATGAATGAAGAAAAAGTAAATTCCAAAGAGTTTGCCAAGCATTACGTTATTATTTTTACCCGTAGACCAAATGTGCCCCATTATAACCGCTATTCATACTAAAAACAGTACTTGTTCCCATTATTATTTGATTTCTCTGGCTCCGCTGCCTCCGATTACCAATTCTACATGTTATTTTGGCGTTTTTAGTCATTTAGAAAACACCACAATGTAAAATAGGTGTTTTAGGAATTCCGATTTTTTATCCCTATTGACTTCAATGAGGATCGGAAATCGGAATTCCCGATTTTCAAGTGTGATCGGACCGATCCTTTCCGATCCGATTTTTAGGGTGATCGATCACCCTAGTCAGTATTTTACATCAATATTTGTAATCAGGAGTGGGTGATAAATGCAGAAGAGGTGCATATGTTTCTGTTATACTTTTCCTCTATTTGTTCCATTCCTGGTTTTGGCTTACAAATACTGATGTAAAATACTGACCACATACTGATAGTGTGACGGCAGCCTTACACGACTCGTTAAAGGGTTGATTGTGACTTGTAGGATCGCTACTTCCAACAGGTGGCGCTATAGAGTTTAAGTCCTCTTTTTCTCAGAAGAGGCAATTTGCATATTATATTTCCCAGAGGAGCATTGCAGGGCGAATAAGCCTCCTTACCGTGACAAGCCAGAGATGGTATGTCACTCTCCATAAGGAGAAACAATACCCCTGTTACTACTAGATGAATTCAATGAGAGGTGTAGTTTGTTAAATTGGATCACTTATGGGGGGTTCTGGTGACATGGCACCCTCAAACCAATATATGTAATATGGTGCTCCTTCCCTTCTGAGCTTTGCACTGTGCCTTAAAAGTAGTTTTCGATCACATATGTGGTATCGGTGAGCTCAGGAGAAATTGCACAACAAATTGTATGGTGCAATTTTTCCTGTTACCCTTATGGAAATATTTTTGAGGGAAAAATTTGATTTTTATTTATTTTTTATTTTCATGGCTCAACAGTATAAACTTGGTGCTCCTTCCCTTCCAAGTCCTGCCTCCACTCAAGCAGTGGTTTTCCCTCACATATGGGGTATTGACATGCTCAGGAGAAATTGCATAACACAGTGGTCTATTGTCTCCTGTTACCGTTGTGAATGTAAAAAAAAAATTGGGTCTAAAATACATTTTTTGTGAAAAAAAATTAAATGTTTATTTTTTCTTTCCACATTCCATTAATTTCTCTGAAGCACCTGAAGCATAATAAACCTCTTGAATGTGGTTTTGAGTACCTTGAGGGTGCAGTTTTTAGAATCGTGTCACTTTTGGGTATTTTCTGTCATATAGGCCCCTCAAAGCCACTTCAAATGTAATGTGGACCCTAAAAAAATGGTTTTGTAAATTTTGATGTAAAAATGAGAAATTGCTGATCAACTTTAAAGGGACTCTGTCACCTGAATTTGGAGGGAACAATCTTCAGCCATAGGGGCGGGGTTTTCGGGTGTTTGATTCACCCTTTCCTTACCAGCTGGCTGCATGCTGGCTGCAATATTGGATTGAAGTTCATTCTCTGTCCTCCGTAGTACATGCCTGCACAAGGCAATCTTGTCCCTTTAGTCCCTTATAACTAGAGATGAGCGAATATTTCGATATTTGGTTCGGCTCACAATCGCCGAATTTGCAATATTCGCCAATTTGATTGCCGAATATAGCTGAACATACGCAGCACAAAAGCCGATGTAGGAAAAAGTCAGTGATGAGGTCACCGCAGTTCAAGCTCAGTGACTTCACAGCAGATCACCATGAGAATTTCTCACCGTGATGTGCGGTGAAGTCACTGATTGTTACCGAGACTCGGCCGAGACTCGTCAATGCAAGCCTATGGGTGAGAGAAAAAAAAAAAATCGCACAGCACTCGGACCATGCGAGTGCTGTCTGATTTTTACGCACTAATGTCCTTTGAAAAGCCGGCAATTCATGTGCCGCATACAGGAAAATCACACTGACAGGTTAGAATAGAATAGATAGAATAGATATATAGTCATAGAATACATATATAAATGTCACTGGCACACACATACATATATGTATATATATTAGATAGATAGACAGATAGATAGATAGATAGATAGATAGATAGATAGATAGATAGATAGATAGATAGATAGTAGTAAAAAATGGAAGGCAGCACTCCAAAAAGTAGTTTCAAAATAAAGTGGACTTTATTAGGTCCATATGGCACGGCGACGTTTCGGCTATAAGAATTCCGTTTTTTACTACTATATGTTGGCAAGTATGGATTGTTTGCTGGGAGACTTTGCAACCAATTTTTTCTAACTAGATAGATAGATAGATAGAAGAAAAGCCAGTAATTCATCTGCTGTATACTGCAAAATCACTGCAGGAGACGAAATGATAAAGGAGATGGATTACATACAGTATAGGATAGGTAGATATACAGGCATCTGTGATACATACAATCAACACAGTGTGCGTGCAGCTTACTGTACATGTATTTAATTAATAAAAGATTATGGCATGGGATCCTGCACAATTTTTGTAACTAGCAGAAGGAAAGATGAAAGCTGGGGGATAATGTTTATAGCCTGGGAAGAGGATAATACCCATGGAGCTTCACAGGCTATTAATATCAGCTCACAGCTGTATGCTTAACCTTTACTGGCAATTAAAATGGTGGCCCTAAAAAAAATGACGTAGGGTCCACCTATAATTAATAACCAGCAAAGGCTTTGCAGACAGCTGCGGGCAGAAATTAATAGCCGAGGAAGGGGCCATGGATACTGCCCCCAAAGACTAAACACATCAGCTCTCAGCTGCCGCAGAAAAAGTGCATCTCTAAGATGCACCAATTCTTGCACTTAGCCTCGCTCTTCCCACTTGCCCTGTAGCGATGGCAAATGGGGTGATAGTTGGGGGTGATGTCACCTTTGTATTGTCAGGTAACATCAAGCCCCAAGGTTAGTAATGGAGAGGTGTTAATAAGACACCCTCATTGCTAACCCCATAGTCACATCGTATGAAAACTCCTTTAATTGAAAGACACAGACTCCTTTAATAATCTTAATTAAACCATACTTACAACCTCGCTCATTCCCCCCATGCCCTCGTCATCTGCAAAAGAGGTAAAAAAAAACAAACAACAATATTCCTCACTTTTTCGCAGAGATGCGTTTAATCCATTTGTCCCACGACAAGTCTAGCTCTGCTACATCTAGATGGCAGACTGCACAGTTACATGATGCGACGATGCAGCCTGTCATCCAGGAGACACTGAACACTATGTGATCAGTGACTGCCTGTGAACTGCTATTCCTTGTCTGAGGGCACTGTGAGTGTGTGAAAGTTCTCCTGCTCGCAGTGCCGTCAGATATGTCCTGCAAGTTCATGGCCAATGAACTCAGTTCACCTATGTGACGTCAGTGCAAGCGCTGCGGGAAATCTTATTGACGCCTCTCCATTACTAACCTCGGGACTTGATGTCACCTGAGAATACAAAGGTGACATCAACTTCCCCCCAACTATCACCCCACATGCCATCGCTACAGGACAAGTGGGAAGAGCGAGGCTAAGTGCTAGAATTGGAGCATCTTAGAGATGCGCGTTTTCTGGGGCAGCTGAGAGCTGATGTTTTTAGCCTGGGGGGCAGTATCCATGGCCCCTTTCTAGGCTATTAATATCAGCCCACAGCTGTCTGCATAGACTTTGCTGGTTATTAGTTAAAGGGGGACCCTACGTCATTTTTTTAGGGTCCCCAATTTTAATAGCCAGTAAAGGCTAAATATACAGTTGTAAGCTGATATTAATAGCCTGGGAAGATCCATGGGTATTACCCCCATCCTAGGCTATAAACATCGGCTCCCAGCCGTCGGCTTTCCCTCTGCTAGTTATGAAAATTACTCTGGAGCCCACGCCATTTTTTTCAGAAAAATAATCTTTTATTAATTAAATACATGAACAGTAAGCTGCACATACACTGTACTAATTGTATTTGTCACAGACATCTGTATATCTACCTATTCTTTGTGTATTTACTGTATGTAATCCATCTCTTCTATTGTGTCGCTCCTGCAGTGATTTTACACTACGAGGCTGCTGAATTGCCAGCTTTTCTTCTATCTATCTATGTAATATATATATATATATATATATATATATATATACAGTCATGGCCAAAAGTATTGACACCCCTGCAATTCTGTCAGATAATATTCAGTTTCTTCCTGAAAATGATTACAATCACAAATTCTTTGGTATTATTATCTTCATTTAATTTGTCTTAAATTAAAAAACACAAAAGAGAATGAAGCAAAAAACAAAACATTGATCATTTCACACAAAACTCCAAAAATGGGCCAGACAAAAGTATTGACACCCTCAGCCTAATACTTGGTTGCACAACGTTTAGCCAAAATTACTGTGACCAACCGCTTCCGGTAACCATCAATTAGTTTCTTACAATGCTCTGCTGGAATTTTAGACCATTCTTCTTTGGCAAACTGCTCCAGGTCCCTGATATTTGAAGGGTGCCTTCTCCAAACTGCCATTTTTAGATCTCTCCACAGATGTTCTATGGGATTCAGGTCTGGACTCATTGCTGGCCACTTTAGAAGTCTCCAGTGCTTTCTCTCAAACCATTTTCTAGTGCTTTTTGAAGTGTGTTTTGGGTCATTGTCCTGCTGGAAGACCCATGACCTCTGAGAGAGACCCAGCTTTCTCACACTGTGCTTTACATTATGCTGCAAAATTTGTTGGTAGTCTTCAGACTTCATAATGCCATGCACAAGGTCAAGCAGTCCAGTGCCAGAGGCAGCAAAGCAACCCCAAAACATCAGGGAACCTCCACCATGTTTGACTGTGGGGACCGTGTTCTTTTCTTTGAATGCCTTTTTCTCCTGTAAACTCTATGTTGATGCCTTTGCCCCAAAAGCTCTACTTTTGTCTCATCTGACCAGAGAACATTCTTCCAAAACGTTTTAGGCTTTTTCAGGTAAGTTTTGGCAAACTCCAGCCTGGCTTTTTTATGTCTCGGGGTAAGAACTGGGGTCTTCCTAAGTCTCCTACCATACAGTCCCTTTTCATTCAGATGCCGACAGATAGTAAGGGTTGACGCTGTTGTACCCTCGGACTGCAGGGCAGCTTGAACTTGTTTGGATGTTAGTCGAGGTTCTTTATCCAACATCCGCACAATCTTGCGTTGAAATCTCTTGTCAATTTTTCTTTTCCGTCCACATCTAGGGAGGTTAGCCACAGTGCCATAAGCTTTAAACTTCTTGATGACACTGCGCACGGTAGACACAAAAACATTCAGGTCTTTGGAGATGGACTTCTAGCCTTGAGATTGCTCATGCTTCCTCACAATTTGGTTTCTCAAGTCCTCAGACAGTTCTTTGGTCTTCTTTCTTTTCTCCATGCTCAATGTGGTACACACAAGGACACAGTACAGAGGTTGAGTCAACTTTAATCTATGTCAACTGGCTGCAAGTGTGATTTAGTTATTGCCAACACCTGTTAGGTGCCACTGGTAAGTTACAGGTGCTGTTAATTACACAAATTAGAGAAGCATCACATGATTTTTCGAACAGTGCCAATAATTTTGTCCACCCCCTTTTTTATGTTTGGTGTGGAATTATATCCAATTTGGCTTTAGGACAATTCTTTTTGTGATTTTTTCATTTAAGACAAATTAAATGAAGATAATAATAACAAAGAATTTGTGTTTGCAATCATTTTCAGGAAGAAACTGAGTATTATCTGACAGAATTGCAGGGGTGTCAATACTTTTGGCCATGACTGTATATATATATATATATATATATATATATATATATGTGTGTGTGTGTGTGTGTGTGTGTGTGTGTGTGTGTGTGTGTGTGTGTGTGTCACTGACATATATATATATATATATATATACATACAGTGGGTACAGAAAGTATTCAGACCCCTTTAAATTTTTCACTCTTAGTTTCATTGCAGCCATTTGGTAACTTCAAAAAAGTTCATTTTTTCACATTAATGTACACTCTGACCCCTTCTTGACTTAACAAAAACAGAAATGTAGAAATTTTTGCAAATTTAATAAAAAAGACAAACTGAAATATCACATGGTCAGAAGTATTCAGTCCCTTTGCTCAGACACTCATATTTAAGTCACATGCTGACCATTTCCTTGTGATCCTCCTTGAGATGGTTCCACTCCTTCATTGGAGGCCAGATGTCTATATAAGACCTCACAGTTCACAGTGCATGTCAGACCAATGAGAATCAAAGGAACTGGACAAGGAGCTCAGAGACAGAATTGTGGCAAAGCACAGATCTGGCCAAGGTTACAACAGAATTTCTGCAGTACTCAAGGTTCCTAAGAGCACAGTGGCCTCCATAATCCTTAAATGAAAGATGTTTGGGACGGACCACCAGAAGTCTTCCTAGACCTGGCCGTCCAGCCAAACTGAGCAATTGTGGGAGAAGAGCCTTGGTGAGAGGTAAAAAAGAACCCCAAGATCACTGTGGCTGAGCTCCAGAGATGCAGTAGGGAGATGAGAGAAAGTTCCACAAAGTCAACTATCACTGTAGCCTTCCGCAAGTCGGGCCTTTATGGCAGAGTAGCCCAATGGAAGCCTCTCCTCAGTGCAAGACATATGAAAGCCTGCATAGAGTTTACTAAAAAACACATGAAGAACTCCCAGACTATGAGAAATAAGATTCTCTGGTCTGAGGAGATATAGATAGACGTTTTGATAATAATTCTAAGTGGTATGTGTGGAGAAAACCAGGCACTGCTCATCACCTGCCCAATACAATCCCAAAAGTGAAACATGGTGGTGGTAGTATCATGATATGGGGGTGTTTTTCAGCTGCAGGGACACGATGACTGGTTGTCATAGAAGGAAACATGAATGCGGCCAAGTACAGAGATATTTTGGATGAAAACCTCTTCCAGAGTGCTCTGGACCTCAGACTTGGCTGAAGGTTCACCTTCCAACAAGACAATGATCCTAAGCACACAGCTAAAATAACAAAGGGGTGGCTTTAGAATAACTCTGTGACCAATCTTGACTGGCCCAGCCACAGCCTTGATCTAAACCTAATTGAGCATCTCTGGAGAGACCTGAAAATGGCTGTCCACCAACGTTCACCATTCAACCTGACGGAATTGGAGAGGATCTGCAAGGAAGAATGGCAGAGTGTCCCCAAATCCGGGTGTGAAAAACTTGATGCATCATTCCCAAAAAGACTCATCGCTATACTAGCTGAAAATGGTGCTTCTACTCAACTAGATCGTGGCCCGATTCTAACGCATCGGGTATTGTAGAATATGTATTTATGTATGCATATAGCAGCCACATAGTATATAGCACAGGCCACGTAGTATATAGAAGCCATGTAGCCATATAGCCATATAGCAGACAAATACTACGTGGCCTGTGCTATATACTATGTGGCTGCTATATACATACATATTGTAGAATATTCGATGCGTTAATACAGGCCACGCAATATATAACAGTGGCCACGCAGTATATAACAAAGCCACGTACTATATAACACAGCCCACGCAGTATATAGCAGCCACGCAGTATATAATACAGGCGACGTAGTATATAACACAGGCCACGCTGTATATACACAGTGTTCCAAATTATTATGCAAATTGGATTTAAGTGTCAAAGATTTAATTGTTTTGTTTTTAAAATAAACTTGTGGATGGTATTGTGTCTCAGGGCTCAATAGATAACTGAAATCAATCTTAAACACTTGTGATAATTAGTTTTCCAGGTGATTCTAATTAAAGGAAAATTACTTAAAAATGATGTTTCACATTATTAAGCAGGCCAAAGGTTTCAAGCAATATGAGAAATAAAAAGGATCTCTCTGCTGCTGAAAAGCGTTAAATAGTGCAATGCCTTGGACAAGGTATGAAAAAATTAGATACTTCACAAAAACTTTGTGATCATCATACTGTGAAGAGATTTGTGACTGAAACAGAGCACAGACAGAATTCATGCAGATAAAGGCATAATGAGGAAGGTTTCTGCCAGTCAAATTCATTGGATTAAGAGTGCAGCTGCCAAAATACCATTACAAACCAGCAAACAGTTAGTTGAAGCTGCTGGTGCCTCTGGAGTCCCTCGAACCTCAAGGTGTATGATCCTTCAAAGGCTTGCTGTGGTGCATAAACCTACTATTAGGCCACCCCTAAACAGTGTTCATGAGCAGAAACGGTTGCAGTGGGCCCAGACACACATGAAGACTAATTTTCAAACAGCCTTGTTTACTGATGAGTGTCGAGCAACCCTGGATCATCCAGATGGATGGAGTAGTGGATGGTTGGTGGATGGCCACCATGTCGCAACAAGGCTACGACGTCATCAAGGAGGTGGAGAAATCATGTTTTTGGCCGGAATCATGGGGAAACAGCTGGTGGGGCCCTTTAAGGTTACTGAGGATGTGAAAATGACCTCTGTAAAGTAAATAGCGTTTCTGACTGACAACTTTCTTCCATGGTCTAAAAGCAGAAACGTGCCTTCAGAAGCAAAATCATCTTCATGCATGACAATGCCCCATCTCATGCTGCAAATAATACCGCTGAGTCATTGACTGCTATGGGCATAAAAGGAGATAAACTCATGGTGTGGCCACCATCTTCCCTTGACCTCAACCCTATAGAAAACCTTTGGAGTATCATCCAGCACAAGATCTATGAGGGTGGGAGGCAGTTCACATCAAAACAGCAGCTCTGGGAGGCTATTCTGACTTCATGCAAAGAAATACAACAGAAACTCTCCAAAAACTCAAGAATGCAAGAATTGTTAAGGTGACATCAAAGAAGCGGTCCTGTGTAATGTAACTTGGCCTGTTAGGATGTTTTGGAATTAAATAGCTTTTTTGTTCAGTGAATGTGACCTCCTAATGCTGCAAATTCCACAAATGAGCATTTTCAGTTCTTTAAAACATATCAAATGTTTAGAAATTCTACTGTGCCTAATAATTTGGAACAGTGCATTTTGAGTTTTTATTCATTTTGAAGATTATACTGTTATCATTGGGAGGTTTCTTCAATAAAGTTTGATGTATACTCTAATGGGTGATGACTTTTATTAGACTGACTGTCATTTGCACCGACCATTTAGGAAAATCCGAGAAAAATGTTATCTGCATAATTATTTGGAATATAGTGTAACACTGGCCACGTAATATATAGCACAGCCCACGCAATATATAGCAGCCACGTAGTATATAACACTGCCCATGCAGTATATAACAACCACGTAGTATATAAGGGTGCCGTCACACTAGCAGTATTTGGTCAGTATTTTACATCAGTATTTCTCAGCCAAAACCAGGAGTGGGTGATAAATGCAGAAGTGGTGCATATGTTTCTATTATACTTTTCCTCTAATTGTTCCACTCCTGGTTTTGGCTTACAAATACTGATGTAAAATACTGACCAAATACTGCTAGTGTGACGGCAGCCTAACACAGCCCACGCAGTATATAGCAGCCACGTAGTATATAAAACAGGCGACGTAGTATATAGCAGCCACATAGTATATAACACTGCCCACGCAGTATATAGCAGCCACGTAGTATATAACATTGCCCACACAGTATATAGCAGCCACGTAGTATATAACACTGCCCACGCAGTATATAGCAGCCACATAGTATATAAAACAGGCGACGTAGTATATAGCAGCCACGTAGTATTTAACACTGCCCACGCAGTATATAGCAGCCACGTAGTATATAACACTGCCCACGCAGTATATAGCAGCCACGTAGTATATAACACTGCCCACGCAGTATATAGCAGCCACGTAGTATATAACACTGCCCACGCAGTATATAGCAGCCACGTAGTATAGGGCACTGCCCATGCAGTATATAGCGGTCACGTAGTATATAACACTGCCCATGCAGTATATAACAGCCACATAGTATATAACACTGCCCACGCAGTATATAACACTGCCTTTGTAGTATATAGCAGCCACGCGGTATCTAACACAGCCCACGTAGTATACAGCAGTGTGGGCACCATATCCCTATTAAAAAAAATTATTAAAATAAAAAATAGTTATAAACCGTACTCACCCATGGGATCCAGCGAAGCTCCGGCGATACGCGCACAGCTGCCGCCATCTTCCGTTCACAGGATGCATTGTGAAATTACCCAAATGACTTAGCGGTCTCACGAGACCGTTAAGTCGTCTGGGTAATTTCGCAATGCATCACCGGGAACGGAAGATGGCGGCAGGCGCGTACGGCTCGGCAGACTACGGAGGGTGAGAGTACCAGGTTTTTTGTTTTTTTATTATTTTTAACATTACATTTTTTTACTATTGATGCCGCATAGGCAGCATCAATAGTAAAAAGTTGGGGACACACAGGGTTAATAGCAGTGGTTACAGAGTGCGTTACACCGCGGCATAACGCGGTCCGTTACCGCCGGCATTAACCCTGTGTGAGCGGTGGCTGGAGTGGAGTATGTGGGCGCCGGGCACTGACTGTGGGGAGTAAGGAGCGGCCATTTTCTTCCGGACTGTGCCTGTCGCTGATTGGTCGTGGCTATTTTGCTGCGACCAATCAGCGACTTGGATTTCCATGACAGACAGAGGCCGCGACCAATGAATATCCATGACAGACAGACAGAAGGACAGACGGAAGTGACCCTTAGACAATTATATAGTAGTCTAGATGGTGGCCTGATTCTAACGCATCGGGTATTCTAGAATATACATGTCCACGTAGTATATTATCCAGCCACGTAGTATATTGCCCAGCCACGTAGTATATTGCCCAGTGACATAGTATATTGCACAGTGAAATAGTATATTGCACAGCGACATAGTATACAGCACAGAGCCACATAGTATATTGCCCAGCTACGTAGTATATTGCCTAGCCACGTAGTATATTGCCCAGCCACATAGTATATTGCCCAGCCACGTAGTATATTGCCCAGTGATGTAGTATATTGCAGAGTGACGTAGTATACAGCACAGAGCCACGTAGTATATTGCCCAGCCACGTAGTATATTGCCCAGCCACGTAGTATATTGCCCAGCCACGTAGTATATTGCCCAGCCACGTAGTATATTGCCCAGCCACGTAGTATATTGCCCAGTGATGTAGTATATTGCCCAGCCACGTAGTATATTGCCCAGCCACGTAGTATATTGCCCAGTCACGTAGTATATTGCAAAGTCATGTAGTATATTGCAAAGTCACATAGTATATTGCCCAGCCACGTAGTATATTGCCCAGCCACGTAGTTAATTGCCCAGTCACGTAGTATATTGCCCAGTCATGTAGTATATTGCCTAGTGACGAAGTATATTGCCCAACTATGTACAGTAGTATATTGCCCAGTGATGCAGTATATTGCCCAGCCACATAGTATATTGCCCAGCTACGTAGTATATTGCACAGCGATGTAGTATACAGCACAGAGCCACGTAGTTTATTGCCCAGCCACGTAGTATATTGCCCAGTCACGTAGTATATTGCCCAGTGATGTAGTATACAGCACAGAGCCACGTAGTATATTGCCCAGTCACGTGGTATATTGCCCAGCCACGTAGTATACTGCCAAGTGACGTAGTATACAGCACAGAGCCACGTAGTATATTGCCCAGTCACGTAGTATATTGCCCAGTCACGTAGTATATTGCACAGCGACGAAGTATATTGCCCAGTCACGTAGTATATCGCCCAGCTACATAGTATATTGCCCAGCTACGCAGTATATTGCCCAGCCACGTAGTATATTGCCCAGCCACGTATTATATTGCCCAGCCACATAGTATATTGCCCAGCCACGTATGTCACAGGTGGTTAAAAAATAAAAAATAAACATACTCACCTTCGGATTCGAGGGCCCATTGTAGTTCTAACATACTCACCTTCCGATGCGATGGCCCCTTGTAGCGCGCGGCTGCCGCCATCTTCCGTTCCCAGGATGCATTGCGAAATTACCCATATGACTTAGCAGTCTCGCGAGGCCGCTAAGTTTTCTGGGTAATTTCGCAATGCATCGCCGGGAACGTAAGATGGCGGCCGGCTCTGCGGACAATGGAGGGTGAGTATAGCAGGTTTTTTGTTTTTTTTATTATTTTTAACATTACATTTTTTACTATTGATGCCGCATAGGCAGCATCAATAGTAAAAAGTTGGGGACACACAGGGTTGATAGCGGCGATAACGGAGTGCGTTACCCATGGCATAACGCGGTCCGCTACCGCCGGCATTAACCCTGTGTTAGCGGTGGCTGGAGGGGAGTATGCGGGTGCCGGGCCCTGACTACGGGGAGTAAGGAACGGCTATTTTCTTCCGAACTGTGCCCGTCGCTGATTGGTCGTGGCTGTTTTGCCGCGACCAATCAGCGACTTGGATTTCCTTGACAGACAGAGGCCGCGACCAATGAATATCCGTGACAGAAAGAAGAAAGACAGAAAGACGGAAGTGACCCTTAGACAATTATATAGTAGATACTTAGCAAAGGGTCTGAATACATATGATCATGTGATGTTTTAGTTTGTCTTTTTGTAAGAAATTTGCAAAAATTACTACATTTCTGTTTTTTTTCAAGATGGGGTGCAGAGCATACAGTAATGAGAAAATAATGAACTTTTTTTAATTTACCAAATGACTGCAATGAAATGAGTGAAAAATGTAAATGGGTCTAAATATTTTCTGTACACACTGTTTGTATTCTATGTGTATATATCTATTCTATCTATTGTATTCTAACCTGTCACGCTGTGATTTTACTGAACACGGCACACGAATTGCCAGATTTTATTCTATCTTTTATCGAATAGTACCGACTTTTCTAATTTCAAGAAAAATGCTCATGTCACCAATCACGAATCGGAATATACCATATTTGTGCCTTATTTATGTTTGGCGATCGTTTTCCGAACATATTCGCTCATGTCTGGCGGTGGCGCAGTGGTTAGCACAGCAGCCTTGCAGCGCTGGGGTCCTGGGTTCTAATCCCACCCAGGACAACATCTGCAAAGAGTTTGTATGTTCTCTCCGTGTTTGCGTGGGTTTCATCCGGGCACTCCGGTTTCCTCCCACATTCCAAAGACATACTGATAGGGATTCTAGATTGTGAGCCCCATCGGGGACAGTGGTGATAATGTGTGCAAAAACTGTAAAGCGCTGCGGAATATGTTAGCGCTATATAAAAATAAAGATTATTTATTATTATTATGTCTACTTATAACTTCCTAACAAAAAAGATTATGCTTCCAAAAATTTTGCTGGTGTAAAGTAGACATGTGGGAAATTTTGTGTAACATGACCCTCTGATTTAAGGGCATAAAAATTACAGATAAATATAAGTCATATCAAAGAAATTTTACCACAATCATGAAGTACAATATGTCAAAAACACAATCTTAGAATCAGTGGGATCCATTGAAGCATTCCAAAGTTATGACCTAATAAAGTGGTCTGAATTGAAGAAAACGGTCTGGTCAGTAAGGTGAAAACAGACTTCGGGATGAAGGGGTTAAGATACAGATATATAATCAATATTAAAGAGAAGGATATAATGGAACTAGAGAGAGTACAAAGGAGGGCAACAAAATTAATAAAGGGGATGGGAGAACTACAATACCCAGATAGATTAGCGAAATTAGGATTATTTAGTCTAGAAAAAAGACGACTGAGGGGCGATCTAATAACCATGTATAAGTATATAAGGGGACAATACAAATATCTCGCTGAGGATCTGTTTATACCAAGGAAGGTGACGGGCACAAGGGGGCATTCTTTGCGTCTGGAGGAGAGAAGGTTTTTCCACCAACATAGAAGAGGATTCTTTACTGTTAGGGCAGTGAGAATCTGGAATTGCTTGCCTGAGGAGGTGGTGATGGCGAACTCAGTCGAGGGGTTCAAGAGAGGCCTGGATGTCTTCCTGGAGCAGAACAATATTGTATCATACAATTAGGTTCTGTAGAAGGACGTAGATCTGGGGATTTATTATGATGGAATATAGGCTGAACTGGATGGACAAATGTCTTTTTTCGGCCTTACTAACTATGTTACTATGTTACTATGTTACCCTGACGAAGGTGTTCCGAAACGCGCGTTGGGGCGGGCGCCGGGACCCTCACTGGCCAGCACTTGCTCATACCATACGGTGATGTATTCTGTCTGCTTCTTGCCATCTCTATTTCTTTATACGTGTAGCTCCACTGTGAGCCGGGAATGGTACTAAGAGGTTACACTCTTCCCCTTTTTCTTGTACTTATGTACGTGGAGTAGTATGTGGTCAGGACATCCCCACTTTTCTCTTTACATATATATGTACATCTGTGAATTAATCATTGTGGCCAGTGTGGGCACCTAGTGCCTGGTGTTTGTTATATTGGTGGTTTTCTGCTGTTGCCACCACTTCTATGTATTTCCAAATAAAGTATTTTTTGCACTTTCTAGACCCGATTGTTGAGTGGAAGTTTTTCTTCCCCCCCCCCTTTACTATGTTACTATGTAGAAGACTTTCAGCTTTAATTTGAGGGTATTATCATCCCAATTGCAATATGGGTTTAGGAATTATAGCTTTTTAAATATGTAGATGCCTCTGATTTAAAGGGACCAAATGTAATTGGACAATTAACTTACATTCATAAAATCCACTAAGGTGAAGAATATGTATCTTGGTATCTAAGTCTACCATAAAAAGGAGACTTCAATAGAGCAAATACAAAGAGTTCACCGTAAGGTGCAAACCATTAATCAGTCTTAAAAATAGAAAGGCCAGATTAGACTTTGCCAAAAAAACATCTATAGAAGCCAGCCACGTTCTGGAAAAGTATTCTTTGGATAGATGAATCTAAGATCAACCTGTACCACAATGATAAGAAGAAGAAAGTATGGCGAAGGCTCATTTTCCAAAGCCCACCACATCTTCTGTAAACATGGTGGGGCAGTGTGATGAATGAGCATATATGGCTTCAAATGGCATTGGGTCACTTGTGTTTATTGATGATGTGACTCAAGACAGAAACAGCCACATAAATTATGAAGTGCACAGGGCTATACTTTCGCAAGAAAAAAAGAGAAAAAGGACGCTGCTACAAATTGCACACCACCCAATATATAAACATACAAAACAAACACTTTATTGGCATAAACAGTAAAAACAATTAAAATCACTACGCCACTGTAGACCACCTGGATACATAACGTACATATGTCTATACAAACAATGACTGTACAGCTTATCAATATGCCCAAGGTAAATACAAAGACATATATATGGTAGTAACCTCCTACCTAACGGCATCATAGCTGCATAAAGTATGCGCGTGCGCAGACAGATCCGAAAAGGGAAACACAAAGCGGGCCAGACTGCGCCTGTGTGCAAATCACAGCCACCACCCAGCACAAGCCCCAGCAACAATTTCCCTTTTCGGGTCTGTCTGCGCACGCGCATACTTTATGCAGCTATGATGTGGCTGCCCTTCATCTCTATAGTAGCGCTGATGTTCACACAGGCGCAGTGTCCCCACTTGGATCCACGCATGCGCACTTGCGATCACTTTCCCGTTTGGTCGCAGGTGCAGTAGGGCTCTTTACTTTACTTTATGTTCCTAGAGGGGTCCACGCAAGCGCACATGTTATTGCCCTCCTGTATGGGCACAGGCGCATTACATGCCGGATCTTTTAGCACTCGGAGATATGTCATTTCCGGTCTGGGGGCAATGCATTAGCTCTGCTCCTATGATAGGACTCTACACACACCAGTAGGTGCTTGAAGCAATTACTATGGTTTTATATAAACGCTTGGGCATTATCTGACCACATACTTCCCCTGACGAAGCCTCATTGAGGAGGCGATACGCGTGGGGCTATGGTCCACGGGCCCCCTGGATCCTTCAGCTTATCGGCTTATAGGTTGGTATGTGTCCTTGTTAGGGATATCTTGCCCTTATGACTGAGGCTTATCTCCCCACCATATATGGGAGTTGTGGGTCATTACATATATGCTTTAGACCCCCCATGAGCCGTTAGGTAGGAGGTTACTACCATATATATGTCTTTGTATTTACCTTGGGCATATTGATAAGCTGTACAGTCATTGTTTGTATAGATATATGTACGTTATGTATCCAAGTGGTCTACAGTGGCGTAGCGATTTTAATTGTTTTTACTGTTTATGCCAATAAAGTGTTTGTTTTGTATGTTTATATATTGGGTGGTGTGCAATTTGTAGCAGCGTCCTTTTTCTCTCTTTTTTTCTTGTCTATGTTATTATGCTGCTGCCTGCACCTCCTAATGATATTTACCCTTATGGCTGTGCGCCAGCTTCTCTGGTTATCAGGGCTATACCTTCAGCTCAGATTCATCCAAATGCACCAAGGTTGATAGGATATCGCATAACAGTACAGATGGACAATGGCGCAAAACATACTGAGAAAGAAACTCAGGAATTTTTAAGGCAAAGAAGAGTAAAATTCTGCAATGACAGAGTTATTCACTAGATCTCAACCCCATCAAACAAACTTTTTACATATTTAAGACAAAACGTAAGGCAGAAAGACCCACAAACAAGCAACAACTGAAGTCAGCTGCAGTAAAGACATAGAAAATCAGGAGCGTGGCCGGGACGCTGAGGAGAATGGATGTGCATTGCTGAGCTCTCTCGGCCGTTCTCCATCTCACCGAGCTCCTGCCTCACTAAATGGCAGTTTGCAGCCTCGGTGGAAGCAGAGGAGACTCCGGGAATCACCGGGGAAGCGCGGGAGTCGCGTCTGCTCCGGAAAGCGACACAGCTGCAGAGTAGCGGCGACGGAGGTGCTGGGTGAGCTGAGTGGTGGTGAGCTCCCTCCAGCCTGCAGGCATTACTTTGCCCTGCCATTGTCCTCCTGTGTGCTTGGAGCGGTGAGGGGGTCGAGGGAGAGCCGGGAGTTGTGCTTTGGCTCGGTTCCTCCCCCCTGAAGACTCAGAGCTGCTGGTGGCTGGAACAGAGCAAGGAGATGGTGGCCATCTTGGAAATCCTCCTGACACGTGGAGGAGGCTGTGAGGCTGTGGGATTGCAGCCCTGAGGTAACTAGAATTCACAGGGCTGGCCTGGTTGCTGCAGCATAGACACCGGACTTGTGGATTGAAAGGGGTGCTTTTCTCCCTCCCTTCCCCCTCTCTAAACGCTGCAGAACTCTCCTAATGCAAAACAAGGGATTAATCCCTATGAACCTGCAGATCATTGCGCACTGCCGCCACCTAGTGCCCCAGCAAATCGCATAGAGAAATGACTGTAATCCTTTAGCTAGTGATATCCAAACCGCTACTAATACCTAGTGGATGCATACTGAATAACCAGTTACAAGAATTATCGTTATATTACCTACATATTTCCGGAAGACGCCATGGGTCCTGCTAAACAGCAGTCAGCAGCTGAGAAGCTGAAGACCTATGCCAGGGGAACTAACTCTGCATCTGTGCACAAATCTTTAAATAAATCAACTCAGAATGAAGAAGCAGAAGACATAGCTCCAGAACCCACTCTGAAATAGGTTTCTGCACAATTGCTAGTTGCTATTCAAGACAGTACAGCTTCTTTGACGGGTAAAATTGAAGAGATCAAGACTGACCTGGGACTCCTCCATAATGATATGTCAAATTTGGGCGAGAAAGTTCGTCATGCAGAGGAGAGAATCTCGAGTCTGGAGGACCAAACAGCACCTTTAACTGAACATATCAGAGTGATAGAACAAAAACTGGAGCTGTGCGTTCAAAAAAATGATGACCTGGAGAACAGACTGAGGAGAAACAATATCCATATAATTGGATTGCCAGAGAGGGCAGAGGGGAATAGCCCTAGTGACTTTGTGGAAAGATGGATCCGCAATCTTTTTTCGGAGGCTGTCTTTTCTGCTGCTTTTGCGGTGGAGAGGGCACATCGCGTACCTGGAAAACCAAATCCTCCGGGGGCTCCTCCTAGGCCCCTGCTGGCTAGATTTCTAAATTGGAAAGACAGAGACTATATACTGCAATTGGCAGGAAAGGCCCAAGTGATTAAACATGAAGGTGTTACTGTGATGTTGTTCCCAGATTGTCCGGCAGATCTGCAGGAAAGAAGAGCTTTGTTTACTTCAGTTGAGAGACGCCTGAAGAACTCCAACGTGATCTATTCAATGGCGTATCCTGCCAGGCTTAGAGTGGTAGATGGTGAGAAGGCGTTTTTTTTTCAGAACTCGACGGAGGCAGAGGAATGGATCTCCAGGAGAGAACGACATCAGAAATAGTAACAATAATTCATGCCATAGTTATAGGAGAATAGCGGTTCTTTCTTTTGTTCTCCTTTTCAATGTGTTTTTCAATTTTGATGGTCCTTATAATGAATCTTGACTTGAGCCTAACAAACTGGTGCTTTTGATTCATGGTTTTTACTACTGTTTATTCTTTTGTTCAATTATAATTGATGGTTAAATTGATGTTTTCAAATTGCTCCCCTTCTGAATAGTTTTCCATGTGAATTGTGGCAATATCCTGAATATATAACCATCTGGGCTCCTGTTCCTGGGAAGTTAATAAATATCGGTAATGGAGGAGTGGCGAAGCACCCACTTCAGGGGCACTGGCGCCATTCTTTCTGGTCTGAAAGCCTGGTTACCTTATAGGTTTAGTTAAAACTAGGTGATTGGACCAATGACCCCGTGAATATTCTACCAGGGATGGGAAGGGGAGATGGAGGAAGGGAAGTGGGGGCTTAGTTGTGATGTGGTAAAATTGCTTTAAGGTATGCACTATATCTGATAATCTTTTTATTGGTGGTTCGGATTGATTGGGAAAAATATGAAACTTTCGTTTATGCCTGTGCTTCTGTTTAGAGAAGTTTATAGGCATCTGCTGTTATATCTTTATGATCGTTACTGGTCAATGTTTTTTTCTCGTTTGGAAAATTTTGTTAATAACCAACACTGCACTTATATTCTACCATCAGGAAATGATTTCTATGTCTTGGATTTGATGATTCTCAAAGTGAAAGTTATTTTTGAAAAGAAATCTTTACAAGTCCCACATGGCGTCACTTAAGCTCCTTTCTTAGAACATCAGGGGATTAGGGACCGCTAGGAAAAGGAAATTGGTATTCTCTCAAATACGTAAAACACAGGCGCAGATAATATATCTTCAGGAAACTCACCTAACACCAGACACTATATCCAGAATGAATAAACCCTGGATACAATGGCAGAGACACGCTACACACACATCCTATTCTAGGGGGGTGGTCATTATGGTACATAAGTCTTTGTGATGGTCGGTTCAGCTGATTAAAAGGGACCCAGAGAGTAGATTTATTTTTATTTATACATTTATAGATATGACACCTTATGTATTGCTCAATGTCTATAATCCACCACCAGCTAAGATGGAGATACTTCATCAAGCTGCGATCTTTGTATCGCAATATCCTGATGCTAAAATGATATGTATGGGTGATTTCAATATGGTACTTAACATGTATTTGGATAGAATGAGTGCTGCAAACTTGAGGCCTAGTAATCAAGACACTAGTACACTTGAAGCTTTTATAAAGGAAACTAGATGGTGGCCCGATTCTAACGCATCGGGTATTCTAGAATATGTATGTATATAGCAGGCACATAGTATATAGCACAGGCCACGACATATTCTTGAATACTCGATGCGTTAATACAGGACACGCAGTGTATAACAGTGGCCACGCAGTATATAACACAGCCCAAACAGTATATAACACAGCCTAAGCAGTATATAACATTGCCCACATAGTACATAACACTGGCCACGTAGTATATAGCAGCCATGCAGTATATAACGCAGCCCACACAGCAGTAGCGTAGCTACCAGGGGGGCAGAGGGTGCGGCTGCCCCGGGCCCACAGCTCACAGGGGCCCACCTGGAGCTACTGTATACAACACTTAATTAGCTCCGTGGTAGAGCAGATCTCCCTGCTCTACCTCGGGCAGGGGCTGGAGAAAGGCAGTGAAGCTATGCCCCCTCCCCCCACTGCTGACACTGTACCTGTGTCCAGCAGACACGCCCACATTGCAAACTCAGTGAGTGAACGTGTCTGCGGCACAGAAGTCAGGACCATGGCGCTGGGGCTTCGCTCCAGAGAGGAGCAGGACAGGGGACACAGTGCTGTAAGTAACAGCTCACACTTCTGCCTGTACCGCCGGAGGTGTCTGCACTGTGCAGGGAGGAGGTGACAGGACACTGCTCCTCTCCAGATAAGGCTACTTTCACACTAGCGTTTTCTGCAATCCGTCACAATGCGTCGTTTTGCAGAAAAAACGCATCCTGCAAAAGTGCTTGCAGGATGCGTTTTTTCCCCATAGACTTGCATTGACGACGCATTTGCGACGGATGCGTCGTGCTTTGGCGTACCGTCGGGAGCAAAAAACGCTACATGTAACTTTTTTTGCTCCTGACGGACCGCTTTTTCCGACCGCACATGCTCGGCCGGAACTCCGCCCCCACCTCCCCGCACCTTACAATGGGGCAGCGGATGCGCCGGAAAAATGCATCCGCTGCCTCCATTGTGCAATGCAGCAAACGCTAGTGTCGGAATCTCTCCCCGACGCATTACGACGGGGAGATTCCGACGCTAGTGTGAAAGAAGCCTAAGACCCTTCCACATGCTGTATCTGCACTCTCTGAGACACTGTAGATCTATGGTCACTGTGAGTGCAAATCGCCCAAGCATCACCCGATCTGTAAAAAACTTCAGAGCAGCTGATATAAATCTAATGGTTCCTCACATAGACTGGTCAGTAATGTGCACTGATAGACATGACCCCAGCTGCAGGACCCCACAGATGAGGATATAGGTCTCTTTTATATATATATATATATATATATATATATATATATATATATATACGCACACACATACACACACACGTCTCCTTTTTATATATAGGAAAGAAACATATATCCTCATCTGTGGGGTCCTGCAGCTGGGGTCACGTCTATCAGTGCACATTACTGACCAGTCTTGTCAGTATATATACCTTTCATTTAGGCTACTTTCACACTAGCGTCATTCAACGCACGTCACAATGCGTCATTTTGAAGAAAAAACACATCCTCCAAAGTTGCCTGCAGGATGCATTTTTTCTCCATAGACTTTCATTAGCGACGGATTGCCACACGTTGCATCCGTCAGCGGGTCAGTATTGGGTTTATCAGGGGCAGTAATAGGGACACATACGGCAGCAGCGGCTCAGTATTGGGGTATCAGGTGCAGTAATATGGACACGTTCGGCAGCAGCGGCTCAGTATTGGGGTATCAGGTGCAGTAATAGGGACACATATGGCTGCAGCGGCTCAGTATTGGGGTATCAGGTGCAGTAATAGGGACACATACGGCAGCAGCGGCTCAGTATTGGGGTGTCAGGTGCAGTAATAGGGACACATACGGCAGCAGCGGCTCAGTATTGGGGTATCAGCAGGATGAGGAGTTTGTGCAGGTTGGGAATAGATGGTGATGGGGCTGTAATATGAGAAGTGAAATGTGTCTTTGTTGTATTCTCTGCAGCCGAGTCGTGGCTGGAAGAAGTTGTCATGTCAGTCTGGGCCAGATGGGAAAGACGGGAAAAGTGACGACTCCATCAGAAAGAACGTCAGTGGTAAGTCACCATCTGTAACTGTGCAGTGATCTATGTTCTGTTGGACTGGTATCTACCACTGTATGGTCACAATATGGCGGTAAACAGTGTTGGTCTTTGTGGAGATTTTTTTTAGTTACAGGAGGATCATTGGCTGAGGTTCTTATACACACAATTACAGTGCCACACCGTAGTTGTAATCAGGGGTTAGGGGCCCACTCAGATGTCTCGCCCCCCCTGAGCTGAACCCCTAGCTACGCCTCTGCCACACAGTAAATAACACTGCCCACGTAGTATATAGCAGCCATGTAGTATATAACGCAGCCCGCATAGTATATAACACTGCCCACGTAGTATATAGCAGCCATGTAGTATATAACACAGCCCACGCAGTATATAACATTGCCCACATAGTATATATATAATTGTCTAAGGGTTTTTCCGTCTGTCTGTCTGTCTGTCTTTCTGTCTGTCTGTCCTGGAAATCCCGCGTCTCTGATTGGTCGTGGTTGATCGGCCGTATCGACGTAGAAACCCGTGTCTCTGATTGGTCGAGGCCGCCAGGCCTCGACCAATCAGCAACGGGCACAGCAACAATGATGTCATAAAGGACGTAGACATCCCGCGTCTGATTGGTCGAGGCCGCCAGGCCTCGACCAATCAGCAACGGGCACAGTATCAACGTAGATGTCATAATGGTTGCCATGGCGACGATGATGTCATAAAGGTTGCTTCGACCAATTAGCGACGGGCACAGTCTGCCGTGAATTCTGGAATCATCATTGTCCATATACTACGGGGACATGCATATTCTGGAATACCCGATGCGTTAGAATCGGGCCACAATCTAGTAGTATATAACACTGCCCACATAGTATATAGCAGCCATGTAGTATATAACGCAGCCCACGCAGTATATAACATTGCCCACATAGTATATAACACTGCCCACGTAGTACATAGCAGCCATGTAGTATATAACGCAGCCCACGCAGTATGTAACACAGCCCACGTAGTATATAGCAATGTGGGCACTATATGCGTGGTTAAAAAAGACTTAAAATAAAAAATAAACATATACTCACCTTCCGAAGGCCCCTTGATGTCCTGGCGCCTGTGTGCGGTGCACGCCGCAGCTTCCGGTCCCAGGGTTGGTATGAGCGCAGGACCTGTGATGATGTCGCTGTCACATGACCGTGACATCATGGAAGGTCCTTCTCGCATAGCATCCTTGGCACCGGAACCTGCCGCTTGCACTGCCGAGGACAGCGCGCCACGTCAGAGGGTGAGAATAACCTTTTTTTTTTATTATTATTATTTGTCACATTAGATCTTTTTACTATTGATGGTGCATACACAGCATCAATAGTAAAAAGTTGGTCACACAGGGTTAATAGCTGCGTTAATGGAGTGCGTTACACCGCGGCATAACGCAGTCCATTAACATTGCCATTAACCCTGTGTGAGGGCTGACTGGAGGGGAGTATGGAGCGGGCACTGACTGCGGGGAGGAAGGAGCGGCCATTTTGCCGCCGGACTGTGCCCGTCGCTGATTGGTCGTGGCAAAACGCCCACAACCATTGCCAGGACCAATCAGCAACTTGGATTTCCATGACAGACAGAGGCCGCGACCAATGAATATCCGTGACAGACAGACAGACGGAAGTGACCCTTAGACAATTATATAGTAGATGAGCTGGATTGATCTGTGGAGACAGCAATATCCCCTTGAGAAGGAATTCTCCTGTTATACGCCAGCTGTTCATTGTCTGTTCAGAATTGACCATGCATTTGGAAACAATGCTGCATTGTCTGACCTGCGCGAAATTGAGTACCTTCCTACGGCAGTGTCGGATCATGCTCCATTGAATAAGCCTTCACTTAGGCTGCCCCAATAGACCCAAGAGATTCCGCATACACCCATTTTGGCTGTCCCTTATAGGAGAGCAAGATAGAATAGTTGACCAATTAGAGATATTCATTGCAGATAATACTGATTTTCCTGATAAACTGATAGTATGGGACACTCTTAAAGCATATTTGACGGGATGTGTCAGATCTACAATTTCATATATTAAGAGAGTCCTGGGTTAGGGAGCAGAGACTGGCTGAGGAATGTAAATTGTTGGAAGTTGAATATATCAATAACCCCTCTGATACTTCACTGGGTGGATGGCTGGTTAAGGGAAAGGAATACCTGATGCATTTAAAGGAGAAGGCGCAGAGAAAACTCTTTTTCTCTAAACAGACATATTTTGAATTGGGAAATCAGTCGAGTAAATTTTTGGCATATACTGTATGGTCCAACAAAATCAAATGTCCCCGTCCATTCTTGCCATCAATGCAGTGGATGGAACTCCGATGCTTAAATCTGACCAAATTGCAAACAGATTTGAAGAATATTTTAGAGAATTATATAGTTCCCAACTAAATCATACTATGGAGAAGATTGACAAATATTTTGATCGTATAGAGTTATCTAAACTCTTTAGATAGAGATATCACGTTGGAGGAGATTCGGGAAGCAGCCATGTCTCTCTGTAATGGGAAAATCCCGGGCCCTGATGGCATACCCATAGAACTATATAAAAGATATCTTGATCAGATAGGGCCAATTTTGATGCAGACCCTTTCTGAGGCGCTTGCAGGACATTCACTCCCCCAATCCTTTTATGATGCCACCATAGTGGTGATACCAAAGCCAGATAAACCTGCTGAGGAGTGTACCTCTTACCATCCCATATTTCTTCTTAATACAGACTATAAAATACTCACTAAACTGATAGCCAATAGACTTAAAACAGTAATATTAACCATAATACATGAAGATCAATCTGGTTTCATGCCGGGGAGATCCACCTCCTCAAATATTAGAAGAGTGCAGGTTGTAATTCAGATAGGACACAAATATGAGGAGCCTTGGGCAATAGCCTCTCTTGATACTGCGAAGGCTTTTGATTCAATGGAGTGGATGTTTTTGCAATGTGTTCTTCTGAAATTTGATTTCTCAGATAAATTTTGTAAGTGGATTGAATTACTTTATTATAAGCCCAGAGTTAATATTCTTGTTAATGGCTTGCTGTCGGATTATTTTGACTTGGGTAGGGGAAGCCGATAGGGCTGCCCACTGTCCCCAATGTAATTTGCTCTTGCAATTGAGCCAGTTGCACTTGCAATTAGACAGGACCCTCAGTTGGAAGGAATTAAGATTAATTCTAGAGTGGATAAGGTGGGATTGTATGCTGACGATCTGGTACTCTTTTTGGAGAGAGTGGAAAAGTCTCTTCCAAGGGCAATTGATCTTATTAATTGTTTTGGGGAACTATCTGGCCTTAAAATTAATTTGAGTAAGTCTGTGATTATGCCATTAATAGATAAACATAACTGTACCCGTGATATGGTGGTTTAAAGGTGGTACAAAAATTTAAATATTTGGGCATCGTGATTAATCAAAATCCAATTAGAGATCTTAGGGATAATATATACCCTCTGGAGGATCTGATGAAAATTAAGTTTGTGATATGGTCTCGACTACCCTTATCTGTTGCTGGAAGAATTGGATTAATTATAATGATAATTCTTCCTAAATGCTTATATATGCTGGAACACACATCGTTAAAAATCCCTAAAAGTTTCTTCAGGAAAATACATAGCATGATGGCAGCGTTTATATGGGGATCGTCAAGACCTAAATTAAGTATGGGATCCCTACAGAGGCCTAAAAACCAAGGTGGATATGCGTTCCCTGACTTATACTTGTATTATCTGGCTGGTCAGCTGCGCTACTTAAAATGTTGGGTAACTCAGGGTGAACTTAACAATGCAGAAGCCCATCTCGTAGATTTCTTGAGAGGGAGTACCCCATGGGCAATGTTAGAGGGTTCATATAGACCACCTCAGGGCTTGTTGTGTGCGCATAACCTAGTAATACAGGTTTGGGGAGAAAGTAAATGCATTTTGAAATTCACTGATCAAATTGGGGATGTTCAGATATGGGATAATCCCGAATTTCCGCACCTTCTGGATTTACAGGATCCGGAGTTCTGGAAACAAAATGGAATGACATCACTTGCTCAACTTTCTGAAAATGAAACTTTATTATCGTTTGAACAAATCCATGTGAGGTTTGGAATTCCCCACAGAGATTTTTATAGATATTTGCAATTAAGACACACCATAATGTATCAGTTCCCGTATCATAGAATGAGAATATCTAAATACCCACTGATAGGAATACTATCAACCCAAGGACCCACAGGAGTAATATCCTCCCTCTACACCATTTTGTTAAACTCTAAAATCGCATCTACTCATCTCACTGTGGAGAGTAGGTGGCGACACCTAATTCCATCTATTGCTGATGATCAATGGAGAGATATCATGGAAGCACATACGATGGTATCACCTGCTGCAAATAATAAATTAATACAGTTGTATATCCTTCACCAATCCTATCTGACCCCAAGTAAACTACATAAATTTGGTAGAGGAGTGACTGATGAATGTCACAGATGTGGGGAATCCGGGGCTAATTTTTGGCACCTTATTTGGAACTGTAGGATTATATGGAGATTTTGGAGTGAGGTTGTAGATACACTGGAGCGGATAATGGGGATACTGATTGAATATGGACCAGAATTGTACATTCTAGGGGCCGTGGATGAGGAGATGTGGGTCCACCATGATAGAATATTTCTCAGTGAAACTCTATTCATGGCTAGGAAAGCGATAGTACTGAGGTGGATGGGTGGGAAATCTCCTTCAATTAATCAATGGAAGAAACTAGTGAATGATGAAAACATACTATACAAAAACAGAGGATGTCCTCAAAAATTTCAGAAAATTTGGGAAAGGTGGTGTGACTCGCCATTGACGCACCTGGCTCCTGGAGCTATGGCCTCTTCAATCTTGCGATATTGTCCCCCCTGACGTGTATATCTATTCTAGATTAGGAATGTGATGATCTATGTGAGATAACTAACAAATGTCTATCATGATCTGATTTGATACGAGTTTTTCTTAAACATTCATTGAAGACTCGTTGATTAGAAAGTGCAGTGCTTGGTAAAATGTATCATACTGAATGTTAAGTTTTGTTTGTTTGTTTGTATACTTTATTATTGAAGGTATTCTGTCATATCTATGTCAATTTAATTTTGAGATGTGGATTGTTTTGGTACTATGCTATGATATCATATGTTTGTTATCTTATTTTGTGGAATCCTTCAATAAAATGAGTTTAAAAAAAAAAAAAGACAGAAAATCATCAAAAATGACACCGAGTGTTTGGAATAGGAAACCCAGTGGTGGCGTTAATGAATTTCAGACTCCAGGCAGTCATTGTCAAACAAATAAATTATCTACAAAGTATTAAAAAGAACATTATATTTATGATAAAGTTAATTTTTACAATTACCTTTTTGAGCCCCTGAAATGATGAGCCGTTATGAATATTTTTGTTGAACCCAATTAATTAAACCTGAAAGTCTACATTTCAATTACTTCTTCTCAGTTGCTTTATTTTAAATAAAAAATAGTGACATGCACAGCCCAAATCATGAAGATTCAGTCACTGTCCAAATATTTCTGGATCAAACTGTATATAAGAGTTTGTAAAAGGCCTATATTTATTAACTAGGCTAATCCAGAGTGGAAGCGATGGGGTCAAATTTGACGTCCATGTCATAGTTACCACTTTTTCTGCACGAAAAGGAAGTATAAAGAAAAACAATTGTTTAAAAGAAATTTGTACCACTTCCTCTATAATGCCCAGTCATGTGTCTGCAAACAATGGAACAAGTTTAGAACAAAACAAGACAATGAGCATATGAGACCCTGGTTCAATGCCACACCTATTACATTACTCAACGTTTGAAAACTCTTTTTTTTTTAAGTCTAACTAGGGTATTATATATTCTATGGTAGAAGCATATTGTATTAAAATACCTCTTGAACTATTCAAAGTATAGGTGCTTCTCATAAAATGTAATATCATCAAGTTAATTTAGTTTAGTTCTTCATTACAAAAAGTGAAACTCATATACAGTGGGGGAAATAAGTATTTGATCCCTTTGCTTATTTTGTAAGTTTGCCCACTGACAAAGACATGAACAGTCTATAATTTTAAGGGTAGGTTAATTTTAACATTGAGAGATGGAATATAAAAAATAAAATCAAGAAAATCACATTTTATAAATGATATACGGTATTTTCCGGCGTATAAGACGACTGGGCGTATAAGACGACCCCCCAACTTTTCCAGTTAAAATATAAAATCTTCTTAAAAGTTGGGGGTCTTCTTATATGCCATGTGTCGTCTTATAGGGCCGGTGACTAATGTGCCTTTTGGGGGGGAGTGGTCCCGATGACGAAGAGGGGGCATCTCACAGGAAAGTGTGAGTGGAGTATCTCCCATTACCTCATTGTAGCGGCAGTGTGGGGTCTGGGAGCCGCGGCGGCTGCTCCTCTTTGTGCCGCGTGGGTGCTGTGCTATGGAGCGGCGGCGGCTCCTCTTCGTGCAGCGTCAGGGACCTGTGCTGTGGGGCGGCGTATCTTCATGCAGAGTCGGGGCTTCTCCACCATTTCACTCGTTCCTGTGAGATGCCCCCTCTTCATCATCGGGATCACTCCCCCTCACCCACCATATACACCCACCATATACCGGTCTGCACCCGGCGTACAAGACGACACCCGGCGTATAAGACGACCCCCAACTTTTAAGAAGATTTTCAGGGGTTAAAAAAGTCATCTTATATACGGTACATTTATTTGCATTTTACAGTGAGAAATAAGTACTTGATCACCTACCAACTATTAAAAGTTCTGGCTCCTACAGACCAGTTAGACGCTCCTAATCAACTCTTTACCTGCATTAAAGACAGCTGTCTTACAGTCATCTTTATAAAAGACTCCTGTCCATAGACTCAATCAGTCAGACTCTTAACTCTACAACATGGGCAAGATCAAAGAGCTTTATAAGGATGTCAGGGACAAGATCATAGACCTGCACAAAGCGGGAATGGGCTACAAAACCATATGTAAGATGCTGGGTGAAAAGGAAACAACTGTTGGTGCAGTAGTAAATGACTGTCAATCAACATCGATCTAGGCCACTATGCAAAATCTCACCTCGTGGAGTATCATGAGGAAGGTGAAAGATCAGCCTAAAACTACACAGGGGGAACTTGTTAATGATCTCAAGGATGCTGGGACCACAGTTACCAAGAAAACCATTGGTAACACATTACACCATAAAGGTTTAAAATCCTGCAGTGCCCATAAGGACCCCTGCTCAAGAAGGCAAATGTGCAAGCCCATCTGAAGTTTGCCAATGAACACCTGGATGATTCTGTGAGTGATTGGGAGAAGGTGCTGTGGTCAGATGAGACAATAATTGAGGTCTTTGGCAATAACTCAACTTGGCATATTTGAAGGACTAGAAATGCTGACTATGATGACCCAAAGAACACCATCCCCACAGTCAAGCACAGAGGTGGAAACATTATGTTTTGGGGGTGTTTCCCTGCTATGGGTACAGGACTACTTCACTCCATTAATTGAAGAATGGATGGAGCAATGTACCGTAAAATTAAATCCTGAGTTACAACCTCTTTCTCTCCTTAAGGACATTAAAAATGGGTCGTGGCTGGGTCTTCCAGCAAGACAATGACCCAAAACATACAGCCAAGCCAACAAAGGAGTAGCTAAAAAAGAAGCACATTAAGGTCACGGAGTGGCCTAGCCTGTCTCCAGACCTTAATCCCGTAGAAAACTTATGGAGGGAGTTGAAGCTCTGAGTTGCCAAGCGACAGCCTCAAAATCTTAATGATTTAGAGATGATCTGCAAAGAGAAGTGAACCATAATTCCTCCTGACATGTGTGCAAACCTCATCATCAACTACAAAAAACGTCTGACTGCTGTGCTTGTCAACAAGGGTTTTGCCACCAAGTATTCAATCTTGTTTGCTAGAGGGATTAAATACATATTTTACACTGCAAAATGCAAATACATTTATATAATTGATACAATGTGATTTTCTGGATTTTATTTTTGATATTCTATCTCTCAATGTTAAAATTAACCTACCCTTAAAATTATAGACTGTTCATGTCTTTGTCAGTGAGCAAACTTACAAAATCAGCAAGGGATCAAATACTTATTTCCCCCACTGTATTACATATAGGGTGGGTAATTTAAATGGATACACCTAAATAAAATGGGAATGGTTTGTGTTGTCAACTTCCTGTTTGTGGCACATTAGTATATGGGAGGGGGAAAACTTTTCAAGATGGGTGGTGACCATGGTGGCAATTTTGAAGTCGGCCATTTTGGATCCAACTTTCTTTTTTCAATGGGAAGAGGGTCATGTGACACATCAAACTTATTGAGAATTTCACAAGAAAAACAATGGTGTGCTTGGTTTTAACGTAACTTTATTCTTTCATGAGTAAGTTACAAGTTTATGACCACTTATAAAATGTGTTCAAAGTGCTGCCCATTGTGTTGTATTGTCAATGCAACCCTCTTCTCACACTCTTAACACACTGATAGCAACATCGCAGAAGAAATGCTAGCACAGGCTTTCAGTATCCATTGTTTCAGATGCTGCACATCTCGTATCTTCACAGCATAGACAATTGCCTTCAGATGACCCCAAAGATAAAAGTCTAAGGGGGTCAGATCAGGAGACCTTTGTGGCCATTCAACTGGCCCACGATGACCAATCCACTTTCCAGGAAACTGTTTATGTAGGAATGCTCGGACCTGACACCCATAATGTGGTGGCCACCAAGGTCTCCCGATCTGACCCCTTGATACTCAAGACCAATCCTCTGGACCATACCCCTTCCAGTGCACCAAATACTACAGATTCTGGTGCACCCACTAAGAATCAACGATGCATCCCATCTCATGTTCCAGATGGCCCTCCACCAATACAGGAGGACTGATGGACGAGGAGTCCTCCTCGACCACTCCCAATGGTTTCAGAAGGGACCTGTGAAAAACATTAGATGTTTTGAAGGCGATGGGAAATTGTAAACCGTAGACCACTGGGTTGACCACTTCCACAATTTTATATGGGCCAATGAACTCAGGACCCAGTTTGGCCAAGGGGACCTTGAGCATCATATTGCGGGTGGATAACCACACCTTCTCACCCACAAGCAACACGGGACCCAAACCCCTTCTCTTGTCCACAAAAAATTTAATCCTACCCTGGGCCTAGGTGATATTTTGCTGAATCTCCACCCACAGGGTCTTTAAGCATTGTAACGTACCTTCCGCCCCCTGGACAGCCTGAGTCCATGCGATTAAACTTCTCAATATGTGGGTTAAACCCTTAATTGCCAGGAAATGAGACATTCCCGTAGACTGACTCACACGACCATTGAAAGCAAACTCTGCTGCAGGTAATGCATCACACCAGTCCTCCTGTCTGGGAGATGCCAAACATCTCAGAATTTGCTCCAGGGACTGATTAGTGCGTTCAGTTTGCCCATTAGATGAAAGACAGAGGAAAAAGACAGAGTGATTCCCAATTTCTGACAAGAAGCCCTCCAAAACTTGGCCACAAACTGCACACCTCTGTCAGACACCACATTCATAGGCACACCGTGCAGATGGACCGCATGCTGCACAAACAACCTGGCCATGGTTTCAGCAGATGGTAAAGCGGCAGAAGTACAAAATGAGCCTGTTTGGAAAATCTACCCACCACCACCCATACAACGGAGTTACCCCTGGATGGAGGGAGATTAGTGATAAATTCATGCAGAAATGTGTCCACGGTCTATCCAGAGTTGGCAAAGGCACCAACTCCCTGGCCGGCCAGCAATGAGAATTTTTAGAACGGGCACAAACCCCACACGCAGACACAAACCTTTTAATGTCTGCAACAAAAGAGGACCACCAGAAAATCCTAGCAACTGCCTCCCGAGTGGCCAAAATCCCAGGATGAGCACTCAATGCAGACTCATGAAACTCCCGCAGGAGTCTAAGACGGAAGTGTTCTGGAACAAACAATTTACCCACAGGTTTATTACTGGGAGCCAGAGCCTGGGCCTCAAAAATCTCCCTCTCCAAATCAGATGAAATTCCAGCCACCACCACCCCAGGTTGAATGGAGCATGGGGGTTCAGGAGGAGACACCGGATCCAAGCTTCGGGACAATGCATTTGCCTTAACATTCTTAGACACTAGACGGAAGGTTATAAAAAATTGAAACTGGGAAAAAAGCGACCAACAGGCCAAAATTCACTTTCAAATACTGACTCGACAATTCAGTTGCGTGATCCCTGCTTACACGTCTCTTCTTGGCCGTCCCCAACCCCATGATGCTCTAGCAGGGTGTCAATGGGTTGCCATGGCAGCTAGTGTCCTGCTGAAGGCCCGTTGCTGCCAAGTTGGTACTCCTGTGAAGGCCACCCACAGGCATAAAAACCTGTGATCATTTGAATGCTATATAATATAATATCAAAGTATTGCAATATATAATGAAATGTCAGTCTGCTGTGCAGCTCAGCCTACTGCTGATCCTCACAGAAGGACCAAAATCACAGTGATGGAGGTCTTCAGCAGATCTCCAGCTGTCATAATAACCTTTTGGTCCCTCATGATCATGTCGAGGGGGGTGGGGTGAATGGAGCCAGTGCAAGCAGGCACCGATGCTGGTACCATTTAGTACCTCTGACAGATATTGACAACAGCATTTACAGCCGTGGTTAGGAACTTGACTCCAGCTGCGGCTGTTAGAGACTGACCCTATGTAAAATAGCTGGTATATGCCGCATTAGAAATGGAGCTCTGCTCTTTAGCCACCTCTACACATAAGGACCCCTTCTCAGCGCTAATACAACGTTCCTTTGCGGGAAGCGGCTAATGAACTTGACACTGTGCTGACTCTAGCTGGACATTGTTGTTGAAGTGACAGATCTGCTTTAAAGGGTAAAAGTACACCTTTTTCATATGGACGCTACATTCAGTTACTTACACTGCCAGTTACACAAATGTTATCTGTATTCTTTTGTTTTTGTCGACCAACTATTGAAAGGACCAGTCGTCTTGCATGAGATACCAGTTCCGTAAATGTCACATGATGCTTGCTGCGTTGTGCCTTCTTTGAGTATTTGGCAACAGAAGTGAGGGTTCCTTTGAACTATTAAGAAATAAAACATTAATCAAAACTATCTCAGTATTCAAAATTTGAGAAATGAAAGCAGAAAACAACATATTCTAATATTGACACCTATTAGACTGGAAATAGCTTTATTAATAGGCTTGACCATACTGATCTGACACATCCATATACTGTAGATATATACACTCTGTGCACAATAATTAGGCAAGTGAGTATTTTGATCATATCATGATATCATTTTTATTCATATTTTTTACAACTCAAAGCTGTATAAACTTGAATGCTTATTTGATAAAGCTGATCATGTGATGTGTATGTGTGTGCACAAATGTGACCTATGGATACAACATCCTTTATCAAAGTGTGCAGAATTATCAACAGCTCATTTTCCTCAGACTGAATGGGCCAAAAAAAGAGATTTAACGGACTTTGAAAAGTCAAAAATTGTTGTTTTATAAGTTTTATACAAGAATGAAGCACTATTGAAATTGCTGAGATATTGTGGTGAGATCACGGAATCATCAAAAGTTTTGTTGCAAATAGTCAACAGGGTCACAAAAAAATGCTAAAAAAAAGACTCACATTGACTGCCAAAGATTTGAGAAAGATAAAATGTAAAGTGACTAAGAACCCATAATCCTCCAGTGTTATCACATTCTAGAACTGCAATCTTCCTGGAGTATCCAGAAGTAAAAGGTGTTTAGTGCTCAGAAACATGGCCGAGGTGAGGAGGCTGATACCCAACCACCACTGAGCAAGACATCACTCAAGAAATGTCTGATTTTTCAAAGTTTTTATGGACTGATGAGATGAGAGTGACTCTTGATGGACCAGCTGGATGGGCACATGGTTGAATCAGTCACAGGCACAGACTTCATCTCCAACTCAATGCCAGCAAGGTGGAGGTGGGGTACTGGCATGGGTTGTATTATTAAAAATGAGTGAGTTGGGCCTTTCTAGGGTGAAGACAGATTCAAAATCAACTCCCAAACCTACAGCCAGTTTTTAGAGGACACTTTCTTCAAGCAGTGGTACAGGAAAAAGTCTGCAAGTTTAAACAATGTTCCATCACAGCATTGAAATCTCCACAGCTTGGCTAGCCAGTAAAGACCTAAAGATGAAATAATAATGACATGGCACCTTCTTCACCTATTTAGAACTGGTAGGCCCTTCTTAAATGGGAGATTTATGGTGAAGGAAAACAGACACTTCTTTCAACAATGTCTGGGAGGCTGTCATTGCTGCTGCACAAAAAGTTTATCGTTAAAAGTTTATGAAACAGACAGATTTAATGAATAGAAAGCTAATTACTGCTATTGAAAAGAAGGGTGGCTATATTGGTTGCTGATATTTTTTGGAAATAATCAGAAAAGTATTTTTGTACATTTTGAGATGTTTGGTTATTATTCTCACTTTAACAGTTAAAAGTGAACAATTGAGATGGAAGATTTTTCAGATTATTGTATAATAATTCTGCGCATAAACTAGTATATATGTAATAGTTTAACCACTATTTTTCAAAATTATTCCTAATAATACCACACTTTACAATCAAGATCTCAACATACAGAGACAGGAAATAAAATCCTATCCACTTTCATAAAGTTGTGGAGCTTAGATATGATGCTTACCATTCCAGTCCACAGAATAGTAAATGCGATGAAGAGTGCTCCATAAAAACATGCTGTTGAAATGTGGTTTGATTTCAAGTGATTTTGCAAAAGTTGGATATGCTTAATACCACGTACCCCTAATAATTGTATAAAAATAGTCTGGATTGAATTTAGAGTGCTGCAAAAAGAGTAGCTTTCCGAGGAGAATATGAGATGTCCTAATGAAGAATAGGCCATGGTGAAGACAAATCCTATGAGCTGCAAGAACAAACATGTAAGAGGTCAATCACATTCTAATGCCATTATTTTAGATGTTACTAAACATACATTTTGTCAAAATCACATATATACATTTAAAAGGTTTTCCCATCCAATAGAATGTATTGTTAAAAGGGCTCAGACCTATTAAAAATAATGACATAAGTGATACTTATCCAGTCTCCCAGTGGTTCCCGGTCCCGGCTAGTCGGTGCTTCCTAATCATAGCTTTCACATACCAGAAATGGTTGAAAATACCAATTAGTCTGAGGTCAACCCTCTATCCAGTGATTGTCTGAGCAAGCATATCTGTTCACTTCAAGGGTATCAAGAATGGGACCAGGAAGCAAAAAGTAGCAGGGATTGGTAAGGTGACCTGGATTGTGAGAGAGTAACGCCCTATCGCTAATGAATTAAATGCAGTAACATACAAGTCAAAATAACATATTAATGTGCAAAGTTATTAATCAAATGAATTGATCACAATTGTCAAATAAGTTTGTTTACATTTGAACTACTGTTTATTCTGCATGAATTCCTTCTGCTGAAGCCCGTTTTCACCTTCCTGACCATGCCAAATTTTTCAAATCTGACATCTGTCACTTTATGTGGTAATAAGTCTGGAATGCTTATACATATCCAAGTGATTCTGAGAATGTTTGTTCATTACGCATTGTACTTTCTGTTCATAGTATATTTAGGTCAAAATAGTAACATAGTAACATAGTAACATAGTTAGTAAGGCCGAAAAAAGACATTTGTCCATCCAGTTCAGCCTATATTCCATCATAATAAATACCCAGATCTACGTCCTTCTACAGAACCTAATAATTGTATGATACAATATTGTTCTGCTCCAGGAAGACATCCAGGCCTCTCTTGAACCCCTCGACTGAGTTCGCCATCACCACCTCCTCAGGCAAGCAATTCCAGATTCTCACTGCCCTAACAGTAAAGAATCCTCTTCTATGTTGGTGGAAAAACCTTCTCTCCTCCAGACGCAAAGAATGCCCCCTTGTGCCCGTCACCTTCCTTGGTATAAACAGATCCTCAGCGAGATATTTGTATTGTCCCCTTACATACTTATACATGGTTATTAGATCGCCCCTCAGTCGTCTTTTTTCTAGACTAAATAATCCTAATTTCGCTAATCTATCTGGGTATTGTAGTTCTCCCATCCCCTTTATTAATTTTGTTGCCCTCCTTTGTACTCTCTCTAGTTCCATTATATCCTTCCTGAGCACCGGTGCCCAAAACTGGACACAGTACTCCATGTGCGGTCTAACTAGGGATTTGTACAGAGGCAGTATAATGCTCTCATCATGTGTATCCAGACCTCTTTTAATGCACCCCATGATCCTGTTTGCCTTGGCAGCTGCTGCCTGGCACTGGCTGCTCCAGGTAAGTTTATCATTAACTAGGATCCCCAAGTCCTTCTCCCTGTCAGATTTACCCAGTGGTTTCCCGTTCAGTGTGTAATGGTGATATTGATTCCCTCTTCCCATGTGTATAACCTTACATTTATCATTGTTAAACCTCATCTGCCACCTTTCAGCCCAAGTTTCCAACTTATCCAGATCCATCTGTAGCAGAATACTATCTTCTCTTGTATTAACTGCTTTACATAGTTTTGTATCATCTGCAAATATCGATATTTTACTGTGTAAACCTTCTACCAGATCATTAATGAATATGTTGAAGAGAACAGGTCCCAATACTGACCCCTGCGGTACCCCACTGGTCACAGCGACCCAGTTAGAGACTATACCATTTATAACCACCCTCTGCTTTCTATCACTAAGCCAGTTACTAACCCATTTACACACATTTTCCCCCAGACCAAGCATTCTCATTTTGTGTACCAACCTCTTGTGCGGCACGGTATCAAACGCTTTGGAAAAATCGAGATATACCACGTCCAATGACTCACCGTGGTCCAGTCTATAGCTTACCTCTTCATAAAAACTGATTAGATTGGTTTGACAGGAGCGATTTCTCATAAACCCATGCTGATATGGAGTTAAACAGTTATTCTCATTGAGATAATCCAGAATAACATCCCTCAGAAACCCTTCAAATATTTTACCAACAATAGAGGTTAGACTTACTGGCCTATAATTTCCAGGTTCACTTTTAGAGCCCTTTTTGAATATTGGCACCACATTTGCTATGCGCCAGTCCTGCGGAACAGACCCTGTCGCTATAGAGTCACTAAAAATAAGAAATAATGGTTTATCTATTACATTACTTAGTTCTCTTAGTACTCGTGGGTGTATGCCATCCGGACCCGGAGATTTATCTATTTTAATCTTATTTAGCCGGTTTCGCACCTCTTCTTGGGTTAGATTGGTGACCCTTAATATAGGGTTTTCATTGTTTCTTGGGATTTCACCTATCATTTCATTTTCCACCGTGAATACCGTGGAGAAGAAGGTGTTTAATATGTTAGCTTTTTCCTCGTCATCTACAACCATTCTTTCCTCACTATTTTTTAAGGGGCCTACATTTTCAGTTTTTATTCTTTTACTATTGATATAGTTGAAGAACAGTTTGGGATTAGTTTTACTCTCCTTAGCAATGTGCTTCTCTGTTTCCTTTTTGGCAGCTTTAATTAGTTTTTTAGATAAAGTATTTTTCTCCCTATAGTTTTTTAGAGCTTCAATGGTGCCATCCTGCTTTAGTAGTGCAAATGCTTTCTTTTTACTGGTAATTGCCTGTCTTACTTCTTTGTTTAGCCACATTGGGTTTTTCCTATTTCTAGTCCTTTTATTCCCACAAGGTATAAACCGCTTACACTGCCTATTTGGGATGTTCTTAAACATTTCCCATTTATTATCTGTATTCTCATTTCTGAGGATATTGTCCCAGTCTACCAGATTAAGGGCATCTCTAAGCTGTTCAAACTTTGCCTTCCTAAAGTTCAATGTTTTTGTGACTCCCTGACAAGTCCCCCTAGTGAAAGACAGGTGAAACTGCACAATATTGTGGTCGCTATTTCCTAAATGCCCAACCACCTGCAGATTTGTTATTCTGTCAGGTCTATTAGATAGTATTAGGTCTAAAAGTGCTGCTCCTCTGGTTGGATTCTGCACCAATTGTGAAAGATAATTTTTCTTGGTTATTAGCAGAAACCTGTTGCCTTTATGGGTTTCACAGGTTTCTGTTTCCCAGTTAATATCCGGGTAGTTAAAGTCCCCCATAACCAGGACCTCATTATGGGTTGCAGCTTCATCTATCTGCTTTAGAAGTAGACTTTCCATGCTTTCTGTTATATTTGGGGGTTTGTAACAGACCCCAATGAGAATTTTGTTACCATTTTTCCCTCCATGAATTTCAACCCATATGGACTCGACATCCTCATTCCCTTCGCTAATATCCTCCCTTAAAGTGGACTTTAGACAAGACTTTACATAGAGACAAACCCCTCCTCCTCTCCGATTTTTACGATCCTTTCTAAACAGACTGTAACCCTGTAAGTTAACTGCCCAGTCATAGCTTTCATCTAACCATGTCTCGGTTATTCCCACTATGTCAAAGTTACCTGTAGATATTTCTGCTTCTAGTTCTTCCATCTTGTTTGTCAGGCTTCTGGCGTTTGCGAGCATGCAGTTTAGAGGATTTTGTTTTGTTCCAATCTCCTCACTGTGGATTGTTTTAGAAATGTTCTTACCTCCCTTCTGAGTATGTTTTCCTGGGTCGTCTTTGTTCGAGTCTAATGTTTTTCTTCCCGTCCCCTCTTCTTCTAGTTTAACGCCCTCCTGATGAGTGTAGCGAGTCTTCTGGCGAATGTGTGTTTCCCAGGTTTGTTTAGGTGTAGTCCGTCTCTGGCGAGGAGTCCATCATACCAGTAATTCACCGTGGTCCAGGAATCCAAATCCTTTTTGTCTGCACCATCGTCTTAGCCAGTTGTTTGCATCAAGGATCCTGTTCCATCTCCTGGTGCCATGCCCGTCTACTGGAAGGATAGAAGAAAAAACTACCTGTGCATCCAGTTCCTTTACTTTCTTCCCCAACTCTTCAAAGTCCTTGCAGATTGTCGGTAGGTCCTTCCTTGCCGTGTCATTGGTGCCAACATGTATCAGAAGAAATGGGTGGACGTCCTTGGAGCTGAAGAGCTTTGGTATCCTATCGGTCACATCCTTGATCATCGCACCTGGAAGGCAGCATACTTCTCTTGCAGTTATGTCCGGTCTGCAGATGGCTGCTTCGGTGCCTCTCAGTAGTGAGTCTCCCACCACCACCACTCTTCGTTGCTTCTTGGCTGTACTTTTTGCTGTCACTTGTTGCTGTGTGCCCTTTTCTTTTTTGCTTGCTGGTATTGCTTCATTCTTAGGTGTGCCATCTTCATCCTCTACAAAGATTTGATATCGGTTCTTCAGTTGTGTGGTTGGTGATTTCTCCATGGTCTTCTTGCTTCTTTTGGTCACATGCTTCCACTCATCTGCTTTTGGAGGTTCTCTGACACATTTTTCACCTTCTGTGACCAGTAGAGATGCTTCTGTTCTGTCTAGAAAGTCTTCATTCTCTTTGATGAGTTTCAAAGTTGCTATTCTTTCTTCCAGACCCCGCACCTTTTCTTCTAAAAGGGCCACTAGTCTACACTTCTGACAGGTGAAATTGGATTCTTCTTCTGGTCGATCTGTGAACATGTAGCACATGCTGCAGCTCACCATGTAGGTTGTCACATCTGCCATGTTGCTCCTAGATCCTGCTGACTTGCTGTGTGTTTTCCTTCTTGTGTAATCTACTCAGCCAAGCTCTCTTGCAATAATGTCCTACAGGCACCTGGAATATGCAAATTAGCCTCCTGAAGCTTGAATCCCTGGTTTGATTCAAATGGTTTAGGAAAATATCTGAAATGTGACAAAAATGTACAAACATTTGGAGTTTTTAACTGTTATTCTATGACTAACGCTTTTTGCAACCACATAACGTAAAATTATGTCATATGGTTGTGGTGGGTGTACAGTGGTGACTGTTGTGAATTCTGTTGTCGGGCTCCCTCCTGTGGTCATGAATGGTACTACGGCTGGTTCTGTCCATGGACTTCCTCTGGTGGGTGTTTCTGAGTTTCACAGGTGACTAGGTTAATTCGTTAGCTGCTGCTCTATTTAACTCCACTTAGTTCTTTGCTCTATGCCACCTGTCAATGTTCCAGTATTGGTCTTGTTCACTCATGGATCGTTCTTGTGACCTGTCTTCCCATCAGAAGCTAAGTTTCAGCTTGTATTTCTTTGGTTTTCTATTTTTCTGTCCAGCTCGCTATTTAATTTGTTGTCTTGCTTGCTGGAATGTTGTGAGTTCTGTTTTTGGGCTCCCTCTGGTGGTTACTGATGGTACTGGGTGACTTGTCTTTCCTGGGTTTCTGGGTTCCACCTGTTCCATCAGCATATGGGAGTTTCCTATTTAACCTGGCTTTGCTGGCATTTCCTCGCCGGTTATCAATGTATCCAGTGTGTCTTGTTACCTCTGCTCCCTGCTCCTAGAACCTTCTGGTCAAGCTAAGTTTGGATTTTCCTGTTTTGGTGTTTTGCTTTATTTGGTTTTTAGTCCAGCCTGCAGATATGTGATTCTTGCTGCTGGTTGCTCTAGTGGGCTGAAATTGCTCCTCATGTACCATGAGTTGGCACATGAGTTCAAGTAATTTCAGGATGGTTTTTTTGAAGGGTTTTTCGCTGACCGCGCAGTTCACTTTTGTATCCTCTGCTATCTAGCTTTAGCGGGCCTCATTTTGCTGAAACTGTTTTCATACTGCGTATGTGCTTTCCTCTCATTTCACCGTCATTATATGTGGGGGGCTGCTATTTCTGTGGGGGATTTCTCTGGAGGCAAGAGAGGTCTGTGTTTCTTCTAATAGGGGAAGTTAGATCTTCGGCTGGAGCGAGACGTCTAGGATCATCGTAGGCACGTTCCCCGGCTACTTTTATTTGTGTGTTAGGTTCAGGGTCGCGGTCAGCTCAGGTTCCATCGCCCTAGAGCTTGTTTGTATCTGTGCTTGTCCTTTAGTGATCCCCTGCCATTGGGATCATGACAGTATAACCGGCCCACAAAGTGTTAATTGTATTGGCTGAAGTAGGAGGATAAGTAGTCTGAGGAAGTATTTTTTTTTTTTTTTTTTTCTTTCTCTTTCCCTCAGAGTTTGCTGCCTAGCCTTATTGCAGCCTGGCTACTTCCTCCTCCTCTTAATCTTTGAATGGCTCTGATCCCAGCTGTTTATCATGGACGTCCAGAGTTTGGCTTCCAACCTGAATAATCTTGCCACTAAGGTTCAAAATATACAGGATTTTGTTGTACATGCTCCTATGTCTGAACCTAGAATTCCTGTCCCAGAGTTTTTTTCTGGAGATAGATCTCGTTTTCTGAATTTTAGGAACAATTGCAAGTTGTTTCTTTCTTTGAAATCTCGCTCCTCTGGAGACCCTGCTCAGCAAGTCAAGATAATTATATCTTTCCTGCGGGGTGACCCTCAGGATTGGGCATTTGCATTGGCACCAGGGGACCCTGCGTTGCTTAATGCAGATGCGTTTTTTCTGGCATTGGGTTTGCTCTATGAGGAACCTAACCAAGAGATTCAGGCTGAAAAAGCTTTGTTGGCCCTCTCTCAGGGGCAAGATGAAGCAGAAATTTATTGTCAAAAATTTCGGAAGTGGTCGGTACTTACTCAGTGGAATGAGTGCGCTCTGGCTGCAAAGTTTAGAGATGGCCTTTCTGAGGCCATTAAAGATGTTATGGTGGGGTTCCCTGCGCCTGCTGGTCTGAATGAGTCTATGACTATGGCTGTTCAGATTGATCGGCGTTTACGGGAGCGCAAACCTGTGCATCATTTGGCGGTGTCGTCTGAACCGTCACCTGAGATAATGCAATGTGATAGAATTCAGTCCAGAAGTGAACGGCAAAAGTATAGGCGGAAAAAAGGGTTGTGCTTTTATTGTGGTGATTCAGCTCATGTTATATCAGCATGCTCTAAACGCACAAAAAAGGTTGATAAGTCTGTTGCCATTAGTACTTTACAGTCTAAGTTCATTCTGTCTGTGACTCTGATTTGTTCATTATCATCCATTTCCGTCGATGCCTATGTGGATTCAGGCGCTGCCCTGAGTCTTATGGATTGGTCATTTGCCAATCGCTGTGGGTTTAGTCTGGAGCCTCTGGAAGTCCCTATTCCTTTGAAGGGAATTGACTCTACACCTTTGGCTATGAATAAACCTCAGTACTGGACACAAGTGACCATGCGTATGACTCCCGTTCATCAGGAGGTGATTCGCTTCCTGGTACTGTATAATTTGCATGATGTTCTAGTACTTGGTCTGCCATGGTTACAAACTCATAATCCAGTCCTTGACTGGAAATCAATGTCTGTGTTAAGCTGGGGTTGTCAGGGGGTTCATGATGATGCACCTCCGATTTCTATCGCTTCATCTACTCCTTCTGAGATTCCTGTGTTTTTGTCTGACTATCGGGATGTTTTTGAGGAGCCTAATCTCAGTTCGCTTCCTCCTCACAGGGATTGCGATTGTGCTATAAATTTAATTCCAGGCAGTAAATTTCCTAAAGGTCGTTTGTTCAATCTGTCAGTGCCAGAGCATACTGCTATGCGGGATTATGTTAAGGAGTCCTTGGAAAAAGGACATATCCGTCCATCTTTGTCCCCTTTGGGAGCAGGTTTTTTTTTCGTGGCCAAAAAAGATGGTTCCTTGAGGCCTTGTATAGATTATCGTCTTTTGAATAAGATTACCGTAAAATATCAGTATCCTTTGCCATTGTTGACTGATTTGTTTGCTCGCATTAAGGGGGCTAAATGGTTCACTAAGATTGATCTTCGGGGTGCGTATAATCTTATACGAATAAAGCAAGGTGATGAGTGGAAAACCGCATTTAATACGCCTGAGGGCCATTTTGAGTATTTGGTAATGCCTTTTGGACTTTCTAATGCTCCTTCAGTCTTCCAGTCCTTTATGCACGATATTTTCCGTGAATATCTGGATAAATTTATGATTGTGTATTTGGATGATATTTTGGTTTTTTCTGATGACTGGGAGTCTCATGTTCAGCAGGTCAGGAAGGTGTTTCAGGTCCTGCGGGCCAATTCCTTGTTTGTAAAAGGCTCAAAGTGTCTCTTTGGAGTCCAGAAGATTTCTTTCTTGGTGTATATTTTTTCCCATTCTACTATTGAGATGGATCTCGTCAAGGTTCAGGCTATTTGTGACTGGACGCAGCCTACATCTCTTAAGAGTCTACAGAAGTTCTTGGGCTTTGCTAATTTCTATCGTCGTTTTATAACTAATTTTTCTAGTGTTGTTAAGCCTTTGACGGATTTGACTAAGAAGGGTGCTGATGTTGCTAATTGGTCTCCTGCGGCTGTGGAGGCCTTTCAGGAAGCGCCGGTTTTCTTCTGCTCCTGTGTTGCGTCAGCCAGATGTTTCGCTCCCTTTTCAGGTTGAGGTTGATGCTTCCGAAATTGGAGCGGGGGCGGTTTTGTCACAGAGAAGCTCCGATGGCTCAGTGATGAAGCCATGCGCGTTTTTTTCTAGAAAGTTTTCGCCGGCTGAGCGGAATTATGATGTTGGTAATCGGGAACTTTTGGCCATGAAGTGGGCATTTGAGGAGTGGCGTCATTGGCTAGAGGGTGCTAGACATCGTGTGGTGGTCTTGACTGATCACAAAAATTTGATTTACCTTGAGTCTGCCAGGCGTCTGAATCCTAGACAGGCTCGTTGGTCACTGTTTTTCTCTCGTTTCAATTTTGTGGTTTCATACCTGCCAGGTTCAAAGAATGTGAAGGCGGATGCTCTTTCTAGGAGTTTTGTGCCTGACTCCCTTGGAAATTCTGAGCCCTCTGGTATCCTTAGGGATGGGGTGATTTTGTCTGCTGTCTCCCCAGACTTGCGACGTGCTTTGCAGGAGTTTCAGGCGGCTAAACCTGATCGTTGTCCGCCTGAGAGACTGTTTGTTCCGGATAATTGGACCAGTAGAGTCATCTCCGAGGTCCATTCTTCTGCGTTGGCAGGTCATCCTGGAATATTTGGTACTAGAGACTTGGTGGCCAGGTCTTTTTGGTGGCCTTCCTTGTCGAGGGATGTGCGTTCTTTTGTGCAGTCTTGTGAGGTTTGTGCTCGGGCTAAGCCTTGCTGTTCTCGGGCCAGTGGATTGTTGTCACCTTTGCCTATCCCGAAGAGGCCTTGGACGCACATTTCCATGGACTTTATTTCGGATCTCCCTGTCTCTCAAAAAATGTCCGTCATCTGGGTTGTGTGTGATCGCTTTTCTAAAATGGTTCATCTGGTACCCTTGCCTAAGTTGCCTTCCTCCTCTGAGTTGGTCCCTCTGTTTTTTCAGAATGTGGTTCGTTTGCATGGGATTCCTGAGAACATCGTTTCTGACAGGGGATCCCAGTTTGTGTCTAGATTTTGGCGGACTTTCTGTGCTAAGATGGGCATTGATTTGTCCTTTTCGTCTGCATTCCATCCTCAGACGAATGGCCAGACTGAACGAACTAATCAGACCTTGGAAACTTATTTAAGGTGTTTTGTTTCTGCTGATCAGGATGACTGGGTTACCTTTTTGCCGCTGGCCGAGTTTGCCCTTAATAATCGGGCTAGTTCTGCTACCTTGGTTTCTCCTTTCTTTTGTAATTCGGGGTTTCATCCTCGTTTTTCCCCTGGTCAGGTGGAACCTTCTGATTGTCCTGGAGTGGACATGGTGGTGGATAGGTTGCATCGGATTTGGAGTCATGTGGTGGACAATTTGAAGTTGTCCCAGGAGAAGGCTCAGCAGTTTGCTAATCGCCGTCGCCGCGTGGGTCCTCGACTTCTTGTTGGTGACTTGGTGTGGTTGTCTTCTCGTTTTGTTCCTATGAAGGTCTCTTCTCCTAAGTTCAAGCCTCGGTTCATCGGTCCCTATAGGATCTTGGAAATTCTTAACCCTGTGTCGTTTCGTTTGGATCTCCCGGCATCGTTTGCTATTCATAATGTGTTTCATCGGTCGTTGTTGCGGAAGTATGAGGTACCTGTTGTTCCTTCTCTTGAGCCTCCTGCTCCAGTGCTGGTGGAGGGAGAATTGGAGTATGTTGTGGAGAAGATCTTGGATTCTCGTGTTTCCAGACGGAAACTCCAGTATTTGGTCAAGTGGAAGGGTTATGGTCAGGAGGATAATTCTTGGGTGGTTGCCTCGGATGTTCATGCTGATGATTTGGTTCGCGCTTTTCATAGGGCTCATCCTGGTCGCCCTGGTGGTTCTCGTGAGGGTTTGGTGACCCCTCCTCAAGGGGGGGGTACTGTTGTGAGTTCTGTTTTTGGGCTCCCTCTGGTGGTTACTGATGGTACTGGGTGACTTGTCTTTCCTGGGTTTCTGGGTTCCACCTGTTCCATCAGCATATGGGAGTTTCCTATTTAACCTGGCTTTGCTGGCATTTCCTCGCCGGTTATCAATGTATCCAGTGTGTCTTGTTACCTCTGCTCCCTGCTCCTAGAACCTTCTGGTCAAGCTAAGTTTGGATTTTCCTGTTTTGGTGTTTTGCTTTATTTGGTTTTTAGTCCAGCCTGCAGATATGTGATTCTTGCTGCTGGTTGCTCTAGTGGGCTGAAATTGCTCCTCATGTACCATGAGTTGGCACATGATTTCAAGTAATTTCAGGATGGTTTTTTTGAAGGGTTTTTCGCTGACCGCGCAGTTCACTTTTGTATCCTCTGCTATCTAGCTTTAGCGGGCCTCATTTTGCTGAAACTGTTTTCATACTGCGTATGTGCTTTCCTCTCATTTCACCGTCATTATATGTGGGGGGCTGCTATTTCTGTGGGGGATTTCTCTGGAGGCAAGAGAGGTCTGTGTTTCTTCTAATAGGGGAAGTTAGATCTTCGGCTGGAGCGAGACGTCTAGGATCATCGTAGGCACGTTCCCCGGCTACTTTTATTTGTGTGTTAGGTTCAGGGTCGCGGTCAGCTCAGGTTCCATCGCCCTAGAGCTTGTTTGTATCTGTGCTTGTCCTTTAGTGATCCCCTGCCATTGGGATCATGACACTGGAAGCTCTGGGACGCAGAGGGAGCGCCTCCGCCCCGTGAGTCGGTGCGGAGGGTCTTTTTGCGCCCTCTGCGTGGTCTTTTTGTAGGTTTTTGTGCTGACCGCAAAGTAACCTTTCCTATCCTCGGTCTGTTCAGTAAGTCGGGCCTCACTTTGCTAAATCTATTTCATCTCTGTGTTTGTATTTTCATCTTTACTCACAGTCATTATATGTGGGGGGCTGCCTTTTCCTTTGGGGAATTTCTCTGAGGCAAGGTAGGCTTTATTTTTCTATCTTCAGGGCTAGCTAGTTTCTTAGGCTGTGCCGAGTTGCATAGGGAGCGTTAGGCGCAATCCACGGCTATTTCTAGTGTGTTTGATAGGTTTAGGGATTGCGGTCAGCAGAGTTCCCACGTCCCAGAGCTCGTCCTTATTATCAGTAACTATCAGGTCATTCCGTGTGCTCTTAACCACCAGGTCCATTATTGTCCTGACCACCAGGTCATAACAGTACAGGTGGCCAAAAGTACTAATGCATCTCAATAGAGGGATAAGAGAAGTTCTGATACCATTTTTTTTTTCTTTGCAGTGTGTTTTTTCTCTATTTTCCCCTTTACCTCTGGGTGGTTCAGGACACTGGTGTAAACATGGACATTCAAGGTCTGTCCTCTTGGATGGATAATCTCACTACAAGGATACAAAACATTCAAGATTTTGTGGTTCAGAATCCGATATCAGAGCCTAGGATTCCAATTCCTGATTTGTTTTTGGTGATAGATCTAAATTGAATTTCAAAAATAATTGTAAATTGTTTCTTGCCTCGAAACCTCGCTCCTCAGGTGACCCTGTTCAACAAGTAAAGATCATTATTTCTTTGTTACGTGGTGACCCTCAAGACTGGGCATTTTCCCTTGCGCCAGGAGATCCGGCATTGCGTGATGTTGATGCGTTTTTCCTGGCGCTTGGATTGCTTTATGACCTAATAACCTAATTCAGTGGATCAGGCAGAGAAAATCTTGCTAGCTCTCTGTCAGGGTCAGGATGAAGCGGAGATATATTGTCAGAAGTTTAGAAAGTGGTCTGTGCTCACTCAGTGGAATGAATGTGCCCTGGCAGCAATCTTCAGAAAGGGTCTCTCTGAAGCCCTTAAGGATGTCATGGTGGGGTTTCACATGCCTGCTGGTCTGAATGAGTCTATGTCCTTGGCCATTCAGATCGATCGACGCTTGCGTGAGCGTAAAGCTGTGCACCATTTGGCGGTACTATCTGAGCATGGGCCTGAGCCTATGCAATGTGATAGGACTTTGACCAGAGCTGAACGGCAAGAACACAGACGTCGGAATGGGCTATGTTTTTACTGTGGTGATTCCACTCATGCTATCTCCGATTGTCCTAAGTGCACTAAGCGGTTCGCTAGGTCTGCCACCATTGGTACGGTACAGTCTAAATTTCTATTGTCTGTTACTCTGATTTGCTCTTTGTCATCCTATTCTGTTATGGCATTTGTGGATTCAGGCGCTGCCCTGAATTTGATGGACTTGGAGTATGCTAGGCGCTGTGTTTTTTTCTTGGAGCCCTTGCAGTATCCTATTCCATAGAGAGGAATTAATGCTACGCCTTTGGTCAAGAATAAGCCTCAGTATTGGACCCAATTGACCATGTGCATGGCTCTTGCACATCAGGAGGATATCCGCTTTCTGGTGTTGGATAATCTGCATGATGTGGTCGTTTTAGGGTTGCCATGGCTACAGGTTCATAATCCAGTATTGGACTGGAAATCTATGTCTGTGTCCAGCTGGGGTTGCCAGGGGGTACATGGTGATGTTCCATTTTTGTCTATTTCGTCTTCCACTCCTTCTGAAGTTCCAGAGTTTTTGTCGGATTATCGGGATGTATTTGATGAGCCCAAAGCCAGTGCCCTACCTCCTCATAGGGATTGCGATTGTGCCATTAATTTGATTCCTGGTAGTAAGTTTCCTAAGGGCCGATTGTTCAATTTATCGGTGCCAGAACACACCACTATGCGGAGTTATATAAAGGAATCCTTGGAGAAAGGCCATATTCGCCCGTCGTCATCACCGTTAGGAGCAGGGTTCTTTTTTGTGGCCAAGAAGGATGGTTCTTTGAGACCTTGTATTGATTACCGCCTTCTTAATAAAATAACAGTCAAATTTCAGTATCCTTTGCCGTTGCTGTCTGATTTGTTTGCTCGGATTAAGGGGGCTAGTTGGTTCACCAAGATAGATCTTCGAGGGGCGTATAATCTTGTGCGTATTAAACAAGGCGATGAATGGAAAACTGCATTTAATACGCCCGAGGGCCATTTTGAGTACCTGGTTATGCCATTCGGGCTTTCTAATGCTCCATCAGTATTTCAGTCCTTTATGCATGACATCTTCCGAGAGTACCTGGATAAATTCCTGATTGTGTATTTGGATGATATTTTGGTCTTTTCGGATGATTGGGAGTCTCATGTGAAGCAGGTCAGAATGGTGTTCCAGGTCCTTCGTGCGAATTCCTTGTTTGTGAAGGGGTCAAAGTGTCTCTTTGGAGTTCAGAAGGTTTCATTTTTGGGGTTCATTTTTTCCCCTTCTACTATCGAGATGGACCCTGTTAAAGTCCAGGCCATTTACGATTGGACTCAGCCGACATCTGTGAAGAGCCTGCAAAAGTTCCTGGGCTTTGCTAATTTTTATCGGCGCTTCATCGCTAATTTTTCTACTGTTGCTAAACCGTTGACTGATTTGACCAAGAAGGGTGCTGATGTGGTCAATTGGTCTTCTGCGGCTGTAGAGGCTTTTCAGGAGTTGAAGCGTCATTTTTGCTGTGCCCCTGTGTTTCGCTTCCGTTTCAGGTTGAGGTTGATGCTTCTGAGATTGGAGCAGGGGCTGTTTTGTCGCAAAGAAGTTCTGATGGCTCGGTGATGAAGCCATGTGCTTTCTTTTCTAGAAAGTTTTCGCCTGCTGAGCGTAACTATGATGTTGGTAATCGTGAATTGTTGGCCATGAAGTGGGCATTCGAGGAGTGGCGTCATTGGCTGGAAGGAGCCAAGCATCGCGCGGAGGTCTTGACAGATCACAAGAATTTGACTTATCTTGAGTCTGCCAAACGGTTGAATCCGAGACAGGCTCGATGGTCGTTATTTTTCTCCCATTTTGATTTTGTGGTTTCGTACCTTCCGGGCTCTAAGAATGTGAAGGCTGATGCCCTGTCAAGGAGTTTTGTGCCTGACTCTCCGGGTGTTCCTGAGCCGGCGGGTATTCTCAAAGAGGGGGTAATTTTGTCTGCCATCTCCCCTGATTTGCGGCGGGTGCTGCAAAAATTTCAGGCTGATAGACCTGACCGTTGCCCAGCGGAGAAACTGTTTGTCCCTGATAGATGGACTAGTAGAGTTATCTCTGATATTCATTGTTCAGTGTTGGCTGGGCATCCTGGAATCTTTGGTACCAGAGATTTGGTGGCTAGATCCTTCTGGTGGCCGTCTTTGTCACGGGATGTGCGTTCTTTTGTGCAGTCCTGTGGGACTTGTGCTCGGGCTAAGCCCTGCTGTTCTCGTGCCAGTGGGTTGCTTTTGCCCTTGCCAGTCCCGAAGAGGCCCTGGACGCATATTTCTATGGATTTTATTTCGGATCTCCCCGTCTCTCAAAAGATGTTGGTCATTTGGGTGGTTTGTGATCGCTTTTCTAAGATGTTCCATTTGATACCTTTGTCTAAATTGCCTTCCTCCTCTGATTTGGTGCCATTATTTTTCCAGCATGTGGTTCGTTTACATGGTATCCCGGAGAACATCGTTTCTGACAGAGGTTTCCAGTTTGTTTCAAGGTTTTGGCGATCCTTTTGTGCTAGGATGGGCATTGATTTGTCTTTTTCCTCGGCTTTCCATCCTCAGACAAATGACCAAACCGAACGAACTAATCAAACTTTGGAAACATATCTGAGATGCTTTGTTTCTGCTGATCAGGATGATTGGGTGTCCTTTTTGCCATTGGTTGAGTTCGCCCTTAATAATCGGGCCAGCTCGGCTACTTTGGTTTCGCCGTTTTTCTGCAATTCTGGTTTCCATCCTCGTTTCTCTTTAGGGCAGGTTGAGTCTTCAGACTGTCCTGGTGTAGATACTGTGGTGGATAGGTTGCAGCAGATTTGGACTCATGTGGTGGACAATTTGACATTGTCCCAGGAGAAGGCTCAACGTTTCGCTAACCGCCGGCGCTGTGTGGGTCCCCGACTTCGTGTTGGGGATTTGGTTTGGTTGTCGTCTTGTTATGTTCCTGTGAAGGTTTCCTCTCCTAAGTTTAAGCCTCGTTTCATTGGTCCGTATAAGATTTCTGAGGTTATCAATCCTGTGTCATTTCGTTTGGCCCTTCCTGCTTCTTTTGCCATCCATAATGTGTTCCATAGGTCGTTATTGTGGAGATACGTGGCGCCTGTGGTTCCACCCGTTGATCCTCCTGCCCCGGTGTTAGTTGAGGGGGAGTTGGAGTATGTGGTGGAGAAGATTTTGGATTCTCGTGTTTCGAGACGGAAACTCCAGTACCTGGTCAAGTGGAAGGGTTATGGTCAGGAAAATAATTCCTGGGTTTTTGCCTCTGATGTTCATGCTGCCGATCTGGTTCGTGCCTTTCATTTGGCTCATCCTGGTCGGCCTGGGGGCTCTGGTGAGGGTTCGGTGACCCCTCCTCAAGGGGGGGGTACTGTTGTGAATTCTGTTGTCGGGCTCCCTCCTGTGGTCATGAATGGTACTTCGGCTGGTTCTGTCCATGGACTTCCTCTGGTGGGTGTTTCTGAGTTTCACAGGTGACTAGGTTAATTCGTTAGTTGCTACTCTATTTAACTCCACTTAGTATATTTGCTCTATGCCACCTGTCAATGTTCCAGTATTGGTCTTGTTCACTCCTGGATCGTTCTTGTGACCTGTCTTCCCATCAGAAGCTAAGTTTCAGCTTGTATTTCTTTGGTTTTCTATTTTTCTGTCCAGCTTGCTATTTAATTTGTTGTCTTGCTTGCTGGAAGCTCTGGGACGCAGAGGGAGCGCCTCCGCACCATGAGTCGGTGCGGAGGGTCTTTTTGCGCCCTCTGCGTGGTCTTTTTGTAGGTTTTTGTGCTGACCGCAAAGTAACCTTTCCTATCCTCGGTCTGTTCAGTAAGTCGGGCCTCACTTTGCTAAATCTATTTCATCTCTGTGTTTGTATTTTCATCTTTACTCACAGTCATTATATGTGGGGGGCTGCCTTTTCCTTTGGGGAATTTCCCTGAGGCAAGGTAGGCTTTATTTTTCTATCTTCAGGGCTAGCTAGTTTCTTAGGCTGTGCCGAGTTGCATAGGGAGCGTTAGGCGCAATCCACGGCTATTTCTAGTGTGTTTGATAGGTTTAGGGATTGCGGTCAGCAGAGTTCCCACGTCCCAGAGCTCGTCCTTATTATCAGTAACTATCAGGTCAATCCGTGTGCTCTTAACCACCAGGTCCATTATTGTCCTGACCACCAGGTCATAACAGGTGACCTAACATAAGCAGGGACTAATCGACCTCCTGTCAGTTTAACACTGACTAAACTAATAGCCTGCAACACATAAGTATTGCAGGGCATTAGACCAACCATCACTCTATAAATGTACAAGTCCAATAAAGTGGATGCTTTCCTGAAACGGAAAGTATTTGCAAGCAGCATAATACAAAGAATAGCAGGTTTACCCAGAATCCTTTGCAGTAGGCGGAGCTATGCAAATCATCTCTTTCCACCCCAGTCTAATCCACAGCGCTTGGAACCGCCAAGCGTGCAATGCTGCGGATTAGTTTCTAAATTTACACAGCCAACCAATTCCTACCTGTGGACACGTGTTTCGGGCTTTAAGCCCTCATCAGCACAGGGCTGGAATTGGTTGGCTGTATGGAGTGGGGCTCGATGAGCAAGCGATACATATATGCTAGCCACCTTAGGGAGAGACCCAAGTTGGGCTAAATGTAGCGGGATGAAAGAGACCGAAAAGCCCTCTACTTAAAGGAAATACATAGTGGATGCTTTCCTGAAACGGAAAGTACTTGCAAGCAGCATAATACAAAGAATAGCAGGTTTTCCCAGAATCCTTTGCAGTAGGCGGAGCTATGCAAATCATCTCTTTCCACCCCAGTCTAATCCACAGCACTTGGAACCGCCAAGCGTGCAATGCTGCGGATTAGTTTCTAAATTTACACAGCCAACCAATTCCTACCTGTGGACACGTGTTTCGGGCTTTAGGCCCTCATCAGCACAGGGCTGTATTTCCTTTAAGTAGAGGGCTTTTCGGTCTCTTTCATCCCGCTACATTTAGCCCAACTTGGGTCTCTCCCTAAGGTGGCTAGCATATATGTATCGCTTGCTCACCGAGCCCCACTCCATACAGCCAACCAATTCCAGCCCTGTGCTGATGAGGGCCTAAAGCCCGAAACACGTGTCCACAGGTAGGAATTGGTTAGCTGTGTAAATTTAGAAACTAATCCGCAGCATTGCACGCTTGGCGGTTCCAAGCGCTGTGGATTAGACTGGGGTGGAAAGAGATGATTTGCATAGCTCCGCCTACTGCAAAGGATTCTGGGTAAACCTGCTATTCTTTGTATTATGCTGCTTGCAAGTACTTTCCGTTTCAGGAAAGCATCCACTATGTATTTCCTTTCAGTAGAGGGCTTTTCGGTCTCTTTCATCCCGCTACATTTAGCCCAACTTGGGTCTCTCCCTAAGGTGGCTAGCATATATGTATCGCTTGCTCACCGAGCCCCACTCCATACAGCCAACCAATTCCAGCCCTGTGCTGATGAGGGCCTAAAGCCCGAAACACGTGTCCACAGGTAGGAATTGGTTGGCTGTGTAAATTTAGAAACTAATCCGCAGCATTGCACGCTTGGCGGTTCCAAGCGCTGTGGATTAGACTGGGGTGGAAAGGGATGATTTGCATAGCTCCGCCTACTGCAAAGGATTCTGGGTAAACCTGCTATTCTTTGTATTATGCTGCTTGCAAGTACTTTCCGTTTCAGGAAAGCATCCACTATGTATTTCCTTTAAGTAGAGGGCTTTTCGGTCTCTTTCATCCCGCTACATTTAGCCCAACTTGGGTCTCTCCCTAAGGTGGCTAGCATATATGTATCGCAAGTCCAATAAAGGGACTATGTAAAAAATTTAAATTGTGAAATTATAAAAAAACAACAACACAAAATAACAAACGTAAAACTCATGAAAGTGGGGTAAGAGCGATGGGGTGAGAGAGAATCCTTCTTCCCTCTTATAACCCTTTGAATGAAGCAGTTATCATGCCAGGCACAGCTCCTGGGCCCATATAATCAAGTGATACTGATACATGTCTATTTGCAGGAACACCTCAGCAAAAAAGATGTACTGCTACATCCTATGTCAGGAAAGTGTTAACCTAGATCCAAAGTTAAAAGGGTGATCCAACCATGGCTGTGCGCAATTTAAAAATATGCTTCTGGCCAATGGCGTTTTGTTCAATGCTATTTATAGCTCCTCCTTCATACAGAGGTCGCCAGGCAACAAGTATCTATGGTTGCTTCTTCCGGTTCCTGTCAGCATGTGCTTCAGTTTCTGAGAGTTCTCTGCCAGTGCTCTGCTAATTCTCTCTGTTTCCACAGATCATCAGCTATCAGTTACCCGGCTATCTTAGACAACGTTCGCTGTCTACGCCAGTTCCATCACATTCCGCCAATCTCTGCCGGCCGTGAAGCTATGTCAAGAAGTTACTCATCTGAAGGATCAACAGGATAAGATCATGACATTTCTGCACAACGTGTCTGCTCGCATGGATACCCTGGTCTCCTCGATTGCACCTGTCTCTGCTAAAGGTATTCAGGTATCTAGCTGTACTGCAAATAAAGGGCCTCATTTGGCGGCTCCTACCCGCTTTCGTGGCAATCCTGTTCAGTGTCGGGGATTCATTAACCAGTGCATGTTGCACTTTGAACTCCTGGGGCATATGTTTGCTTCTGATTGGGCCAAGGTGGGCTTCATCATGTCCCACCTTGAGAGGCTCTTGCCTGGTTGAATCTGCTGTGGGAGAGAATGGATCCTGTGGTTTCTAATCTTCAGTCCTTTCTAGAGGCATTTCGCAGGATCTTCAATGAACCCAGTCGTGCTACGTCAACTGCTTCGGCTTTTCGGCTCTTCTTCGACTACGACAGGAGGATCTTACAGTGGCTCAGTATGCAGTGCAGTTTCGTACCCTATTATCTGAATTATCCTGGAACAACGAAGCCTTGGTGGCTACCTTTTCGCAGGGCCTTTCTGGAAGAATTAAGGATGAGCTGGCGGGACCGGACGTACCTACATTTCTGGATGATCTGATTTCCCTGGCAGTTCGGATAGATCTACGGTTTCAAGAATGATCCAAGGAGACCATACGTGAAAAGTTGTCCAATCATCAGGTTTCTAATAATCCTAAATCATCTACCTCCTCAACTTCGTTTTCCTCACCTATGGCTATGGAAGTGGATAGAGTAAGCTTGGGCAATCGCCATCAAGAGACACGCTGCCTGGAGGGGAGCTGTTTCTACTGTGGCAGTTCCAAGCATTATATCCAAACTTGTCCAAAGAAGTCGGGAAACTCCAGTGCCTAGGGTCTGTAGAAGAGACTACCCTAGGTAAGGATCATCTCTCTCCTTTACTGCAAATAACTGTCTCCGTGGTTTTTGGCAAGGTAAAATTTTTGGAACTTTGTCATCTGGATTCCGAAGCTGCTGGAAATCTTATTCAGCAGGCGCTAGTGGATCGTTATCAGATTCCTGTGCAGCGCCTTCCGGAGCCATTGAAGGTGACATCTGTGGCTGGCAAACCCCTGTTGGGGTCCGTTCGGTTCAAGACTGAGTCTTTGGAAATCTGGGTAGGTTCAATGCATTCTGAAAGAATCCGCTTTTATGTGTTGCCAGATTCATCTCACCCCTTGCTTTTAGGCCTACCTTGGTTTTAGATACATGAACCAATCTTCAATTGGAAGATGGGAGAGGTTCTGCGCTGGGGAGACTCCTGCTTGGATCATTGTGTATCACCTCCGTCCGTCCTGTCCTCCCTCCAGTCCAGCCTACTGTCCTGCCGGGTCTACCGTCTTCTTACTGGTCCTTCGCTGACATCTTTGGGAAAAAGGAAGCCGAGAGATTACCCCCACCCAGGTCGTATGATTGCCCCATTGATCTGCTCCCTGAAACATCTCCTCCTCGAGGGCGAATATATCCTCTTTCTCAAGCAGAGACTCACTCTATAAATGAATACATTCAGGAGAACCTGGCCAGGGGATTTATCTGGAAGTCATCCTCGCCAGCCGGAGCAGGATTCTTCTTCGTGAAGAAAAAAGATGGATCTCTACAACCCTGTATCGATTACAGGGGGCTGAATCTGATTACGGTAAAGAACAGGTGTCCGTTGCCACTAATTTCTGAGTTGTTTGACCGTCTTAGGGGTTCTAAAATCTTCACCAAACTGGATCTCAGAGGAGCTTATAACCTGATACGCATTTGTGAAGGAGACGAGTGGAAAACCGCCTTTAACACCCGGGATGGACACTACGAATACCTGGTAATGCTATTCGGCCTAAGCAATGCACCCGCAGTTTTTCAGGATTTTGTAAATTATATTTTCAGAGATTTGCTTTATTCGTGTGTTGTCGTTTACCTGGATGACATCCTGATCTTCTCTGCAGATTTAGCCTCTCATCGGAGACAAGTATGTCTGGTCTTACAAAGACTCAGGGAGAACAGACTTTATGCTAAATTTGAAAACTATCTCTTTGAACAAGCTTCTCTTCCCTTCTTTGGATACATAGTCTCGTCTACAGGTTTAAAGATGGATCTGGTGAAGGTCTCCGCTATCCTAAAATGGCCTCGTCCATTCGGCCTGAAAGCCATACAACACTTCCTGGGGTTCGCCAACTATTACCGTTTGTTTATTCCACACTTCTCCACCCGAGAGGCACCCATCTCGGCCTTGACCCGGAAAGGTGCGAACGCCAAGGAATTGACTCCTGAGGCAGAGGAGGTTTTTGTTTCTCTAAAACAGGCTTTTTCTTCCGCTCCTGTTCTCCATCGTCCGCATTCTGATCAACAATTTTTTCTTGAGGTAGACGCTTCTTCTACAGGTGCTGGAGCAGTTCTCACCCAGAAGTCGTCTACTAGTCGAATGGTTAACTGTGGTTTCTTCTCCAAGGTTTTTTCCACCTAGGGAAAGGAATTATTCTGTAGGAGATCGTGAATTGTTGGCAATCAAGTTAGCTCTGTAGGAGTGGCAGTATCTCCTTGAGGGAGCTGTTCATCAGGTTGTCATCTTCACTGATCATAAAAACCTAGCTTATCTTCAATCCGCTCAAAGACTGACTCCTCGTCAAGCCCGTTGGGCCTTATTTTTTGCTCGATTTAATTTTGTTCTTCATTTTCGTCCAGCTGATAAGAACGTGAAAGTTGATGCACTCTCTAGAGAGTTCCTGCCTCCTGATTCTGAGGAAGAACTGCAACACATCATTGAACAGTCCAGGTTTGTGTCCTTGGCTGCAGTCAATCTTGCTCGTCTCCCTCTGGGTAAGACTCTTGTATCTAGTTCTGAAAAGATTAGAGTTCTCCGCTGGGGTCACTCTTCTAAGTTGGCCGGTCATGCCGGTCAGAAGAAGACTCTGCAACTCATTTCTCGTAACTACTGGTGGCCTACCATGGGCAAAGATGTCCAGGAATATGTTGCTGCTTGTCCTTCGTGTGCCCGTTACAAGACTGCTAAGCAAGTTATTCCCTCTTTCTGTTCCTTCAGTTCCCTGGCAGCACATCGCAATGGATTTCATTACTGATCTTGCTGTTTCTTCTGGCTGTTCTGTCATCTGGGTAGTGGTGGATCGATTCTCGAAGATGGCTCATTTCGTACCGCTGCCTGGTCTTCCGTCTGCTTCTGAGCTCGCTGACCGTTTTATACAGCACATCTTTCATCTTCATGGATTTCCTCTCCACATTGTGTCCGACAGGGATGTCCAGTTCACCTCCAAGTTCTGGAGAGCGGTTTGTAAATCTGTGCAAGTGAAGCTGGACTTCTCTTCTGCATATCATCCTCAATCCAATGGGCAAGTAGAGAGGACCAATCAAATCCTGACTGGATTCCTGTGTCACTTCGTCAATGTGCATCATGATGACTGGATCAAGTTGCTGCCTTGGGCAGAATTCTTGTACAATAATCAAGTAAGTGAATCCTCTGAAAAATCTCCTTTTCAGATTTGTTTGGACTCCAATCCGAGATTCCCCTTCCCATCTCTGGGTCTTCAGGGGTTCCTGCAGCTGACATCTTTAATGGGGAATTCTCGAAGATATGGAGTGACACAAAAGTCGGCTTGGAGACAGCCTCACAACTTATGAAGAGGCATGCGGATAAAAGACATCTGGACGCTCCAATATTTCAGCCTGGAGATAAGGTGTGGCTTTCCTCCAGGTATAGCCGTCTGAAGATGCCCTCATACAAACTGGGTTCCCGCTTCATCGGTCTATTTGGAGTTTTGAAACAAATTAATGCAGTTTCTTACAAATTGAAATTGCCTCCTTCTTTACGAGTGCCTAACTCTTTTCATGTTTCCCTTCTCAAACCAGTAGTTTTGAGCTCCTTCTTTAAAGATCCAGGTTCCACTCCTGATCCCGTCAGTGAGGAAGATGTTTCTGAGGTAGAGAATATCTTGGCCACTAAGAGAGTAAGGGGTAAGACCTATTATCTGGTGGATTGGAGGGGCTTTGGTCCTGAGGGGAGGTCATGGGAGCCTAAAGAGAATATCCGGGCTCCTCTTCTTTTGAAAAGATTCTATGCAGGGTTGAAAAAGAGGGGGCATAAAGAGGGGGATACTGTTACACCTGGTCCGGTCTCTGTACCTTTGCGGGTTCCCCGTCGGGACTCCCGCTCTGTGCTGGCTCCACGCTGTCAGGATGCAGCTTCTGCCTCTCCTCCTTCTCCTGCTTCCTGGCATGCTGCCAGCAGGTTCTCAGGCAGAGTGCTTAGGCCACGCGCGCGCGCGCGCGATCCCGGTCTCTTAAATAGACAGCGCACATTTTTAAAAATATGCTTTTGGCCAATGGCGTTTTGTTCAATGCTATTTATAGCTCCTCCACCATAGGGAGGGCGCCGGGCAACAAGTATCTATGGTTGCTTCTTCCGGTTCCTGTCAGCATGTGCTTCAGTTTGTGAGAGTTCTCTGCCAGTGCTCTGCTAATTCTCTCTGTTTCCACAGATCATCAGCTATCAGTTACCCTGCTATCGTGGACAACGTTCGCTGTCTACACCAGTTCCGTCTCGTTCCGCTAATCTGCCATCCTCTTCTCCGGACAACGCCAGTACCGCTGGAACCTGCTTCTACCTGTACACCCAGTTCCACCTGGTTAGCTCCATGTCTCCCGCTAACCCTGCTTGTCCGTTTGTCCCGCTGGGACAGCTACCATGAGTCCGGGGTCTAACTGGAGGTAGCACCCATGTCCCCCAGGCATACCATTCTGACCCTGTTCTAGGGGAGTTACCACGGGTGTCTGGGACTCTCGTAGTCACACCCCCTTCGGAGCTTCCCGGACCGTGACCCAGGGGTTCCATGTTAAACCTTAATAAAAACGATGTGAACTTCAACTTCTGTGCCTCCATTACCATTCGTTATAACCAGATTAGATGGCCATGTTGTACATCAAAGTACTGACAGCTTCAGCACGCCCCTATACCAGATTGGACAGCCAAGCTGTCAGTAACTGCATCCCAAACACCCTGAGGGGTACATCCATGACAGAAACCAATGATCCCGGGAATGGGGCTCTAAAATGCCCTATTGGAATGGAGAGGTGGCCACACGTTCATTGATATTATTTCCTACTACACAAAAAAGAATCCATTGTCATCACTCCATTTCTGGCATCATGACCCCAACAGGCCTATTGAGACTTACTGGCTGAGCAAGCAGTAGACAATCGTCAAGTTTGAGATCCTGGCATGACTTGGCATAAATGTTGGTTTGGGCCCAGCCGGTGCATCAGTGGGAGTTTAACCCTTCCAAACTGACAAGGTCCCAGTTTTATGACTTACGACACCTGACATAAATGTAGTTGCAGCCCGAGGTACTGTCTCCAATTGCCATGGTGGACAGCATAGTTGCTGCTAAATTCTGGAGGGGCTTAATACACTCCCTCCAGCACTGGGTAGGACAGGACTAGTAATGTGCTCCAGATGGTGAACCTTGTAGAGTGGTATGGGGCTATCAAGAAACTCCGGTAAGACTCTCCCAAGAGAGAGGTAAGAAAGTCCTGAAGTCCCCACTTGAGATCCATCGGGCAGAACCAAGGAGGGCCATTCAGGATGTATCTGGAAGGGTACGGGCCCCAATAGTCTGCTGGTGTTGCCATGAGGTAGGCCATGTAAGGACCAACTGCCCCCATCTTGCTTAGCCCTTGGACACAAACTTTGGGTACCGACAGTCCCTGTGTGCTAAACGTGTCTGTGCAATGGGCACCCAAGGAGCCTCCAGTGATAAATATTTATGTCAAGTTGAAATAGGGTGCACCTCGGCTATGGCCCTACTGGACTTGTGACACTGATATGGCCTAACCTAGTGCAACTCAGCGAACTCACCAGCTGGAAAATTGGGGTACTATGTATCCGCGGGGACTTAAAAAACTATTCCACTGCACATGTGATAATAAATAGACCAGCCAGGAGATGATGCCATGAGGTGCAAGTGGGTGTTAGTCTGCACTAGGAACTGATATTTGGGAGGGATTTTCCCTTATTCTCTGCCTGGTGGCCAACAGTTGCCCCACCCAGTGAACGTGAGACTGCACAAGAAGTGACTCCATTGCATTGTCCAGAAGTAGTGCAGGGGGAGAAAACTTTATTCAAAGTGATGGCCGAATAGAAGGCTTTGTCCTGGGCCAGAGTAAATGCTGTATTGATGAGGAACCCCAGCAACTTGGGGCAGACATAATGTTTCCTCACTTTGAAGTTAGCAGAAACTTGGTATACTGAGTCGATCTAGTACTTGGCGAAACTATAGAACAATTGCTGGTGCAGCAGGCTTATCGCAAGCTGTTGATGGACCTTGCCCACCAACATGTACTTGGCAGACACCTGGGGGCTAAAAAAAAACCCTGGATCAAATTCTGCAGCACTTTCCTGGCCTGGTGTCTACCAAGAAGTGAGGCGCTATTGTGAGTCTTGTCCAGTATATCAGGTGACTAGCCCCCAACTGCAATTCTGAAGTAACTTTGGTACCTCTACCGATTCTAGAAGTACCATTCGTAAGAATAGTCAGGGATTTGGTAGGGCTGGTAATTAAGTCTGCCAGGGTCACCAGCATGTTCTGGTTGTCCTTGATTATGCTACCTGGGATCCGTAGGCAGTTAAACTGAGCCATATATCAGCTAAACTAATTGCCAAAGAGCTAATGAGCATGTTCTCTCGGGTAGGGCTACCTAAGAAAATTTTGACAGACCAGGGGATTCCCTTTATTTCTTAGTTCATGAAGGAACTCTGCCAGGTGCTAAATTTTAAACACTTGCGCAAGTTGGTTTATCATCCACAAACAGATGGCCTGGTAGAAAGGTTTAACAAAACATTAAAAAAAGTTCAAAAGAGCAAGGATAGGAAGGACTAGAATCTTTTGCTGCCCTTTTTATTTCTCGAGGCTTGAGAGGTGCCCCAGGCATCCATGTGGTTTTTGCCCTTTGAACTGTTTTAAGGCAGGCATCCACTGAGTAAGAAAGCAAGGAAGCATGGAAGCAATAAATCACCTCGAGTGTGATTGAACATGTCACAAAAATGCCAGAAAGGATACAGTTCTGCAACTTGTCGAGGAGCATATGGAGGTGGCAAAATTGGCTCAGAACCAGGTCTGTACCTTGGTGGCTTGGGTAAGAACCTTTAACCTTGGGGACCGAGTACTGATACTTGTGCCCACGGTAGCACAAGTGACAGCAAGTTCCTCACGAGGGGGCAGGGATCCTACAAGGTAATAGAAAATGTGAGGATGGTAAACTACAAGGTACATCAGCCGGGTCGGAGCAGATCTATCATGTCAGTTTACTGAAGCCCTGGCTTGATAGGGAAGGTCTTTGTGGGGGAAAAACGCTGTGTACATTTCCTGGAGAGAAGGCTCCATCACCTCCAGTGGTTTTGGGGGGAGCCTCTGCCATAGTAAGAATTGTAAGGAGGTCCAGGCGTTTGTTAGTTGGAAAACAGACGTATTCTCTGATCTTCCTGGGCATATTTCCATAATCCAGCATGACTATCAGTGAGCCTGAGATGCGGTGACAAGTCATCTCAGAGGAGGTGAAATCAATACTATGGCTAGAGGTCAATAAGGAGTCCAAGAGTGAGTTGGCTAGATAGTACTAATTCCTAAGACGGATGTAACGTTATGGTTCTGTAATAACTATGGGAGACTCAATGAAATATCGAAATTTGATGCTTACTTCATGCCTCGAGTGGATAAGTTGATAGAGCGGTTAGGGAAAACCTGGTATTTTTGGTCCTGGACCTCACAAAAGGATACTGGCGGGTGCCCCTGAGGGTTGTATCTATATAATGTATTACCTTTTGCCTAGCATGGCGCTTCAGCAACATTCCAGTGGTAAATGGATATCATCCTCTGTCCCCACGGCAATATGCCTCTGAATACTTCAATGATATCATGCTCTATAGCATGGACTGGGAGAGTCACTTACCGAAGGTGCAGGTGGTAGTGGACCGCCAACCCAAAGAAATGTACCATAGGGTTGGAAGTATCTCGGTACCTAGGGTATATCATTGGACAATCAAACCCCAGGTGAACAAAATAGCAGTGATACAGAACCGGCCTCGCCCTCTCACGACGAGTCATATGAGAGCTTTCCTTGCATTAGTTGGTGTGGCGACATGAGGATCAGTGGGCCTGTCTGTCTTTAGAAAGGGCGCATGAATGTTGTCAGAATACTGCACAGACAACACATGGTGAGGGTAAAACAGTGTGGCAATACTTTATTAAACCACCAACAAACATTAACATATAGTACAGTCCCAGCAAGTGCACAAGATGGTGCAAATTACAACGTGTCGCCTTTCCGCTAGCTTGGCAGGATTAGAGCAGGTGCAAATTGGAGGGGGGGCATTATGCTGCTTAGAGGACTTTATGGGAGCAATTAAGTCTATGAGAACCTCATTCTGGCTCTCATAGACTTACATTGAAAACTGATCTTCGGCTAGCCCAGCAAACACTGGAGCGATGCGGCAGGTCAAAAACTACTGGAGACCGACCAGATAAAAGAAGATGGCAGCAGGACAAGTATGAGACTAGGAGGAGAGACCTTACATTAGTAGCACTACTCCAGAGTTGCAATTTAAAAAAATGCTGGAGTGGTGCTTTAACCCCTTCGTGACAGACAATTTGGTACTTAATGATCAAGCCAATTTTTACAATTCTGACCACTGTCACTTTCTGTGATTATAACTCTGGAATGCGTTAACGGATCCTGTTGATTCTAAGACTGTGTTTTCGTGACATATAGTTCTTCATGGTAGTGGTAAGATTTCTTTGATATGACTTGCATTTATTTATGAAAAAATGGAAATTTGGCAAAAAATTTGAAAATTTTGCAATTGTCAAACTTTGAATTTTTATGAGATATGTCACAAAAAATTGTTTTTTGTTAGGAAGTTATAAGAGATAAAAGTTGACCAGTGATTTCTCATTTTTACAACAAAATTTACAAAACCATTTTTTTTAGGGACCACATCACATTTGAAGTCACTTTGAGGCCGGCGTCACACTCAGCGTTTGCAAATACGGTCCGTATATTACGGCCGTAATACGCTGAAAAGTCCCGAAAATAGTGGTCCGTAGCTCCTCCGTAGGCAGGGTGTGTCACCGTTTTTTGCGCATGGCATCCTCCGTATGTAATCCGTATGGCAGCCGTACTGCGTGTTTTTATCGCAGGCTTGCCAAACCGACATACGCCTATACAAGGGACCCATGTGTTAAAAAAAAAATAAAAACATATATACTGTCTATATATATATACATATGTCAGTAGACACATATATATATATATATATATATATATATATATACCTATTCTATGTGTACATATTTATTCTACCTATTCTACTGTAAGCTGTCAGTGTGATTTTACTGTACACCGCACTGAATTACCGGCTTTTCTCTGTAACACCGCTGCGTATTTCTCGCAAGTCACACTGCTGGTCCGTGTGTAATCCGTATTTTTGGGGCTTCCATAGACTTTCATTGGCGTTTTATTTGCGCAATACGGTGACAAACGCAGCATGCTGCGATTTTGTACCGTATAATACTGATCAGTAAAATACGGCAGATAGGAGCAGGGGCACAGAGAATAATTGTGCCGTATTTTTTGCGAGTTTTACGGACGTAGTTTCTGCGCTCTTACGTCCGTAAAACTCGCAAGTGTGACGCCGGCCTGAGAGATCTACATGACAGAAAATACCCAAAAGTGACACCATTCGAAAAACCACATTCAAGAAGTTTTTTTTAAACCTTCACATGTTTCAAAGCAACTGAAGCAATGCGGTAGGAAAAAATGACCATTTAACATTTTTCACAAATGTTTTACTTCAGAACCAATTTTTTTTATTTTCGCAAGTGTAAAAAGAGAAAATTAACCATAAAATTTGTTGTGCAATTTCTCTTGAACAAACTCATACCCCATATGCGGGGAAAAAAGACTGGGTGCACGGCAGAGCTCGGAATTAAAGGAGTGTTGTTTTACTTTTTCCAAAGCAGAATTGGCTGTAATTGAGATCGGACGCCATGTCGCATTTGGAGAGCCCCTGATGTGCTTAAACAGTGGAAAACCCCCACAATTGACCCCATTTTGGAAACTAGACCCCCTAAGGAACTTATCTATATGTGTGGTAGGCACTTTGAAACGCGAAGTGCTTCACAGACGTTTATAACCCGTGAAAATTTAAAAAATCATATTTTTTTCCACAAAAATGACCCTTTTGCCGCCAATTTTTTATTTTACCAAGGGTACCAGGATAAATCAGACCATAAAAGTTGTTGTGCAATTTGTCCTGAGTATGCAAATATCCCTGCATGGCACAGCTTGGAAGGGAAGGAGCACAGTTTGACTTTTTAATCTCAAAATTAGCTGGAATTGAGAGCAGACACCATGTCGAGTTTAAAGTTGTGCCTAAACAGCAGAAACTCCCCACAACTGAACCTATTTTGGAAACTACACCCCTAAGAGATTTTATCCAGGGGTATATTGAGCAATTTGAATCCACAAGTACAACACATAATTTGATAACATTAGGTCATCATATTAAAAAAGTTCATTTTTTTTGCAAAAATCTTGTTTTAGACCTGAATTTCTCACTTTTGTCAGAGATTACACCAAAAAGTGGACCCCACAATTTGTTACCCACTTTCTTATGAGCGCGGCGATATCCCATATGTAGTCAAAAAGTTCTGGGGCTTGGACAGGAAGGGGCACAATGTGACAAATTTGGCATTATTTGAAATAAATTGTCATATTTGCAGAGCCTGTGTGGTTCAAGAGCAACATAAATCCCCCATAAATATTTTTTTTTGTAAATTGTACCCTCTAATCTATTTATCTAGGGAGGTAGTAAATAGTGTGATACCACAATTTTTTATGCAGTTGATGCAATACAAGTTTGAAAATTCACAATTTGCAATTTTTTCACTGTCTCTTATATGATTCTTTTTTATACGTTCTGAGGAACACATCTTAAATTTTATTGCACTAGTTTTTATGTGTTCAGAAATATATCCAATATGGCACCAATGTGTGTACTAGACACACGGCTTTGCCTATAATAATAGATGGAACACCATTTGGTCTTTAGGGTAAAATTGAACAAGTTCCAGGACACATTCCAAGCTTACAGAGACATTGAGCAAACAAGAAAATCCTTACTGGAATTATTACTCACAGAGGGAGGCATGCTCCTAAAAACACATTGGCTGATTATAAAACTTGGCTTTGCTAACAAAACAGTTGCCCTGCATTTGCGTATATTGTAGCAGGAAGAATAAACTGTATTGTAATGAAGGGCAAAATGTGGAGGAAAATGCCGCCAACTATGTGGCAGAGCTGAGTGTTCCAAAGATGAAAGAACAGGGCTAGAATGGCAGGTTTATCTTTCAGAGACTGGTCGTACAACTTCCTTTTAGCTCCATCAATCCTTATATGAGAAACAAATGTGCCAACAGACGTGGTACATCATAGCAAGCTCCCACCTGTCAAAGTACGAACCGTTATATGCACAAAACAACCAATCCCCTACAGAATCCGTAAAGTATTGTCTGGCATCAGAAGTTCGGCAAGAACCATACAGTAAAGCCCATAGTGTATATGTACGGAACTTCCTCATTATTAGAGATCCTCCCATAAAATGATCATGCCCGTATCACCAACATAAATATAAGTAATATAAATGGAAGCAAAAGTTTTGTGTAGCCAGACAGTCATAAAAACAGTCAAAGTTAGATAAATGGTCCAAAATGTTAGTGAGTAATCAAGTCCTAGAATACATTTTCAGATCTGAATTTTCAAGAACATTTGTGGGGTCCACACTCGGGAGTATACAGACGTGGGTACGTGGTCCGAATGCTGTGCGATTTTTTTCTCACACCCATAGGCTTGCATTGGCGAGTCTCGGATGATATATGCGCACAATCGCAGCATGCTGAATACGCCCGTGAATATAAATGGTGATGTGAGCTGCCCCATAGATTACCACTGGGCCGAGTGCTATGCGATGTTTTCTCACATAGCACTAGCCCATATGCTACGGTAGTGTGACCCCAGCCTAAGAGGTAATAACTCTGAATCAACAGATCCCAGTGATTCTGAGACTGTTTATTCATGACGTTTTGTTCTTCATGTTAGTGGTAACTTTGTTTACTATGACTTGGGTTTATTTGCTAAAATATCACAAATTTGGCAAAAAATGTGAAAATTTTTTTTCAAAATTTTAATCTTTATATCCCTAAACCAGTTAGTCATGCTGTACAAAATAATTAATAAATAACATTTTTCATATGTCTATTTTACATTTGCATCATTTTTGAAATGTAATTTTATTTTGTTTTTATTTTGGGTTAAAACTTTAGCAGCAATTTCTCATTTTTTTCAATAAATTTACAAAACCCGTTTCTTTAGGGACCTATTCAGATTTCAATGGACCATGAGGGTCCTATATATTGGAAACTCCGCAAAAGTGATAACATTTTAAAAACCGCACCCCTTAAATACTTTAAAACTGTTTCAGTAATTTGTTTTAACCCTTCATGTGCTACAAAGGAATTATTGTGAAATGGAATTAAAAAAACTAAAATTTTAATTTTATCTCTAAAATGTTGATTACACTCCAATTATTTCACTTTTGTAAAAGGTAACACCAAAAAGTGAACACCACAGTTTGTTACCCAATTTCTTTTGAGCACAGCGATGCCCCACTTGTAGTCCAAAGGTTCCGTTTGTACAAACTGCAGGGCTCGGAACTGAAGGAGAACCATTTGAATTTTGGAGCACAAATTGGCTCAAATAGATTGCGGATGAGATATCACATTTGCAAGGCCCCTAAAATACCTAAACAGCAGAAACCCCTCACAATTTACCCCATATTAGAAACTACGCCTCTCCAGGATTTTATCCAAGGGTATAGTGAGGATTGTGAACCGAAAGACACTAATGCAGGGATTATCCGTGCCCCAGCAAACCTGTACAGCTTTATAACATTGGTTGCATGCTGGAGAGAGCTTGTAAGCACTGCTCGTGTTCTCATACCAATATATGCAGCCCATAAAAAACAAGAAAAAAGCTGAATGGCACAAAGAAACAGGTGAGTACTCACTGTTTGAGCGGGTTTAGCAGAGTCCAGTAGGTTTAGCTGAGTCAACAACCCCATCAGTCGGGAATCCACGGAACATGGCGTGCTTGCTTGAAGAAACATATGTGGAAATCCAAATAGGGAAGAAAGTAGCACCACCACACAAATATTCCGATAAAAAACCCTTTGTCCTTTATTTCAACAACGTGCTGTGGACATGGTTACAGAGGGCAGGATAGTTGCAGAACAAGCTCGTTAGGTTAACCCCTTCCCGACCCATGACGCCACGTAGGCATCATGAAAGTCGGTGCCATTCCGACCCATGACGCCTATGTGGCGTCATGGAAAGATCGCGTCCCTGCAGGCCGGGTGAAAGGGTTAACTCCCATTTCACCCGATCTGCAGGGACAGGGGGAGTGGTAGTTTAGCCCAGGGGGGGTGGCTTCACCCCCTCGTGGCTACGATCCCTCTGATTGGCTGTTGAAAGTGAAACTGCCAATCAGAGCGATTTGTAATATTTCACCCATTATAACGGGTGAAATATTACAATCCAGCCATGGCCGATGCTGCAATATCATCGGCCATGGCTGGAAATACTAGTGTGCCCCCAACCCACCGCATCGATCGCCCCCCCAGCCCCCCGATCTGGCCGGTACACTGCTCCGGCTCCCCCTCCATCCAGTGCTCCGCTCCCCCCGTGCTCTTGTCCGCTCCCCCCGTGCTCCAATCACCCCCCCGTGCTCCAATCACCCCCCCTGCACTCCGATCCACCCCCCCGTGCTCCGTTCCACCCCCCGTGCTCCGTTCCAGCCCCCCCGTGCTCCGTTCCAGCCCCCCGTGCTCCGTTCCACGCCTGCCGCGCTCCGATTCCCCCCCCGTGCTCCGATCCCCCCCCCGTGGCCCCCCCCACCCCATCATACTTACCGATCCTGCCGGGGTCCCGTCCGTCTTCTCCCTGGGCGCCGCCATCTTCCAAAATGGCGGGCGCATGCGCAGTACGCCCGCCGAATCTGCCGGCCGGCAGATTCGTTCCAAAGTGCATTTTGATCACTGAGATAGATTATATCTCACTGATCAAAATAAAAAAAATAATAAATGACCCCCCCCCTTTGTCACCCCCATAGGTAGGGACAATAAAAAAATAAAGACATTTTTTTTTTCCACTAATGTTAGAATAGGGTTAGGGTTAGGGTTAGGGGTAGGGTTAGGGGTAGGGTTAGGGGTAGGGTTAGGGCTAGGGTTAGGGCTAGGGTTAGGGTTAGGGGTAGGGTTAGGGTTAGGGGTAGGGTTAGGGGTAGGGTAAGGGGTAGGGTTAGGGTTAGGGTTAGGGGTAGGGTTAGGGCTAGGGTTAGGGTTTCGGTATGTGCACACGTATTCTGGTCCTCTGCGGATTTTTCCGCTGCGGATTTGATAAATCCGCAGTGCTAAACCGCTGCGGATTTATGGCGGATTTACCGCGTTTTTTCTGCACATTTCACTGCGGTTTTACAATTGCGATTTTCTATTGGAGCAGTTGTAAAACCGCTGCGGAATCCGCACAAAGAAGTGACAAGTGGTGCCAATATTCAAAAAGGGCTCTAAAAGTGAACCTGGAAATTATAGGCCAGTAAGTCTAACCTCTATTGTTGGTAAAATATTTGAAGGGTTTCTGAGGGATGTTATTCTGGATTATCTCAATGAGAATAACTGTTTAACTCCATATCAGCATGGGTTTATGAGAAATCGCTCCTGTCAAACCAATCTAATCAGTTTTTATGAAGAGGTAAGCTATAGGCTGGACCACGGTGAGTCATTGGACGTGGTATATCTCGATTTTTCCAAAGCGTTTGATACCGTGCCGCACAAGAGGTTGGTACACAAAATGAGAATGCTTGGTCTGGGGGAAAATGTGTGTAAATGGGTTAGTAACTGGCTTAGTGATAGAAAGCAGAGGGTGGTTATAAATGGTATAGTCTCTAACTGGGTCGCTGTGACCAGTGGGGTACCGCAGGGGTCAGTATTGGGACCTGTTCTCTTCAACATATTCATTAATGATCTGGTAGAAGGTTTACACAGTAAAATATCAATATTTGCAGATGATACAAAACTATGTAAAGCAGTTAATACAAGAGAAGATAGTATTCTGCTACAGATGGATCTGGATAAGTTGGAAACTTGGGCTGAAAGGTGGCAGATGAGGTTTAACAATGATAAATGTAAGGTTATACACATGGGAAGAAGGAATCAATATCACCATTACACACTGAATGGGAAACCACTGGGTAAATCTGACAGGGAGAAGGACTTGGGGATCCTAGTTAATGATAAACTTACCTGGAGCAGCCAGTGCCAGGCAGCAGCTGCCAAGGCAAACAGGATCATGGGGTGCATTAAAAGAGGTCTGGATACACATGATGAGAGCATTATACTGCCTCTGTACAAATCCCTAGTTAGACCGCACATGGAGTACTGTGTCCAGTTTTGGGCACCGGTGCTCATGAAGGATATAATGGAACTAGAGAGAGTACAAAGGAGGGCAACAAAATTAATAAAGGGGATGGGAGAACTACAATACCCAGACAGATTAGCGAAATTAGGATTATTTAGTCTAGAAAAAAGACGACTGAGGGGCGATCTAATAACCATGTATAAGTATATAAGGGGACAATACAAATATCTCGCTGAGGATCTGTTTATACCAAGGAAGGTGACGGGCACAAGGGAGCATTCTTTGCGTCTGGAGGAGAGAAGGTTTTTCCACCAACATAGAAGAGGATTCTTTACTGTTAGGGCAGTGAGAATCTGGAATTGCTTGCCTGAGGAGGTGGTGATGGCGAACTCAGTCGAGGGGTTCAAGAGAGGCCTGGATGTCTTCCTGGAGCAGAACAATATTGTATCATACAATTATTAGGTTCTGTAGAAGGACGTAGATCTGGGGATTTATTATGATGGAATATAGGCTGAACTGGATGGACAAATGTCTTTTTTCGGCCTTACTAACTATGCTACTATGTTACTATGTTACTATGCTGCGGAATGTAAACCGCTGCGTTTCCGTGCAGTTTTTCCGCAGTGTGTGTACAGCGATTTTTGTTTCCCGTAGGATTCGCAGCAGTGTTCCATCAGGTGTACAGTACCATGTAAACATATGAAAAACCAAATCCGCTGTGCCCATGGTGCGGAAAATACCGCGCGGAAACGCTGCGTTGTATTTTCCGCAGCATGTCAATTCTTTGTGCGGATTCCGCAGCGTTTTACACCTGTTCCTCAATAGGAATCCGCAGGTGAAATCCGCACAAAAAACACTGGAAATCCGCGGAAAATCCACAGGTAAAACGCAGTGCCTTTTACTCGCGGATTTTTCAAAAATGGTGCGGAAATATCTCACACGAATCCGCAACGTGGGCACATAGCCTTAGGGTTAGGGTTGGAATTAGGGTTGTGGTTAGGGTTGTGATTAGGGTTATGGCTACAGTTGGGATTAGAGTTAGGGGTGTGGGGGGGTTAGTGTTGGAGGTAGAATTGAGGGGTTACCACTGCTTAGGCATATCAGGGGTCTCCAAACGCAACATGGCGCCACCATTGATTCCAGCCAATCTCGTATTCAAAAAGTCAAATGGTGCTCCCTCACTTCCGAGCCCTGACGTGTGCCCAAACAGTGGTTTACCCCCACATATGGGGTACCAGCATACTCAGGATAAACTGCGCAACAATTACTGGGGTCCAATTTCTCCTGTTACCCTTGTGAATCTAAAAAAATGCTTGCTAAAACAAAATTTTTGAGGAAAGAAAAATGATTTTTTATTTTCACGGCTCTGCGTTGTAAACGTCTGTGAAGCACTTGGGGGTTCAAAGTGCTCACCACATATCTAGATAAGTTCCTTGGGGGGTCTAGTTTCTAAAATGGGGTCACTTGTGGGGGGTTTCTACTGTTTAGGCACACCAGGGGCTCTGCAAACGCAATGTGACGCCCGCAGACCATTCCATCAAAGTCTGCATTTCAAAAGTCACTACTTCCCTTCTGAGCCCCGACGTGTGCCCAAACAGTGGTTTACCCCCACACATGGGGTATCAGCGTACCCAGGAGAAACTGGACAACAACTTTTGGGGTCCAATTTCTCCTGTAACCCTTGGGAAAATAAAAAATTCTGGGCTAAATAATTATTTTTGAGGAAAGAAAATGTATTTATTATTTTCACGGCTCTGCATTATAAACTTCTATGAAGCACTTGGGGGTTCAAAGTGCTCACCACACATCTAGATAAGTTCCTTTCGGGGTCTAGTTTCCAAAATGGGGTCACTTGTGGGGGGTTTCTACTGTTTAGGCACATCAGGGGCTCTGCAAACGCAACGTGACGCCCGCAGAGCATTCCATCAAAGTCTGCATTTCAAAACGTCACTACTTCAATTCCGAGCCCCGGCATGTGCCCAAACAGTAGTTTACCCCCACATATGGGGTATCACCGTACTCAGGAGAAACTGGACAACAAATATTGGGGTCAAATTTCTCCTGTTACCCTTGGGAAAATTAAAAAATTCTGGGCTAAATAATTATTTTTGAGGAAAGAAAACGTATTTATTATTTTCACGGCTCTGCATTATAAACTTCTATGAAGCACTTGGGGGTTCAAAGTGCTCACCACACATCTAGATAAGTTCCTTTCGGGGTCTAGTTTCCAAAATGGGGTCACTTGTGGGGGGTTTCTACTGGTAAGCCACATCAGGGGCTCTGCAAACACAACGTGACGCCCACAGAGCATTCCATCAAAGTCTGCATTTCAAAACGTCACTACTTCCCTTCTGAGCCCCGACGTGTGCCCAAACAGTGGTTTACCCCCACACATGGGGTATCAGCGTACTCAGGAGAAACTGGACAACAACTTTTGGGGTCCAATTTCTCCTGTAACCTTTGGGAAAATAAAAAATTCTGGGCTAAATAATTATTTTTGAGGAAAGAAAACGTATTTATTATTTTCACGGCTCTGCATTATAAACTTCTATGAAGCACTTGGGGGTTCAAAGTGCTCACCACACATCTAGATAAGTTCCTTTGGGGGTCTAGTTTCCAAAATGGGGTCACTTGTGGGGGGTTTCTACTGTTAAGCCACATCAGGGGCTCTGCAAACGCAACGTGACGCCCACAGAGCATTCCATCAAAGTCTGCATTTCAAAACGTCACTACTTCACTTCCGAGCCCCGGCATGTGCCCAAACACTGATTTACCCCCACATATGGGGTATCAGCGTACTCAGGAGAAACTGGACAACAACTTTTGGGGTCAAATTTCTCCTGTTACCCTTGGGAAAATAAAAAATTGCAGGCTAAAAGATCATTTTTGAGAAAATAATTATTTTTTTTAATTTTCATGGCTCTGCGTTATAAACTTCTGTGAAGCACTTGGGGGTTCAAAGTCCTCACCACACATCTAGATTAGTTCCTTTGGGGGTCTAGTTTCCAAAATGGGGTCATTTCTGGGGGATCTCCAATGTTTAGGCACACAGGGGCTCACCAAACGTGACATGGTGTCCGCTAATGATTGGAGCTAATTTTCCATTTAAAAAGCCAAATGGCGTGCCATCCCTTCCGAGCCCTGCCGTGCGCCCAAACAGTGGTTTACCCCCACAGATGGGGTATCAGCCTACTCAGGACAAACTGGACAACAATATTTGGGGTCCAATTTCTCCTATTATCCTTGGCAAAATAGGAAATTCCAGGCTAAAAAATCATTTTTGAGGAAAGAAAAATTATTTTTTATTTTCATGGCTCTGCATTATAAACTTCTGTGAAGCACCTGGGGGTTTAAAGTGCTCAACATGCATTTAGATAAGTTCCTTGGGGGGTCTAGTTTCCAAAATGGGGTCACTTGTGGGGGAGCTCCAATGTTTAGGCACACAGGGGCTCTCCAAACGCGACATGGTGTCCGCTAACAATTGGACCTAATTTTCCATTCAAAAAGTCAAATGGCGCGCCTTCCCTTCCGAGCCCTGCCGAGTGCCCAAACAGTGGTTTACCCCCACATATGAGGCATCGGCGTACTCGGGAGAAATTGCCCAACAAATTTTATGATCCATTTTATCCTACTGCCCATGTGAAAATGAAAAAATTGAGGCGAAAAGAATTTTTTTGTGAAAAAAAAGTACTTTTTCATTTTTACAGATCAATTTGTGAAGCACCTGAGGGTTTAAAGTGCTCACTAGGCATCTAAATAAGTTCCTTGGGGGGTCTAGTTTCCAAAATGGGGTCACTTGTGGGGGAGCGCCAATGTTTAGGCACACAGGAGCTATCCAAACGCGACATGGTGTCCGCTAACGATGGAAATAATTTTTCATTCAAAAAGTCAAATGGCGCTCCTTCCCTTCCGAGCCTTACCATGTGCCCAAACAGTGGTTTACCCCCACATGTGAGGTATTGGTGTACTCAGGAGAAATTGCCCAACACATTTTAGGATCCATTTTATCCTGTTGCCCATGTGAAAATGAAAAAATTGAGGCTAAAAGAATTTTTTTGTGAAAAAAAAGTACTTTTTCATTTTTACGGATCAATTTGTGAAGCACCTGGGGGTTCAAAGTGCTCACTATGCATCTAGATAAGTTCCTTGGGGTGTCTTGTTTCCAAAATGGGGTCACTTGTGGGGGAGCTCCAATTTTTAGGCACACGGGGGCTCTCCAAACGTGACATGGTGTCCGCTAAAGAGTGGAACCAATTTTTGATTCAAAAAGTCAAATGGCGCTCCTTCCCTTTCAAGCCCTGCCGTGTGCCCAAACAGTGGTTTACCCCCACATATGAGGTATCAGCGTACTCAGGACAAATTGGACAACAACATTCGTGGTTCAGTTTCTCCTTTTACCATTGGGAAAATAAAAAAATTGTTGCTAAAAGATAATTTTTGTGACTAAAAAGTTAAATGTTCATTTTTTCCTTCCATGTTGCTTCTGCTGCTGTGAAGCACCTGAAGGGTTAATAAACTTCTTGAATGTGGTTTTGAGTACCTTGAGGGGTGCAGTTTTTAGAATGGTGTCAATTTTGGGTATTTTCAGCCATATAGACCCCTCAAACTGACTTCAAATGTGAGGTGGTCCCTAAAAAAAATGGTTTTGTAAATTTCGTTGTAAAAATGAGAAATCGCTGGTCAAATTTTAACCCTTATAACTTCCTAACAAAAAAAAATTTTGTTTCCAAAATTGTGCTGATGTAAAGTAAACATGTGGGAAATGTTATTTATTAACTATTTTGTGTCACATATCTCTCTGGTTTAACAGAATAAAAATTCAAAATGTGAAAATTGCGAAATTTTCAAAATTTTCGCCAAATTTCCGTTTTTATCACAAATAAACGCATAATTTATTGACCTAAATTTACCACTAACATGAAGCCCAATATGTCACGAAAAAACAATCTCAGAACCGCTAGGATCCGTTGAAGCGTTCCTGAGTTATTACCTCATAAAGGGACACTGGTCAGAATTGCAAAAAACGGCAAGGTCTTTAAGGTCAAAATAGGCTGGGTCATGAAGGGGTTAATGGACTACGGCAGTTTCACGTGTTACACGCTTCAACGGGTCCAGATTCTGTTCTGTTCAATGATATTGAGGTCAGGAGACTAAGATGGCCACTCCAGAACCTTCACTTTGTTCTGCTGTAGCCAATGACAGGTTGACTTGGCCTCGTGTTTTGGATCATTGTCATGTTGGAACATCCAAGTAAGTCCCATGCGCAGCTTCTGAGCCGATGATTGCAAATTTGCCTCTAGTATTTGCAGATAACGTGCTGCATTCATCTTTCCTTCAACTTTGACCAAATTTCTTGTGCCTTTGTAGCTCACACATCCCCAAAACATCAGCGATCCACCTCCGTGCTCTACAGTAGGAATGGTGTTCCTTTCATCATAGGCCTTGTTGACCTCTCTCCAAATGTAACGTTTAGGATTGTGGCCAAAAAGTTCAATTTTGGTCTTATCACTCCTAATTACCCTGTTCCAGAAGTTTTGAGGCTTGTCTCTGTGCTGTTTTGCACATTATAGGCAAGATACATTGTGGCATTTGCGCAGTAATGGCTTTCTTCTGGTGACTCGGCCATGCAGCCCATTTTTCTTCAAGTGCCTCCTTATTGTGCATCTTGAAACAGCCACACCACTACTTTTCAGAGAGTCCAGTATTTCAGCTGATGTTATTTGTGGGTTTTTCTTTGCATCCCGGACAATTTTCCTGGCTGTTGTGGACAAAATTTTTGCTGGTCTACCTGACCTGTTTTTTTTTTTTTTTACAGAGCCCCTGATTATTCATTTGTTAAACACAGTTTGAACGCTTCTGACTGACATTATCAATTCCTAGGATTTTTTTGTACCCCTTTCCTGTTTTATACAGTTCAACTACATTTTCCCATAGATCGTTGACAATTCTTTTGCTTTCCCCATGACTCACTGTTAGGGCAAGCGGAACGCACCAAATAATAAGATAGATAAAGGTGCGTTCGCAGCCCGGGGTCCACCGTGCAGAGATGAAACCTGCTGCCAAGTAATGACGGACTATATGGTGGTACAATGTGAATACACACACGGTTTAACTTCACCCTGTGTGAAGGAAGCGAACCCTGTTAAGTCACAGGGCCGTGGTACCGCACACTAGAGCGCAAGCAACGAGTCACCAAGCTCAGTCTCAAGACTTGGGATCCAAGTCTGACTAGACTACTTGCGCTCGACACCGCTAATGGGGTGTCAGCATAACCAAAGTAATAATAAAAGATGCACGAGAGTGCATGTGGTGCCGCACTAGCGGACGCCACTAACCACCCAGGCTTGGGCCAGGAAAGTGCTGTGAAAGTGCACGGCGCCGCACTGGCGGTCACAGCAATTAGACGCTGTATGGTGTGTAACGTGCTGGTAGCCAAGTCGGGCGCTAGATAGCAATCACCCACCTTCCGCGAACAGTCATCCAATAGGGAGGGGATTTTAATGAACGACTTTCACTCACAACACACACACGTTAACAAATGTACACTAGTGCATGACCGTGCAGTTATGCGCAGCTTATATAGCTTCAGCATGTTCAGGATCTTCCAATAAAGGACCAATGGGAATCGCTGCAGCATCTGAGCATGTGACCCTCGATCTCCAATGGGAGATCTCACCCTGGGCATGCTCAGAAGGGAAAAAGCAGGACTTAGATCCCAAAAGCATCTGCTCGCCGCTGCCCAGCACTGGCTTCAATGGCAGAAGCAGGCAAAGCAGCAGTAATCCTATGCACAGAGTGAGACTGAGCAAGACGCTGGGAACGACGTCTCCGCTGAGCAGACTCCTCTGCGGCTGGAGAAGAATGGGAGACCGCAGCAGAGATGGTTTGAGATTCCCCCTGTGCAGAGGCAGGAACTCAACACCTATCATCACCTCCCCTCCTAGGCCCCCCCCTCCTTGGACCTCGCTACGCTCAAAGGCAGCAATGAGCTATGGAGCTTGAATGTGTTCAGCAGGCTCCCAGGACCTGTCCTCTGGGCCATAACCCTTCCAATCCACCAAATAGAATTTTTTGCCACATACCACCTTGCACCCCAAAATAACGTTCACCTCGCAATCGTCCGTAGACGAACCCGATGTCCCGGCAGATGACTCGGAAAACCGGGACATGTATACGGGTTTCAAGAGGGACACATGAAAGGTGTCGGTGATACCCAAGCGTGGAGGAAGGGACCCAAGTAGCGAGGTGCAAACTTAGTGGACTCAACACGCAGCCTGATGTTACGGGCGGAGAGCCACACTAAGTCGCCAGGAGCAAAGGTCGGAGGGGGACCTCATTTTCTCCTTGGAGGCCCGAATGGCATCCTGAGTGCGGTCCCAAATGTCCCGTGCCTCCACAGCCCAGTCTGCCACCCTGGAGTCGGCGGAAGACACAGGCATGGGCACAGGGACACGCGGATGCTGGCCGTAATTTAGGAGGAATGGAGTCTGACCGATGGAGTCGGCTACGGTGTTGTTAAGCGCAAACTCTGCCCACGGTAGCAAGGATGCCCGGTCATCCTGCCTGGCAGAGACAAAATGTCGTAAATATGTGACCAAGGTCTGGTTGGCCCTCTCTACCACCCATTCGTCTCGGGATGATATGCCGAAGAGAGATTCAACTCAATACTGAGTAGACGACAAAGCTCTCTCCAGAATCGAGACGCAAACTGGGGACCCCGGTCACTAACAATTTTGTCTGGCATACCGTGTAGGCGAAAGATGTGTTTAATGAACAACACAGCCAGAGCCCGTGCAGAAGGTAGCCGTGGAAGAGGCACCAAGTGCACCATTTTGGAAAAATGGTCGGTGATCACCCAGATAATGGTACAGTTACGAGACTTGGGTAAGCCAACTACAAAGTCTATCCCGACCATCTCCCAGGGCCTGTCCGCCACTGGCAGAGGGTAAAGCAAACCAGCTGGCCGTTGCTGAGGGGACTTGTTCTTGGCACAAGAAACACACGCCTGAACATATTCTGCGACATCACGAGCCATATGCGGCCACCAGTATGTCCTCGCCAGTAACTCAGATGTCCTTTTGGAACCAAAATGTCCACACACCCTGGACGAGTGTGCCCAAGGGAGAACCTCCGGTCGCAAACTGGATGGTACGAAAGTCTTGCCCGGAGGCACAGACTCTAGCGAAACTGGGGCCACAGTTCTCAAGCTCTCGGTGGGGACAATAAGCCGAGGCTCCTCTTCCTCCTCCACAGATGACACAACGGAGCGAGAGAGAGTGTTGGCCCTAATGTTCCTCTCCCCAGAAAGAAAATGGAGGGTGAAATGAAACCGGGAGAAGAACAAGGACCATCTGGCCTGGCGAGACTTTAACCGCTGGGCTGTCTGCAGGTACACTAAATTTTTATGGTCTGTGAAGACTTGGAAGGGAAAACGAGCTCCCTCCAAGAGAGGTCTCCACTCCGAGAAAGCCATCTTCATGGCTAGCAACTCCCTGTCCCCAATGGAATAATTCCTCTCTGGTGGTGAGAAGGTCTTAGAAAAGAAGAAGGATGCTTCCGATTTTGAGCATCCTTTTGGAAGAGGACTGCTCCAGCACCAACAGATGAGGCATCCACCTCCATGATAAATGGCTTATCTACATCGGGGCGATGTAGGATGGGAGCGCTAGCGAAGTGTGACTTTATGGAGTTAAAGGCCTTGGAGACCTCCTCAGACCACAATTTGGGATTTGCCCCTGTAAGACTCATGTCGGTGTGGTAGTTGGGGGCAGGTATATCTCGCCCAGGTTTTTGTCCTATGTGAATTAGTCCACTCAGTATCTTCAGGATGCTAATGGGTTAACAAGTGCAGGAATAAAGGATGACCAGCTGGGGGTTTCCAGCGTCAGCCTGGGGCACACAGATTGCCTGTCTGTGTGAGACAAACGTGAGTGAGAGCTGTGCTCAAGAACTGTGTGTTGTTAGCTGGGTGGGAGAAGCCCCCCCAGTTGTTGAGATAGCAACGTGTTGGTTTAGTTAGCGCCGGACATGCTAGGAATTATTTTTATGTTTTGTTTTTTCTATGTTGCTTTCACGTTAATAAATCTGACCTGAGGTCAGCCTGCTCAGAAAACCTGCTGTACGCCTCAGATTCAATGCACAAACCACGTGGCCTTTGACCCCAGCAAAGACGATCCCGGAGTGTTGTGTCACATTGTGGTGGAGAATGCGGGCAAACCGTGGCACAGGCGACAGCATGGAAGACATGGTGAAAGCCTTAGTACAGTCCACTGCCGTACAGCAGCAGGCCACTGCCGCACAGCACGAAGCTAATCGCTTGATGGCCGCACAGCTGAAGGAGTTAGTGGACATGACGGTTGCAGACCGCCAACTTCTCCAACAGGTGGCGCAGCGCCTGGTGAGCATGCCTGACGCTGACCCGGAAGCAGAGTCCAGAAGGATCCATGTGAGTCGATACTGGCAAAAGCTGACTGCAGAAGATGACGTCGAGGCATACCTGACAACGTTTGAACGGACGGCATTGAGAGAGAAGTGGCCAAAGGCACGATGGGCCGATTTGATTGCCCCGTTTCTCTCCGGCGAGGCCCAAAAAGCTTATTATGATTTGGACCCGGAGGTCGCTCAGGACTTTGAGAAGCTGAAAGCTGAGATCCTGGCCCGGCTGGGTGTGACGACGGCTGTCCGTGCACAGAGGGTACATCAGTGGGCATACCAGCAAGATAAACCGGCGCGGTCTCAGATGTTCGACCTGATCTACTTGACAAAGAAATGGCTGCAACCCGAGGTACTGACAATACCCGAAATAATCCAGCGGGTTGTCCTGGACAAGTACCTGAGAGTACTACCACCAGCGCTGAAAAGGTGGGTAAGCCAAGGAAATCCCACGACAGCGGATCAACTTGTGGAGTTGGTCGAGCGTTACTCTGTGGCAGAAGGACTTCCCGACGACACCGCCAGGTCCCGGTCTGTGCCTCCGCCTCGTGGAGCCGGTAAGACTGTTCCAGGGACTACGGGTGAAGGAAAATCGCTTAAAACTGTGGGGGAGGAACCCGGGACTGCTCGCACTCCGAGACCGAGAGTATTGGACGGTGGTCTCAGTAGGGGACCTGTTAGGTGTTTACGCTGCCATGAGAAGGGCCATGTTTCTGCGAACTGTCCTGTTATCGCTGAACCCATGCAGTGCGACGTTATAGACTCTAAAAAACGTATGTCTTTGGTTACACGGCTAGTGAGTGTGAATGCGGGTCAAAATGATACAACGAAACACCTGTGTGAATTATCTGTTGATGGGAAAAATGTTGTGGCATTACTAGACTCTGGAAGTGTGGTGACTCTGGTGAAAGCTAGTCTGGTGGCACTTCCATCTGGTCCGTCTGACAAGTTTTCTGTAACGTGTGTGCATGGTGACACCTGCTCGTACTTAACAGCGGTCATATGGATTTCCACTCCCTATGGGTCAGTGCAGCACAAAGTGGGACTCGTTCCCGCATTGTTACAGGATGTAATCCTGGGCAGGGATTTTCCCTATTTCTGGCAGTTGTGGGAGAATCAGTTGCTCCTTCACGGTAGCTGTACTCGTGAATCTTCTCCCATGCCATCTGGAGGTCCCGAGTCCCTAGAGGAGACCCCACAGGAAGATGTTGCTGGGGAGGTTAGTGAATCTAACCTTCAGTACCCCTTCTCCGTCATGGCGGGGGAAACGGAGGAAACTGAGGAACCTCAGCGAGAGGCGGAGGCAGACAGCCATCCGGCCCCCTGCCTGCCAGATTTGGGGGTCCAGTTGGATGACTTCCACAGCGAGCAAATGAAAGATCCTACCCTGACTCCGGCTAGGAAAAATGTAAAAATGATAGATGGGGTACCCGTAGAACCTGACACTAAGCTAGCGTACCCGTATATGGTTCTTGAAAATGATTTGCTCTACCAGGTAGAAAAAAAAGGGGAAGACACAGTGCAACGGTTAGTGGTACCCAAACCTTATCGGCGGAAGGTACTGGACTTGGCCCACGGACATATAATGGGGGGACATCTGGGGGTACAGAAAACCACAGAAAGGATATCGCATTGTTTTGTGTGGCCTGGAATACATAATGATGTGCGTAACTATTGTGAGTCCTGTCCAGAGTGCCAAATCGCGGCACCTAAACCTCGGTTCCGTAGCCCTTTGGTACCCCTTCCTATCATTGGAGTCCCTTTTGAGAGAATTGGAATGTATTTGGTTGGGCCCCTTCCCCGATCCGCACGTGGGCACCAACATATCCTCGTCATCGTGGAATATGCCACTCGTTACCCGGAAGCCATCCCTTTGCGTAACACAGCTACCAAGACGATCGCCAAGGAATTGGTACAAGTGTTTAGTCGGGTGGGAATTCCAAAACAGATACTCACCAACCAGGGGACTCCCTTTATGTCGAGGGTAATGAAGGAGCTCTGCAGACTCTTACAAATAGACCCGTTGCGTACGTCTGTCTATCACCCTCAAACAGATGGCCTGGTTGAGCGGTTCAACAAAACCTTAAAACAGATGCTCCGGAAGGCGATAGACAAAGATGGGAAGAACTGGGATTACTTGTTACCCTATTTGCTGTTTGCCATTAGGGAAGTTCCCCAGTCTTCCACAGGGTTTTCGCCTTTCGAACTGTTGTACGCCCGTCGTCCCCGGGGACTGTTGGACGTCGCAAAAGAAACCTGGGAAGGTCAAGTCACTCCTTTTAAAACGGTGATCGACCATGTAACACAAATGCAGGATCGTATTGCCGCTGTCATGCCCATTGTTAGGGACCATATGTTACAGGCCCAGGGAGCCCAGAGGCAAAGTTATGATAGAGGCGCTAAGGTCCGTACATTTGCATCCGGGGATAGGGTGTTGGTCCTAATCCCTACGGTGGATAGTAAATTTCTGGCGAAATGGCAGGGCCCATTTGAGGTCCTGGAAAGAGTTGGTGAAGTGAACTATAAAGTATACCAGCCTGGTAAGAGAAAACCAGAACAGATTTATCATGTGAATCTGATAAAACCTTGGAAAGACTGCTCTGCCCTAACGGCGGATCTGCCCCGTCCGGTTTGTTCACCTACCGTACCGAAGGTGCAGGTTGCCGAGACTCTCTCGGAACAACAAAAATCTGAGGTTAAGCAGTTTTTGTTACAGAACCGACAGTTTTTCTCGGAAAAACCTGGCCGGACTAAGCTAGTGAAACATGAGATTGTCACAGAGCCTGGCGTCACCGTTCATGTGAAGCCCTACCGGATTCCGGAAGCACGCCGTGAAGCTGTCTCCCGGGAAGTGATGGCAATGTTGGACTTAGGAGTCATTGAGGAGTTGCACAGCGCCTGGTCCAGTCCAATCGTATTGATACCTAAACCGGATGGCTCCATACGGTTTTGTAATGACTTTAGGCAACTGAATGCGGTTTCTAAATTTGATGCGTACCCTATGCCCCGGGTCGATGAGTTGATCGACGGGCTTGGTAAAGCCCGATACATTACAACCCTGGATTTAACAAAGGGGTACTGGCAGATCCCTCTGGCCGAGGCGGCCAGAGAGAAGACGGCATTTGCTACACCGGAAGGTCTGTTCCAGTATGTCTACATGCCGTTTGGACTTCACGGAGCTCCCGCAACGTTCCAGAGATTGATGGATCGAGTCTTGAGGCCCCAGAGCCAGTACGCTTCTTCCTACCTGGATGACATCGTAATTTACAGCATGGACTGGGAAACTCACCTCCGGAGGGTACAAGCGGTGATTGATGACCTGCGAGATGCAGGCTTAACGGCAAACCCCAAAAAATGCCACATCAGGCTTGAAGAAGCCCGATACTTGGGCTACGTGATTGGCAGAGGAGTAGTTAACCCCTTTCTGCCATCAGACGTACTATTCCGTCCATGTGGGGTGGGCTTTACTTCCCAAGGACGGAATAGTACGTCATGCCCTTTAATGCGACACTGCGACTTAAGTCGCAGTGATCGCATTAAAATTCCGACGCCATCTTACCTGCAGGAAGATGGTGTCGGCATCCTAGGGCCTGTCGCCGCCCCCCCGGCCTCCCGATCGCTGTGATTGGCTGCTCAATTCTGAGCAGCCAATCGCAGCCTTTCTCATTGTTTCAGCCAATCAATTTGGCTGAAACAGTGAGGTCCCAGCCTAGGATCGAGTACCGATGTACTCGATCCTAGGCCAGTGCCTGGCAGTGCCAGGCATGGGCCCACACCCCCCCAGGATTGGCGCAATCGAGATCGATCGATCGCGCCGATCGCAGGGCACAGCGGCGGTGTTACCGCTCTGTGCCCTGCCTGTCCCTGGGCGCTCTGCAGCCCCGGACCATGGCTCCGGATCCCCTGCCATGGCTCCGGAGCATTCAACGCTGATTGGCGCGATCGACGATCACATCGATCGCGCCAATCGCAGGACACAGCGGCGGTGTTACCGCCGCTGTTACCGCCGCTGTGTCCTGCCTACCTGCGCGCTCTGCAGCCCCCTGTTCCCTGCCTCTGGACCGGCATCCTTCTAGTCTGATTGGCGCGATCGATGTGATCGTCGATCGCGCCAATCACAGGGCACAGCAGCGGTGTGACCGCGCTGTGCCCTGATGGTGACCTGCCGGTGACCTGCCTGTCACCTGCCTGTCACCTGCTGGTGACCTGCTGGTGACCTGCCTATGATCGGAGCTGTGAGCTCCGATCATAGGCTGGTGCATAGCAACACCAGCGTCACCAGGGCCTTCTTTGATTGGTGGGATCGATGTGATCATCGATCCCACCAATCACAGGTCACAGCAGCGGTGTGACCGCTCTGTGACCTGTCTCACCTGCCCCTGACCTGTGTAACTGCTCTGAAGGAATCCTCACACTTGGTGAGGATTCCTTCAGAGCGGTCACGCTGCGAGATCCCCTCCTGTGCTGAGACTTGTGGTGCCACAGTAGCCTGTGACACCACAATTCTTGCTAAAGAAAGAAGAGAGAAGAGAGAAGAAAGAAGAGAGACTACAAACCGTAAGTGTTGATACCCCGGTCCCGGCCCGATCTCTATTCATTCTCCCATCCCCCCTTCTCCCATCCCCCCTTCTCCCATCCCCCCTTCTCCCATCCCCCCTTCTCCCATCCCCCTCCTTGCGCCGTATCCGTGCCCAAATTTAGCAGCCGCCGAGCGTTGATTGGTGACGCAGTTCACCTATCAACACTCGTGCTCGCTTTTTTTTCACCCCCTTAGCGCCGCCGAGCGTTGATTGGTGACGCAGTTCCCCTATCAACACTCGTGCTTACTTTTTTTTCCCCATCCCCGTGCGCTCCCCCAGCCGCCGCGTCTAATCCGTGCCTTTTCTTTTTTTTTTTCACCATCCCCGTGCGCTCCCCCAGCCGCTGCGTCTAATCCGTGCCTTTTCTTTTTTTTTTTCCCCATCCCCGTGCGCTCCCCCAGCCGCTGCGTCTAATCCGTGTCTTTCCTTTTTTTTTTTTTCCCCCATCCCCTTGCGCTCCCCCAGCCGCCGCGTTTAATTTGTGCCTTCCCTTTTCTTTTCTTTTTTCCCATCTCCGTGCGCTCCCCCAGCCGCTGCGTCTAATCCGTGCCTTTTCTTTTTTTTTTTCACCATCCCCGTGCGCTCCCCCAGCCGCTGCGTCTAATCCGTGCCTTTTCTTTTTTTTTTTCCCCATCCCCGTGCGCTTCCCCAGCCGCTGCGTCTAATCCGTGTCTTTCCTTTTTTTTTTTTTCCCCCATCCCCTTGCGCTCCCCCAGCCGCCGCGTTTAATTTGTGCCTTCCCTTTTCTTTTCTTTTTTCCCATCTCCGTGCGCTCCCCCAGCCGCTGCGTCTAATCCGTGCCTTTTCTTTTTTTTTTTCCCCCATCCCCTTGCGCTACCCCAGCCGCCGCGTGTAATCTGTGCCTTCCCTTTTCTTTCTTTTTTTTTTTTTTCCCATCTCTGTGCGCTCCCCCAGCCGCTGCGTCTAATCCGTGCCTTTCCTTTTTTTTTTTCCCCCCATCCCCTTGCGCTCCCCCAGCCGCCGCGTTTAACTTGTGCCTTCCCTTTTCTTTTCTTTTTTCCCATCTCCGTGCGCTCCCCCAGCCGCTGCGTCTAATCCGTGCCTTTCCTTTTTTTTTTTTCCCCCATCCCCTTGCGCTCCCCCAGCCGCCGCGTTTAATTTGTGCCTTCCCTTTTCTTTTCTTTTTCCCATCTCCGTGCGCTCCCCCAGCCGCTGCGTCTAATCTGTGCCTTTTCTTTTTTTTTTTTCCCCCCATCCCCTTGCGCTCCCCCTGCCGCCGCGTCTAATCTGTGCCTTCCCTTTTCACATCCCCGTTCGCACACCCAGCAGCCGCCGAACTCTGATAAGTGAACCGTGTCACTTATCAGAGCTCTCGTGCCTGGCGTTTTTTCCACATCCCCGTTCGTACACCCAGCAGGCGCCGAAATTTGATAAGTGACGCGGTTCACTTATCAGAGCTAGGGCCTGCTGTTTTAGACTTTTCCTTTCACAGGTATTTTTTTCTCCCCTTTGCTTTTTTTTTCCTTTAGCTTTTTCTTTTTAGAATAGTTTGCACCAAACACTATCCCCCCACACGTACACAGTTACCAATAAAGTACACAAAAGCACCATACTGACAAAAAAATGTCCCGTTCGTCCCGTTCGTCCCAACAGCGCTATTCAGCGGAGGAGGCATATGCTTTCCTTGCCTCCGACACTGATAGCGAGGGAGAGGATCCCACTTTTCTTTATTTTTCTGATTCTTCCTCATCCTCTTCCTCATCCTCTTCCCCCTCCTCATCTTCCTCCTCCGGCCCTGCGGAACCGCCACGCAGACGCCGCAGGACAGAAGAAGTGCCCATCATTCATGAAGATGAAGATGAGGCAGGGCCCACTCCTGAAGATGAACCAGCGCGCCCCTCTTCGGACCCCGTATGGACCTCGCCCCCCGAAAATTACGAGCCACTGATTCCTGATTTTGTGGCAGAATCAGGAATCAGGTGTGACACCACCGGTCTCACAGAAATAGACTTTTTCAAAGTCTTTTTCTCTGAGGATTTTGTTAACCTCATGGTGGAGCAAACTAATTTGTACGCTCGTCAATTTTTGGAGCAAAACACCGGTTCATCATATTCCAACTGGTCTCCTGTAGACGCAGTTGAGATGATGCAGTTTTGGGGCCTGATGCTTCATATGGAGCTCCTGAAGAAGCCAGAAGTTCGGCAATATTGGAGTGTTGATATTTTATTCAACACTCCAGTGTTCCGAATGGTCATGGTCCGAACGCGTTTTGAGGCCATCCACAAGTTCCTGCATTATTCCGATAATGCACAGTGTCCCGCACGAGATGACCCCAACTTTGACCGTCTGTTCAAAGTTCGGCCTGTCATCGAACACTTCAACAAAAAGTTCGGTGAAGTGTACGTGCCCAAAAGGGACATCTGCGTGGATGAGTCCTTGGTTCATTTTAAGGGGCGGCTCGGATTCCGTCAATACCTGCCCAGCAAGAGGGCCAGGTATGGAATCAAACTCTACAAGCTGTGTGAGAGTACCTCAGGGTACACCCACAGCTTTAGAGTCTACGAGGGGAAGGACAGCAGGATTGAACCGCCTGAGTGTCCCCCTGTCCTGGGAGTGAGTGGGAAAATAGTGTGGGATTTGGTGCACCCACTGCTGGATAAAGGTTATCACCTCTACACTGATAACTTTTATTCCAGCATCCCACTCTACAAATCCCTCTCTGCGCGAGGTACCGCAGCCTGCGGTACTGTCCGCAAAAATCAGAGAGGCCTCCCAAAGACGCTACTTGGGCAGATGCTCAGAAAAGGTGAGAGCAGAGCCCAATGTAGCGACCACCTGCTGGTGGTCAAGTACAAGGACAAGAGGGATGTCCTTCTCTTGACCACCATACACGGTGATGGCAGTGCCCTCAGCACTGTACGGGGTACCTCTACACAGGTCTGCAAACCGGACTGTGTACTGGGGTACAACAAAAACATGGGGGGCGTTGATCTCTCCGATCAACTCCTCCAACCATACAGTGCTTTGAGGAAGGCCAAGGTGTGGTACAAAAAGCTGTCCGTGCACATCGTACAAATGGCAATGCTCAACGCTTTCCTGCTGTCACGATGTGCACGCCACAGCGATACGTCGTACCTTCAGTTCCAGGAGGTAGTGGTTAAGGCCCTGTTATTTGGCACGAGGGAAGGAGCTGGCCCCAGTACTTCCGGAACTGAAGGTGCTCGTATCGTACCAGGTCAGCATTTCCCGGGGGAGGTCCCGCAAACTGCAAAAAGAGGTAAGTCGCAAAAAAGGTGCCGAGTGTGTTACAAAAGGGGAATACGCAAGGACACCATTTATCAATGCGACACCTGCCCCGAAAAACCTGGCCTGTGTATGAAGGATTGCTTCAGAGTGTACCACACCTCCATGCACTACTAATTTACTTTACAGTAGATTAGTTCCAAAAAGGGGGCACATCTATGTAAGTTCATTGGGGATCTAGTTTACAAAATGTCACTTGTGGGTTTTTTTTTACTGTTTGGGCACATCAGGGGCTCTGCAAACGGAACATGACGCCTGCAGACCATTCCATCAAAGTCTGCTTTCCAAAACGTCACCACATCCCTTCCGAGCCCCGACGTGTGCCCAAACAGTATTTTTTCCCACATGTGGGGTATCACCGTATTCAGGACAAATTGGACAACAACTTTTGGTGTCCAATTTCTCCTGTTACACTTGGGAAAATTAAAAATTGGGCACTAAATGATCATTTTTGTAGGAAAAAATAGGATATTTTATTTTCACGCCCGGGCGTTATAAATTTAAGTGAAACACTTGGGGGTTCAAAATTGTCACCACACACCTAGATAAGTTCCAAATTAGGTCTAGTTTCCAAAATGGGGTCACTTGTAGGGGATTTCTACTGTTCAGGCACATCAGGGGCTCTGCAAACAGAACATGATGTCCGCGTACCATTCCATCAAAGTCTGCTTTTCAAAACGTCACTACTTCCCTTCCGAGCCCCGAAGTGTACCCAAACAGTAGTTTTCTCCCACATGTGGGGTATCAGCGTACTCAGGACAAATTGGACAACAACTTTTGGGGTCCAATTTCTCCTGTTACACTTGGGAAAATTAAAAATTGGGGACTAAATGATCATTTTTGTGGGAAAAAATAGGGTTTTTTTTTTTCACGCCCGGGCATTATAAACTTTTGTGAAGCACTTGGGGGACAAAAGTGCTCACGACACATCTAGATAAGTTCCTTAAAGGGTCTTGTTTCCAAAATGGGGTCACTTGTGGGGGTTTTCCACTGTTTAGGCACATCAGAGCCTTGCCAAACGCAACATGGCGTCTGATCTCAATTCCAGACAATTTTAGCTTGAAAATGCCAAACGGCGCTCCTTTCCTTCTGAGCCCTGCCATGCGCCCAAACAGTGGTTCCCCCCTACATATGGGGTATAAGCGTACTCAGGACAAAGTGGACAACAACTTTTGGGGTCCAATTTCTCCTTTTACCCTTGAGAAAATAAAAAATTGGGGACTAAACGATCATGTTTGTGGAAAAAATAGGATTTTTTATTTTCACGCCCGGGCATTATAAACTTTCGTGAAGCACTTGGGGGATAAAAGTGCTCACGACACATCTAGATAAGTTCCTTAGGGGGTCTAGTTTCCAAAATGGGGTCACTTGTGGGGGTTTTCCACTGTTTAGGCACATCAGGGGCTCGCCAAACGCAACATGGCGTCTGATCTCAATTCCAGCCAATTTTAGCTTGAAAATGCCAAACGGCGCTCCTTTCCTTCTGAGCCCTGCCATGCGCCCAAACAGTGGTTCCCCCCTACATATGGGGTATAAGCGTACTCAGGACAAAGTGGACAACAACTTTTGGGGTCCAATTTCTCCTTTTACCCTTGAGAAAATAAAAAATTGGGGATTGAACGATCATGTTTGTGGAAAAAATAGGATTTTTTATTTTCACGCCCGGGCATTATAGACTTTCGTGAAGCACTTGGGGGATAAAAGTGCTCACGACACATCTAGATAAGTTGCTTAAAGGGTCTAGTTTCCAAAATGGGGTCACTTGTGGGGGTTTTCCACTGTTTAGGCACATCAGGGGCTTGCCAAAGCGACATGGCGTCCGATCTCAATTCCAGCCAATTTTAGCTTGAAAATGTCAAACGGCTCTCCTTTCCTTCTGAGCCCTGCCATGCGCCCAAACAGTGGTTCCCCCCTACATATGGGGTATCAGCGTACTCAGGACAAATTGGACAACAACTTTTGGGGTCCAATTTCTCCTTTTACCCTTGAGAAAATAAAAAATTGGGGACTAAACGATCATGTTTGTGGAAAAAATAGGATTTTTTATTTTCACGCCCGGGCATTATAAACTTTCGTGAAGCACTTGGGGGATAAAAGTGCTCACGACACATCTAGATAAGTTCCTTAGGGGGTCTAGTTTCCAAAATGGGGTCACTTGTGGGGGTTTTCCACTGTTTAGGCACATCAGGGGCTTGCCAAACGCAACATGGCGTCTGATCTCAATTCCAGCCAATTTTAGCTTGAAAATGCCAAACGGCGCTCCTTTCCTTCTGAGCCCTGCTATGCGCCCAAACAGTGGTTCCCCCCTACATATGGGGTATCAGCATACTCAGGACAAAGTGGACAACAACTTTTGGGGTCCAATTTCTCCTTTTACCCTTGAGAAAATAAAAAATTGGGGACTAAACGATCATGTTTGTGGAAAAAATAGGATTTTTTATTTTCACGCCCGGGCATTATAAACTTTCGTGAAGCACTTGGGGGATAAAAGTGCTCACGACACATCTAGATAAGTTCCTTAGGGGGTCTAGTTTCCAAAATGGGGTCACTTGTGGGGGTTTTCCACTGTTTAGGCACATCAGGGGCTTGCCAAACGCAACATGGCGTCTGATCTCAATTCCAGCCAATTTTAGCTTGAAAATGCCAAACAGCGCTCCTTTCCTTCTGAGCCCTGCCATGCGCCCAAACAGTGGTTCCCCCCTACATATGGGGTATCAGCATACTCAGGACAAAGTGGACAACAACTTTTGGGGTCCAATTTCTCCTTTTACCCTTGAGAAAATAAAAAATTGGGGACTAAACGATCATGTTTGTGGAAAAAATAGGATTTTTTATTTTCACGCCCGGGCATTATAAACTTTCGTGAAGCACTTGGGGGATAAAAGTGCTCACGACACATCTAGATAAGTTCCTTAGGGGGTCTAGTTTCCAAAATGGGGTCACTTGTGGGGGTTTTCCACTGTTTAGGCACATCAGGGGCTTGCCAAACGCAACATGGCGTCTGATCTCAATTCCAGCCAATTTTAGCTTGAAAATGCCAAACAGCGCTCCTTTCCTTCTGAGCCCTGCCATGCGCCCAAACAGTGGTTCCCCCCTACATATGGGGTATCAGCGTACTCAGGACAAAGTGGACAACAACTTTTGGGGTCCAATTTCTCCTTTTACCCTTGAGAAAATAAAAAATTGGGGACTAAACGATCATGTTTGTGGAAAAAATAGGATTTTTTATTTTCACGCCCGGGCATTATAGACTTTCGTAAAGCACTTGGGGGATAAAAGTGCTCACGACACATCTAGATAAGTTCCTTAAAGGGTCTAGTTTCCAAAATGGGGTCACTTGTGGGGGTTTTCCACTGTTTAGGCACATCAGGGGCTTGCCAAATGCGACATGGCGTCCGATCTCAATTCCAGCCAATTTTACCTTGAAAATGTCAAACGGCTCTCCTTTCCTTCTGAGCCCTGCCATGCGCCCACACAGTGGTTCCCCCCTACATATGGGGTATCAGCGTACTCAGGACAAATTGGACAACAACTTTTGGGGTCCAATTTCTCCTTTTACCCTTGAGAAAATAAAAAATTGGGGACTAAACGATCATGTTTGTGGAAAAAATAGGATTTTTTATTTTCACGCCCGGGCATTATAAACTTTCGTGAAGCACTTGGGGGATAAAAGTTCTCACGACACATCTAGATAAGTTCCTTAGGGGGTCTAGTTTCCAAAATGGGGTCACTTGTGGTGGTTTTCCACTGTTTAGGCACATCAGGGGCTCGCCAAACGCGACATGGCGTCCGATCTCAATTCCAGCCGATTTTAGATTGAAAATGTCAAACGGCGCTCCTTTCCTTCTGAGCCCTGCCGTGCGCCCAAAAAGTGGTTCCCCCTCACATGTGGGGTATCAGCGTACTCAGGACAAATTGGACAACAACTTTTGAGGTCCATTTAATCTTTTTACCCTTGGGAAATTAAAAGAATTATTGCTGAAAGATCATTTTTGTGACTAAAAAGTAAAATGTTAATTTTTTCCTTACATGTTGCTTCTGCTGCTGTGAAACACCTGAAGGGTTAATCAACTTCTTGAATATGGTTTTGCGCACCTTGAGGGGTGCAGTTTTTAGAATGGTGTCACTTTTGGGTATTTTCTGCCATATAGACCCCTCAAAATGACTTCAAATGTGAGGTGGTCCCTAAAAAAATGGTTTTCTAAATTTAGTTGTAAAAATGAGAAATTGCTGGTCAACTTTTAACCCTTATAACTCCCTAACAGAAAAAAATTTTGGTTCCAAAATTGTGCTGATGTAAAGTAGACATGTGGGAAATGTTACTTATTAAGTATTTTGTGTGACATATCTCTGTGATTTAATTGCATAAAAATTCAAAGTTAGAAAATTGCGAAATTTTCAAAATTTTCGCCATATTTCCGTTTTTTTCACAAATAAACGCAGGTAATATCAAAGAAATTTTACCACTATCATGAAGTACAATATGTCACGAGAAAACAATGTCAGAATCACCGGGATCCGTTGAAGCGTTCCAGAGTTATAACCTCATAAAGGGACAGTGGTCAGAATTGTAAAAATTGGCCCGGTCCATAACGTGCAAACCACCCTTGGGGGTAAAGGGGTTAAACCCCAGATCGACAAAATACAGGCAATTCAGGGCTGGCCACAACCAGTGAACAAAAAACAAGTACAGGCTTTCCTGGGGATTGCCGGCTATTATCGCCGGTTCATACCCAATTTTGCAGCCATGGCTACCCCCTTGACGGATCTTACCAAAGGGAAGGGTTCCGTCATGGTAAAATGGACCTCAGCTGCTGAAGAAGCCTTCCACAGCCTGAAACGGGCTTTGTGCTCTCAGCCCGTACTAGTGACTCCTGATTTCAGCAGCGAGTTTGTGGTACAAACTGATGCCTCTGATACTGGTGTCGGAGCTGTACTTTCCCAGGTGAGGGACGGAGTCGAACACCCGGTCCTCTACCTCAGTCGGAAATTGAATGTGCATGAGCAGAGGTATGCGGTGGTTGAAAAAGAGTGCCTAGTGTTGTGGATTCTGTTTTTGGACTCCCTCTAGTGGTTACAGATGGTACTGGGTGACTTGTGTTCTCTGCGGTCTCTGGTGTCCACCTGTTCTATCAGGATATGGGAGTTTCCTATTTAACCTGGCTTTCTTGTCATTTCCTCGCCGGCGATCAATGTAATCAGTGTGTCTTGTTACCTCTGCTTTCTGCTTCTGTAATCTTCAGGACAAGCTAAGTTTTTGATTTTCCTGTTCCACGTTTTGCTTTATTTTTGTTTTAGTCCAGCTTGCAGTTATGTGATTCCTTGTTGCTGGTTGCTCTAGTGGGCTGATATTACTCCTCATGTTCCATGAGTTGGCACATGAGTTCAGGTAATTTCAGGATGGTTTTTTGTAGGGTTTTTCGCTGACCGCGCAGTTCACTTTTGTATCCTCTGCTATCTAGTTTTAGCGGGCCTCATTTTGCTGAATCTGTTTTCATTACTACGTATGTGCTTTCCTCTCATTTCACCGTCATTACATGTGGGGGGCTGCTATTTCTGTGGGGTGTTTTTCTGGAGGCAAGAGAGGTCTTTGTTTCTTCTAATAGGGGAAGCTAGTCCTTCGGCTGGCGCGAGACGTCTAGAATCATCGTAGGCACGTTCCCCGGCTACTGCTAGTGTTGTGAATTAGGTTCAGGATCGCGGTCAGCTCAGTTTCCATCACCCTAGAGCTTGTTCTGTTTTTTGTGTGCTTGTCCTTTTGTGATCCCTGCCATTGGGATCATGACAGTATCGCCGGCCCGAAAGTGGTAATCGTATTGGCTGAAGTAGGAGGAAAAGTAGTCTGAGGAAGTTTTTTTTTTTTTTTTTCTCCTTCCCTCAGAGTTTGCTGCCTAGCCTTAATTGCAGCCTGGCTGCGTCTTACCTCCTCTTAATCCTTGAATGGCTCTGACCTCAGCTGTTTATCATGGACGTCCAGAGTTTGGCTTCCATCCTGAATAATCTTGCTGCTAAGGTTCAAAATATACAAGATTTTGTTGTACATGCTCCTATGTCTGAACCTAGAATTCCTATCCCAGAGTTTTTTTTCTGGAGAGAGATCTAGTTTTCTGAATTTTAGGAACAATTGCAAGTTGTTTCTTTCTTTGAAATCTCGCTCCTCTGGAGACCCTGCTCAGCAAGTCAAAATTGTAATATCTTTCCTGCGGGGTGACCCTCAGAATTGGACATTTGCATTGGCACCAGGGGATCCTGCGTTGCTCAATGTGGATGCGTTTTTTCTGGCATTGGGTTTGCTCTATGAGGAACCTAACCTAGAGATTCAGGCTGAAAAAGCTTTATTGGCTCTCTCTCAGGGGCAAGATGTAGCAGAAATATATTGTCAGAAATTTCGGAAATGGTCGGTGCTTACTCAGTGGAATGAGTGCGCTCTGGCTGCAAAATTCAGAGATGGCCTTTCTGAGGCCATTAAAGATGTTATGGTGGGGTTCCCGGCGCCTACAGGTCTGAATGAGTCTATGACTATGGCTATTCAGATTGATCGGCGTTTACGGGAGCGCAAACCTGTGCACCATTTGGCGGTGTCTTCTGAACAGGCACCTGAGACAATGCAATGTGATAGAATTCAGTCCAGAAGTGAACGGCAAAACTATAGGCGGAAAAATGGGTTGTGTTTTTATTGTGGTGATTCAGCTCATGTTATATCAGCATGCTCTAAACGCACAAAAAAGGTTGATAAGTCTGTTGCCATTAGTACTTTACAGTCTAAGTTCATTCTGTCTGTGACTCTGATTTGTTCATTATCAGCCATTTCCGTCGATGCCTATGTGGATTCAGGCGCTGCCCTGAGTCTTATGGATTGGTCATTTGCCAACCGCTGTGGGTTTAGTCTGGAGCCTCTGGAAGTCCCTATTCCTTTGAAAGGAATTGACTCTACACCTTTGGCTATGAATAAACCTCAGTACTGGACACACGTGACCATGCGTATGACTCCCGTTCATCAGGAGGTGATTCGCTTCCTGGTACTGTATAATTTACATGATGTCTTAGTGCTTGGTCTGCCATGGTTACAAACTCATAACCCAGTCTTGGACTGGAAGGCGATGTCTGTGTTAAGCTGGGGATGTCAGGGGGTTCATGAAGATGCACCTCCGATTTCTATCGCTTCATCTACTCCTTCTGAGGTTCCTGTATTTTTGTCTGATTATCGGGATGTTTTTGAGGAGCCTAAGCTCAATTCGCTTCCTCCTCACAGGGATTGCGATTGTGCTATAGATTTGATTCCTGGCAGTAAATTTCCTAAAGGTCGTTTGTTCAATCTGTCAGTACCAGAGCATACTGCTATGCGGGATTATGTTAAGGAGTCCTTGGAAAAGGGACATATCCGTCCATCTTCATCTCCTTTGGGAGCAGGTTTTTTTTTCGTGGCTAAAAAAGATGGTTCCTTGAGGCCTTGTATAGATTACCGTCTTTTGAATAAGATTACGGTCAAATATCAGTATCCTTTGCCATTGTTGACTGATTTCTTCGCTCGCATTAAGGGGGCTAAATGGTTCACTAAGATTGATCTTCGGGGTGCGTATAATCTTGTGCGGATTAAGCAGGGTGATGAGTGGAAAACCGCATTTAATACGCCTGAGGGCCATTTTGAGTATTTGGTGATGCCTTTTGGACTTTCTAATGCTCCTTCTGTCTTCCAGTCCTTTATGCACGATATTTTCCGTGAATATCTGGATAAATTTATGATTGTGTATTTGGATGATGTTTTGTTTTTTTCTGATGACTGGGAGTCCCATGTTCAGCAGGTCAGGAAGGTGTTTCAGGTCCTGCGGGCCAATTCTTTGTTTGTAAAAGGTTCAAAGTGTCTCTTTGGAGTCCAGAAGATTTCTTTTTTGGGGTATATTTTTTCCCCTTCTACTATTGAGATGGATCCCGTCAAGGTTCAAGCTATTTGTGACTGGACGCAGCCTACATCTCTTAAGAGTCTACAGAAGTTCTTGGGCTTTGCTAATTTTTATCGTCGTTTCATAACTAATTTTTCTAGTGTTGTTAAGCCTTTGACGGATTTGACTAAGAAGGGTGCTGATGTTGCTGATTGGTCTCCTGCGGCTGTGGAGGCCTTTCAGGAACTTAAGCGCCGGATTTCTTCTGCTCCTGTGTTGCGTCAGCCAGATGTTTCGCTTCCTTTTCAGGTTGAGGTTGATGCTTCTGAGATTGGAGCGGGGGCGGTTTTGTCACAGAGAAGTTCCGATTGCTCGGTGATGAAGCCCTGTGCGTTCTTTTCTAGAAAGTTTTCGCACACTGAGCGGAATTATGATGTTGGTAATCGGGAGCTTTTGGCCATGAAGTGGGCATTTGAGGAGTGGCGTCATTGGCTTGAGGGTGCTAGACATCGTGTGGTGGTCTTGACTGATCACAAAAATCTGATTTACCTTGAGTCTGCCAAGCGTCTGAATCCTAGACAGGCTCGTTGGTCACTGTTTTTCTCCCGTTTCGATTTTGTGGTTTCATACCTGCCAGGTTCAAAGAATGTGAAGGCGGATGCTCTTTCTAGGAGTTTTGTGCCTGATTCCCCTGGAAATTCTGAGCCCACTGGTATCCTTAGGGATGGGGTGATTTTGTCGGCTGTCTTCCCAGACTTGCGACGTGCTTTGCAGGAGTTTCAGGCGGATAAACCTGATCGTTGTCCGCCTGAAAGACTGTTTGTTCCGGATAATTGGACCAGTAGAGTCATCTCCGAGGTCCATTCTTCTGCGTTGGCAGGTCATCCTGGAATATTTGGTACTAGAGACTTGGTGGCCAGGTCTTTTTGGTGGCCTTCCTTGTCGAGGGATGTGCGTTCTTTTGTGCAGTCTTGTGAAGTTTGCGCTCGGGCTAAGCCTTGCTGTTCTCGGGCCAGTGGATTGTTGTCACCTTTGCCTATCCCGAAGAGGCCTTGGACGCACATTTCCATGGACTTTATTTCGGATCTCCCTGTCTCTCAAAAAATGTCCGTCATCTGGGTTGTGTGTGACCGCTTTTCTAAGATGGTTCATCTGGTCCCCTTGCCTAAGTTACCTTCCTCCTCTGAGTTGGTCCCTCTGTTTTTTCAGAACGTGGTTCGTTTGCATGGGATTCCGGAGAACATTGTTTCTGACAGGGGATCCCAGTTTGTGTCTAGATTTTGGCGGACGTTCTGTGCTAAGATGGGCATTGATTTGTCCTTTTCGTCTGCATTCCATCCTCAGACGAATGGCCAGACGGAACGAACTAATCAGACCTTGGAAACTTATTTAAGGTGTTTTGTTTCTGCTGATCAAGATGACTGGGTTACCTTTTTGCCGCTTGCCGAATTTGCCCTTAATAATCGGGCTAGTTCTGCTACCTTGGTTTCTCCTTTCTTTTGTAATTCGGGGTTTCATCCTCATTTTTCCTCTGGTCAGGTGGAGCCTTCTGATTGTCCTGGAGTGGACATGGTGGTGGATAGGTTGCATCAGATTTGGAGTCATGTGGTGGACAATTTGAAGTTGTCCCAGGAGAGGGCTCAGCAGTTTGCTAATCGCCGTCGCCGCGTGGGTCCTCGACTTCGTGTTGGGGACTTGGTGTGGTTGTCTTCTCGTTTTGTTCCTATGAAGGTCTCTTCTCCTAAGTTCAAGCCTCGGTTTATCGGTCCCTATAGGATCTTGGAAATTCTTAACCCTGTGTCGTTTCGTTTGGATCTCCCGACATCGTTTGCTATTCATAATGTGTTCCATCGGTCGTTGTTGCGGAAGTATGAGGTACCTGTTGTTCCTTCGCTTGAGCCTCCTGCTCCGGTGCTGGTGGAGGGAGAATTGGAGTATGTTGTGGAGAAGATCTTGGATTCTCGTGTTTCCAGACGGAAACTTCAGTATTTGGTCAAGTGGAAGGGTTATGGTCAGGAGGATAATTCTTGGGTGGTTGCCTCTGATGTTCATGCTGCTGATTTGGTCCGTGCATTTCATAGGGCTCATCCTGGTCGCCCTGGTGGTTCTCGTGAGGGTTCGGTGACCCCTCCTCAAGGGGGGGTACTGTTGTGGATTCTGTTTTTGGGCTCCCTCTGGTGGTTACAGATGGTACTGGGTGACTTGTGTTCTCTGCGGTCTCTGGTGTCCACCTGTTCTATCAGGATATGGGAGTTTCCTATTTAACCTGGCTTTCTTGTCATTTCCTCGCCGGCGATCAATGTAATCAGTGTGTCTTGTTACCTCTGCTTTCTGCTTCTGTAATCTTCAGGACAAGCTAAGTTTTTGATTTTCCTGTTCCCTCTTTTGCTTTATTTTTGTTTTAGTCCAGCTTGCAGTTATGTGATTCCTTGTTGCTGGTTGCTCTAGTGAGCTGATATTACTCCTCATGTTCCATGAGTTGGCACATGAGTTCAGGTAATTTCAGGATGGTTTTTTTGTAGTGTTTTTCGCTGACCGCGCAGTTCACTTTTGTATCCTCTGCTATCTAGTTTTAGCGGGCCTCATTTTGCTGAATCTGTTTTCATTACTACGTATGTGCTTTCCTCTCATTTCACCGTCATTACATGTGGGGGGCTGCTATTTCTGTGGGGTGTTTCTCTGGAGGCAAGAGAGGTCTTTGTTTCTTCTAATAGGGGAAGCTAGTCCTTCGGCTGGCGTGAGACGTCTAGAATCATCGTAGGCACGTTCCCCGGCTACTGCTAGTGTTGTGAATTAGGTTCAGGATCGCGGTCAGCTCAGTTTCCATCACCCTAGAGCTTGTTCTGTTTTTTGTGTGCTTGTCCTTTTGTGATCCCCTGCCATTGGGATCATGACAGCCTAGCCATTAAATGGGCTCTCGACTCCCTCAAGAATTACCTGGCCGGTAGGAAGTTTAGGCTGGTCACGGACCATGCCCCTCTCAAGTGGATGCACCTCCACAAGGACCGTAATAGTAGGGTAACCCGGTGGTTCCTTGCCCTGCAGGCTTACTCTTTTACGGTGGAGCACCGACCTGGGGTGCAGATGGGGAACGCCGATGCCCTGTCCCGAGTGCACTGTTTCAAGAGTGTTCTTGCTCGACCGGAGTGGTCTGAGCAAGGGGGGGGGATATGTAAGACTCAAGTCGGTGTGGTAGTTGGGGGCAGGTATATCTCGCCCAGGTTTTTGTCCTATGTGAATTAGGCCACTCAGTATCTTCAGGATGCTAATGGGTTAACAAGTGCAGGAAGAAAGGATGACCAGCTGGGGGTTTCCAGCGTCAGCCTGGGGCACACAGATTGCCTGTCTGTGTGAGACAAACGTGAGTGAGAGCTGTGCTCAAGAACTGTGTGTTGTTAGCTGGGTGGGAGAAGCCCCCCAGTTGTTGAGATAGCAACGTGTTGGTTTAGTTAGCGCCGGACAGGCTAGGATTTATTTTTATGTTTTGTTTTTTCTATGTTGCTTTCACGTTAATAAATCTGACCTGAGGTCAGCCTGCTCAGAAAACCTGCTGTACGCCTCAGATTCAATGCACAAACCACGTGGCCTTTGACCCCAGCTAAGACGATCCTGGAGTGTTGTGTCACACTCCCTTCTTGGTGAGGGCAACCAAGGGAGCTACCAAAGTTGAGAAGTGCGGAATGAACTGGCGATAATAATTAATGAACCCCATAAAGTGCTGCACCGCTTTAAGAGAATGGGGTTCCTGCCAGTCCATCACAGCCTGTAGTTTGGCAGGATCCATAGCCAATCCCTGGGCGGAGATGATATAGCCTAGGAAAGGTAAGGACTCCTGCTCGAACATACACTTCTCCAACTTGGCATACAGGGAGTTTGCCCGTAGGAGGTCGAAAACTTTGCAAACATCTCTCCGGTGGGAGTCATTACAGAGCCCGAAGGGCATCACCAGATATTCATAGTGCCCATCCCTGGTGTTAAAAGCCGTCTTCCATTCGTCCCCCTCACGGATGCGAATCAAGTTGTAAGCACCCCACAGATCTAATTTAGTAAATACCCTTGCTCCCCGAAGCCTATCGAAGAGCTCAGATATCAAGGGCAAAGGATACTTATTCTTAACAGTGATGGTGTTAAGACCCCTGTAGTCTATGCATGGACGCAATTCCCCATTCTTCTTCTGCACGAAGAAGAACCCTGCCCCAGCAGGTGACACTGACTTCCTAATGAATCCTCTTGCCAGATTTTCCTGGATGTACTGTGACATTGCCTCCGTCTCCGAGAGAGATAACGGATAGACTCGACCCCGGGGAGGCTCAGCACCAGGCAAGAGATCAATAGGACTGTCATAGGGGCGATGGGGCGGAAGGGTCTCCGCCGCCTTTTTGGAGAACACGTCTGCATAAGACCAGTATTGCTTAGGGAGAGAGGAAAGATCTGCGGGTACCTCTGTAGTAGCAACCTGAACGCACTCCCTCTGACACCTACCCCCACAAGATTCACCCCATCTCAGAATTCTGCCTGAGGACAACTCGATATGAGGAGAGTGGTACCGTAGCCAAGGTATTCCCAACAGGACCTCATCAATTCCCTCAGGAATGACGAGCAGAGATATAATCTCCTGATGGGTTGGCGACATGGACAGAGTAAAAGGGATGGTCTGGTGTGTTATCTGTGAGGGCAGTGTCGACCCATTCACCACTCGTACCGTTACTGGTTGAGCTAGCATAACCAGGGGTATTGTGTGACGTTGGGCGAAGGCAGAAGACATAAAATTGCCCTTCGCCCAGAATCCACGCAGAGCTCTACCGAGTGGGAGGATGAGCCTATAATAATTGTCCCCTTAAAGGACAATTTTGAGGCAAATGTCACTGTGTCTAGTGTACCTCCACCCACTACCACTAGACGCTGACGTTTCCTCGACCGCTGGGGACATCTGGTGGCAAGATGTCCTGACTGCTGGCAAACATGACAGACCTTGAGCGCACAAGCGGTCCGGGACTTAGATCCCGCTTGTGACACTTCCATGGCCTCATGTGACTCAGGAACCAGGACCGGAGATTCCAGAGGTTTGGCGAAGGTAGGAGCCAGCCGAAACCTCTGCCTACACTGGGCTCGTTCTAACCTCCGCTCGTTAAAACGGAGGTCAATAAGAGTAGAGATAGTTATTAACTCCTCCAGTGTGGCAGGAATCTCCCTAGTGGCCAGAGCGTCCTTCACGTGATCAGTCAGTCCCTTCCAAAATATGGGGATAAGGGCTTTATCCGACCACTCCAGCTCAGAAGCTAAAGTGCGGAAGTGGACAGCAAAATGGCTGACCAAGGACTCACCCTGAGTTAATGCCAGCAGTTGGAGTGCAGTATCATGGGTGACTTGAGGTCCTAAAAAGACCTGTTTCAGAGTGCTCAGAAACAGCAGAGAACTCTGCACCACATGATCGCCACGCTCCCACAGCGGCGTAGCCCACTCCAACGCCCTGTCAGACAAGAGAGACACAATAAATCCCACCTTAGCCCACTCTGTGGGAAAACGTGCAGCCAGGAGCTCGAGGTGAATAGAGCACTGACTCACAAATCCCCTACAAGATTTGCTATCTCCAGAAAATTTTTCTGGCAGCGGGAGGCGAGATAATGTCGGAACAGGGGTGGCAGTGGACAAGGTTGCTGCAGCCACGCTAGCAGCCTGTACAGCAACTGCGGTAACATCCACAGCTGAGGTTGAGCTCTCGAGAGCCACCAATCTACCCTCCAGCTGCTGGATATACCACAAGGTCATGCTCAGAAGGGAAAAAGCAGGACTTAGATCCCAAAAGCGTCTGCTCGCCGCTGCCCAGCACTGGCTTCAATGGCAGAAGCAGGCAAAGCAGCAGTAATCCTATGCACAGAGTGAGACTGAGCAAGACGCTGGGAACGACGTCTCAGCTGAGCAGACTCCACTGCAGCTGGAGAAGAATGGGAGACTGCAGCAGAGATGGTTTGAGATTCCCCCTGTGCAGAGGCAGGAACTTGACACCTAACACTCACAATCCAGATATGTCAGTGGCTGGATGAAAGATGCAAGAGTGTCTGGATCTCAGAAACTCACTCAGCTTTTATGCTCACACACTGATTACAAGCAAACAGGACACAGGTGAGGATGTTACCTTTAGTAGCCATACAAACCCATTTGGGTCAACTTCTGTGCATGTTATCAGACCAAAATCACCAGGGTATGTAAACTTTTGATCAGGGTCATTTGGATATTTTGTATTGTCATTATGATTTAAAAAGAGAAAACACAGTAGCTTGACAATAAATGGCTTCACCCAACCATTAGCCATGAGTGGAGAAAAAGTTTTGGTGTTATCATTCATATTCTCTGAAAAAAGACGTATGTAAACTTTTGAGCACAACTGTATGTATGCATCGTTTTACACTGTTAAAAAAAAATACTGAATGTCCATGATTTTTTGATAAGCTGTAAAGAAATTGTGGCAGCACAATGTAGCATTGCAGCACTGGGGTTCTGGGTTCAAATTCTACCAAGAACAACATCTGCAAGGAGTTTGTATGTTCTCTCCATGTTTGTGTCCAAAGACATACTGATAAGGAGTTAAGATTGTGAGCTGGTTTCCAGCAGCGCACCTAGTGCTCACATGCACACTCCCTTGCTCTTAAAGGGGTAGTGCACGTACCTGCAAAGATTCCCACAGCCAATAGCTGTGAGGCATCTTGTATAAAAGGTACTCTTCCCAATAGGAAGGTGCCTGAGCATCCCCTATAGTTTCTTAGTGGCAGTATGTGTGCAACTGTATGTTGCCAGGTCCCCCCCTAAGTGTATTGTAGTTATTTCCTTATCCTGTATCTTCCCTGTAGCCTTGTTTAATGTGTACGTGATACGTGACCCTGAAGCTACGCCAACGGTACCTGAACTGTTTCCCAAGACCTGTGTGTCTGAACGAGAACCTATTAGTTTCTCTCTGATCGGGCTTAAGTAATTCCCCATGTTCCACCTTGTACGAGAGGCCCTAGCATGGCTCAACCACTTGTGGGAGAGAGGGGACCCTGTGACTATGAATCTACAGACCTTCCTCGTGGCCTTCTAAAAGGTATTCAATGAGCCTGGTCATATAGCCTCTTCCCTTCTCAGACTGTGTCAGGGAGATCTGACAGTAAGCTAGTACTGCACCCTGTCTTCCGACCTAGGTTGGAATGACTAAGCATTGGTAGCAACCTTGTGGGAGGGATTATCTGGAAGGATCAAGGATGAATTGTCTGGTCATGACATCCCTGCTACTCCTGATAAATTGATTTGCCTGTCAATCCGGATCGACTAGAGGTTCATGGAGCGGATCAGAGAGCTGACGCGTGAGAGGAAACCATTGCATCTGGCTCCGTCTTTCCAGAGGCTATTTGCTCCCAGTTTCCAGAGAGTTTTATCTATTCTGAATCCATGCAGGTCAATCGTATTAGGCTGGTTTTGCAGCAGCCATAATGTGGTTGTGCCAAGGGAGCGTGCTATGGCTGCGATAGTGCAGAACATTTCCGTTGCTGTCTGGGGAAGTCTGAAAACCTCCGAACCTAGATCCAGTAGGTGAAACTTCCCTAGGTGAGAGTGGAAATTCTTTGCCACTGATTCTGAATGTGTTTGTGTCCTGTGGAGGTATCCGGGTAGTCAAGACAGCTTATCCTGACTCTGGTTCAATGGGAAGTTTCCTGCAGAAGGCTGTGGTCGATCGATATCAGATTCCCATGCAACACCTCTAGAATCTGCTGAAAGTATCATCAGTCAAAGGAAAGGGCCTATCCGAAGTCAATCAAGTTGTCTCAGAACAAGTAGAGCTCCAGTTAGGAGTATTGCATTCGGAGAAGATTGTTTTCTATATGTTATCATATATGTTTCATCCACGTATCCACTTCTCTTAGGTCTTATATGGCTAAGAACTCATGAGCCCATTCTAGAGGTCGACAGCTGTGGTACTGGGGACTGCCTAGGAGTGGTACCTGGCGGCTTCCTGCAGCTCAAGGCTGACTCCATCATTAGGAGCTCCAGTGAACACCAGGTAGCCGTTTAACTTCGCCCCCACATGCAAGTCCGGCCCTATGGCACAGTGGGTCCATAAACCATGTGCACCACCTGTGAGCGTGACACTTCTTAGTATTAGCATGAGAATAACCCTTTAAGACAACAAATGTTTACCACCATTCCTGTTATTAAGGACAGGTGCCCACGATCCAGAACTAGCAGCGCTTTGGACTCAGGGCATGTTTGCTGCATCCAAAGTGTTGCTAGTTCCACAGCCTATTGAATGCAGGTAAATCCGCATGTGTTCACTAAACCATGTGTACCGTGTTCAATACGTTCTATTGATGTAATTTCTCTTGCGGACACTACTAGTGTCTCAGCAAGAGAATTTGTCATGCAGAGTTCTGGAAAGACGCGCCGTATGTCAGTCTGTACGGGTGATCCGCAGGCGTCTGTGGACACATAATTGACATGGTGTTTCATTAAATACCATCCACCATGCTGTTACCGCTGGCCGTTAGACAGAAATAGAAAAACCAGCTCACCTGTTAGGCATGTGTTGTGGGGAAGCACGGATATCGTGTAGTCATCACGTGGAACAAATGTAGCAAAAAATGGAAAATCCAGCTTCCAAAAAAATTCCAAATTTATTGTGAATAAAACATGAAGTCCAGTAGGATGAATTCACATGATAATGAGTAACAGATTACGCGTTTCTTTCTTAACACCTGGCCGTTGTGGGTGTGATGCTGAATAAATACGCAGCGTCAAACCTGCAGCAACTCCGGATTGTGGGCACGTACCCTTAGAATGCAGATATTCATATATAGTAGATGGAGATTTAAATCAGTGAAAAGAATCAGTGACAATATTGCACCTTATAAAAAAATACTATTGTACATGCACTATACAGGTCCTTCTCAAAAAATTAGCATATAGTGTTAAATTTCATTATTTACCATAATGTAATGATTACAATTAAACTTTCATATATTATAGATTCATTATCCACCAACTGAAATTTGTCAGGTCTTTTATTGTTTTAATACTGATGATTTTGGCATAAAACTCCTGATAACCCAAAAAACCTGTCTCAATAAATTAGCATATTTCACCCATCCAATCAAATAAAAGTGTTTTTTAATAACAAACAAAAAAAACATCAAATAATAATGTTCAGTTATGCACTCAATACTTGGTCGGGAATCCTTTGGCAGAAATGACTGCTTCAATGCGGCGTGGCATGGAGGCAATCAGCCTGTGACACTGCTGAGATGTTATGGAGGCCCAGGATGCTTCAATAGCGGCCTTAAGCTCATCCAGAGTGTTGGGTCTTGCGTTTCTCAACTTTCTCTTCACAATATCCCACAGATTCTCTATGGGGTTCAGGTCAGGAGAGTTGGCAGGCCAATTGAGCATAGTAATACCATGGTCAGTAAACCATTTACCAGTGGTTTTGGCACTGTGAGCAGGTGCCAGGTCGTGCTGAAAAATGAAATCTTCATCTCCATAAATCATTTCAGCCGATGGAAGCATGAAGTGCTCCAAAATCTCCTGATAGCTAGCTGCATTGACCCTGCCCTTGATGAAACACAGTGGACCAACACCAGCAGCTGACATGGCACCCCACACCATCACTGACTGTGGGTACTTGACACTGGACTTCAGGCATTTTGGCATTTCCTTCTCCCCAGTCTTCCTCCAGACTCTGGCACCTTGATTTCCGAATGACATGCAAAATTTGCTTTCATCAGAAAAAAGTACTTGGGACCACTTAGCAACAGTCATAGTAACATAGTAACATAGTAACATAGTTAGTAAGGCCGAAAAAAGACATTTGTCCATCCAGTTCAGCCTATATTCCATTATAATAAATCCCCAGATCTACGTCCTTCTACAGAACCTAATTGTATGATACAATATTGTTCTGCTCCAGGAAGACATCCAGGCCTCTCTTGAACCCCTCGACTGAGTTCGCCATCACCACCTCCTCAGGCAAGCAATTCCAGATTCTCACTGCCCTAACAGTAAAGAATCCTCTTCTATGTTAGTGGAAAAACCTTCTCTCCTCCAGACGCAAAGAATGCCCCCTTGTGCCCGTCACCTTCCTTGGTATAAACAGATCCTCAGCGAGATATTTGTATTGTCCCCTTATATACTTATACATGGTTAGTAGATCACCCCTCAGTCGTCTTTTTTCTAGACTAAATAATCCTAATTTCGCTAATCTATCTGGGTATTGTAGTTCTCCCATCCCCTTTATTAATTTTGTTGCCCTCCTTTGTACTCTCTCTAGTTCCATTATATCCTTCCTGAGCACCGGTGCCCAAAACTGGACACAGTACTCCATGTGCGGTCTAACTAGGGATTTGTACAGAGGCAGTATAATGCTCTCATCATGTGTATCCAGACCTCTTTTAATGCACCCCATGATCCTGTTTGCCTTGGCAGCTGCTGCCTGGCACTGGCTGCTCCAGGTAAGTTTATCATTAACTAGGATCCCCAAGTCCTTCTCCCTGTCAGATTTACCCAGTGGTTTCCCGTTCAGTGTGTAATGGTGATATTGATTCCTTCTTCCCATGTGTATAACCTTACATTTATCATTGTTAAACCTCATCTGCCACCTTTCAGCCCAAGTTTCCAACTTATCCAGATCCATCTGCAGCAGAATACTATCTTCTCTTGTATTAACTGCTTTACATAGTTTTGTATCATCTGCAAATATCGATATTTTACTGTGTAAACCTTCTACCAGATCATTAATGAATATGTTGAAGAGAACAGGTCCCAATACTGACCCCTGCGGTACCCCACTGGTCACAGCGACCCAGTTAGAGACTATACCATTTATAACCACCCTCTGCTTTCTATCACTAAGCCAATTACTAACCCATTTACACACAATTTCCCCCAGACCAAGCATTCTCATTTTGTGTACCAACCTCTTGTGTGGCACGGTATCAAACGCTTTGGAAAAATCGAGATATACCACGTCCAATGACTCACCGTGGTCCAGCCTATAGCTTACCTCTTCATAAAAACTGATTAGATTGGTTTGACAGGAGCGATTTTTCATAAACCCATGCTGATATGGAGTTAAACAGTTATTCTCATTGAGATAATCCAGAATAACATCCCTCAGAAACCCTTCAAATATTTTACCAACAATAGAGGTTAGACTTACTGGCCTATAATTTCCAGGTTCACTTTTAGAGCCCTTTTTGAATATTGGCACCACATTTGCTATGCGCCAATCCTGCGGAACAGACCCTGTCGCTATAGAGTCCCTAAAAATAAGAAATAATGGTTTATCTATTACATTACTTAGTTCTCTTAGTACTCGTGGGTGTATGCCATCCGGACCCGGAGATTTATCTATTTTAATCTTATTTAGCCGGTTTTGCACCTCTTCTTGGGTTAGATTGGTAACCCTTAATATAGGGTTTTCATTGTTTCTTGGGATTTCACCTAGCATTTCATTTTCCACCGTGAATACCGTGGAGAAGAAGGTGTTTAATATGTTAGCTTTTTCCTCGTCATCTACAACCATTCTTTCCTCACTATTTTTTAAGGGGCCTACATTTTCAGTTTTTATTCTTTTACTATTGATATAGTTGAAGAACAGTTTGGGATTAGTTTTACTCTCCTTAGCAATGTGCTTCTCTGTTTCCTTTTTGGCAGCTTTAATTAGTTTTTTAGATAAAGTATTTTTCTCCCTATAGTTTTTTAGAGCTTCAATGGTGCCATCCTGCTTTAGTAGTGCAAATGCTTTCTTTTTACTGTTAATTGCCTGTCTTACTTCTTTGTTTAGCCACATTGGGTTTTTCCTATTTCTAGTCCTTTTATTCCCACAAGGTATAAACCGCTTACACTGCCTATTTAGGATGTTCTTAAACATTTCCCATTTATTATCTGTATTCTTATTTCTGAGGATATTGTCCCAGTCTACCAGATTAAGGGCATCTCTAAGCTGGTCAAACTTTGCCTTCCTAAAGTTCAGTGTTTTTGTGACTCCCTGACAAGTCCCCCTAGTGAAAGACAGGTGAAACTGTACAATATTGTGGTCGCTATTTCCTAGATGCCCAACCACCTGCAGATTTGTTATTCTGTCAGGTCTATTAGATAGTATTAGGTCTAAAAGTGCTGCTCCTCTGGTTGGATTCTGCACCAATTGTGAAAGATAATTTTTCTTGGTTATTAGCAGAAACCTGTTGCCTTTATGGGTTTCACAGGTTTCTGTTTCCCAGTTAATATCCGGGTAGTTAAAGTCCCCCATAACCAGGACCTCATTATGGGTTGCAGCTTCATCTATCTGCTTTAGAAGTAGACTTTCCATGGTTTCTGTTATATTTGGGGGTTTGTAACAGACCCCAATGAGAATTTTGTTACCATTTTTCCCTCCATGAATTTCGACCCATATGGACTCGACATCCTCTTTTCCTTCGCTAATATCCTCCCTTAAAGTGGACTTTAGACAAGACTTTACATAGAGACAAACCCCTCCTCCTCTCCGATTTTTACGATCCTTTCTAAACAGACTGTAACCCTGTAAGTTAACTGCCCAGTCATAGCTTTCATCTAACCATGTCTCGGTTATTCCCACTATGTCAAAGTTACCTGTAGATATTTCTGCTTCTAGTTCTTCCATCTTGTTTGTCAGGCTTCGGGCGTTTGCGAGCATGCAGTTTAGAGGATTTTGTTTTGTTCCAATCTCCTCGCTGTGGATTGTTTTAGAAATGTTCTTACCTCCCTTCTGAGTATGTTTTCCTGGATCTTCTTTGTTCAAGTCTAATGTTTTTCTTCCCGTCCCCTCTTCTTCTAGTTTAACGCCCTCCTGATGAGTGTAGCGAGTCTTCTGGCGAATGTGTGTTTCCCAGGTTTGTTGAGGTGTAGTCCGTCTCTGGCGAGGAGTCCATCGTACAAGTAATTCACACCGTGGTCCAGGAATCCGAATCCTTGTTGTCTGCACCATCGTCTTAGCCAGTTGTTTGCATCAAGGATCCTGTTCCATCTCCTGGTGCCATGCCCGTCTACTGGAAGGATAGAAGAAAAAACTACCTGTGCATCCAGTTCCTTTACTTTCTTCCCCAACTCTTCAAAGTCTTTGCAGATTGTCGGTAGGTCCTTCCTTGCCGTGTCATTGGTGCCAACATGTATCAGAAGAAATGGGTGGACGTCCTTGGAGCTGAAGAGCTTTGGTATCCTATCGGTCACATCCTTGATCATCGCACCTGGAAGGCAGCATACTTCTCTTGCAGTTATGTCCGGTCTGCAGATGGCTGCTTCTGTGCCTCTCAGTAGTGAGTCTCCCACCACCACCACTCTTCGTTGCTTCTTGGCTGTACTTTTTGCTGTCACTTGTTGCTGTGTGCCCTTTTCTTTTTTGCTTGCTGGTATTGCTTCATCCTTAGGTGTGCCATCTTCATCCTCTACAAAGATTTGATATCGGTTCTTCAGTTGTGTGGTTGGTGATTTCTCCATGGTCTTCTTGCTTCTTTTGGTCACATGCTTCCACTCATCTGCTTTTGGAGGTTCTCTGACACATTTTTCACCTTCTGTGACCAGTAGAGATGCTTCTGTTCTGTCTAGAAAGTCTTCATTCTCTTTGATGAGTTTCAAAGTTGCTATTCTTTCTTCCAGACCCCGCACCTTTTCTTCTAAAAGGGCCACTAGTCTACACTTCTGACAGGTGAAATTTAATTCTTCTTCTGGTCGATCTGTGAACATGTAGCACATGCTGTAGCTCACCATGTAGGTTGTCACATCTGCCATGTTGCTCCTAGATCCTGCTGACTTGCTGTGTGTTATCCTTCTTGTGTAATCTACTCAGCCAAGCTCTCTTGCAATAATGTCCTACAGGCAAAAATTCGTAAACCACGCTGCTTCTCTGTAGCCCAGGTCAGGCGCCTCTGCCGCTGTTTATGGTTCAAAAGTGGCTTTACCTGGGGAATGCGGCACCTGTAGCCCATTTCCTGCACACGCCTGTGCACGGTGGCTCTGGATGTTTCCACACCAGACTCAGTCCACTGCTTCCTCAGGTTCCCCAAGGTCTGGAATCGGTCCTTCTCCACAATCTTCCTCAGGGTCCGGTCTCCTCTTCTCGTTGTACAGCGTTTTCTGCCACATTGTTTCCTTCCAACAGACATACCATTGAGGTGCCTTGATACAGCACTCTGGGAACAGCCTATTTGTTGAGAAATTTCTTTCTGGGTCTTACCCTCTTGCTTGAGGGTGTCAATGATGGCCTTCTTGACATCTGTCAGGTCGCTAGTCTTAAGGTACCTTCACACTGAGCGACGCTGCAGCGATATAGACAACGATACGACCAAAAGGCGATCGCTGGAGCGTCGCTGTTTAGATCGCTGTAGAGACGTCAAACACACCAACGTTCGAACGATGCCGGAGCGATACAGTGACGTAACAGCGACTCACGGATCGTTGTCGCTGGTTGCTTGCTTCACGTCAAACAGCAGTGGTTAACGATCCAATGAATTGGCAGCGTAGTCAGATAGGTGTCACCCAGGTGGGTGACACCCAGATAGGTGTCACCCAGGATGTGACGTCCCGGCGTCTCAGAATATAAACCGCGACTCTACAGCGATTGAATCACATTGTTCGAGAGCTGCGTATGCCTGTTTTTCCTGCATTTCTAGCGTCCTGTCCGGAACGATCCTTCTCCAGCTACGATCCTCTTCTACCGTGAACGTTCTGTTCGGAACGCCGTACTCCACTGCCGGCGTCTTCATCGGTTCTTTTATTGCTCATCAACGGTATGTTCAATTTTTTTTTTTTTTTGTATAGTAATGGCTGTGTAGTAATGCTAGACGCAATGCTTATCTAAGTATATGGTATAGTAATGTATAAAACATATCTGGCAGCTATCTTGTGCATCTGGTAAGCGGACACACAAGATGGAGGCACTTTCGGATGCAGTTTGCAAACTATTTGGCGCTGTGTAGCATTTTTTGCGCAAACTATATGGTAAGGCCAACCAACTCTTTTGTGTCTACCTTGGCTTAGCTGTCCCTGGCCTGCTCCGCAAGTAAATAAAAACAGCTCACAACTGGTAAACTAATTTTTTTTTTTCACAAACTGACCTTATTTTTTTTTGATCAAGAGACAATCACTGTCACGCTATCTATATTCATCAAGTACGGTGTCAGAAAAAATGAATTCATGATAAACATATACAGGCTCCTGAATTCACTATTTCTGACACCTGGCAGGTGAGCATAGATATGTACCGTGTGACAACCATTGTCCCCTCAATTTGTGTGATTATGGAGATGCATGTAATATTTTTGGCCCACCTCATATCTGTATACTACAGACACACCAAGCTGCAGTCTTTTCATTTTTAACTACTGGAGATATTATGTGTGCCAAAAAGTGTGTGTGGCGACGTTTCTTGGCGCACGGTGTGTTGCCGGTGGCTATAGACACAATAAACCAAACATAATTGTGTCAAATCAAACTTTTTTTATGTTGTTAACTGAAAAATAACAAGTAACAGAACAATATCCCAAACAATGAAAGAAAAAAAAAAAAAATCAGAACCTCCCACGCCTCAAGAGGTGTCGCAGCGTGCGGCCATGTTGCTGTACTTGTTGCAGCATGAGCGCTGCTGTCCGCTCCAGGCGGTCTTGCTTGGCCAGCAGCTCTCTCACGGTGTCCGGTTCTGTGATAGAAGAGGTTGGAGAATGGACAGTGATTAAGCTGCAACGGTGGCATGTGTTTACATAACCAGCAATTTTACGGTACCGTCAAAAATAACGATTTTTGTAACGATATCTTTGATTTCTGTGAAGTTGCAACGATATTGTTAACGCAATTGTTCTGTGTGACAGCGACCCAGCGACCACACAGTGACTTACCAACGATCACGACCAGGTCGTATAGCTGGTAATGATCGTTAGTAATTCGTTTATTGTAAAATGGTACTTGTAACTACACACTCAATTTTCTACTGCCCCAGAGGGCATTTTTTAGGTTCAATGTTTTAGGGTCCGTTTAGTCGTTGTCAAATGTGACATCCCACCGATAACCCCCTCCCACTTTCTCAATACTTACGGAAAAGGGACGCCTGTTGCTCATCCGCGGAGCTGCTGACCACCCATCCCCTGGCTCGGGCCACAGCTCCTGCTGCTGAAAGGAAGCAAATACATATCTGGTTAACAATTGAACTCACTGTGGTGAAGCGCTCGCTGGTTTTGTCACTTACGAATGCTTGTCGCTGGAGAGAATGACGCCGACCCGGGGGAGGAAGATGGGTGGCGAAAGGGCGGGGTTGTGGCCTGCGGTGGGGTTACTGCACCTGTAATGTACACAATATTTAACCTCCCTACTAATGGCCCGTATGGCGTCATTAAATTCTAAAAAAGGGTGGTTAACTTACGTGACGACACTGGCTGTGGGCTTCCGCTGCTAGCCGCTGTACTGCTGGCTGCAGTGGGTGCTGTCCTCTGCCGGCGGCGTCTCTCTACACCCCAAACAAAGACACGCAAGGTTTAGACACCAGAAGTACAGAGCTGTAGACTTAAATAAAAAATTAAGTAGGCGCCATCGCAATTGCCAGACATGAGGGGTAACTTACGTGACGGCCCTGGCTGTGGGCGTACGCTGCTGGCCGCTGTAGTCCTCTGCTGGCGTTGTCTCTCTATACACAAAAAATAAAGAAACACAATGTTTACACACCAAAGTACAGAGCTTCCGACACCCCCACAAATAACAAACCTAGGCCAGTGGCATAAAGGAATAAAATTTAAATTTAACTCCCCAAATCGAGGTACATATATAGAAGGTGGGAAGCGCCACACGGCAGTGCGAGTGTCCCTATTCCCCCCTCCCGATACTGTGTGTCTCCCAATTACACTATACTGTTACTTGCCTTGCCTGGTCTCTGCCCGCAACGTTGCCAGATAAAGTGGCTGTTTGTACCGGAGGTCGGCCCACTTTTTGCGCAGCTGCAGCGCACTGCGCCGGATGCCGAACCTCCGCTCCATTTTCTGGGCAATGTGGCGCAACACCTCATTCTTGTGTAGATTTGGGTGTGCTGGGCGACTCTCCCGGCCCTCATAGTCCATGGCATCCATTTTTTTTACAAAAAAACGGACCTCTGTCTGCCCCAAAGGAGGACATCGCTGTCTCGCCGCCATTTTAGCAAGAGAGACGCTGTATGGCACCACCCAGCCACACCCAGAGGAGGTCCTTGATTCTACCGTTCTGGCGCGCAATTCGCAACGCTATAGCGTCTCCATTTATGCACACCGTCGCGGGTGTGACGTCGGCTCCAGAAGTCACTATTTGGCGTTCCCGTTATAAATCAGCAGCGCTCATCGTCCTGTTTGTTTCAGTGGATGGTACATTTAATGGAGGGTATCTATGGGGTATGGCTGTTGTGTTAACGTTGCTTACAATTAGCCATGTATATCTCTGTGTATGTATATATGTATGTGTGTGTATGTATGTGTATATATATATATATATATATATATATATATATATATATATATAGTACCTTACATCCTATGTTAACATTTTTGTCAAATGGTGCAGCATCGGTGACGCAACGGAGAATGCATTACAGTATTGGATGTCTTGTGTAAGTTTTGAAAATGATATGTAGTAATTTTTTTTTTTCTTTTTTCCTTTCTCAGGTTGCCATGTCTCATTCGGATGTACCTGTGATTGTTGCGGCCGCGTTATTGGTAGAAGCTCACAACCAGCTGGAGGTTCAAGCGCGAAACAATCGTGTAAAGCGTCAGCGCCGCATGTGGACCAAACAGTGGCTGCAGAAGAGGAATCAATTGTCCCATATGGGCCTTATAAGGGAACTGCAGGATAACAACCCGCATGATTTTCGTAACTACCTGAGAATGTCGGAGGACTCATTTAATGTCCTACTTGCAGCTGTAGAACCTTATATCAGGCGGCAAAATACACAGATGAGAGCAGCTGTCCCTGTGGATGAGAGGCTGGCTGTCACGCTGCGTTTCCTGGCGACTGGCAGGTCTATGCAAGACTTGCATTACAGCGCAGCTATATCCCGATCCCTACTCAGCGTCATCATCCCAGAGACATGCAAAGCTATTGTCTCAGTTTTACACCGCAGTTACATGCCTTTCCCACAGACCCCGGATGACTGGAAAGAGATTTCTAGGGGATTTGAGGAGCAATGGCAGTTCCCTAATTGCGGTGGGGCCTTGGATGGCAAACATGTACGCATCACCCAACCACCACACTCTGGCTCCTTTTATTATAACTATAAGGGATATTTCAGCATAATTCTCATGGCCCTCGTAAATGCTAACTATGATTTCATAAGTGTGTCTGTTGGGATTAACGGGAGAGTATCCGATGGAGGAGTTTTGGAGCACACAGATTTTGGGGAACGCTTGAAAAATAATAAACTTGCCTTGCCGCCCAACAGTGACACAACAGAAAACATGAACTTTGTCTTTGTCGGAGATGAGGCTTTCCCACTGCATCCCAACCTTTTGAAGCCCTTCTCCCAGAAGACTCTGACACCGGAACGACGAATCTTTAATTACAGACTTTCAAGAGCTAGACGCGTTGTGGAAAATGCATTCGGAATTATGGCAAACCGATTTCGGGTTTTCCACACAGCACTAAACATGAAACTAACGTCTATTGACTCTGTGGTGCTTGCTTGTTGTGTCCTCCACAACTTTCTACGTCGCCGTGATGCCACTGCATACAGCCCTCCACAGTATGTAGACTCTGTGGACCAGGGTAACGGAGATGTAACCCAGGGCGAATGGCGTCTAGACGCGCACAGGGTTTGTGGTTTGGAAAGTCTGGGTTCTGGAAGGTACTGTGATGATGCAACTAATAGCAGGGACAAATACTCTGACTTTTTCAATGGGCCAGGGGCTGTCCCATGGCAGTATCAACAGCTGTAACGTAACTGTTGGCATAACTTATACCATGTATTATGGATGATATTGTTGGGGGGTTCAAGTGCTCTTGTGTAAAAGTGCTCATTTTTAACAATTTTTGGATGACCCATGATACTCCTTTTTCTGTAATAAATGTGAACATAACGATATATCTATTTGTTATTTCTTATTATTTGACATACATACCAATACATACCAATAAACATATATATCTATGAACATACTCTACTTCTGTATCAATCATATGAAACCTGTGAGTCTGCAGCATCCTATGCACTAGTGATTTCCTGATGTGTGTGTGTATATATATTAGTAGATGTTCACCATATTCTAAAGGTACCTTCACACTCATCGACTCTGCAGCGATACCGACAATGATGTCGATCGCTGTTTGGTCGCTGGAGAGCTGTCACACAGACAGCTCTCCAGCGAGCACCGATCCAGAAGTCCACGGGTAACCAGGGTAAACATCGGGTTACTAAGTGCAGGGCCGCGATTATTAACCCGATGTTTACCCTGGTTACCGTTGTAAATGTTAAAAAAAAATTACAATACATACTTACATTCACGCTGTATAGTCATGTCCCTCGCCTTCAGCTTCCAGCACTGACTCAGCGCCGGGCGTAAAGTACAACGGTGATGTCTACGCTGTGCTTTACTACCGGACGGCGCTCACCAGTCAGTGCAGGAAGCCGAAGGCGAGGGACTTGACCATACAGCGGGAATGTATGTACTGTTTGTTTTTTTAACATTGACAACGGTAACCATGGTAAACATCACGTTACTAAGAGTGGCCCTGCACTTATTAACCCAATGTTTCCCTTGTTTCTTGTGACGACATCGCTGAATCGGCGTTACACATGCTGTGTGTAACGCCGATTCAGCGATGTCAGCGGGAGATTCAGCAACCACAAAAAGTGCTGTACTTTCCCCAGCGACCAATGATCTCCCAGCATGGGCCTGATCGCTGGACGCTGTCACACAACAATTTAGTTAACGATATCGTTGCTACGTCACAAAAAGCAACGATATCGTTAACAATATAGTTATGTGTGACGGTAATGTATTGGGTATTCTAGCATTTGCATGTCCCCGTCGCATATTGCCCAGCAACGTAGTGTATTGACCAGCGGCGTCATTTATTGCCAAGCCAAAGAGACACGTAGTACATACACAAATTTAAGAAACCAAAAATTTTATTATTTGTATTAAAAATTTTATTATTTGTTATTACAATACTTTTTTAATGTTGATGAGGCATAGGGGATTAATGACCGGGTGCCAGGAGGATGCCTGCAGGGGAGAAGGCATAGGGGATTACTTGTGGAGCATCTAAAACACAAGTCTCATTTATTTCAACTACAACACTACAAATTTTGGTAGTAAGTGTCCATCTCACTGTAGTGGTGCGTGGCCATAGGAGGTCCTTGTGATAAGTCACCAAAAGAAGGGGGTGCAGGTGGTGTCCGGAACTGAGAATTATGTGGCCCAGGTCTGCGGACAGGAGTGCTGTGCATGGGCTCCTGTTGGTGTCCCCAATAAAAATGGGCACTGGGCTGACGGACGTCAATGCTCAATGTTGATGTGTCGCATAGTTTTCCTGCGGCTGCCGCGTTCATAACGTCAAACATTATTCTCTCCGCGTGAGATCTTTGGGTATCATCCAGTCTGTTTAAACGTTCCTCAACCAAGGATGCGAATGGGGAGAGTTTGGTTGTGACGTGCTTGGACAAGATGCTGTTGGCCACTGCCAGGAGATCCACAGGTGTGGCTGCTGTTGATTTTCTCTTTCTAGATGGGCGCAGTGGACATGTCTGCTCCTCGACAGACGGGCTACTGGAGGACTGAGGGGACTGGACATTGTTCGCTTCCGTTGTTTCCCGCTGTTGCAGAGGCACCTGCAATTACATGAAAAAGAAAAATTTAAAATAAATAACATACAAACGACTCTGCCACACAGCCCGAGAGAGCCCACACCTCCCCAAACACCTCTATGCCCATTGGAACCTATGAGGAACAGTTACCTGGGTTAAAAAACAAAGGGGTTAAAGAGCTGTGCTGAACTACATTGGCCGGCAATACTGTACGAATGTGCGGAAGACACAATATGTTAATTACGGACACAGGAAGTGGCAGCTGTTATCATCAGGGGGATTAAACATGAACAACGTGACTCACTATTACTGGAAGCCATGCAGTCTCATAAACATACAAGACACACGGCATGCTACAAGAAGGGAAGCTTGGGGCTACTTACATGGTCGTCAGGAGACTCAGGCAGGATATCTTCGGGCGATGGCTCACAAAGGCTAGTCACAGTCTGGCACGGGCGAGGGATCTCTTGGTCTCTAGTGAATGCCATCAGGTCGTAATACCACAGCCTGGGCACATAGACTTCCTCAGTTCCGGCCCCAGACTTCTTAGAATTTTCCACTTTGTTGACCTCTTTTTTGAAAACTGTGCGGAGAGCCTGGATCTTTTTCCTCACAATGTTTTCATCCACGGTCTCTGTGGGATGATACTCCCTGTAGACGGCCACCAGCTTCTCATACGCTTCTCTCTTCATGTAACGGTTGCTATAATCCTTAGATTTTATCTTCCACAAACAGGGCAGGGAGCGGTACATCTCTATGAGTGCCCGAACACAGTCCTGCTCATTTGTAGACATCTTTAAAAAATAAAAAAATAAAAGTTAAGAAACAGCAAAAATTAAAAGTTTGATGAGCCGTATGCCGTTCCTATTGTTATCAGTCATTTTTTGTATGGGATGGTCCGTGGGACTATTTCCACCATTTAGGGGATGGGATGGGGGCCGTTTGTGTGTTTCCCCATAGCCACCATTTGGGGATGGGATGAGGGCTATTTTTATCCATTTTGAGCGTTGAAAAATTTGTAAATTCTATTGGCTGCTATTTTGTCAATGGCCAATTTCATGTTGGTGAAACACACCATACTACAAAATCGTTTGCATTACCACTTAAAATGGAAATACTACGACGCTAAAGCGTCTTTGGTTATAAACGTGAAAGCTCTAAAAAAAAATCACTGCTGAGATGTAGTATACATCTATTTCTAGACACATAAATTAGTATTGCTGCATGGCAAATGAATACAGCACAAGGATATACTCACCGTAGATGTACTAATTGAAAACGCTGCAGAGTTGAAGATCTACAAACAGGTCGCTCAAAAGTTACAGCCAAGACGCCCACGAGTTGATGGAGAAGGAACACGATGGATTTCGAACCAAGACGCACACGAGATGCTCGTGGATGGCAGAGTACGCACAAGTGATTGAAAAGTTGTAAAGTCGCGGTTTATATTTCGGAACGCAGGTACACATGACCCCGATGTGACCTATCAGCGTTCTCAGTGAGACGTAACAACAAAGCCTTTTGAAATATATAACGTTATGGCGTCACCTTTTGTAATGTAATAATGTGATTTAAAGGGGTCTTCTTTTGTAATAGTGATGCATTGTAAATACGCCCTTACGTAAAGTTCACACCTACCTCCTAGGCTGTCGTGACAGTTGGCGTCACCTTTTGTAATGTAATGTAAAGGGGTGCCTTTTTTAATGTAATAATGTGATGTAGGCATCACCTTTTGTCTTTGGAATGCATTTGGGAGTATGGTGATAATTACATTACTATAATAATGTTCACACCACCTCCCAGGCCATTATGACAGATGGCGTCTCCTTTTGCAATTTGTAATATATTGGGATCTTCGAAATAATTGCGTATCTATCTACGAGCGACATTGCTAAATTTAAAGGCGTCTCCTTTTGTAATGCATAACGCCTACCTGGCCACAACAAGACGCTGCGACGGCCCCTTTCATCGTTGCTGACGTCGTTGCTTTTCATGTCAAACACAACGATTCAGGCTGATCTAACGACCAAATAAAGTTCTGAACTTTCGGCAACGACTAGCGATGTCACAGCGGGATCCGGATCGCTGCTGCGTGTCAAACACAACAA